>NC_090825.1:63095000-63720000 GCF_028021215.1 Eschrichtius robustus
GGAACCTGCCCTTACTAGACTAACAGCCCTAACAGGGTTCTCCATACCCATATGTGCTACCCAATTAAAAAAAAAAAAAAAATGAATATCTTCCCCACTAACTAAAGTTGCATTATTTTTCTCAGTGTATGCCTTCCATCCAATTGCATGGAACATCACTGGACTTTCTAGGTGAGCAAAAAAGAAAATTTTAAAGAAACTTATAAAGCCAAAGGGATAAGCTAACTAGAGTCCTGAAAAGTTGTGTGAGCTGTCTGAGGTTACACACACACCATGGCCTAGGGAGCAGGCCTCTAACCTCCTTTAGCACAGGCTGGAAAGAGCACAAGTGATCTCAATGCATCACAGAAAGAATGGACATTTTAAAAAGAACAACCCTCTATCTAGCTCAGTCCCAGCACAGAACTATTTTGAACGACCCCAAAATTCTTCCCAATGAAATATTCACCTCAAGGAATAAATAACATTAAACCAGGAATTAATAAACATTCAAGCAACTTGAGATTTTATTGTGAAAATAGCTATTTTGACATTATATCCAGTTTCTCATTTATCAGAATAAATTCTTTACAACATTGATCATCATCACCACTTCTGGGTATTTATACACAGTCTCTGGGTAAAATATCTTCACACTAGGCAAGTCTAGAATATTGAAATTATGACCAACAATGCTTATTTTAAGATTGTTTACTTCATAACAAAACTACAGTGTTTGTACACTAGAACAGATGTTTCAAATGTATACCATTTGAAGATAAACTTGGTGGAACAAAACCGATATGAGTATACATAAATTTCTTACTTGTCTCCTTTGCTATCAGTCTTCCAGAAAGCTAAAATTATATTATAAACACCTCAAATTTCCACTTCGGGATGAACAGAAAAATGGAAAGACATTATTTCCTATTTTACAAAATAAAACATCAAGTCAGAAGAAGAATAAAGCTCATCTTTATGCAATTAACATAAAAGCTTGAGTACACCCGTCCTTCTCCAAGAAATAAGACGCCAGCACTGCAAGAGAGGCAGCCAACAGGTCAAAGAAAGAATGACCAACACAGCCTCCTCTATAGTGCGTGACTCGCTCAGGACTGACGCAAACTCTGGCAAGCCATTGTTTCTAGACATCCAGGGATCCGGGACATGTAAACTCAATGATTAGAAGGCATTTCTCTGAATTTGCATGAGGAGATCTAAAGAATCAGAACAAAGATCCAACTGCTTTGCACATGGCCAGATGTTCACCACACCACAACTCAAACCCAAAGGCAAGCTTTCCAGCAAATACACATCCAAAGCAGGCAGTTCCAAATATGCAAGCATATACACTGCAGAAAACAAAGAGCATCCTTATGCCTGATGAGTGAACTGGGTTTATACTTTGAAATGAAATCAGATATACTTAGTCCTCTGAAATTAGAAGGTCTAGTGAGGCTTAAACTTGGGGGGATACAGAAACTTGCTGAGAATTTAATAAAAACCGTAAACCCTCATCCTAGAAAATGCATACACAAACATACAATCCTTTTTTAGACCATGTCTTCAGTAATAGAAGTTGAAAATATTAAACTTTCCTTGCTTTTGTCACTGAAGCAACTGTACACTTTCTAAGACACTATGTGTGTATGCATGTGCATATATATATATATATATATATATATATATACATATATAATAACTAGCTTGTATGTGACTTTAATGCTATAAATAGTCACTGCCTTTCTGGTACTTTTAAAGCACAGCCAAGAACAGTTTGGAATGGAACTCCAAGTTGGTTCCCTCTGTCTCATAGATGCCTAACAAGTGGTTAGTTCTCTGAAACCACCAGTTCACACTCCTGTACAGCTGTTCCAAGCCAACTGGGATTCTAGAGAAGCAGCTGGACTGACCAAGGGCCTCACATGTGCCTAAATAACCAGCCTATTTAGACCCACAGCCAAACCTCCGTCAACTCCATGGTCCTAGGGAGCCCTAACCTGTCGCTTCCATTTTATCACCACTCACTAGAAGGGCAGCCAACAACTGGAAACCTCTGCGATGAGTACAAACAAGCAGAAGCACTCTTAGGGCAGCATTTCCCTAAGTGTATTTCTCAGAACACAAATCCCACATGACACCTACTTAAAAAAAAAAAATCCACATAAAAATAAATTAGGAAAATAGTGTATAAAATACAGGCCCTTCTTGGAGTCTGAAACCACCAACAGCATATGTAAGGTTCTGAGAAGCCTACAGTACCTTAACTTTGTCTAACCCAGCATTTCCCTATTTAGCCAAAGAACCCTCTATTCATATAATAACAATATATTCTGCCAAAATACATCTTGAAATGCTTCTCCAAAGAACTGAAATACAGTTTAAAAATATCTTACAATATAATTTCAAATTAATAATAATGAGGATATAAAAAGACTTATTTTCCTGCATTTTTTTAAAGCAACTACTTTGTTTTGCTCTAAATAGTCTTTTATCATAACATTCCACTCTCTGTTTACAAACATCCAACTCAAAGCTACCCTTTCTTATATCATTGTTCAAGAATGTTAATTCTCATCAGTAATCATTGGCCTCCTCATCTGGAACAAACGATTTTTGTATGCTTTTTGATTCCGAGGATACCTCTCCACCTCAATCACAATAATTTTAAGTCTAGGGGAGGTAACCTGGACTTCTAGCAAACATTATATCCCAACAAGAGTTTGGGGCTAAATAATTTTACAAACCCTTTAAAAAAACAAAAGCAAAGCACTCCATCTTTACATCTCTATGAAAATCAACATTTTGAAGATCTAATGAAACTTCAGTTAAACCTTTGAGACTAGGATTACTGACCTTTGGTTCATGTAATTAACAACAAGTTTCTTAAAAATCTAGTAATTTCTTAGGAAATATGAAAACATTGAAAAGTAAATGTAAATTCCACAGAGCTGAACAAGAAAAAAGGCAAAAGATAATTCTAAATGCCAACAACATATACAAAAGACCGTCATTACAACCCAAATATAATATGTGGCTCTGCTCAGGATTTCAATTATATAAATAATTAAACCAAGACAAAGTCAATCACTAAATCCCTGTGAACTTAAAAAACAAAAAGCGCACAGACACGCTGCATTTTGTTCATCAAAGCATGGTCCTAGTGTAGTTAGAGAGAGAACACTTGCAAAACAAAGAAGGATTACCACACAGAGACAAGGAGTTTTTTTCAAAATATTTTATCCTCAAAAGTAAACCCACATACCATAGGAAAAAAAGATACAATTACAAACATAAAATCGTAGAATTTTTAATCTCCTAGGGAAAAGGGGTTCTTGGTTTTAGGGGTTCTTGTTGTTTTTCTTTGCTGATATGGCAAAACAGATCTTTAGATTATCATTTGATATAAATCTGAGGTGTTTTTTTCTTTAAACTCAAGAATGAAATAAATTATATTTAATTTATATTATGCATTTATTCATCTGGAACTGAATACTGAATACTATGTTTACAGCATTAAATTTTAAATCATAGTTTATCTAGATAATGATAAACTTATTGAATTTATTTTTAAAACCCTTTTATTTTGAAATAATTATAGACTCACAAAAAGAAGTTGCAAAAATAGTACAGAGAGATCCTATGTAACCGTCCCTCAGCTTCTTGTCTTTACATTTAAGCATTTATATTTTGGTTTCAGAGGGATACAATTTTTGACAGTTTATGAAAAAGTAAACAGTTTATGAAAAATCTAATAACATGGTAAATGTCTATTCCTGGAAGAGGCCCTAAGAAAACATACTACTGACTTCAAATACCACTTTTATCACATGATACTACCTTTAAAAATTGGTTTTCTGAGATACTAACACTGTTACCAATTTCTGCCTCTTTTGATGTCTAGTTTTCTTCCATTTTTGCAGACTTCTGAAAATTGTAACTTAGCTCTGATTGAAATAAGCTTCCCCATTCCTTTAAGTTAATATATCTAGCCACATTAAGTGAACAGAAATTACAAATGGAAATCAAAATGCTTCGGATTTAACATAAAATCTCTAATCCTCTAGCACTCAAAAAATAAAACAAACATGTCTAGGTTGAAATTTAATTCGTTTGTCAGTGCCAACCTTTTAGGGGGAAAAACATTGTGTAGGAATAACTGTCCTTAAAGGTCTTTTACAGTTTCTTTGGTCTTAGGGGAATGGCCAGTCTTATGGATAACTGATGACAGTTTGTTGATGAAAGATCTTTATCTTATGGGGATTATCTGACCAATTTTCTCATCCTATACTACCAAGAAACATAAACACAAACATAGTCCCTTTTATCATATTATCCTCCACCATCACTTCCAAAAGAAAGTGGCTCACAGTATTTTAAGACTGTGGACCATTTATCCCAGCCAACTCAAACTTTATCCAAAGCATATCCTGACAGGTTGCTCAAAAGCTCTCTGCCCAGTCTGGAAAGTTATCCCTTTCCAAGAGCTTCCTATATGTGTGGCTGATCCCTGGAGTGGCTTGTGCTCAGCGATAGCTTCCTAGCATCTCATTAGCTTATACCAAAACCCTCAACTAAGTAACCCAGCATATAAATTCTCACTTACCTAAATCATATTTTGCATCTTAGGAAAGATAGTCTGGAAGCATCATGGCCTATATAGCATACAGCTAAAGGCAGTTCAAAGCAGGAATGACCAAAAGGAAATAAATCATATTTACAGTTGTCTCTCTACTAAAAAAGGATAGATACTTGTTATTCTAAGATGATATTTTTTTATTAAACTTTCAACACATCAAACATTACAGTATGCTTACTGGCTGCATCTTTGTGTCATAAGAATACGATATTCCTTCCACATTCCAATAAAAATGTAAACACATTTTGCTTACTCATGGACAGTAGTAACCTTATTGACAGAAAACTTTACATAACCCAGTATTATCCTTTGACTTTGCCCATGGAGAAACCTGGAGTGAAATTTACCATTCAATTTTAGAATCTGTTAGGGTTAATATAGTTCTTTCTCCTACAAATTTTTTAGTTTTCCAAAAACTAATTTTAATTGTCCTGTTTTACACACGTTTGACAATTGTAAGTCACTTCAAATGCTTTTTGAAAGTTTTAATAGAAATCATAATCGAAAATGACTAACCCTGACTAAAGCATAAGCAGATGATTAATGTGCTAACCACTCATCTCTAATAAACATCAATCAAGCCCTATGGTCATGATTTCCAACACAGAACATTCAAACAGATTTCCGATTGCTGGACTATAACAGAAGACTAACGCATCACACACACACACACACACACACACACACACACTCTCTCTCCCACCTTTGCAGAAGTAATGTGAAACTCATTAGCTTCTTTCTCTCAATGCATCCAAACAGATGAACAAGACTTTGAAGACTACCCTGTTTCTCATTAAAACTTTCAAGAAAAAATATTTACAATGACATAAAGACTTCTGTATAAATAGCTACCTAAATACAGAACAAATTGAGAGGATGCAGGTCAAACACAGCCGAGTTCCACTCAGCTCAAATCAGACAAGTCTCTTGAGTCCAAAACTGTTTTCCTAACCTGGGGGTTTCTGCAGGATGTGACAAGATTTGCTGAGCACCATAGTAATCTTTTAAGACACTAATCAAAAACATGGTCCTATATTTTAAAAACCCCAGAAGTAGTTTTAGGACAGCAGAGGCACCTCAGCCACTAAAATAAGCAAGATTCTATTATAAGTAAAATTACCCACACAGCAAATCTTTGAATAGTTCAGCAACCAATAAATAGAAAATGTTCTTTAAAATCTGCTATTTCCGATTACTCCATTGACTCCTTCAACTGCAGTTAACTCTATGGAAAATAATTAGTTGTCATAAAGGTTGTGACTACATGATATGTTTCTTAGGAAAGAGCACTGGTCTGAGCCAAGCATGGTGAACCTGGACCAGGTGCACAGTAGTACTTCTAGTTCGCTGGCAGTGGGCTCCTCCTGAGTAGTGTCTAACCACTGGGCAAGTGTCAGTCAGACTTTACAGCCTGGCGTAATAACGATGCTAACACATTCAGCTCTCCTGAAATCAACCCAAGAAAGAGATGACTGGAGTTAAACATGTACTATGAATACACAGGTCTAAAGCTCCAATAAATTAAAACAGCCCTTGCTAACCTGTATTGAACACATGAGCAAATACTGTTACATTGAAGTGCATATAATCAGACAAATATTATATGTAACCATCTTTAATATTTATATATATGGTACTAACTCCCCCAAAGATTAGACTTATGAGAGCATAATTAAAAACACATTCCTCATTGCTTTTTAAAGTTAAATACAGGCTTTTCTACTGAAGTAAATAGAATATTAGAATAATACATTTTTCCTAACGTCTAAAATAAGCATCAGATTTCTAAACAGAAGAAAAAAAGGCTTCAGCCAAAGAGCCACATATTAGATATTTAGACTGGTCTAAGAATACTAAATTAATAAGTTAACTTGAATAAACTAACAGTGCACATTCAGAACAGAAGTGTAGCTTTGGGCCAGCAACATGTGAACCAAAGGCAAAAATCTGCCAAGGTTAAGGCAGGTTTTTTATATACAGTACAATGTGTTTTCTTTTTTCCCCAAGTTCATTTAGCATTTACGTTGATGTTATTTAAAGTGCATTGCCAAGCTAAAACACGAGCTTCCTAACTAAAAAAAAAATTGCTGTCACAGAAAGTTTCTTTTGTTTTAGAGTCTTCCTTATACTTATTTATGAATTTTCTTTTTGCCTTCACACACTTAGTGTAAGAGATTACTGCAACAATTACATGACTTTGGGCACAAAGCATGAAGACTGTCAGGGTGATAGCCGTTGTGAGGAATTACTTTCTTCTTCTGCTGGAGTCAATTTAAGTGTTGGAAGTTTCCGAGGAGGAAGCTGAGGGCTCTGGCGAAGATTGTCATCCATCTGTGGAAAGTACAAAAGGTACATCTGACTAATGGCTATGGCACCACTTATATGGACTGTGGCCTCCCCATCCAAACTATAGTCTAGAAGAGTACTGAACCTTATGTTTCTAGGACTGCTAGAGAAACCTTTTTCTTGCAAATAATCTCTCAAGAATTCTAAACGTATCTAAATACTGGCTGGCTCAGTATATGTATGAAAGCAATATGGCTCATCCTCGATGACTTCACAAAATTATAGTAATTCCACAAAATGAATAGTCTACCGAACTCAACCACAGCACAACTTGGGTTAAGAGATCTTCTAATATTAAGTGTAAAAGCAGTATTTCTGTTACATTACTCTCCACAGTTTACAAAGTATGTTCTCATTTGATCTTCCCAACGCAACTGTGAAGGAAAAAAAAAAAAAAAGGCGGACACAATCATTCCCTATTTTAAAGATTAGCAAAATGAAGCTCAGAATGGTTACCAGATTCGCATTAGGTTGCAAAGCTAGCATCAGAGCTGAAATGTGAACACAGGTCTTCTTATTCTAACACTATTGTTCTTTCAACTATAGCTCATTGCCTCAATAAAAATGGCCTGTACTCCACTCAAAAAGATCACCTCTTTTAGGCTATGACTATTTAGACCAAGAGAAGTTACGAAAAGAGACAGAAAGAAGGATAAATTCTTTAGACCTAATCCAGAGGCAATGCAAACACTGGATCAGTTCTAAGTCTGCTCCAGAGAAACAAATCAAGAGCATATTTAGAAAATGTCCAAGAGTTTCAGACTTAACCTAAGGAGTACGTTAGCATCCCGGGAAACACTAGGACAGGGGTTACTTAGAACTGAGTCAGACCTTAGAAAACTACCTTTAACCAGGGTACCCCAAAACCAGAGTGCAAGGTCCTGGTGTTAAGCTGCTTCATAAAAGACTTGAAAGCAGCTGCCATCAATGACCCAAAACCAACAGAATATACCATCTTATCATCTACTTGATAGGTAGGCTTTTTTAGAGTTTTGAATATAAGCAGCCCAAAACTCTCTCTTATCAAGATGCTTTTATAAAGCATAGGGGAAATGTTTCAGCAGAGGTACATAGGGTTCATAATAAAGGGAAAAGAATAAAAGATTAACTCTTAATTTTCCGAGGGAAAAAGTATTCCCAGTGAACTATCTGAATCAATTGTGATACCTTTTTTTTCCTTGCAAGAACTAAGTTCCTCAAACATAACTCTCTCTTTTTTTTAAGCTCTAGATTTCCTGTCTAAATGGTGAACGGTGGTAGCCAATAGAATTTGTTGTTCTAATGTCTTGTAGCAAACAGTGAACTGTACTGAAGAGCAGATGGGAAGTGGGGTGGAGAGAGGTGCTGATATAGGGTCAGGAAACTCTCATATATTGATGATGCCAAAATGGAACTGTACCAAGTGGTGACAGGGCCTCCTGGCTTCACTTTCTGCATATGTAGGTATTTCATGGTTCCCTTCACATGTCTAATGAATTTGCCACAGATAGAAATGGAAACTATACTGGATAGCCTTCATCTAGCAGAAACGTATCTAAAACAGTCTGAGTAATCTTTCCATTATCCACACTTAACTCTCAGTGTATTTCCTCTCATGAGATTTGCTGGGTTAGGCTATGAATTAAGACAAACTTGGCTTTGACTCAGCTTACCCAAACTTTAATAAGAGGTACATGCAATACCATAAAAAGAAATAAAATGGTCATTCCAGAGAGTGGCAGTTATAAATCTGGCTATTACCGCCAGTAGTAATGGATACATACTTTCATTCATGAGTTAGATGACTGACTAACTGCAAAGCCCATGCTGGAATCCAATTTCTAGGGTTCAAATTCCCTCTCTACCTCTTGCCAGCTGAACGGCCTCGGGCAGGTGATGTTATAAGCTACTCTCGAAGCTTCAGTACCTCATCTGTAAAATGGGAATGACAAAGTACCTGCACACACAGAGCTGCTGTGAAGATTAAATGAGATAACTCACATAAAGCTCATATGACACAGTGCCTGTTACTCAATCCCCCAAATCCTCTAGCCAGTGTTATTAAGTCACAATGACCTATTAGTTTGTGAAAGAATAAAGCATTATCCATTTGTATAAGAAAAAAAAAGAAAGTTTATCAAACACTTGAGGAAAACATGCATAACTCCCTTGTATTTTTCCAATTAGAATCACCCTTGAAATTTCCATTGTTGGCTCCCTCCCCTACCCAATTCCTCAATATCTCTCTCAACAAATGCATACTCCCTAAGTGGCAAAATATCCACACTGGCAAAAATTGTAGACAACGTTGAGAACAGAGGATAGGAAGGAGACAAAATAAAACCATTTATGTGGAAGAAAGAAAAAAACACCATAGTGCTTTTAGCAAGAAAGGATAAGCACAGGTGCTTACAATCTCAAGAAACGTTAACCCTCAGAGACAGAAAGAAGCAGACAAGCAAGAAGTGTTTTTTTGTTTGTCTCTCTCTTTTTTTGAAGCCAGGCTTTTGGGTCTCCTAACTTGAAAAGTACTACTAACTGGGTGGTAAAAGTAAATCCAGTACCATTATCAGATCTTTCCCCAAAGCAATCAGGCCATTACTGGCTTCAAAACACTGTATTTTATACAGCTTTAGTAAATGTATGTTTAAACAGCTTTCTGAAAAAATAAACTTAAAAAAAAAAAAAACTGAAAAGGTAAAGTTAATGCATAACCCAAAACAATATTAATTGCAGTAAGGAAAATACTAAACTACTATAAAATAACAATTGAAGTAAACTTGACCTTTTCAATCAAGTTGGATTCCTTATTTACAAGTTGTGTGAGTTTCTGCAGATTTGCATCTACCGTTTCTTGTCCAGCAGGAGAGATGCCTAAGAAGCCAGGACAGAAATCAGAAAGAGGAAATTCTGAAAGCCTTACAAGCTGTTTAGATTCAAAGAATATTGAGTCTATCCACCCTCCTAAGTGCCCCACTGCCCACCCCACCCTCCAAAAAAGGCAAAATGAAAAACCATTCTGGGTTCAAAGGCAAACTTAAGAGGGAGAGTAATGCCCCAAAACCAAACCCTAAGCCAAAGGACTATATTTGTCCTTAAGGAGACCCTGTTAGCCAAGCATTATGCAGATAACCAAGGTCATTAGCAAGAGCACAACAGTCCTTATTTCCTTCTCAAATTTGACTTGTACCTTCCCCCCCATTTCACACAGGTCTTTAGTTACAACTATTTGAACAGCTTTCTAAGGCCCAAACAGCTATCCACGAAGCATCCGAAGTACTTGGAGGAACTTTAAAAAATACAGATTCCTGGGATCCATCCCTAAGGGATTCTAATTCAGTGAATCTGGTATAGGACCCAAGATTTTGTATTTGTTCTGTAGTCAGGTTTGCTAACCACTGCTCCCAAGTAACAAGGTTGAAAGTTACTCAGTTTCATGACCCCCAAAGTAACTAACCCCTCCCTTGTTATATACAAGTGTATTACATACAAAACACATAAACCACTATAAAAAGTAAACTGTCCCTAAACCAACGATCCTTATGACTTCTATTTTTTAAAAGGACAATTCTGGCCAACTCTCCCCATACAAATTTTGTGTCCCAATCACTTAAGCACAAGGCCCAACACTCTCGAAGAATCAGAGCCTAAGTGACAGGTGCCCTCTGTTTACTGTACCTCCAGTCGGATGCAATCAGTTTTGAAGTACTGGAATCATGGGAGTGTACCTCACCAAAATCAATCTGCTGCTCATTTCTGTTCACACAGGAAAATGCTAGAAGCAACATTTAAAGTAATTGCCCATTTGCATTAGGATAAATGCTATCTTTCAGCAGGGACACAATAAATACCTGTGGTTAACTTTTAGAAGAAAATGACCCACTTCAAAGGGGCAATATTTAAAGAAAAAGAAGCAGGAACTGTATAAAATCCAGAACAGACAAACGGCAAATATATATTTCTCTATTTAAAGAAGAACTAACACATGGGAATAAAAATAAAGTTGGAAAAATGCAACTTTTTGAAGTTCTATAAACCAGCATTTAAAGACAATATACAAACTTCTTTAATAAGTAATGGATTTGGCTTATACATCCTTAGGAGAATATGCAAGTATTCTATGCAAACAAAGATTAGCTGAAGAGGAACCAGCTTACCTCCAAGACTAAGCCTAAAATAACTGTTTAGGATGTCATCACAAAAGCGACACAGGTTGGAGAGCTGTTTCAAATGTTCTTGTAACTGAACTTTAGGAAAGCATACTTTATAAAGAGGTGCGAGAAAACCAAACACATAGGCATCCAAAGTAGAAGGCCTAAAAATAAATTAAGGATTTTTTAAAAGCACATAAGAAAATATTAATTTGGGATTATGTTAAAAAAAAACACTTTTTCTCAAATACATTTGTCAATTCTGAAGTACACAATACAGTCTTTTAAAAGGTTTACTACCCATTCTGGCTTATAAAAATGATGCAGCTAGGGTTTTACTCATTTGTAGCTTTAAAAAAATACTCTACCCATTTTATTTAGAAGAAAATTAAGTTGTAAGTTAAAGATTCATTTTTAATCATAAGTGTGATATAGAGACTGGAGACACGGTGGGAATAGTCTTAGAAGTTTCAAATTCACATATGTAGCATATTAAGTCAATGTGAGATTACCCAAACAGAAAAAGTTTCCTATAGTAAAAATCCATTAAATATTTTTTTTAGGTGAAAAACTCATTGGGGATGGGGTGGGAGGACCGGGCAAGGGAACTTGCTTTAAATAACTGCTCACTGAATACATGCAAACAAAACATCAAAATGGTTTTTAAGGGCATGCACTCACGTATCTCCAAAGAAAAACTGAGATGTTCCCAGTCTGTTTGACAGAAGATTTAGGCACTCCTTGGCATCTCTGTATATCTAATAAGGATGAAATTACATCTCAGAGGTAGGAAAGATACTTGAGAACTCCTTTTCAGACTAGCATCTATAGGTAAGTTCACCCCTGCTCTTTCTCTTGTCCTCCTCTGGAGGGCCCTTGCTCTGAAGGTAATCCCAACCATACCTGAGCTTCTACATCTCGGAGGTGGTAGAGGGGAGGCTCTCCCCTGGTCAGGAGAATCCTATTCAGTGCTCCCTTAGACATTCTTCCAGGCAGGATCAAACTCAAGGGAAAAGGCATTCGTGAAGCAAACCATGGCTTTGTCACAGTAAAGTAATTGTCACTCTCAACCCAGAATGTGTGAAGCTGCAAAAGGAGGGAAAAAACACTACAAGGATATTCTTTTACTAAAAGGAAGATCCTCAATCAATGTGAAAGTTTTTCATACATATCTCTGAATGAAGTTGACTTCACACAAATTTTCCAGTTAGGATGACTCAAGGATAAATCAAGGTTTTTAAATGTGTGAGTTTTGTTGACTGCTCTATCCCAAGCACCCAGAGTAAGGCCTGGAACATAGTAGGTGCTCAATGAATATTTGTTGAATGAATGAATTACAGTTGGCCCAACTCTATACATGGACAAACTCCAATCTTTCACAGAGAATTTTTATTTCCAAAATGACATTATCTTTCACTTTGTTGTTTCATACACTAGTTGAACGTCTAACAGAATCAACCCAGTTCTGCAGTTACATGAAAGAATCAAGACTGATACATAAATGAAATTTCTTCTCTTAAGCCTCTTCCATTATTTTTCTTCTAAATCGACTAAGTACACTTTCAGTAAGTCACTAAAATACTGTAATATTCACCAATGCTCACCACTGCAGGAAGAAGTTTCTCTTCGAGGAGAGCAATGTAAGCTAGTGTATCTGCCCCTTGTTTTGCTGACAGTTCATAATCGGCATTATATTTCTATTAAAAAATATAAAACCAAAAACCTCATAAGTCAAGAACATCCCAAAACAGTGAAGCTAAATAAATTAGGACTCCTATTCTTCCTCAAAAATGGCAAACATATTAAAAGGGGAAAAGAGAAATACAAATTCAGCGACAAATGCTGGTTAATGCAAATAAAGTTCTTAGCACAGCATCATGCACATGTTAAGGTCAATAAATGTTAGTTTTAGGTGTTTATTTATTATTAACTATTATTTCAATGATTGTTAATGACCTAGTTTAGTGCATGGCATGTAGTACAAACTTAATAGAGGCTATTATTATTCTTGTTAACAATAAGGAAAAAGTTCTAATTAGTAGCATTTTCCCCTTGAAAAAAAGAAAACCTTCCAATTGAGAAAAGTTCTAAATTTTGTTGATATAGGACTTCTTTTTTTAAACTATTGGCAAAAATCAATGATAACTTTCGCATTTATGTAAATTGTTACAGTTTAAACATTTTAGATATATAAATCTTGGCATGTTCAGATATTTTGGATACATTATTTCATGAAACATTTAACTGCAACTATTAGTTTAAGTGCTTTTAAAAAATAAATAGTTGCTAGTTGATGGGAACTCAGACCTCACACCAAGCACAAAATGTGTAGCAATTATGGAACTAAATTTACAATCATATCAATAAGTACAATAGTGAAAATGGTTAAATTGAATCTACTTATTCCTAAACTTCAATAAAAACCAAGCAAAGTGCATGAAAATATAAATTGACTATAACTCACTATATGGCTTTTGAATCACAGTACAACTCATGATTTAGAGCAGTGACTCTCAAATCTATTCTTATATCAAGCCCTATGTATCTCCAAAAAAGAATTCTAAAAAAAAAATTTTTTAATGCACTTTCTTTGGAAGCAACATGCAGGGATCAAGAATCTACTTCTTCAGAAGGAACCCACCTGTTTTCTTAAAAAGTTTAGTATTTTTGCTGGCTGAGAAACAATATTGTCTTCCGTTGTCAAAACTGGTACATCTCCTGTAATCAAAACACAGTTTACATACAAGGAAGCATTTCGATTTCCTCTGAAGAGATTCCAATACCCTAAAAACTATGCCAGTCACATTTGGAGAAGAAAAAAATGAGTAACTCATCTTAGGTTTTTGCAATTTCACACACACACAAAAAGTTTTGGAGAGCATTTTCATTTCTCGTAATTTCCACTGATTTGGCTTCTCCTTTGAAGTATTACTCAGAATGATCAAAACATAAGCAACACACAGCCAAGGTCATGGTAAGAACTAAAACCCCAAGGTACTCCATGGCTACAAGCCCCCTAGCTTTAAATAAGAGGGGGGAGGGTGCTTACAGAGGGCAGAAATGGGTGTTTAAAAGTTTACACTGTACCTCTTGAACCTCTCCAGGTGTTATCTATGACATTGACTTTCAGGGGTGCACCAGAAAATTTGGCGTAAGCCTGAAAGAGAGTTTGCAATAAAACATTTTAGACTGAGTACGTAATGCAAATCTGCAGAGCAGCTTTACTTCAAAGCCGGGTCCCCCGAAGGCAGAAACGCCTGACTCGGGGGCTGCGTCCCTCCCGCTACTTCTAGCCGGGGTTGCGCGCTACCAAGATTTCGAGGACTTTTTTCCCCCCACACGTTTGGGGGATGCAGAGCGGGTAGCGCGCGCCTCCTGTTTTGGGCTTTCATTCCACTGCGCAGACGGCTTTGCAAGGCTGAGAAAACTCGGAGCCAAGCGGAGAAGCCATGACTTCTCCTCCAGGCTTCGGCGGGGTCACAGGCTAGGCTGTAACTCGTCGGACGGGAGGGAGCCCCGGGCGGTGCAGCGAGCAGCGCCCCGGCCGGCCGGGCCCGAGCGCCGCGGGAACCAACCCCAGCCGCCGGAACCCGGACCAGCCAGCCTCGCGTCTCTGGCCCCGCCCCTTCTTTCCCGCGCCCCGGCTCGCGAGGCGGCCTCACCATCACCACCAGGGACTCGCTGTGCACTGACGGGAGCCCCCAGCCGCCTCCCCAGCACCTGAGCTCCAAGGGCGCCGCCATCTTGCCGGGGCCGACCTTTGCTATCCCGGAAATACTTTTGCCGCCTACTTTCCGGCACGTGGAAACGCGGGGGCGGGGCGCGAGGGAGGGAAGGGTACTTTGGGGACTGGGGGAGGTGCAAGGCGGGAAGGGCCACTGAAGGGGTTAGCAACACGCTGAGCATCAGTTTGGCCTGGGGGTTAAGAGTCCTGGGCAATGTCATACAACCCGCCAGTAATTCCTCAAGTACTTATTGGATGCTTAATGTGTACCAAGCGCTTTGACTATTACTACCCTGGGCCTAAACTAACCCATTTGTAAACCAGGCATGACATAGTTTATTCACAAGATTGTTGTGTTTAAAATTATGACATGGAGGTAAAGAACTTGGCGTGTAGTAGGTACTCTGTAATTGTTTGACCCCTTTTCCCCATATATTTGGCTTCTGCTTCTTGCCACTCTCAATCTCAGTTAGTCACCTTCATATTTGCTCGTTACACTCTTCCTAAAAGTAACAAGTTTCCTGAAGTTTGTCAAGTGAATCTGCCGTTCTTCAGTCTGGAATATCGTTCTTCCCTGGCACTGCTCCCTCAGAAATGAGCTTAACTGTCACCTCCCTGGGACAATTTTCCAAAGTTAGAAACTTCTGGATTCCTGAAGCATCTTGTACATACTTGAATTGTAGCTTCTATCTGATACAAACCTTTTGCCTTTCAGTGTACTAGAAGTTCTTTGAAGACAGAACAGGGCTGGCTTCATAGATGTGAGACCTCTGCAGTCACACACGGCCCTATACTTAGAAGAGCTCACACTTGCCTTAAAGTTCTGGTGTCATTGTCTTGAAATTCTTAATAATTTTTGAACAAAGGGCCCTGCATTTTTTATTTCAATTGGGCCCTGCAAATCATGTCACCAGTCGTGTCTGTGAGCCTAGTGGGCATGAACTACATGTTTCTTGAACATCAAACTGACAATTTCTCAGAAAAATGGAGGAAAAAGAGGAAAGATAGGCCTTGGGAATGCCATGATCGTAACATGCTCTCTGGGTCTTGAAATTAGCACCTGGATGTCAGGCTTCTTTCTAGAAGGCAAAGTAAACTTTCTGGGATACCCTCCCAGGCACTCCTCTGAGATCCTTCCTTCCTTGTGCCTCTGAGATGGCTGGGTCCCTTTAAACAACTGAAAACTCAAAAGAAATCTCTGCAAATTTTCATAAAATTACAATTGAACAAGTAATTGCTAAGCACTCCCTTACTGTTTACATAGCCATCTAAATTACAGTATGAATCTGCTAAAGTCCATTTTCATGTTTCAAAGGCGAGAGTTCTCAGAAATGGGTACGGAAGTTATGTCAAAGGTGACATTCCTTTAACAATACTTTAAACTGGGAAATGTGTAACATATGTACCATTAAAATTAAATGTCAAAATATTTATTGAGCAGCTACTATGTCCAAAACACTGTAAGGCTCTGGGAGAATACAGAGATAAATAAGATATGACTTCTATCCTCAGGAGTTTATACTCTACAAAGGAGACAAAGGATTAGGTGTAACAAGTTAGATTATCATGTGTAAAGTTAGAGATAAAAATAAAATACTATGAAAGCAGAGAGTAGGAATGATACATCCTCTGTGGGATCAATGGAGTCTGTCTGTTCAGTCTTCAGTATAAAGCAGGTAATTCAACTTTCAGATTCAAGTAATTGGACCTCCCTGTTTAGAGAATTAAAATCCCAAGTCATAAAGCTCGGAGTCCATATACTACAATTAGGCATTTTAAATAATCGTACACAGAGAATGTAGATTACTTGAGTCTTGTTTATAGGAGGGAGGGAGGTGAAAGTGGATGTACATTCTTTGTGGACACACAGCATAATTACTCAGTTTAGCCTTCTCCCTTATTGCTGCTGTTACATACAACAGTTTCATTTGCATTAAAGAGAAATTAAATCTCCTAGCATTGAGCTGAGACAGAAAATAGCATGCTAATGCTTCTGATGAGAGAATCCTTACACACAGGTTTATTAGTGCCTGTTTAATAGCAATCTGTTATTGTTGCAATTCCTCTTGAGAGTCTGTATTTTCTAGATTGAATTTTAAAACCCTAGGCCAGTTGATTGCACAACGAGGCTGAATATGGTTCCAGAGAACCACAGAGAAAGCTGAAACCTTCAGGAATTATGCCTGGTATGGGTAGTTGGTGTGCCCCTGCACCTTTTTCTGGCTGCTAAAGAGTATTATTCAAAGTTCATCAAAATAATTTCAGATTCCTACCAGGAAGCATGCTATCTGCAAAACATTGATGTATGTGTGGGATGACCTGAATTACAGCTTTATAATGAGTATTCCAGACAGTGTTTTCCCTGAAAAAGAAATCTTACTTTTCAAAATATAGACATTGAAAGTGGCTTCATCTAGTGATGGTCATCTGGACTCCGGGGACCTGATCTTGGCATCCATTCCTATCCCTCGTGTGTTTCTTAACTTAGGAGCCATGGTATTAGGATCTTTTGTCTGGATGATTAAGAATCTGTAATATGGTGCTGTCAGCAAAGATGAAAGGTTTGTGACAAGTGATTATGCATTATGAACTAGAGAGCCTTGAATGTCGCTTTCAACTCTAAACTTCTGTAATTCAGTTCCATGTTCAGATAAGGAATGCTTGGGGAGGAAACTAACAAACACTGAATAGAAGTCAGGAGAGCTGGTTTCCTGACTTTGTTTCTAAATAGCCATATGACCTTGAGCCAATCATTTTACCTTTATTCCTCAACTCATTCACTTATAAAGTAAAGGTTGTTCTAGCTCTGAGACACTATCATTTTATGTGTGATAAGCATTTAATAATAGCTGACATTCATGGAACAATTTCTACATGCCAGAAATTGTTTTAAGTATCCAACATAACTCATTTGATCTTCATAATGACTCCATGAGGTAAATACTATTATGTTCCCCTATTTTCAGGGAGGGAAATTAAGGCACAAAGATGTTAACTAACCTTCCCAAGGTCACCTAGCCGATAGGTGATAGAGGCAGGATTTGAACCCAGGCAGTCTGGGCTTATACTCTTAACCACTATGTCATTCTGCCTGTAGCCTTCTTTTTCTTTTAAAAAAAATTTTTATTGAAATATAATTGATTTACAATGTTGTGTTAGTTTCAGGTGTACAGCAAAGTGATTCGGTTATATATATATATATATATATAACTTTTATACATTCTCTTCCATTATAGGTTATTACAAGATATTGAGTATAGTTCTCTTTGCTGTACAGTAGGTCCTTGTTGGTTACCTATTTTATATTTAGTAGTGTGTATATTTTAACCTCAAACTCCTAACTTGTGCCTCCCCCCTTTCTCCTTTGGTAACCATAAATCTGTTTTCTGTGTCTGTGAGTCTGTTTCTGTTTTGTAAAGGAGTTCATTTGTATCTTTTTTTAAGATTCCACATATAAGCAATATCATATGATATTTGTCTTTCCCTGTCTGGCTTACTTCACTTAGTATGATAATCTCTAGGTCCATCCATGCTGCTGCAAATGGCATTATTTCATTCTTTTTTATGGCTAATATTCCATTGTGTGTATATACCACATCTTCTTTATCCATTCATCTGTTGCTGGACACTTAGGTTGCTTCCATGTCTTAGCTATTGTAAATAGTGCTGCTATGAGCATTGGGGTGCATGTATCTTTCTGAATTATGTTTTTCTCTGGATATATGCCCAGGAGTGGGACTGCAGGATCATATGGTAGCTCTGTTTTTAGCTTTTTAAGGAACCTCCATTCTGTTCTCCATAGTGGCTGTACCAATTGACATTCCCACCAACAATGTAGCAGGGTTCCTTTTTCTCTACACCCCCTCCAGCATTTATTATTTGTAAACTTTTTGATGGCCATTCTGCCTGTAGCCTTCTAAGTAGTCCTATAAAAATCATAGTTTCACTCAGAGTAGAATTATCAGTGCCATGATATTACTATCATTATTTATTTAATAGTATTTGTTTAGAATTAAGCCATTAAACAAGTTCATGAAGCAACTTCTATATGCCCAGCACCTTGCTGGGCAGTCAGGGAATAAAAACTTGTGTTCATGCTTTCAAAGGGATAGTTGATAAAACAAGGCCTACATATTTGAGGTAACTAGAGATGATTAAGAGGTACCATTTTGTCAAGCAGACCACAAGTCTAATGTGGCTTTAGACAAAGTCTTTAATGTACTGCAATGCTTGGCAAAGGCCTGGTAGAAGAAGTAGGACTTTAGCTGACCTTGAAGGATGAGTGCATTGGATTTAAGTTGGCACAGAGGAAGGCACTCCATGGGATATACTACATATATAAGTCAAGGCTTAGAGATGGGAATGACAATGGCAAAGAATCTGAAGACAAGTAAATGGATGCTGGATTTGACAATAAGCTGGAGACTGATCAGGAAGAATGTTGATTGACTAACTTGAGAACCATAATTGGTGATATTGGAAGGCATGGGGATATGTAGTTTTGAGGAAGTAAAAAAAGAGTAAAAGTCTTAATACAATATTAATGGATTCACATAGTCCTGGACGGGAGGTGGAATGTTATTGTTTCATGGACATGATAGGAGGAAGCATTTTATGAACTCATGCATTGCATTATATGAATTTAAATGTGAAAATAATGAAGGGAGGAAATGCTGCAGAATATTATTAGAAGAGAGTCACCTGGCACCCTTGCACTGAGCATTTCTCATTGAATAGGTTGTTAGAAATCAAATTGCAAGAGATTACTAAAGAGAATGGTATTAGGAATAGGGGCAGGTATAATATCACAAGGAATATGCCAGATAAAGGATGGAAAGGAATAGGACAGGAGCAGAAGACTCAAGATAAAGTTCTTGACGGATTTGACAGGGTGGATCTACATACAGACATGGTGAGCAAAAGCCTGAAGATGGCAGAGAGAAGAGTGATGGGGTCCTAGGAATTACCCTAAGAGTTGAGAGGCTGAGATCAGAAGCTTGAGCAGTGGCGCTGGCATTGAAAATGAGAGACATGCTTTCTTTTTGACACTGGAGAAAGCTTCAAGGAGAGCATGGAATGCTGAGTTAGCTCAAATCAGTTACCTTCAAATATCCCTGTTACATTAGAAAACAAATCAAAAGAGCCTGAGGGAAAAAGATTAGGGGCTCTAAAGAGAGAGAGAAAGCAATTTAGAGGATGTATCAGGGAGTTAGTAAAAAGTGAATGGAAGGGCTTCCCTGGTGGTGCAGTGGTTAAGAATCCGCCTGCCAATGCAGGGGACATGGGTTCAAGCCCTGGCCTGGGAAGATCCCACATGCCTCAGAGCAACTAAGCCCATGTGCCACAACTACTGAGCCCGCATGCCACAACAACTGAAGCCCGTGCGCTTAGAGTTCGTGCTCTGCAACAAGAGAAGCCACGATAATGAGAAGTCTGCGCACTGCAACGAAGAGTAGCCCCCGCTTGCTGCAACTGGAGAAAGCCCGTGCACAGCAACGAAGACCCAACGCAGCCAAAAGTAAAAACAAATAAATAAATAAATTTATTTTTTTTTAAAAAAGTGAATGGAAGCATTGCTGACAGTAGCAAAGGTCAAATTTAAATTAGTATGAAGGAGACAAATCAAGTGAGAGCCACGGGCAGGCTAATAATTAGATGCCCTTTCAAAGAGATATTCTTTAAATATTTATTCAACTATTTTTATGGAAATGAAGTTAGCTAGAGAATGTAACAGGATCAATTTACATTTTACCGATTCCAACTACTAGAAGTCCTATGTGGGGACCTGGGTTTTAGTACCCTTTAAAGCTTGGTCCTGAGGATGATAGAAAAGGGAAGCGATCCTAGGAATTGCCCTACGAATTGAAAGAAGATGGAATCTAAAGCTTTAGCAGTGGGGCTCAGCCATCTTGAAGCCTAGCTAAGTTAGCGCAATTGTGTGACTTCCTCTAATGGTACCTTATTGCCTAGAAATGTAAATGGGGAGTCAGGTTCATTTATTTATTTGGTATCAAGGCTATTAGGCAGTGATATATATTGAAAGAGATTCACTTTGCTCCTCCAGCATAGTGAACCAGTTGTCTGTATTTTGTACAGGCATACCTTGGAGATATTGGTCAGTTCCAGACCACCACAATAAAGCAAATATCACAATAAAGCAAGTCATACAAATATTTTGGCTTCCTAATGCATATAAAAATTATGTTTACACTATACTGTAGTCTGTTTAGTGTACAATAGCATTATGTCTTAAAAAAAAACCCAGTGTACATCCCTTAATTAAAAATACTTTATAGGGGCTTCCCTGGTGGCGCAGTGGTTAAGAATCTGCCTGCCAATGCAGGGCACACGGGTTCGAGCCCTGGTCTGGGAAGATCCCACATGCCGCGGAGCAACTAAGCCCGTGAGCCACAACTACTGAGCCTGCGCATCTGGAGCCTGTGCTCCGCAACGGGAGAGGCCACGACAGTGAGAGGCCCGCGCACCGCGATGAAGAGTGGCCCCCACTCGCCGCAACTGGAGAAAGCCCTCGCACAGAAACGAAGACCCAGCACAGCCAAAAATTAAAAAAAAAAAAAAAATACTTTATAGCTAAAAAATGCTAACCATCTTCTGAGCCTTCAGCAAGTCATAATCTTTTTAAAATAATAACATTAAAGATCACTGATTACAGATCACTATAACAAATATAATAATGAAAAAGTTTGAAATATTTTGAGAATTACCAAAATGTGACACAGAGACACAAAATAAGCAAATGCTGTTGGAGAAATAGTGCCAGTAGTTTGCTCAATACAGTGTTTCCACAAACCTTCAATTTGTAAAACACAAAACAAAAAGCAATATCTGTGAAGTGCAGTAAACAAGTTATGCCTGTATTAAAAAGAATTAAGTGAAAAAAAAAATCATTTGACATACTGATCAATTATGCAGAAACAGAAGAATTATATTTTAAAAGTGGGGGTAGTAAAGGGTCCTAAAAGGAAATAAGGTTTCTATACTTCACTCAAAGTGATAGAACATCATATGCCTGTAGACTGTGATAAGTTATATATGTATATTGTAATGCGTAGAACAACCAATAAGAAAATAATACAAAGTGATATACTCAAAAACATTAAATAAATCAAAATAGGATTCTAAGAAATGTTCAAGTAACCCACAAGAAGAAAAAAGAGAGAGAGAGTGAGAGAGAAACAGAGGAATGATTAGCAGGGAACAAATAGAAAACGAATAATAAAATGACAGATTTGAACTCAACAAAATCAGTTATTACTCTAAACGTAAATGGTCTAAATACACCAACTAAAAGACAGAGACTGGCAGAGTGAATGAAAAACCACAACCCATAATAAGGACCCACTGTAAAGCACAGGGAACTCTTCTCAATACTCTGTAATGACCTATATAGGACAAAAATCTAAAAAAGAGTGGATATATGTATATGTATAACTGATTCACTTTGCTGTACAGCAGAAACTAACACAACATTGTAAATCAACTATACTCCAATAAAAATTAAAAAAACAAACAAACACAACCCAGATAAATACTGTCTACAAAGAACTTCAAATATAATGACAGAGGTAGGTTGGACACAAAAGGATGGAGAAAACTATACCGGGCAAATATTGATCAGATAAAAAAGTAAGAGTGGATATATTAATATCAGATAAAGTAGGCTTCAGAGCAAAGAAAACTACTAGGGACAAGAGGGATATTATATAACAATAAATAGGCCAATCCGCCAAGAAACCATACCAATCCTAAATGTGTACACCAAACAGCAGTGCTTCAAAACACGTAAAGCAAAAACTGATAGGTATGAAAGAATAAATATACAAATCCAGAATTATGGTTACCCCCTCCCTTCTCAGCAAATTGATAGAACTACTGGACAGAAAATAAGCGAACATCTAGATGAATTAAACACAAGATTTAATTGACATTTATACAATGCTCCAATCAACAATAGATCACACTTTCTTTCCTAGAGCTCACGGAACATTCACCAAGATAGACCATATCCTGAGTCATAAAGCAAACCTCAACAAAAAATTTTGATGAGATCATACAGAATGTATTTTTTTACCATACTAGAATCAAGCTGGAAATAAGAAACAGAAAGACAACAGTAAAATCTCCACAATCTTGGAAATTAAACAAGACACTCCTAGATAATCAATGAATCAAAGAGGAAGTCTCAAAGGAAAAAAATATATACAATTGAATAATAAAAATACAAAACAGCTTATTAGGAGACTGAAAAGATAAGCCACAGACTGGGAAAAAATATTTGCAAAACACCTATCTGTTAAAGGACTTGTATCCAAAATATATAAAGAACTCTTGAAACTCAACAGGAAAACAAACAACCCAATTTAAAAATGGGGAAAATATGCAAACAGACACCTCATCAAAGAGGATATACGGATGGAAATAAGCATATAAAAAGATGCTCAACATCATTTGTCATTAGAGAATTGCAAATTAAAACAACGAGATATCAGTACACACCTGTTAAAATGGCTAAAATCCAAAAAGCTGACAATCCCAACTACTTTGCAAGGCTGTGGAGCAACAGGAACGTTTATTCATTGCTGGTGGGAATGCAAAACTTTGCAAGACAGTTTGGCAATTTCTCCCAAAGCTAAACACTATCTTACTATATATTGTGGGTTGAATTGTTTCCTCCTCCCCCAAAATTGTGTTGAAATCTTAACTCCTAGTACCTGTGATGTGACCTTATTTGGAAATAGGGGCTTTGCAGATGTAAACAAGTTAAGAGGAGATCATACTGGATTAAGATGGACCCAAAATCCAGTAACTGATGTCCTTATAAAAAGGAGACATAGATACACAGAGACAGAGATACACAGACACACAGAGAAGGAAGATGGCCATGTGAAGACAGGCAGAAATTGGAGTGATGTATCTGCAGGCCAAGGAATACCAAGGATTTCTGGCAGCCACCAGAAGCTAGGAAGAGGCAAGAAAGGGTTCTTTCCTAGAGTCTTCAGAGGGAACAAGGCCCTGCTGACACTCAATTTTCACTTCATTTCTAAACTCCAAAACTGTGAGAGAATAAATTTATGTTGTTTTAAGCCACCCAGCTTGTCATAATTTGTGACAGCAGCCCTAGGAAATTAGTATATCATACAATCTAGCAATTGTGCCCCTAAGTATTTACTCAGCTGATTTGAAAACCTACATCCACACAAAAATCTGCACAGGAATGTTCATACCAGCTTTATTTATAACACCCAAAACCAGAAGCAACCAAGATGTCCTTTAATAGGTGAGTAGATAAATAAACTGTGGCATATACATACAATGGGATATCATTCAGCTATAAAAATAAATGACCAATCAAGCCCCCCCAAAGGCATGGATGAACCTAAAGTGCATATTGCTAAATGAAAAAGTGAAACTGAAAAATTATATGATTCTAATTACATGACATTCTGGAATAGGCAAAACTATAGATACAGTAAAAAGACTGATGGTTGCCAGGGGTTTGGAAGGAGGGAGAGAAGGTTGAATGTAAAGCACTGGGGGTTATTTAAGGAGATGAAACAACTTTGTAAGATACTGTAATGGTGGACACATGACATGATCCATTAGTTTAAAACCATAGAATTTTACAGCACAAAAAGTGATCCTTAATATATGTAAATTAAAAAATTATTTAGGAGGTCAGGGGATCCCAGCATGGGATATAGACTGTGACAAAAGAATCTTTCTTACAAATGCATGAAACGACCACACTGAAGGGGATGGATGGTGGTCCTAATCTAAGCAACTTTGGAAATGAGTGTAATCTGTATGACTAAAGGCAAAAGGAACTGTACATAATGCTGTACTGTAGTTGATAAAGTTCACAGGTACGGGTATGGGTTAGCAATTCTGGTACTGCTATATGTACTATGGATTTGAACAATTAAGTACATGGATGGCAGACGATAGGCGTCTTCACTGTTGGAGGTGGGAAGTTACAGATTAGATAAAAATCTAAAAAAATCTGAATAAAGTATGGACTTTAATTATAATTAATATATAATATATATAATTTATATATGTATATAAATTCATTTATGTTTATTCCATTGCATTAACTCAAGTTACTAGGTAAAAAACAAATTCACATGCCACATTTTTTTATGGTGGTAATTAAAAAGTTATAAAGTACCATTTTCGGAAGTGTTTAAAAATGAGTATGTAAAACAGTTTTAGTTATTTCCAGAACTTAAGTCATTCCATGATATTGTTAAGTCTGATGGAGCTGCATTAACTTTTCCAGCTTAATAAGGTACCATTCATATGAAGACCAACTAAGCTCTGCCTTGTGAAATCCTGCCCTCTGGATCAGTAGGAGTTCATTACTGAAGGATTCTTTGCTTTATAAACAAAAATTACATAAAAAAAAAAAACATAAATTGTTTTAAACAGCAAACTCCCTAGTATTTAAAAATAGTCCCTATCTATAAATTATATCTATATACACAATCACATCAGTTGTGTAAAATGACACATGTCTGGTCTGATACCCCACTTTATGAAACCTCCTCTTGAAATGTCAGCCATTACTCACATCAGTGTTTTAAATGTTATCTTAGCAGACTAAGTGTATATTTTACTTAGTGTATATTTTAAGTAATGGTATGAATTAGGAAGAGGAAAGGACAGAGTCTAATGAGTTTGAAATGGTGTCACAGGGCAGTTTTACACTTGTGTATCACTCACAGCTCTTGAAATCTTGCTTCCCATATTCATCAAGGTTGCTGAGGCAACAGCACTAAAATCAAGCCAAAAGGTATATTGAGTAGGTATATGGGAGAATGGAATATGTGTTGACTACTTGACAAAATGTCTTTGTATGTAACTACTTGTTAATATTATTAATTTTGTATAACAGTATCTATTCACACCATATGGTTGCCCACACATGAAGATGCATCCTGGTTTTCTACTTCAAATGCAGGAGCTAAGTCTTATATCCCCCACGGCACCCAGCAAGCATATAATAAATGCTCATGGTTGATGAGAGCTTCCTTAAAGTGAAGAGAAGGATGCAAAACATGTTCAACTATTAAAGGAGCAGAATTTTTATTGCCCCTTCAGTTTCCAGTGTCTCAGTCTCACCCTTTGCTTCTCATGACAATGTCTACCCCTCCTTATAGTGATTTCCTCTGATGTCTGTATTTTATCTTTCCATTGCATCTTCCCCCCAGTTCTGGAAACTTCCTCCTTTCGCTGACCTCTGCCTCTACAAGGTTTATCCATTCTTCGGCTTCCAAATACTTCATGCCTTCTGTTACTGTCACCACAGCCTTCCACTCTGTACCTCTGATTCCCATCATAAGGATGAGATGATAAGACTATTGTGTGAATAAACACAATTTATGTGCCTTTTCCCCTCTTTCTTGGAGTAGGTAATTAAGTGACCTTGAACTCTCATCCAAGGTTAACTAAATACTGAAAACCTACAAGATAAAGAGAGTGACCAAAGCAAGCCCAGATGAGGTTCTCTTGGGTGTATTTTCCAGTGTGTACAGTAACTCAGTATCAATACCCAGGGTTGGTACACCAAGAACAAGTGTGTGTGTGTGTGTGTGTGTGTGTGTGTGTGTGTGTGTGTGTGTGTGTGCGTGCACGCATGAATAGTGGGTGGAAGAAGCCTTACAAGGCAGGAATTGTTGAAGAAACTTCCTCAAGCAAAAGAAATATCCCAAATGGTCTCCATTTTGAAGAAAAAATTCTTTTCTCTCTGATCTTTTCAGGTGTAGATGTATTAATTATGTATGTAGACCTGTTTAAAAACCAATCTATTTTTACATTTATCCTTCTTCAAGATAATTTCTACTTGTAGATATGGCCAACAGTTTATAAAAATTAAGAGAGACCAGTTGACTCTCAGTTAAACTGTTCATCTGGTCCATAAGAGTCTTTCTGCTATTTGGATTTCATAAGCCAAATGGTATCTTAAAATTAGCAAATATGCTTACAATTCAGTTGAACATATTTTTCTATGGAAAATGTTATGAGTACAAGAACGACATCTAGAGATGACTGTCAATATATATTTTCTTTGCATGTACGATATATTTGTTTCTGTGTTTTAGAAATACATTAGAAGGAGGCTGGGTAACAGAATTAGCAGCAGCATTTTAAAATTCCTCCTCACAGTAATCCTAGGGATGGTATTATACTCATTTCACAGATATATCCCTCCCAATCCAGCAAACATTTATTGAGCTTACTAAATGCTGACACCAGTGTTACCAAGATAAATAAGATGTAGTTCTTGTTTTTGAGTGGCTTATATTGGAGGAGATAAACATATAACATCCATTCTGTGTGCTTCGTGCTGATGGGGATAAGTTCAGGGTATTATGAAATTATATGCGAGGGATAATTCACCCATCTGCAAATCGCTTGGAGATGAAGCAGTGTCAGGCAAGCATCCCTCATGACCAGTGAGGAGTTCCTAGCAGAGATAACAACTCCAGTAAAGACAAGGAGTAAAGAAATAGTATGTTGTGGTCTGAGAACGTGTAATTCAACATTTTAGGAGAATAAAGTGAGCAGTAGATAATAATGAGAAATAAGACTACAGGCATAGTCAGAGGCCTGTGTAGTCATGCTAAGGAATTTGGACTTGGAGACACCAAGGGTAGATATCTTGTCCTGAAAAGTGATTACATGAGGATTTTTACCCAGTTCTGTTTGTCTCCAAAGCCTGAGCTTTTTACACCAAATAAAATTTACTTCATAGACATTCTTGACATTAACTATTTACCAAAGACGTAAATAAATCATATTGTAAGAATGAGAAAAAATACAATTTGGAAATTAGTTAAATAGCATTATTTGGAAAAAGCCACTGTTATACAGCCCTACTTCCAACATTCTTTGTACTTCAAGTTTATTGATTAGATATCTTTTACTCTCATATTTTATACCATACCATGCACTCTATTTTTGTTAACTGTCATCAATATTAAAACAGCAAACTGACCAGCATCTAATTCTGGGCTTACTTGGTGGTACACCACTTGGTGGTGCTCCACAGCAAGCACTCTGCTCTTTGGACATCCAGTCACTGCCTTCAGTAGCTGCCTGACATAGATGTGGATCTGACACCA
The DNA here is from genome assembly GCF_028021215.1 of Eschrichtius robustus. NCBI lineage: Eukaryota > Metazoa > Chordata > Mammalia > Artiodactyla > Eschrichtiidae > Eschrichtius > Eschrichtius robustus. The sequence goes on from NC_090825.1 coordinate 63,122,964, forward strand.
GACCTTTACATCAAGGGCACCTCTACAAAGGCACATCTGCTGGGCCTGATGGGAGCAGAGGTCTCTCTCAGTCCTGGCACCGGGGACTGACATCCCCTCATTGGATGTCAGGAAGGCCCAGTTGCTAAGGATGACTCTACCGCCCCTAAACCATTAACATTTTCCAAAGAGGAACAGGGGCCCAAGGACCATGCTCTCTGCCATGGTCAATAGTCATCCTGCCTCCGAAGGGCTGGAAGCACCTCTCTCAGTGACCTTGTGCTCCGTCCTAATGTGAATGGTTTTCATCCTTTTTCACCAAATCATTTAGAAAAGGTGCCGAGAAAGTCAACTATATTCATTTGGTACCGAGCAGAGAGAGAACATTTTATGTTTAAGAATAAATTGTCCAAGCAGTAAATGTCATTGGGGTGAATCCTGTAATGAGACAGGAGAGAACAATTGGACAATTGGGGAAACTCCAGAAGAAAAAAAAAAAAGGAAAGACTGAGAACTAAACAAAAGAGTTATTAAAATTACAGAGATTCAGAACAAGACTTCTGAACACAATTGTATTGATGGTGTTGGGAAACTTTAACTAGTGCATGCCCCTTCAGCAGGAGGTGGCTGGAGGAACAATTATTTCAGTGTACGTTCACTTGAAAAACTTTGTTTCATCTTTCTCTTTTAAAATTTAATTAAGTGCCCTGATTCTTTTTTTTAACTTATTTTATTGAAGTATAGTTGATTTACAATGTTGTATTAGTTTCTGCTGTACAGCAAAGTGATTCAGATATATACACACACACACACACATTCTTTTTCCTATTCTTTTCCATTGTGGTTTATCACAGGACATTGATATTGAATATAGTTCCCTGTGCTATACAGTAGGACCTTGTTGTTTATCCATTGTATATATAATCATTTTAAATGCCCTGATTATCATAAGAACAAAGAATGTAATTTTTTTTCAGAGAGAACAAGTTTTTTTTTAAGTTCCATTTTATAATCTGTTATAGGTGAATGAGTAGCAAGTTAAGCATTGTGTTTAACTCCTGGCATGGAGAATGGAGGGTAGATATATCAGGAGGGGGATATAGAATGGGCTTCAATAATTTGCAATAACAAACTTAGCTGAGTAGTAGGAACAAATATTTGTTATGTTATTCCTTATGCTTTTATATATGCCTGAAGCATTTCGTAGACTTTTAAAAAGCAAATTAGAGATTCAGGAAATACTTAGGGAAAGGAGAGAGGGATCAAGAAAGGGACCAGAGGGGAAGGGGATTAGACAAAGAGGAGGATTAAGTAGGGAGAGATAGAAAAATAGGTGAAGGCATGGTTTTGAACCTAGAGAGCTTTCTTTCTTTTTTAAATTATTTATTTATTTACTTACTTACTTACTTACTTACCTACTTATTTATTTAGCTGCGCCGGGTCTTAGTTGCGGCACTCGGGATTTTTGTTGCAGCGTGCAGGATCTTTTAGTTGCAGCGTGCAGGATCTTTTAGTTGCAGCATGCGGGCTCTTTCTGAAGGGTTAGGTTAGTGGTCACACCATGCTGTTTGCTAACGATTTGTCCTGATTGAGTAAGCTCTCTAACCCCTTCCCACCACACATGAGACTCAAGAACTGCCCATGGCATTCTGATCTCTGCAAACCAGACATAAAAGCAGTTCTTCCAAAGGAAAAAGGGCAAAAGAAAAAAAAGAAAAAAAAAAAAACTGAGAGCAAATGCAAGAAAAAAAGAAAAGAAAAAACAATGAACATATATGTATGAATGAACCTACAGCAACTCAAAACTGCTCCCCTTTGGGGACAGAAGCAGATACCATAGCCAAGTTCAAAATGAAATCCCATATCCCTCCAGACCCCTTTCTTGCCATTAGTGTATAATTTACATGCAAGTTGCCTGCATAGTTAATCTTCCTCTCTAGCATCTGGTATTTATCATCAGAAATAAATTGGTGAGAGATTCTGGAGAAGCTCTTCATATATTGTGGGTTTTAAACATTCCTCTACAAGTCTGTTTCTTTAAAAGTTAAAAGAGCAGCTGAGCACAGGGAAATACGTGATAGCAAGTGAGGGGATGGGTCATTCATACTTGGGGCTCTCCCAATTCGGCATAAATGAATCGGGGCCAGAGAGGTGAAGATAAAGGGAGCTAAAATTTAGAGCTAAAAGGACTTTGAAAACCTCCCAGCTCAGCTTCCTGATATTCTACCCGTGGCTGGTCACTTTCACAAGGAATCTTAGCTGCAACAGCCGAGCTGAAACTGGAGGCTACGTTTCCTGAAGTGTCATTCAGGGTTGCCTCAAGGGTTTATTTTTTTCCCCAAATGGAGAAAATAGAAAAGTTTTAGATTATCCATTTTAGAGTGATAACTAAGATATGTAAATGATATTGTTCATTCTGTAAGTGTGATCGGCGCTGCATTCGACTGGCCTGGAGAAGTCAGGACTCTGTCTGTGCCTTCTGGGCAAGTGCTTTCAAATGCTGGTGACGCAGCATCTCTTGGTGTTTGTTCCTGAGATGCAGATCTGAGGTCCTGCCAGACACATCCTGCAGGCTGGACCTTTGACGACATTGGGTTGGATCCTTCTTGCTTCTTACCTGCTAGAGTCTTCCCTTCTCTGAGGCTTGTGGATTTGATTTAGAAATTCAGAAAAATTTTAGAAATGGACAAACAGATGAAAGATTAGAGAATTGTTTACCCATTGGGGCAAAGTGGCAACTTTTAGCATTCTGCAACTGGGGTAAATGAAAAAAGTAAAATAAAAACCAATTTCAAACATTAAAATAATAACGAGAGCTCAGAAATGACAGTAATTAGACTAAGATCATGTGGAAAAGTTGCATTCAATATATTTTGGAACAAGGTGGTTTTACCTTGTTCTTTTTCTTAGCTCCTTTTGGGACTATTTTAGTGCTTCAGTGCTACTACACAGAAAATAGTGTAAATGTCTTCATTTTTACTGTAATATTCCCCAGCTCTTCCTATATTGGCAAAAGATAATAGATTATGGATTTCTTAAAGTTTAGCAGCTTGTAATTCCATGTATAGTATAAATAAGTATAGTTAAAGTTTAATTTAATTAGTAAATTTGCAGTTATCTGAATTAATTATTCTTTAAAATTTAATTTAGCGGATGTGACAATTTTGTGATAACATTAAGTCATTTCTCATATATTTTAATATACCTAAGTCACAGAGCATCTTAAACTTGGTAAAGAGAGAGCCGAGTGTAGAGGGATGAGCACTAGATAAGAGATCCAGAGTGAGCCAGTGACAGAACCTCAACCAGAATGCAGGTCTTCTGACCCCAGCCCTGGGCTCATACACATGTCACATAGTTTTATGAAAGACAGATATTATTGTTTTGGATCTTACAGTCACTTTTCTTCTGGTGATGTGGATGGTGTATTGGATTTTGTCTGAGATTATCAATATTAATTATTCACATTCTTCTCAAATTGTAACCACTTAGTTTTATTTTGAGAGTGAAGAAAGCAATAGATGGTCCTGCAAGAAAAGAAAATGAAAGACCCTGATTTGTGTATTTGGGGTAAGGTCTTAGAACAAACTGGGCCCAGGTCCAGAATAAAAGAGGACCATTCCTAGCAGAGCGTAAGAACATTTGAAAGTCTATTATCACATCACAGCTATTTAACAAAAATAAGATTGATATAATTTTCAGAGAAGAAACAAAAGATACTCTCAAGCTGTGTTCATAATAATACGGTCTTTCTGAAAGTTAATCAGTTTGTTTACGTACCACATTACCATAAAAATTTTTTTTAAACAGTGAGCATCTTCTAACTAAAATCAGTGGTTTAAATTAAAATATAAAATTGGTTCTACCAGTGAAAACTATGGCAAATGTCTCCATCTAAGATAAGGTTGCCAGATAAAATACAAGATGCCCAGTTAAATTTGAATTTCATATGAATAATGGATAATTTTTTCATATAAGTAAACACTTCAAATTTAACTCAGCTTCCTGTATTTTTATTTGCTAAATCTGGTAACTATAATCTAAGGGGCAAATTTTGTTTCCAAATACTGCTCCTGAATAAAATCCAAAGTATATGATAGCCAGTTAATTTGGAAAATAAGTACAATTTCAAATCTTATTTAGGTAGGGCTTCTCAACACCGGAACTACTGACACTCCGGGCTGGATAGCTCTTTGTTGCGGGGGGGCCGTCCTGTGCATGTCAGGATGTTTAACAGCATCCCTGGCCTCTACTCACTAGATTCAAGTAGCATGCCCCAGCTGCGACAGCCAGAAATGTTTCTAGACATTGCCAAATGTCCCCGGGGTGGGGTGAGGGGGCAAAATGGTCCCTGGTTGAGGACCATTGTTCTGAGGAAAGAAGCTTATTTATAAGTAAGTGTGGTACATGTATCTTGGGAGAAAACTAGCCTGTCCTGGTCTTGAAGAAAGAAGGGAAAAACCATATTTTACGTAGTTTTCATTTTAAAGCGTCTTGGGAGAGATACCAATGGAGGACTGATGGGAAATGGTTGAGGAGTTGAGTGGGTAGACGTGCGATTGTTTTACAACCTGAGGCTCTATTAAAGAAGCTTCTGTTTCCTCTTTGAGAGAAAAAGATGATAGAAAGTACTCAAGAGAAGCCTCAGGTTCCCAACATGGCCTTCATCCAGGCTCCGAGAGAACAGTTAGTACAGAGTCTGCTGATTTCTGGAAAAGGAGTGTTTTATTTGGATAGCAATAACTGAAATTCCAACCTAGACCACCTAGCTGAATAATCATGTATGTGTGTCCCAAAAAAAACAAATTGCCAAGAGATGTGTTGTGAACCAGAGTGGGGAAACTATTTACTATTTGATTTTCAGAAAACAATTTGACAGGGAATTTTGCTACGAGGCTGTTGCTTCTATTTTCCCCAAGAAAACATATGAATTTAATTTGCTGTCTAAACCAAGAAAGTAATGTGGTTACACATACTATGGAGAAGTTTTGAAAGAATTGACCTTTCAAGTCTTTGTGCCTCTAATTACTATTCTATAGTCATATAGAGTCACTAATCATTCCACCTGCAAGGAATTTTCAGCATAATCCTATTTTCCACTCAAGTTCTACAGGATTGCCAGATTGCAGTGAAAAAAATCAAATCTACTTCCAGTAAAGAGAGACTCAAAAGAACAGTGGTTCAAATAAAATGCCAAAGAGAATAATCAACTTCTTATTCTACTTTTATTAATGTGAAATCCACAAATTTGTATTTTGTGAGGATAATACAAAAAATTTTTTTCTAGTAATTGAGTCATTCTAACTAAATTTAGGCAAATAGTCCTACTAATGTTACTTTTTTAAAGACGTATGTCAAGGCAATTCTACTCTAAGAGTGAAGCAACTCAGTTCCAGAGTTTTTTCTTAGACAGACAATATACACAATGCCTAAAGATGCAGCAAAGGTGCACTGTCCTAAAGATAAAGTCTGGAATCCTTACTGTGGTCTACAAGGTCTTAAATTATCTGACTAGAGTTGATCACACTTTCTCCAACTCCTATTGTATAGGCTAAGCTGCTCTAACATAGAAACCCAACAATAGCGTGGCTCAGATAAGACCAAAGTTGATTATTCTCTCACATAACAGACTAGAAGGATGCAGGTGGTCAGTGGTCCAGTGTTCATGGGGAGCTTGACCCATGACATCATCCAGTGGCCCACCTACCTTCTCTCTTGTTGCTCCTCCACCCTGTAAGGCATTTCCTCATTCATATGGTCAAAGCTCGCTCACCACCGCCCTCTCTGCATTCCAACCAGTAGAAAAGTAGGCAGAAAGGAAGGCAAATAACTTTCTTTTAAAGATGTGCTGCAGGGTGGGTTTCCTAGGAAATCTGAGATGGGGATTCGCGTGTAAGAGGTTAGTTAGGCAGTGCTTTTGGGATCAACCTCTGCAGGGGGAAAGGAAGGAGGCAGAATTGTGCAGAGAGAGAAGTTAGGCTGCAGGACAATCACAGCCAGGCCTCAACTGACCCTATAGTTAACTGTGAAGGAGAGATGGCCCTTCAGAGTTGGGATGGGGAGTTGGGCCTTTATATCCCTTGACCAGTTATTGGCTGTGAGCTGCTCCAGGAGGAGGGCATGACCTTGGATGAGATGGCTCTTTTCAGCTGAGGGAATTCCCAAAGAGGGCTGTCAGCCAACAACCACACCCCACCCCCATGCCCCAATGGCTAGAGGGCAGCACAGCACAGCACCTATGATGGGATATGACCCAGAAGTTGTACAAACCCCTTGTACTTACATCTCCTTATCTAGAATGTCTAGAATGGCCACCACAACTGCAAAAGAGGCTGGGAAATACAGTCTTTAGCTAAGAGGACATATGCCTATCCTTGACTAAAAGGAAGAAGGGGTGAATGGATATTGGGGAATAATCACAGGAGGAAAGGAAAATCATTGCTTGAGTTTGTTCAGCTTGTTGACTCTTTTAGATCAAAAACTATCACATCAAGGAAGCTACCCACAAAGCACAGAGGCAGAAAGAGAGGTAAAAGGGGGGCAAGAACAACTGAGAGGTGATCATACCCAGTGATGTCCCGCGAGGAATAATGACAACACCAAACTTGGCTAAATTTTGGAATGATCCAGGGCTGGCTCCCCAGAGCTCTGCAGGAAGAGGTTCCCAGGGCACACTTCCAATCTGCTCCCCCAAACCCAAGCCACAAGGAGAACTGAATGAAAAGCCTCTCCCTAAAGGGTCCTACTTTGAGCTCTATGCCCACCTCTGGGATTGGATGCTTTTCTAAGACCTGTTACATATCAGAACCAGTCGCTTTATGTAGAGGATAAAAATACTGAAACATGGTTGTTTCTGTCAAAAAAAAAAACCCCAGTAATTATATTGACCTAAATCAGACCCAAATCAGACAGCACTAATGTATCACTTTCTTTTAGTGGTAATGGGACTTTCTGCAAAATAACGGTGTGTGAAAAGAAAGGAGGCTAAGAAAAGCTTATGTGCCTGCCCCCCTCTATCTGAACAAAGCAGCTAGACCAGTTCCTGCCACTGACTGGACCAGGGATTGGAACCTGACATAAAAGCCATCTATAGGCTGAACATAAGGAGATCAGCTTCTGACAAAGCACAGTAATAAAACTCTTACCAAGAGTGGTGCTGTATTGGATAGTGTGGGACTAACCAACCAACAGATCCTCTTAGGCAGTTGGCACAAGGCAGAGAGAGGAGCCAGTATGCACTAACAGTGAAACTAGAGAGAACAAAGCAGAGGGAGGATGAGGAACCATAAATTGTCTGCTTTCTAGAATGGCTGATGGGCTCCTAGAAGTATTCCTCTCTCCTCTCTCCCTGCCCTCATCCCCATCCTTTCCCATACACCCACTGCTGGAATACAGGGGACTTCTTAGCTGCAAAAAGGCAGGGCCATGGGGATCCTCAAAATGGAGCAAGTTTCTACCCTCCCCCGCAAAAAAAAAAAAGTGTTTCATTTCTTAACTCCACAGGCGTCTTGCCAGGATCCTGCATACTGATATTTTAAGAATAAAGTGGTAACATTAAGGGCCCTACTTTGAGCCTTGTGTCCACCTCTGGGTTTTAGCCATAGCCAGGCACATGTGACAGTGGTAATGGTGGGCTGCCCAAAGTGTATTTGTACCAGTCAGTATAGGATAAAGCTTAAGAAAACAGGTTCCAGAATTCCACAGATCTGGGTTTAAATGTTAGCTCTGCCACATATTAGCTGTGTGGCCCTGGAAAAGTCGTATATCCTCTGTAAGGCTCCATCTCCTCTTCTGTAAAATAAGGACATAATAATAGTATCTGCTTCACAGGGCTTTTGTAAAAGTTAAGCGAGGTAAAATTGGCTCTTGGCACAGGGCATAGAATGTAGTAAGCACCCAATAAATCAGCTGTAATAGTAGTTACCCCATAAATAAGCCTCCTTGGAGGAAAATTACCCTAAGATATGAAGAAAGTCAATTTGACCCAGAAACAAAGTCTCAGAAGAGAGATTCTGACTATAACTTGGTGCCCAGCTCTTAGCTCTGTCTCCTGGTCCAGCTTCACAGTGATTCATCATCAAATCCCATAGAGGTAGGATTATAGTAAATTATGAAAAGAGTTTTTCATTGAAAACTGGTTAAAGCTTTGGTGTACGAGGCAGCGTTGCTTTGGCATCACCACAACTTCCTATAATACATGTGTTCCTCCTAACCAGGAAAGAAGTAATCTCTCAAACTTCACTTCAAAATGCTGCACAGCTTTGGAATCTCACAGGATCCAAAGCACCAGAGGTGGTACTCAGCAGATGTGACAGTGGTTTCCAGCAGACATGAATGTGGTCCCTGCCAGATGTGATAATGGTACCTAGCAGACATGACTGTGGTCCCCAGCTGATGTGACAATAGTATCTAGTAGACAAGAATATGGTTCCCAACAGATGTAACAATGATCTCTAGCAGAGATGACAGTGCTCCCCAGCAGATGTGATGGGAGCTTCAGAAGCAGAATGGCGCTCTGTGGATGCAGCAGGACCCTTGGAAGCAGCAACAGACTTAAGCTGATTGATATCAAGAGAGGTGCTGGAGCTCAAGGGTGTGATATTGTCTAAGGTCAGGGGAAGAGAGCAAGAAAATGACCATGAAGTAGCTGCTAGTATTTCTTTGTGAACATGTGTGGATTATAGCCCAAGGTACAGAAATTTGGGGTATGAGGGAAGTGGAGAAAAGACTCTGATTTGAAACAGACTGAGGAAAATAGGCAGGGAGCTATGGAGTACACTTCTATTATCTGGCATTCCCATAAGAGTCAAACAAAGGGCTTTACTTACAGCACCGTATTCCAATGTGGACATGGAGAGAACACTGTACCAGGAGCCTGGAGAACTGACTGTTCATTCTGGTCTGCTACTGACTGTCTCTGGGGAAATAAGTTAACCTCCTTGAACCCCGGCTTATCCTCATATAGAAAGGAGAGAAGAGGGTTGTACTCAATAACTGAGGCCCTTTCTTTGATAGTTTTATGTCATCACTCCCAGATTCAGATAAAGCCAAGGTCTCCCTGACACTCCTTCCACATTGAAATGTGTTTAACTCCCAAGAACTTGGAGATGTTACCATTCCTGTAAGCAATCTTGTAATGGAAATTTTACATCCTTTAAAATAATTAACATTCAGTACCCAATCTTAGAACATTATCCAAACTTAGATGAGAAAAGATGAAGCAACGAAAAAGGTGTTACCTTATCATACTTTTTTTTTTTTTGGCATTAAAAAAAAAGACAATTAGGGGATGAGGAAAGTTTTAGTTTCTTTAGTACTGAGTTGGTGGCAGCAAAAGCTAAGTAGGATTTGACTATCTCAGGAATAGACTTCCCCTAGGTGACCCAGGTACCTAGGGGAAGGTGCAGCCAAGGTGAGTGATGTCCTCTGGGGCTTACATGGCCTGGCCACAAGTGAGAGACCTTCTATAAAGGTCTACAAGACCCTGGGAACATAGGAGGGTACATTCTAAAGGACTGACACCTGCCTCACCTTGGGTGGGTAGGTGGGAGGAGTTAGCCAGGACCTCTATGAGCTGTACTGGGAGAGGTGAACCCATGTTTTGAAGCTCATCTCTTTACCTTCTGGCACATTCCTTCTTCTGATAAGGAACCTCTGGTAATCACATGTCTCATTGGAACATTATCCTCATCTACTAATGTAAAATGATGGCTGACTGTCAACATTCAGAAGGTCCCTGGGGAGGCCAGGTGTCACGGGGAAGACTGCCAGACTGGCTTCCAAGGGGAATGTTCCTTTCCGTGGTAAAAGTACCAGAGACCTGGGTTGGGGATTCAGTCATAGAGATGCAGAAGCTCTTGTCTTGTCAATGTGGAGGGAGGCTGAAGGATAATAAGCAGACTGCCCTTATTTTCATTAAAAGGCAGTGTGTCTTTTACTGGGCTGACATTAGCTTTTACTGGGCTGGCAAGTACATTCTTTTTTTTTTTTTATTCAAACAGAAAGTCACAAAAATTATAATCATCCTCATCAGTTCACTCAGTCCCATGTAATTAATTTTTTTTTCATCTTGATCTTTTGTTAGCACTTTTATGAGTTCATCAGTTTTCCATTAGAGTTCTGAAAATGCTTATTCATTCAGTTCAGCAGTATAGTCAGTTACCAGAAACCTGTACTTGTCAAGTCTTTTCCATGAATTCCTTGAGGATGAAACACTTTTATAGGAACATATTTGCAAAAGCATCAGAGTACACCCAGAACTGTCTGTAAATGACAAAAGACTTAAAAATGACCACGGTTAAAGATTTGATGAAAGTTCATAATAATGCAATTGACAAGGAAATTTAGTTATTTCTGAGACATACATTTTAAAGTAATAACTAGAATTATGACTTATAACATTATACCAGAACATATAAGATTTTTAGAAATTTCATATAATGTCTGAAACATCTATATTAACATATTTCCATACAAATAACCCAATGAAAGTTTAGTATTAGTTGTTTTGTTTGTTTGTTTTTTGTTTTTTTATACTGCAGGTTCTTATTCGTCAACAATTTTATACACATCAGTGTATACCTGGCAAGTACATTCTTAGACAAACTGCCAGGAAGCCAGTTTAACAGAAATTTGCTTGGCAAGCAACAAGGGTGAGGTTTAACTGGGTCAGCCTATAATTACCTGATGCATCCATTTCTACCATGTGGCCTGTCTGCCACTTGTCCCAGAAGGGTTGTATCAGCGGCCAGGACAACTCACGTGTCCACTGCCAACTTTTGCCTCACTGATTCTTCCCATACCACCCATTTCTAAAACTTCAATGTCTGACCAGTTCCCTTTCTGACTGCCACAGTCTTTCCTTAAACGTGTTAAAATTTTTCATTGGGACAGGTTAAAGTCAAGTCTCCGTACTCTGCAGGATGTAGCTGTATACTGGGTTTACCCATTACCTGTGGTCAGCTGGCAAAAAGCTATTTCTTTGCATAGCCTAATTCTTGGGTCACCCCACTGTTGGCCTCCTCCCATATAACACCTACACTGTAGTCTTAAAATGTCATTTTGTTATTTCATTTCATTTTTATTTTCTGTGTTCTTTTGAAGGTCTCCACTGATTTTTTTTTTGAGTGGGATTGCTCTGAGAAAGAATGTTATTTTTAGCATAAATTGAATCAAGTGTGATGAACTCTTATAACAAATTCAACTGCCATAATCAGCTTCATTATATCAAAGGAGGGCAGCTTCTTTCTCCATTACTATTTCCACCTGAGAGACAAAACTGTGTTCACAAATGACGAAATATATATACGTATAATATCATGTTTAAAATACTACTAGCTCTAAAAGTTGGTCAGTAATAAGTTCTCATTTCTTTTTTTCATAATAGATTTTGCTTGTCATGTTAGTGTTTTGCACCACTAACTGCTACTAAAAACCCCAAGCATAGGCAAGCCGCTTGGAATTCCAACCCTGGATGAATTGATTCAAACAGGGTAGACTAATTCATACCACTCTTCCTGTGCTGCCACTAATGAAGAAGACTAAAGAGCAAGTAAAATAGTTACCACTTTTCAGATTTCAATTTTTATTTGCTTTAATCATTTCATTTTTACTTATTGATCCATTCAAGTATGTATTTATTTATTCCTACCTAATTTGTCCTACAGAGCATTTAAGACACGAACACAAGATGAAAATAAGGATCAGAAAAAATAAAAATAAATGGTAGATAATCAAAGTGGGAGGGGACAGTTAAAAGATCTATAGGATAGTAGCTCCTACATAATTATTAAAGTGAAGGTCAATGTTTGGGCGGGGCTTCCAGGTGGCAAAAGCAAAAATGAAAATATAATAGATACAAAATTACCTATTAGCCATAAAGAAATCTCCTAAAATAAACAAAGCTTTTTGTTGGCACTTGGATCTGAAGGAAATTTCTTATTTATAGCTTTATATAAGAAAAACTCAGTGATATGGATGGCACAGTCCCACAGTATAGTTTGGCAACATGCAAACCAAAAGAATTTTGTGTATTGGGGGGGAGGATATTTTCTTTGTTAATTTCTTCCTTCTACTAGTTCCTGAGCAATACATTTTCTATTCTCCCAGAGGTAAGCATAAATATTTTAATATTTTATGAAATCTAAACTTATCAATCATTTTACCTGCTCCTGAAAAATACAAGATCATTATAAGACTATGTCTAATTGCTTCCCTCCCAACTTTATTGTTTATAGTACTTTAGTTCTGTCTTGCTTTTTAATTCTACAAATTAAGCATCATTGTTACTGTTTTATATGACCAATGTTTGTCTATTTATTTATAAAACCTTTGCTCATCATTTCTTCTTGTATTTCAGACTTCCAATTTGAGTTCATTTTTCTCTGAGTCTGAAGTATATACCTTAGAAATTCATTTTGTGAGGATCTATACTGAGTTTTATTTGTCTTTAAATGTCCTTATTTTACCCTTATTCTTTTCATTAATTATAGAGTTTGGGATTGATAGTTTTTTTTTCCCTCAGCACATTAAAAATAATATTCCCTGTCTTCTGGCTTCCATTAATTATTATTTATCCTGTTTGGGATTTGTTGGGATTCTGTAGTTTGGTGTCTGTCAACAATTCTGAAAAATTCTCAGCCATTCTCTCTTTAAATATTGTCTCTTTTCCATTCTTTCTAACATCTCCATCTGGAACTCCAATTAGACATATGGACTTCTTACTCTATCCTCCTTTACTTTTAACTTCTCATATTTCTTTTTAATCTTGTTTCTCTGTGCTATATTTTATACAAGTTCTTTAGATTTATCTTCTACTTCACTAATTATCTCTTAATTTTGTCCAATCTACCATATAATTCATACATTGTTTTTCATTTCAATTCTATTTTCCTTTCATAGAAGTTCTATTTCAAATATACTTCAAAAAAAATTTTTGTTTCTTGTCCTTATGTTCAGGCTTCTCTTATTTCTTGAAGCATATTAAATATACTTATTGTATAGCTTGAAAGTCTGTGAAAGTGTGATTCTGTGTCAGTTGTTTCTGTTGGCTCTCACCTATGGTGCCTTATTTCCTTGAATGTTTTGTAATTTTTTTTTTATTATTTGGAACATTATCTGTAGGAATTCTTTGAGAACTGGGTTAAAGTTTTTGTCCTCCAGAGAGGATTTTTTTGGACTTTAGTTGCCTGGAGGCACTACCAGATCTCTATCTGATATTTTTTCATGCCATACAGTAGCATGAATTTAGCACTACAAAACCACAAGAAGCAACATCAACTATGAAGCATTCTTCTTTTTTTTAATTTTTTTTAAAATTTATCTATTTATTTATTTTTGGCTGCAGTAGGTCTTCATTGCTGCGTGCAGGCTTTCTCTAGTTGCGGTGAGCAGGGGCTACTCTTCGTTGCAGTGTGTGGGCTTCTCATTGTGGTGGTTTCTCTTGTTATGGAGCATGGGCTCGACGCACGGGGGCTTCAGTAGTTGTGGCGCATGGGCTCATTGTTGTGGCTTGCGGGCTCTAGAGCACAGGCTCAGTAGTTGTGGTGCGCGGGCTTAGTTGCTCCGTGGCACGTGGGATCTTTCCGGACCAGGGATCGAACCTGTGTCCCCTGCATTGGCAGGTGGATTCTTAACCACTGCGCCACCAGGGAAGTCCCTGAAGCATTCTTGACAAAAATATTTAACTTGAATCTAATAATGAGAAACAATTGGTCAAATTCAGAATATAGGACATTCTACATGACAGTTGGCTGGAATTCTTCAAAAAAGTCATTGTCATACTCGCACATAAAAGGCAGGATACTCTTCTTAATTAAAAGAAGCTTAAGAAACAGAACAATCAAATTCAATGTACTTTGGGCAGCTTCTGTTTTTCTTAAGTCATAAAATATATTTGGAAGACAATTAAGAATATTGGAATACAGACCATATAGTAAATGACATTTTATCATTACTTTTCTGAGATGAGATAATATTATGATTCTATAGGAAGATGTCCTTATTCTAGGAAATGCGTATTGAAGTGCTTAAGGATAAAGTGTCCAGTGATTATAAGTTAATTTCAATTGGTTCAAACCAAAAAAACCCAGGTATTTATCTATACGCACACGCGCATGCACACGCACACACACGTGTGTAGGTATAGATATTGGCGTATGTATAAAGAAACTGGTGACTCTAGAACTGTTCATTGTACTTTTCTCTTGACTTCTCTGTAAGTTTTAAAACATTAAATTTTTTAACTTTGTGGGAAAAGGCAAAAACAAACAAACAAAAAAACCACATGAAGGATAGCTATAGGTACAACTGCTCAGGGGGAAGATTTTCTCCCCTACACCAGAGCTAAAATCAAGACAGGCAAGATTTCTTGTTCTCCCCTTCTGAACAGAGGGTTTATTTCTAGTCCACTCTTATACTGAGAGTTTGACTCCTTCAGGTCTCAGCTTTACATGGGGGAGGGCGTCCTCCTATTAGTCTCTTCATCCTAGGAGGGCCTTAGGCTTTTTTTTATCCCTTCAACCTGTGAAGCTGATAAAACAGAAGTTTAATTTCCCAAGGTTTATCAGATACTCTCAGTGTAAAAGCTGACTTCGGTGCTCATCTACCTTTTAGGATTCAGGCTCTAACTTTATATTCGGTCTCTATGAATTTCTTGCTTTCTTACAGCTCAGTAATCCATCTAATTTTTAAAATATTTTCTACTCTGAAATGTTAATTGTTTTTACTAGGAGGATCATTCAGGGCATCTTGACAAAAGTCTTCATGCAACAACATTTTAAATAAAAATTCAATCACAATTATTTTTCTTCCAATTTTTGTAGAGATTTAAATAGCAGTTATAACCACAAGCAAGTTTCAAAAAAATGTTCCTTCCCATATCATTATTAAAAAGCCTTTGGTCTTAATACATAAATCCAGTACATTTACCTTTCAGCTACCCAGGTGAAAATATAGTTGTTTCAATACACAAAAAAGTACGCTATCAAGCCAATCTTTTCTCCTGATTTATGAAGCTCATTTACTCAAATTGTTGTAAAATCATAATCTACCTTATGTACCAAAAATGTACATAAAGAGAGGCTAGATCATGAAAGAACACCTTCTCGGTGTCATAAATTCCTTTCATAACAACAGTGGAAACAACCCTGTTGACAAGTCTGATACATCATTTTTTCCATGCTTTATTTATTTGCTTATATAAGGATCAGACTACAAAGCCCACATCTCTCCCATTTTCGTTTTACGGTACTGGACTTGGGATGCTCTGGACCAAACTACTCTATGAGGATGTCACACTTTTCTCAACACAAGGCTCCACCTAAGAACAGGGCAAACCTTTCCCCAAGATAGCTGGGTAGGTTACCATTGATTTCCTCAGCTGGATGAACACCAGCCTTAATTGAACAGGAATATTTATTAAAGAAACATAGAGAAATAAAGGAAACGTAAACAAACATCTATTCTGCAAAAAGCAAATCTCAGAATCATAACATTCCATGATGTCCCACAGACCCTGATTATAGCAGAATAATTATTCCCCAGAGTCAATTACAGTTGTGGATTGAGGATATTTTTATCCTGGGACTTTCCTTAGCCTTTACCAGCCTCCAAAACTCTCTATTTTTCTGATCTGTATGTTGGCCAACATATCTAACTGTACCTGCACACACATAGAGTTTCCCAGGAGTGAGATTACAGAGTTTCTATATATAATAGCACAGCCTCCTCCTTGATTCTGAGCTCAGTTTTTGCCCTAGGTAACCAAGGCAGCAAAAGCATTAATTCTGCTTGTAGTCAGAGTAATTAAAATTTCCTCTAAGTCCTGCTGTCTTTCCCTTCTTTTTACAAGAGGGTTGGATGTTCTTCCTCTAAGAGAATATGCTCTACTTGTTTAAAGATTGTCAAGGCAACCTACTGTTTCCCCATTTCCTCTCATTTAGGCTCTGGAGAATAATAGATTAACAAACTCAATTTAAAATGGAAATACCTGAACCTCATCCCCCAAAATAAAAGTAATAATGAAACCACTTAGAAACCACTTTGTGTCAGGCACTAGGTTAAATGCTTATATTTATTCTCTCACCCAAAAAGTGCTATTGGCATCTCCACTCATCTTACAACGGGTACCATTAGCATCTCCATCTTTTGAATGACACTTCAGTCTAAGGAACAGAGCCATTAAATGCCTTCCTAAGGGCACACAGTATGGAATCAGGATCAAAGCCATTATGGCCGCAGAGCCTACTGCATTCCTAACCAAGACAATACCCCTGCTTATTTTCAGCAGCCCTTTTCAGAAATGTTTCAGATTCACACATCCTGGGAGTCTTCAGGTCCCTGAAGTCAGAGTCTCAACCTAGGAATAAACAACCACTGTTAATTGAAAGTTACAATATGTCAGACACCATCCTGGAGCTGGTTCTCATACAACTCGCAAGGTAGGCATCATTCCCATTTCCCAGTGAGGAAATGGAGACACCACCCCCTCCCCCAACAAAAGTTTTAAGAGACCATACACCTTCTAAGGCCATACATCTAGAGAGTGATGAGTGGGGTTTCAAACCCAGGTGTGACTCCATGTGCCACCTCTCCAGATCAGACACAGCATTCCTTCACAGGACAGGGCTAGGTCATGATACACTGTGCTGGTGACCACAACCATTATGGCAATGGTCTTTAAAAAGTGTAGAGAAAGAAAAGCAAATACTGGAAAACTGAGTTTTTGGTTTCACATAATATATTAGAAGAAAATAAATTAAATTAACAGCAAGAAATTCATTCTTATGGCTTCCCTTCCCTTAGCCTGCCCAGGAAGCAGGGGTTTTTGCATTGATCAGACATGCATTCTCTAGAAGCCAGTGCAGTAGAGTAGAAAGGCGCTGGGCCCGGGGTCAGAGACTTGAGTTTGAGGCCAAGCTTCAGCATTCCCTTGGGTAGGTTGTTCAACCTCCCTGACCTTTAGTTTTCTAGTCTGTACAGTGGGAATTTTAATGTCTATCTATCTCACTTCAGTGTCGTGAAGATTAAATGAGAACAAAGATATGACAGGGCTCTGTATCTGAATGAGATAAAGTTGATTACTATTATTATGTGAGTTACTAAGACTCTTCCACAGAAAAGAGATAAGGATGGGGGGTGTGTGTGTGTGTGTACTTATGCATATACATGCATATATATGCATGCATGAATATGCATATAAATACATATGTATAAGTAAGTTGTGCTGTGCAAATGAAGATTAAAAAATTAGTCATAATGTCACAGGAAAAGCCCTGTTCGGGTGTGCTGGGGCAAGCCTGCAGGCCTTGATTTTAGCTGCTTAACTAAGCCGCTTATCAGATATGCGGATAGTGTTGAAAGACTGCTGCTGTGACCAAGATAAGAGGGATAGTAATCCTCAGAGGACTAGTACCAAAGTCTGTGCTCCCACTGGTGACTTCCAGGAGC
The DNA here is from genome assembly GCF_028021215.1 of Eschrichtius robustus. NCBI lineage: Eukaryota > Metazoa > Chordata > Mammalia > Artiodactyla > Eschrichtiidae > Eschrichtius > Eschrichtius robustus. The sequence continues at coordinate 63,140,391 of NC_090825.1, forward strand.
CTCACTGAACAGCGTGTTCCAACCAGAGGGCACTGGGAAAGGAGCTCTTACATTCTGGAGAGAGAGAGAGAGGGAGAGAGAGAGGGAGAGAGAGTATGTGTGTAAGAAAGAAAAATGAAGGTATCAAATGGAACGTGGTACTCTTTGACGGGTCCTTTAAAAAGAACCAGCACTCAACACCCCTGCACACAATGAGCTTGTTCTTGAGGGACTCTTGGCTGCCTCCTCACCTTGCCTTCCTCTTTTTCTCTCCTTCTTCCCCCAATTCCTCTGCTACATTTGCTCACTTCTGCTTTTTCTGCTGAAACTTTTCCTTTATTGGATTTGTCACGTCTACTTGGCTTTCCCACTGGTCACTTTTTAAATGCGGCAGCCAAAGTCATCAACATCACTAGCAATTACATCCATACTCAGAATTATTTCTTTGAAGGGACATGCCACAACACCAGAAGGAAATCTCTTTCTGAGAATTATGCAAGGCGGAATCTCATTTTTAACTGACATGTATGATGAAACACATGCTATCTACCAATGAAATTTAATGCTCAAGTGGCAATATAAAAGGTCTGCAGTTCACATTTCCCTAGACCCATAAAAGGAAGCGTATTTTCATTAGTAAGGAATGGAATCAGCAACAGGAGTCTGCTAATATTTGCTTCCTCTTCCTTCCCTTCCTTTCTTCTGCTTCATAATTAAGTCTAACATAATGGATAGGATTTCAGAAAACGTATGGCCTAGAAAAGGGGCCAGTCACTTTTCCCGTGAAGGGCCAGAGAGTAAAGACTTTAGGGCTTTGTAATCCACATGGACTTGGTGGCAACTCCCCAGCTTTGTGGTTGTGTCACAAAAGCAGCCGTAGACAAGTGAACATGGCTGTGTTCCAACACAATTTTATTTATAGACCTTGAAATCTGAAATTTACATAATTTTTGCATGTCATAAATAACACTCTTCTTTATAATTTTGTTTTCTGCAGCCACTTAAAAATGTCAAAACTCCCCTTAGCCTTGTCGACCCTACAGAAACATGTGGTAAGCCAGATTTGGCCTGTGGGTCACAGTTTGCCAATCCCTGGTCTAGAACTTCTTATATATTAAGAGTATTCTTCACATTAAACCCATGGAAACTGAAGTTATTTCGTCTCTTTTTGCCCATCCTCTTTTCCCTAAGTCCATTATTTTTCCCCACCCCCTCCCTCTTATTCTCATTTACCAGTTCATCCCTTCTCTTCTAGCTTCGCCTATTTGAGCTATGAACCTCAAAAGAGAAAAAGGACCATTTGCCAAAGACCCACTTGTAAGCACCCAGCCCTGCAGGGGGCACTAGCAGAGTGAGAGACACAGAGCCTGTGGTGACCATGTTGGCCTGGTCTGTAATCCACCCTCCTCTCCCTCTTCCTTCCTGGTCGAGCCCACTCCCACAATGGAGGCTGAAAACACCAGTCGTCCCTTTCCCACCCTTTCTGACAGAAAAGACACAGGTATGTCTGTGACCCATTCCTGGACAATAAGACTTGAGGAGAAAGAAGTCTATTTGGGTGCTGCTGGGGAAGGTCTTCCTCATGGAAAAATGAGCAGTGGTTGGAGATTGAGAGAGATACAAGAGCAGACGCCTCACCGTCCCCTTGCTTCCTACTCTTGGATGATGTCATGTAAAGACATGACGTTAGGAGCTGCAATAACCACGAGGGAAGTTCAAGAGCTGATCCAGAGGCATAAGATTGTTAATTCACTGAACCACCCCTGCAATTCTCTCCCTCTGGACTTCATGTTATAGGAGGTAATGAACCCCTGGGATGGGAATTCTGTTACTGTCTTAACACAGACAGCCTTCATTCTTGTGAAGCTTCTGTTGTGATACAGAAAATGAAAAACTGTTATAAGAAAACATAAACTATCAAATTTAATAGACCACCACATGATACTAGTTATACTTTTAATGCCTCTTGATTAAGAAAAATCACATATCATCAACTCCCTCCCTGGCAGCTCTGTTCCATCTACGTCAAAATATGTTCCTGTCTCTCCCAATGATTACTGCCCTATCTCCACCTTCCACATCACAGGCAAGATTCTTGAAAGTTATCTTACTTTTATCATTATCTTTATTCTCCACTTCCTATTCTCTCATCCTCACTCCTCAAATGGCGGTACCCTGTTTTTCTTTCACCCACACTACTCCATCAAATGCTTCCAACAGAGTCACCAATGACTTCCATGTTGATAAGCCGAAGCACAGTTTTCAGTTCTTATCTTGCTTGACCTCTCCAAGGTATTGATACTATTCACCATGCCTCCCTGATACCACACTTTCCCAGTTTTCTTTTACTTCTCTCCATCTTTATCTCTGCCTTCTCCTCTACTGGTTCTGAACATTAGTGTTCCTCGGTGTTTTTTCCTCATTTGACGCACGCTTCTTAGGCAGTCTCATCTACACCTACAGCTTTAGTTGCTACCTGGAAATTAATGAGGCCACACCTATCGACCTCTCTCTTGAGTTACAGACCCATGTAACTAAGCTCCTAATGGACAGCTCCACTTGAACGTCTTAAAAGTGCCTTAACCTCAACATGGCCAAGCCAAACCATCATCTAGCCCTCATATCTCAGGGAATGGCACTACAGTCTGCAAAGTGGCCCAGGTCAGGACCCCAGAAATCATCTTGACATCTCCCTCCATGGTCTTGCACATAACATGCATTCACTCTGCTTGCAATGTTCTTCCCTTACTTTGCCACATGGAGAATGCCTCCTCATCCTTCATGACCCCAGTGAAAAGCCAGCTCTTCTAGGAAGACTCTTCCAATTCTCTCTAACTATAAGTTGCTTTCTCCTCAGCATTTCCTTATTTCTTAGGACACATATCTGTTATAGCCTTTGTCATGTTATTTATATCCTCTCTATTTCTGTATTTGTCGCAGCAGACTGTGAGCTGGAGACAAGAACTGTCTTTCATTCATCTTTGTATGGCCATTGTCTAACACAGTGCTGGGCACATTCTTGAAGACTGTTGAGAAATATTTGTTGGGTGAAGTAATGAACAGGCACAAAATAATTATTTGTTGGATAGCTGATTACATTAATGAGAAGAAACTCTAATTAAGATTTCATGATTGACAGGCAAATATTCTTTCTAACTCAACACTTTTGTCAATGATTGGATAGCAACACCTACAGAATTTTATAGTTTAGAGTTGGAAAAAATATTTATATATATGGTCCAGCTTCTTTACAAACTTGTTAGGGCTCATTTGTAATTAGCAGTACCAAGTTTCCTGTTGACAGTTAACTACTAAAAACCGTCATGTGTTAGTTATTTTAGTAAAGTTAAACATGCCCCCAGGAATTCACTATTCACTATTCACTTGCTTACAAACATTTTTTTACTATTCACTTGCTTACAAACATTTTTTTCCCCATAGATGAATTTCAATCCAATTCAAATCAAATCATCCCCAATTCTAAACTCCTCACATCCAAATGAATATAATTTTAGCATATTTTGCAAGTTTGCTTTATGTCCTATTATTTCATTGCAGTTTGCATCATATTTTCTTAGCAAATACATTTAGACATTTGGCACTAAGTTTGGGATTTCCCTGGAACAATAATCATTCTTATCATTAGACTTTGCAGGAACCACCATTTGGATGGATTAATGTATTGTTTAATGAAGCAGTGCAGTTACTTTACGAAATGCTAGTTGTCAAAGCTCTATCTGGACTTCAAGCTGGGTAGACATAGTTACTGGTAATAAATGTCCTCACAATTGCACTTCTGGCTATTTTTCTAACGAATTTTTACACAGTATTTAGTAAAGTATATTAAAGAAACTTAATAAGAATTTTTTTAATAGTCTACTTAGACCCTTAGTGAGATTGAAAATGAGTGATTTTACACACTTCTTTTCTTGCTTCACTAATCTTCAGTGCCTAATTGCTAAGGCAAAGTATCTTTTTCTGAGTTCTGCAAAAAAGTTTTTTCTTTTAATTGTACACTAATCAAAAGCCCCCTGCTTCATTTACTAGGCCCTTATTGGTGTTAACTAGTTTCTAGAGAAGCTATTTTCCTGTCACTTAATCAAGTTGTTGAAACTAACTCAACATTGTAAAACAACTATACCCCAATTAAAAAAAAAAAAGGATCGTTCTTTGTTATTAACACTAAACTAAATAGTAGTCCAAAGTCTACATTTTCCAGTGCTCTGGCATAAATGTCATCACACATTACAGTGTAAACCATACTCCCTTCAAACCATCTTTAAGTGTTAGTAATTATCTTCCATTTCTATTCCCTTCAAGAATTCTAGTGGAGAAGGGGGAGACCTTCAAGAGGACGGAGGAGTAAGACATGGAGATCACCTTCCTCCCCACAAATACATCAGAAATACATGTACGTGTGGAACAACTCCTACAGAACACCTACTGAATGCTGGCAGAAGACCTCAGACTTCCCAAAAGGCAAGAAACTCCCCATGTACCTGGGTAGGGCAAAAGAAAAAAGAAAAGACAGAGACAAAAGAATAGGGACAGGATCGGCACCACTGGGAGGGAGTTGTGAAGGAGGAAAAGCTTCCACACACTAGGAAGCCCCTTCGTGGGCGGAGACTGTGGGTGGCAGGGGGGGAGCTTTGGAGCCGGGGAGGAGAGCGTGGCAACAGGGGTGTGGAGGGCAAAGCAGAGAGATGCCCACACAGAGGAGCGATGCCGAACAGCACTCACCAGCCCGAGAGGCTTGTCTGCTCACCCGCCGGGGCGGGCAGGGGCTGGGAGCTGAGGCTTGGGCTTCGGAGGCCACATCCCAGGGAGAGGACTGGGGTTGGCTGCATGAACACAGCCTGAAGGGGGTTAGTGCACCACAGCTAGCCAGGAGGGAGTCCAGGAAAAAGTCTGGACCTGCCAAAAAGGCAAGAGACCATTGTTTCGGGGTGCACGAGGAGAGAGGATGCAGAGCACCGCCTAAACGAGCTCCAGAGATGGTCGCGAGCCACAGCTATCAGCACGGACCCCAGAGATGGGCATAAGATGCTAAGGCTGCTGCTGCAGCCACCAAGAAGCCTGTGTGCAAGCACACGTCACTATACACACCTCCCCTCCCGGGAGCCTGTGCAGCCCGCCACTGCCGGGGTCCCATGATCCAGGGACAACTTCCCCAGGAGAATGCACAGCGCGCTTCAGGCTGGTGCAACGTCATGCTGGTCTCTGCCGCCGCAGGCTCGCCCCGCATTCCGTACCCCTCCCTCCCCCCGGCCTGAGTGAGCCAGAGCCCCCTAATCAGCTGCTCCTTTAACCCCATCCTGTCTGAGAGAAGAACAGATGCCCTCAGGCGACCTTCATGCAGAGGCAGAGCCAAATCCAAAGCTGAACCCCAGGAGCTGTGCAAACAAAGAAGAGAAAGGGTAATCTCTCCCAGCATCCTCAGGAGCAGCGGATTAAATCTCCACAATCAACTTGATGTACCCTGCATCTGTGGAATATCTGAATAGACAATGAATAATCCCAAATTGAGGCAGTGGACTTTGGGAGCAACTGTAGAAGTGGGGTTTGCTTTCTGCATCTAATTTGTTTCTGGTTTTATGTTTATCTTAGTTTAGTATTTAGAGTTTATTATCATTGGTAGATTTGTTTATTAATTTGCTTCCTCTCTTCCTTTTTTTTTAATATATAGATTTTTTTTTCCTTTTTCTCTTTTTGTGAGCGTGTATGTGTATGCCTCTTTGTGTGATTTTATCTGTATAGCTTTGCTTTTACCATTTGTCCTAGGGTTCTGTCTTTTTTTCTTTCTTTACTATAGTTTTTGGCACTTGTTATCATTGGTGGATTTCTTTTTTGGTTTGGTTGCTCTCTTCCTTCCTTTTTTTTAATTACTTTTTAATTTTTTTAATTTTTAATAATTTTGTTTAATTTTTTATTTTAAGAAATTTATTTTATTTTATCTTTCTTTCTTTCTTTTTTTCTCCCTTTTCTTCTCAGCCGTGCGGCTGACAGAGCCTTGGTGCTCCGGCCGCGTGTCAGGCCTGTGCCTCTGAGGAGGGAGAGCCGAGTTCAGGACGTTGGTCCACCAGAGACCTCCCAGCTCCATGTAATATCAAACAGCAAAAGCTCTCCCAGAGGTCTCCATCTCAATGCTAAGACCCAGCTCCACTCAATGACCAGGAAGCTATAGTGCTGGACACTTTAGGCCAAACAACAAGCAAGACAAGAACACAACCCCACTCATTAGCAGTGAGGCTGCCTAAAATCATAATAAGGTCACAGACACCCCGAAACACACCACCGGATGTGGTGCTGCCCACCAGAAAGAAAAGATCCAGCCTCATCCACCGGAACACAGGCACCAGTCCCCTCCACTGTGTAGGAAGCCTACATAACCCACTGAACCAACCTTAGCCACTGGGGACAGACACCAAAAACAACAGGAATTACAAACCTGCAGGCTGCAAAAAGGAGACCCCAAACACACTAAGTTAAGCAAAATGAGAAGACAGAGAGACACACAGCACATGAAGGAGCAAGGTAAAAACCCACCAGACCAAAAAAATGAAGAGGAGATAGGCAGTCTACCTGAAAAGAACTCAGAGTAATGATAGTAAAGATGATCCAAAATCTTGGAAATAGAATGGAGAAAACACAAGAAACATTTTACAAGGAACTAGAAGAACTAAAGAGCAAATAAACAATGATGAACAACAAAATAAATGAAATTAAAAATTCTCTAGAAGGAATCAATAGCAGAATAACTGAGGCAGAAGAACAGATAAGTGACCTGGAAGATAAAATACTGGAAATAACTACTGCAGAGCAGAATAAAGAAGAAAGAATGAAAAGAATTGAGGACAGTCTCAGAGACCTCTGGGACAACATTAAACACACCAACATTCGAATTATAGGGGTCCCAGAAGAAGAAGAGAAAAAGAAAGAGACTGAGAAAATATTTGAAGAGATTATAGTTGAAAACTTCCCTAATATGGGAAAGGAAATAGTCAATCAAGTCCAGGAAGCAGAGAGAGTCCCATGCAGGATAAATCCAAGGAGAAACATGCCAAGACACACATTAATCAAACTATCAAAAATTAAATACAAAGAAAAAATATTAAAAGCAGCAAGGGAAAAACAACAAATAACATACAAGGGAATCCCCATAAGGCTAACAGCCGATCTTTCAGCAGAAACTCTGCAAGCCAGAAGGGAGTGGAAGGACATATTTAAAGTGATGAAAGGGAAAAACCTACAACCAAGATTACTCTACCCAGCAAGGATCTCATTCAGATTCAACAGAGAAATTAAAACCTTCACAGACAAGCAAAAGCTAAGAGAATTCAGCACCACCAAACCAGCTTTACAGCAAATGCTAAAGGAACTTCTCTAGGCAGGAAACACAAGAGAAGGAAAAGACCTACAATAACAAACCCAAAACAATTAAGAAAATGGTAATAGGAACATACATATCGATAACTACATTAAATGTAAATGGATTAAATGCTCCAACCAAAAGACATAGACTGGCTGAATGGATACAAAAACCAGACCTGTATATATGCTCTCTACAAGAGACCCACTTCAGACCTAGGGAAACATACAGACTGAAAGTGAGGGGATGGAAAAAGATATTCCATGCAAATGGAAATCAAAAGAGAGCTGGAGTAGCAATTCTCATATCAGACAAAATAGACTTTAAAATAAAGACTATTACAAGAGACAAAGAAGGACACTACATAATGATCAAGGGATCAATCCAAGAAGAAGATATAACAATTGTAAATATTTATGCACCCAACATAGGAGCACCTCAATACATAAGGCAAATGCTAACAGCCATAAAAGGGGAAATCGACAGTAACACAATCATAGTTAGGGGTCTTTAACACCCCACTTTCACCAATGGACAGATCATCCAAAATGAAAATGAATAAGGAAACACAAGCTTTAAATGACACATTAAACAAGATGGACTTAATTGATATTTATAGGACATTCCATCCAAAAACAACAGAATACACTTTCTTCTCAAGTGCTCCTGGAACATTTTCCAGGATAGATCATATCTTGGGTCACAAATCAAGCCTTGGTAAATTTAAGAAAATTGAAATTGTATCAAGTATCTTTTCCGAACACAACGCTATGAGACTAGATATCAATTACAGGGGAAAATCTGTAAAAAATACAAACACCTGGAGGTTAAATAATACACTAATAAATAACCAAGAGATCACTGAAGTAATCAAAGAGGAAATCAAGGGATTTCTGTGCATTAATTTTGTATCCTACTTTACCAAATTCATTGATTAGCTCTAGTAGTTTTCTGGTAGCATCTTTAGGAATCTCTATGTATAGGATCATGTCATCTGCAAACAGTGACAGCTTTACTTCTTCCTTTCCAGTTTGGATTCCTTTTATTTCTTTTTCTTCTCTGATTGCTGCGGCTAAAACTTCCAAAGCTATGTTGAATAATAGTGGTGAGAGTGGACAACCTTGTCTTGCTCCTGATCTTAGAGGAAATGGTTTCAGTTTTTTGTCACTGAGAATGATGTTGGCTATGGGTTTGTCATATGTGGCCTTTATTATGTTGAGGTAAGTTCCCTCTATGCCTACTTTCTGGAGGGTTTTTATCATAAATGGGTGTTGAATTTTGTCAAAAGCTTTTTCTACATCTATTGAAATGATCATATGGTTTTTCTCCTTCAGTTTGTTAATATGATGTATCACGTTGATTGATTTGCGTATATTGAAGAATCCTTGCATTCCTGGGATAAACCCCACTTGGTCATGGTGTATGATCCTTTTAATGTGCTGTTGGATTCTGTTGGCTAGTATTTTGTTGAGGATTTTTGCATCTATGTTCATCAGTGACATTGGCCTGTAGTTTTCTTTCTTTGTGACATCTTTGTCTGGTTTTGGTATCAGGGTGATGGTGGCCTCGTAGAATGAGTTTGGGAGTGTTCCTCCCTCTGCTATATTTTGGAAGAGTTTGAGAAGGATAGGTGTTAGTTCTTCTCTAAATGTTTGACAGAATTCGCCTGTGAAGCCATCTGGTCCTGGGCTTTTGTTTGTTGGAAGATTTTTAATCACAGTCTCAATTCCAGTGCTCGTGATTGGTCTGTTTATATCTTCTATTTCTTCCTCGTTCAGTCTTGGAAAGTTGTGCTTTTCTAAGAATGTGTTCATTTCTTCCAGGTTTTCTATTTTATTGGCATAGAGTTGCTTGTAGTAATCTCTTATCATCCTTTGTATTTCTGCAGTGTCAGTTGTTACTTCTCCTTTTACCTTTCTGATTCTATTGATTTGAGTCTTCTCCTATTTTTTCTTGATGGGTCTGGCTAATGGTTTATCAATTTTGTTTATCTTCTCAAAGAACCAGCTTTTAGTTTTGTTGATCTTTGCTATAGTTTCCTTCCTTTCTTTTTCATTTATTTGTGATCTGATGTTTATGAGTTCTTTCCTTCTGCTAACACTGATGTTTTTTTGATCTTCTTTCTCTAATTGCTTTAGGTGTGAGGTTGGGTTGTTTATTTGAGACATTTCTTGTTTCTTGAGGTAGGATTGTATTGCTATAAACTTCCCTCTTAGAACTGCTTTTGCTGCATCCCATAGGTTTTGGGTCATCGTGTTTTCATTGTCATTTCTTTCTAGGTATTTTTTTATTTCCTTTTTGATTTCTTCAGTGATCTCTTGCTTAATTAGTAGTGGATTATTTAACCTCCAGGTGTTTGTATTTTTTACAGATTTTTTTCCTGTAACTTATATCTAGTCTCATAGTGTTGTGTTCGGAAAAGATACTTGATACAATTTCAATTTTCTTAAATTTACCAAGGCTTGATTTGTGACCCAAGATATGATCTATCCTGGAAAATGTTCCAGGAGCACTTGAGAAGAAAGTGTATTCTGTTGTTTTTGGATGGAATGTCCTATAAATATCAATTAAGTCCATCTTGTTTAATGTGTCATTTAAAGCTTGTGTTTCCTTATTCATTTTCATTTTGGATGATCTGTCCATTGGTGAAAGTGGGGTGTTAAAGACCCCTAACTATGATTGTGTTACTGTCGATTTCCCCTTTTATGGCTGTTAGCATTTGCCTTATGTATTGAGGTGCTCCTATGTTGGGTGCATAAATATTTACAATTGTTATATCTTCTTCTTGGATTGATCCCTTGATCATTATGTAGTGTCCTTCTTTGTCTCTTGTAATAGTCTTTATTTTAAAGTCTATTTTGTCTGATGTGAGAATTGCTACTCCAGCTCTCTTTTGATTTCCATTTGCATGGAATATCTTCTTCCATCCCCTCACTTTCAGTCTGTATGTTTCCCTAGGTCTGAAGTGGGTCTCTTGTAGAGAGCATATATACAGGTCTGGTTTTTGTATCCATTCAGCCAGTCTATGTCTTTTGGTTGGAGCATTTAATCCATTTACATTTAATGTAGTTATCGATATGTATGTTCCTATTACCATTTTCTTAATTGTTTTGGGTTTGTTATTGTAGGTCTTTTCCTTCTCTTGTGTTTCCTGCCTAGAGAAGTTCCTTTAGCATTTGCTGTAAAGCTGGTTTGGTGGTGCTGAATTCTCTTAGCTTTTGCTTGTCTGTGAAGGTTTTAATTTCTCTGTTGAATCTGAATGGGATCCTTGCTGGGTAGAGTAATCTTGGTTGTAGGTTTTTCCCTTTCATCACTTTAAATATGCCCTGCCACTCCCTTCTGGCTTGCAGAGTTTTAAAGATGATACAAACAGATGGAGAGATATACCATGTTCTTGGATTGGAAGACTCAACACTGTGAAAATGACTATACTACCCAAAGCAACCTACAGATTCAGTGCAATCCCTATCAAACTACCCATGGCATCTTTCACAGAACTAGAACAAAAAACTTCACAATTTTTATGGAAACAAAAATACTCCGAATAGCCAAAGCGATCTTGAGAAAGAAAAGTGGAGCGGGAGGAATCAGGCTCCCTGACTTCAGAGTATACTACAAAGCTACAGTAATCAAGACAGTATGGTACTGGCACAAAAACAGAAATATAGATCAATGGAACAGGATACAAAGCCCAGAGATAAACCCACCCACCTAAGGTCACCTTATTTTTGATAAAGGAAGCAAGAATATACAATGGAGAAAAGACAGCATCTTCAATAAGTGGTGCTGGGAAAACTGGACAGCTACACGTAAAAGAATGAAAGTAGAACACTTCCTAAAACCATACACAAAAATAAACTCTAAATGGATTAAAGACCTAAATGTAAGACCAGACACTATAAAACTCCTAGAGGAAAACATAGGCAGAACACTCTATGACATAAATCACAGCAAGATCCTTTTTGACCCAGCTCCTAGAGTAATGGAAATAAAAACAAAAATAAACAAATGAGACCTAATGAAACTTAAAAGCTTTTGCCCAGCAAAGGAAACCACAAACAAGACGAAAAGACAACCCTCAGAATGGGAGAAAATATTTGCAAATGAAGCAACTGACAAAGAATCCCAAAATTTACAAGCAGCTCATGCAGCTCAATATCAAAAAAACAAACAACCCAATCCAAAAATGGGCAGAAGACCTAAATAGACATTTCTCCAAAGAAGATATACAGATTGCCAACAAACACATGAAAGGATGCTCAACATCACTAATTATTAGAGAAATGCAAATCAAAACTACAATGAGGTATCCCTCACACTGGTTAGAATGGGCATCATCAGAAAATCTACAAACAATAAATGCTGGAGAGGGTGTGGAGAAAAGGGAACACTCTTGCACTGTTGGTGGGAATGTAAATTCATACAGCCACTATGGAGAACAGTATGGAGGTTCCTTAAAAGACTAAAAATAGAACTACCATACGACCCAGCAATCCCACTACTGGGCATATACCCTGAGAAAACCATAGTTCAAAAAGAGTCATGTACCAAAATGTTCATTGCAGCTCTATTTACAATAGCCAGGACATGGAAGCAACCTAAGTGTCCATCGACAGATGAATGGATAAAGAAGATCTGGCACAATATATACAATGGAATATTACTCAGCCATAAAAAGAAAAGAAATTGAGTTATTTGTAGTAAGGTGGATGGACCTAGAGTCTGTCATACATAGTGAAGTAAGTCAGAAAGAGAAAAACAAACACTGTATGCTAACACATATACATGGAATCTAAGAGGAAAAAAAAAAAAGGTTCTGAAGAACCTTGGGGCAGGACAGGAGTAAAGATGCAGATGTAGAGAATGGACTTGAGGACATGGGGAGGGGGAAGGGTAAGCTGGGACGAAGTGAGAGAGTGGCGTGGACATATATACACTATCAAATGTAAAATAGATAGCTAGTGGGAAGCAGCCACATAGCACAGGGAGATCAGCTCGGTGCTTTGTGACCACCTAGAGGGGTGGGATAGGGAGGGTGGGAGGGAGACGGAAGAGGGAGGACATATGTGGATATATGTATATGTACAGGTGATTCACTTTGTTATAAAGCAGAAACTAACACACCACTGTAAAGAAATTATACTCCAATAAAGACGTTAAAAAAGAAATTCAAGTGGAAAACTTGACATAACTAATGATAGCTTTATTCAAATATCAATTAACAAATATGTATAAAGCTTCTACTTAGCTGTGCCAAATAGCAGCGTGTAATACGAGTAACTTCTCCCCCTTCTGAAGAACAGGAGGAGCATAAGCAGGATGGGTATCCCCACGCCCAGCTGCAAAAGAGTTTGAAAAGGTTTATTACTCACATAGGGAGGCTTTCTGGTGAGAGCAGGATGGGCTCCCAAGCTGGTCTGCAGATGGCTTGAGAGAGCAGGGAAAGGAGGCTCGCTTTGGGGTGTTCATGATGATTAGGGGGTGGGGCTGGGGAGAGTGTTCCCATGCATGATGCAGGGCTTGCACAGCACCAAAGGAAGGAGGACCCAGGCTTTCTTATCAAGTTGCTCAGATGTGGGACCAAGAGGAAGGGGAGTGCTGAAGCTTGAAATCTGTCAGCAAACATCAAAAATGGGGCATACTCTGTGTTAACAATAATCAGAAATGGAACGGAACCTAGTATATCAGTTGCTACAATAAGATCGTAATGTTACGATAGTAAACATAGTAAACAACCCCCAAATCTTAATGGCATACAAATATAAATGTTTAAAATAAATAAATAGGGACTTCCCTGGTGGTGCAGTGGTTAAGAATCCGCCTGCCAATGCAGGGGACATGAGTTCGATCCCTGGTCCGGGAAGATCCCACATGCCACGGAGCAACTAAGCCTGTGCACCACAACTACTGAGCCTGCGCTCTAGAGCCCACGAGCCACAACTACTGAAGCCCATGCTCTGCAACGAGAGAAGCCACCACGATGAGAAGCCCCCACACCGCAACGAAGAGTAGCCCCTTCTCGCCGCAACTAGAGACAGCCCGCGTGCAGCAGCAAAGACCCAATGCAGCCAAAACTAAATAAATAAATAAATACCTACATTTATTAAATAAATACATTTTAAAAAATAAACGTTTGTTGCTCTCGTCGCTGGAGTCAACAAGACAGCTCTGCTGATCTTGCCTGAACCTATTCACCTGTGTGAGTCAGCTGTGAGCAGATCTCAGCTGGCTTTGCTTAGGGTGACTGTGGTGACTCGGCTCTGCTCCATGTCTCATCCTCCAACAGGCTAGCACAGCCACACTATCATGGCAAAGGCAGAGGTGGAAGAGTAAGCAAGTCCAATCACACACGTATGTTTTTTACTTCTGCTTGTAGGAGTTTTGCTAAATTCTTATTGACCAAGAAAACTACACGGCCAAGCCTAGAGTTACAGCTGGAAAGCAAAAGATATATAGAGAACAGTGAAGCTTTGGGGCCATTTTTGCAATCTACGGCACGAATGGATTACTAACATATCACAACCTCTTATCCTGCTTTACAGTACCAAGAGAAGGAAAGTCAATTCAATGAGCTACTTACTATCAAGTGCCAGCACTGTACTTGGAATTAGGACTATGAAAATAAATGAGATAGTGTTAAAAAAGAGCTCAGTCTGATATGGGGGAATATTTAAATAAATTAGTACATTATTAAAATAAATTAAAATTCAGTGTAAGTGTTAACAACAGATATTTTAATGAGGTGGCACAGAAAAGACACAGATTAACTCTTTCACCTCCTTTACCATATATTTCACAGCCAATTTAATGAATTTTATTGTAATCAAATTTCCTCTTGATTCTGAGAACCTGAAGAAAAAGCTGACTGAGATTCCCCAAAGAATAGCCTCATAAAAATGCAGTCTCTTTAAAAACTAAATCATAAGTTCTATTAGGCTAGCAGAAAGTCATTTGATTCTTTTGTTGCTCAGTTACACTTAGTAGTCATCCAGTTTCAACCAAAATTTATTGTGTGCCTACCTGTGCAAGCTATTTTGCTGGGAATTTGCTAGGATTTGGGGATGACTGGCAAAGATGACTAAACAAAGATGACTTAAAAAAAATGGTATCTGCCTTCCAAATAACTTAGTCCTACTTACTCCGAAGTCCGTTGCATAAAACATATACAAGCAAAGCCATTGTGCTTAAAGCAGAAGTTGGGAGCCTGGAGCTCCCTCCAACCCAGGCCACTCCTGAGGACACCGTTTAGTGACTTGAAGATTCTCTAGTCTAATCCATCTCACTAGTGTACAGTCACATTGCTGGAAATATGTGCCCTTTGTCTCTTCAGTGCTCTCTTATATGTAGACATATGGTGACCCACTCCATACAGAGACTTAGTGTAATGTGGCATTAAATGAAGCCTGGATTAGAACTATGTTAGACCTCAAATAGAAAGGAGCTCTGAATATAGCTCACAAATTTTCAGGTCATTAGCTGTAAATGGAATCATAATTGGTGAGGGGTTATTCTAGCACAGTTTGGGAATAAGATGATGAGTTAATCTTCCAGCTTATGGCAGATAGCTTCTTAAACTTTGAAATGGAATTCTTTGAGACTTAAAGATAGGGATATAAATACTTTGCTGGATTTTCTCCATTAGTCAAGATTGTTTAAGAGGGAAAAGTTTGCCATTGTTCTGAAATATTTTTTCCTCTAATTAATCCACATTATTTTTAGGGGGCTTTGCCTAGGAGGAAGACTAATTCCTTATGTTCCTTCCCTCTCTTTTAGGTCCTACTCTCATAGCTTTAAACTGTCACTTGGAATCTTTTGGGAGGGCGGAACAGAAGTGGGCAGAGTGTTTGGAAACCGGACTGAAAAATTCTCCATAAAGCACTACCATCCTATAAATGGTTCTGTCTGGATGGATTCCTTGAGATGTGTTTTATTTCCATTAAAAACTCAAAAACTTTGAAACATTCACCGTTCACGTCTCAAAACTTGATGGGGAAAATATTCATCATTTGAAGTATTCAAGAAAAGATTGAAGAAATAAAAGAAACCAGTTGTTCTCCGGACCACCTTAGGAGGCAGAAGTTCCCGGAGAGCCTTCAGGGCTCGTTGGTAAGGGAACCCAAGATGGGCGTTAAGAGCCTGACAAAACGATGTTCTTCTGTTTAGAAAAGAAGAGGTGGGGGATGGATGGTGCCCAAAGCTAGCGGGTCAGTGTCACTTTCTTCCTCCTTTGCCCCGCTCTTGTCCTTCTTCTCTGTCCTGCGAGTCCTCACTTTCTCACCAGCCCCCCGACTGCCCATCCTCGCCCTTCGCATCCTCCTAACCCCCTCGTCCGTCCGGGCCCGGCGACTACGCCCACCCACCCAGGACCGGGTCGGCCCAGGGCTCCTTCCCGTCCCCAGTCCCGAAGCTCACGCCTCTCTCTCTCTCTCTCTCTCTCTCTCTCTCTCTCTCTCTCTCTCTCTGCCGCCCACGCTCCCCGCTCCGGCCGCCCCCATACTTCCCGGCCAAAGGGGATCCCAGCCAAGTAGGCCGCCCAGGCCTCGGCCCTCCCCCACCCCGGCCAGCCAGACCATAAAGCGCCCTGCCCCGCCGCCAGCGCACTCAGCTCCGCGGCGCCAGGACGCGAGCACCGCCCCCGACGGCAGCCCGGACGCCGCGCTCGCCTCACCTGCGCTGCGCGCGGGAAGCCCGACCGAGGGGCCGCGCGCCGTCCGCACTCCCAGGCAGGGCCCGCGGAGCCGTGAGTCCCGAGCGCCCGCGGGGAGCAGGAAGAGCCAACATGCTGGCCCCGCGCGGAGCCGCCTTGCTCCTGCTGCACCTGGCCCTGCAGCTGTGGCTGGGGTCCGGCGCCCAGGCCACCCCCCAGGGTAAGTGGGAGCGAGCCGGGGCGGGAGCCACGGGCCAGGGTCCCTCGGTCACGGAGTCCGCCGTCCCGCGCTCCACTTGGGCGAACGGAGGGACCAGCTCCGCGCGCGGCTCGGCCCCTGGCTCCTGGGGCCTCGCTCGGCACCTCTCTGTTTTTTATTGTGATTGGAAACGATAATTAAAGATTAGAATTTTCGGAGATTAGATTATCCAGCGATGAGACCAATTCCCTATACAATAGTTTGGGGGATGCAAAACCTATTTTCAGTCTAGGCAAAGACGTGGGGTTTCCAAGCTTACGGTGCGGCCCTAGACCTCGAACACGTCCTGTTCGAAGTAGGGTGAAATCCGAATTCCGTCCCCCGCGGCTCTCTCTGGCCGGCCCTCCACTCAGCCCAGCATCCTAAATCCTTCGACAGGGCAGGAGCGATGTTCCGCCCAGGTGGTCTGAGGCTGATATCCCCAAGAAAGGTGCACTATTGCTGTATTGCCCTGCCACTTGCCTTTTTCTGCTCCAACTTTGCTGTGACTCCAAAGCCTCCTTTGGGAGTTGGCTTGGTCTCTTGATTCTTGAGGTAAATTGAACTGGAAGGCTGAGAAATGGGTCTTTCTCTACAGAGGTTAATAAGTTGATTAATAATTTGAAAAGCCACCTGGATGATCAGTCTTCAAACCCCTTTGTGAGATGGGGTGAAAAGAACTGTTGGGCAGAAAGCACTTAAGCTTAAACAGAATTTTGGAAAGACCAAAAGGAAGAAATTATTTAAGCAAGAAAACATCTCAGGGCTTTAACTGGCTATCCAGTGATGACCTTCATCTGTTTGAATTGATGCCTGGGGTTAATTTTTACTGACTAAGAAAATAAAGCTGGAAGAGACACGCAACTTGAAGTAAAAATTGCTAATTCTAGGAAGGCAGAATGAAGAATGCCTGTGCTGGTGCTCTCCATTCCCTTCCCCTCCCACTGCAGTAATTACCCATTTAAACTTTGCATTTCACCAGATAACTCATTTTGATTCCAGACCAGGTAACCAGAATTGTGTTTTCAGGGGGTACTGAACTGCTTTTAGTTTGGGTTGAAATGTTTAAAATGCTGTACTTTATAGTATTTATTCATTGTGACCTTGCTTCTAGGAAGGTAAGAAAGGAAGCCTTTTTTAAAAATTAATGTATAATTGGCATATAATGTTATATTAGTTTCAGGTGTACAACATAATGATTTGATAATTGTATACATTGCAAAATGATCACCACAATAAGTCCAGTTAACATCCATTGCCGCACATGACTACCGATTTTTTTCTTGTGATGAGAACTTTTAAGATCTATTCTCTTAGCAACTTTCAAATGTGCAATACAGTACTATTAACTATAGTCACCACGCTGTACATTATATCCCCATGGCTTATTTATTTTATAACTGGAAGCTTGTACCTTTTGACGTCCTTCACCCATTTCACCCCCACCACTACTACCCCACTTCTGGCAACCATCAGTCTGTTCTCTGTGTCTATGAGCTTGTCCTTTCTTGTTTGTTTGTTTTTGTTTTTGAGATTCCACATATAAGTGAGACCATACAGTATTTGTCTTTGTCTTAATTACACTTACATAATGCCCTCAAAATCCATCCATATTGTCATAAATGGCAAGATTTCCTTCCTTTTTATGACTAAATAATATTCTATTGTGTGTGTGTATCACATTTTCTTTATTCATTTATCCGTTGATGGACACAGGTTGTTTTCATATCTTGGCTATTGTAAATAGTGCTGTGATGAATAACTCCATATATCTTTCAGAGTTAATGGTTTTGTTTTCTTTGGCTAAATACCCAGGAGTGGGATTGCTGGATCATATAAGGTAGTTCTGTTTTTAATTTTTTGAGGAACCTTCATACTGTTTTCCATAGTAGCTGCCCCAACTTACATTCCCACCAATGGTGTACAAGCGTTCCCTTTTTCCCACCTCCTCACCAACACTTGCTGTTTCCTGTCTTTTTGCTAATAGCCATTCTAACTGGTGTGAGGTGATATCTCATTGTGGTTTTGATTTGCATTTCCCTCATGATTAGTGATGTTGGGCATCTTTTCATGTATATGTTGGCCATCTGTCTATCTCCTTTGGAAAAATGTTTATTCAGATTTTCTGCCCACTTTTAAATATGTTTGGTTGTGATTTTTTTGTTGTTTTGTTTGTTCTTGCTATTGAGTTGTATGAGTTTTTTATATATTTTGGATATTAACCCCTTTTCAGAGATGTGATTTGCAGATGTCTTCTCCCATTCCATAGGTTGCCTTTTCATTTTATTGGTTTCCTTTGCTGTGCAGAAGCTTTTTAGTTTGATGTAGTTCCACTTGTTTACTTTTGCTTTTGTTGCCTTTGCTTTTGGTGTCAGAAAGGAAGCTTTTTGACACAGTTCAAAAGTTTTCTTATTGCAAACATTATTTAACAGGTTTGAATTCATGGGTATAATATTTTGTGTTATATGAATTCTTGACATTTGAACACACAACTTCATGGTGTGTTGCAGGTATGGATTTTGCTTCTCCTTGGACAGAGCTGCCTGTTTTATGGAGACTTGAAATCAGGCTATACCTAAATTATCTGGTTAATTTAATTGCTGCAGGCGATCTGATTAAGTCAAGTTTCTGATAGATTCTTTATTGAGTTGATTAGTTTGCAATTATCAGCTCAGCTGAATAATTTGCTTATCTCCTTTTTCCTCTGAGCTGCCTTGCTAGTCTTATTGGTAAGTATTCGATTTTCCTACAGTGATGGTTGGGCTCATTGGTAGCAGTAATTTCACCTGTAACACTAGAAGGTTGTGCTTAGATCCTGGCGCTATTACTAAAGCGTAATAACATTGGTAGAAATTTGTGGTGACTCATTTCCTTTTCAAAACACTCTCCAAACTCATTACTAACTAATCCCAACTTGGCCTCTTGAGAGTGAAGCCAGTGGATTAGAGGAACCATACAGATTGAAATGCGGTAAATTTAGTTTCAGCTGAATTATGAAGTAATCATGGTCAAAGCAAAAATCAGGAATACCAAGAGTTTAGCTTTGCATGCAGTTCCCATACTTTTAAACACACATCTCTTTCCTGAAGATGTCTTGTCCTGAATGGAACTTTTAAATATATTGCCTTATTTCCCTTTGCTCCCACTGGTGGAAATGTAAAGTTTCCAGTTCTCTGGAAATTTAAAAATTCTATGCCCCTTTTGAAGTACAGTGGGCAGCAGTCCTCATGTTTGGGGAATGTGGGATGCTGGAAAGAACATAATAGATATTCTGCTTTCCAGCACTGCTAGTATTAAAATCATTGTTGTATAAGGTTCTTGATACACATGAAAGAAACAATACAGATCCAATCTGAAGACAGATCATCTTTTAAAAGGAGTAGACATTCATAAATAACTAGGCTTTTGCCTGTTTGTTTTATAACTTTTTTTCTTACGAAAGCAACACCTGTTCATTGTAAGAAAAAAAAGAAAAAGAAAAAGAAAATTGGATAAGTAAAAGCAAATGAAATTAAAAATGTATAATTATTCAACCCAGAGATAGCTACTATTCTTGTTAGCATTTTGTCGTATTGTTTTTCAAATCTTTTTCTGGGCAAATACATATTTCAAATGGGGTCATGTTATACATGTACTTTTATCATCTGTCTCCACTTAATATATCATGAGCTTTTTCCCATATCTAAGTATTCAGCTGCATTACCCTTTTTAATATATAGTAATTTAATATATAGTATTTCTCTTTTTGGGTGGACCAAAATTTATTTATCCAGGGCTCTAATGTAGGACACTTAGTTGTTTCCAGTGTTTTTATACTAAAAATAATTTGTTGAACATTTGCAGTGCCACAGGATGGCTTCGGAGGGCTGAAATCCCTGTAATCTCTGTCAAGCCTTTCTGTCTCTGTTAAGAAGAGACAAAGTGCTGTGCCAGCAAAGGTTCAGGTTTCTCACCTCTTCCAATTAGATTTTCACATAACTCCTTCCTAAATAGAAATTCTAGAATTAACACTGGTGGTGAATCTCCTAAATAAATTACCATGTCATCCATTATTTTCTTAAGATAAATTCCTTTGGTAGCAACGCTAAATCAAAGAGCATATGTGTCTTAGGGCCTTTGATATTGTTATTTAAACTGGCTTCAAAGTGTTTATACCAGTTTAAATCTTACCCACCAGTATATGAGTACCCACTTTCCTGAATCCTCACCAACAGTTGGGTAGTATTGTATTTATTGTTTTTCCAATTTGATGGTGAAAATAATACCTCGTTGTTTAAGTCAGCAATTCCTTCATCATTAGTTAAGCATATGAACACTTATATATATACTTATTTGCCATTGTAACTCTTTTTCTGTAAATTGCCTTTTCATGTTATTTACCTATTTTTCTATTAGGATGCTTATTTTATTGATTTGTAAGAGCTCTTTATAAATTATGGATACTATGACCCTTTTTAGTAACCAGATTATTGCATCCAGCAGACAGCTCTGGAGCCTGAAGTTCCTGCAGGCTATGGAATTGTCCAAACGATATTTGCATAAACCAAGAAAAATACTAAGTAACTTCTAGTGCGTATTACCCAAATTTGACCTTTGCCTTTTAAATTAACTGGACATACTCTCTCATAGCTTTCATAAAGTTTGAGAGAAGGTGCTGCTGACTCGATCAAAAGCAACTTACACAAATATAAATGCAGGTTCTAGTTTTTGTAGACCAACTCTATCAGTGAGGTTACAATCAAGAAACAGAAACCACGTTGTATGGTTTTGTTTTGTTTCCACATCGGGATTTCTTAACAGAGAAACACTGGGGCACTGTAAATGCACAAAGGGAACACTTAGGTCTCACAAAGGTAGCAAACTGTTTTGTTGACAGTGTATCTCCTACCATACCCCTGCTTTCTGCTGCATATTCCCTGTGTCACTTATCACTGACCAGGAAAAGACAATTGGCTCCGGTCCAAGAGGCACATGAGAGACCCCAAGGCAGAAATTCACTACTAGGGGCCATAAGAAAAACAATGATTTGGATGCTGTTACCTGTGTTCCCCCCCCCACCTTATACGTTAAGCCTTTAATATAAAGGCTTTTAGCCTTTATAACTACTTTATTTATTTATTTTATTTATTTTTGGCTGTGTTGGGTCTTCGTTTCGTGCGAGGGCCTTCTCTAGTTGCGGCAAGCGGGGGCCACTCTTCATCGCGGTGCACGGGCCTTTCACTATCGCGGCCCCTCCCGTTGCGGGGCACAGGCTCCAGACGCGCAGGCTCGGTAGTTGTGGCTCACGGGCCCAGTTGCTCCGCGACATGTGGGATCTTCCCAGACCAGGGCTCGAACCCGTGTCCCCTGCATTAGCAGGCAGATTCTCAACCACTGTGTCACCAGGGAAGCCCCGCTTTTAGCCTTTATACTAGCCTCTCCCTAGTGGGAATTTTCAGAGCCACTTCTTCAGCCAAAACGCAATTTTGGGTTTGCAAATGTTGTCTTCTCTTGGGGGCTATAACCTTGTGATGAATACTGTGCTCTATTTCTTCTGGTTCAAATGTCCAGCCACCGTAAGAGTGATGAGGAAGAACTGGCGTGTTTGACAATGTGGAAAAATGATTACAATATCAGTTCACTTCATAGCTTACTGTCAGATTGTCTCCCCTCAAAAAACGTGTTTGCCCCAAAGTTAAACCTTTCACTGATTGTTCCTGTCTCCCCATTCTCCGCAGTCTTTGACCTTCTCCCATCCGCCAGCCAGAGGCTGAACCCAGGTGTCCTGCAGCCAGTCCTGACAGACCCCACCCTGAAAGAGCTCTATGTGATCTCCACCTTCAAGCTGCAGACCAAAAGTTCAGCCACCATCTTCGGCCTTTACTCTTCAGCTGACAACAGCAAGTATTTTGAGTTTACTGTGATGGGACGCTTGAACAAAGGTAAGGAGATTTATAGAAATTATTTTCTTAAAAATCCTCTCTGCCTATTCCAGGATCTGGGGTCTACTTTCCTTCAGATGGTTCCATCCACCATTGATTTCAGTTTTCAATACCAAATTCCTCTGATTGTGCATTTACCCGTATAGGGAGGGTGAGTTGATATCGGGAGAAAGAAGGAAGAATAGCTTGCGGCAAAAATGCCCTTTGACGTTGTCCGATCCTCGTGTTATTTTGGATCCAGTTCTGGAAGGAACAGGACCCAGGACAGTTTGGCCACTCAGTTAGTCAGCTTGAGCTGCTATAACAAATACCATAGACTGGGTGACTTAAGCAAGAGATGTTTATTTCCCACAGTACTGGAGGCTGGTAAGTCCAAGGTCAAGGTGCCAGCAGACGTGGTTCCTGATGAGAGCCTGGGTCCTGGCTTGTAGACAGCTGCCTTCTCACTGTGTCCTCATATGGCCTTTCCTCAGTGTGTGCTGGTGCAGAGAGAGAGTGTGAGCTCTGTCTTCCTTTTCTTGTAAGGACACTAATGCCGTCATGGGGGGGTCCCACCCTCATGACCTAATCTAAACCTAATTACCTCCCAAAGGCCCACTTCCTAACACCACCACATTGAGGGTTTGGGCTTCAACATATGAATTTGAGGGGAACACACACATTCAGCCTGTAATAGCCACTCACACCATTCTTGTGCTCCCTTAGAAGCATGTGGCTTAGCAGACCTAACTCCTAGCTCTGCAAGCACCTCCCGAACTTGATAGAGAGAATATATCTCAGCGGTAGAACAAAATGAACAGCTCTCTTTTCTACCTGTTTTGTGCCAATTTACACAGGTCTGTCACTTGTTTGTTCCCTCTGCTGTCAAATGTTTCACTGTCAAATTGAGTTCCTACATATACTAAGAAATGACTTCCAAGGAAAAAGGTCACTATTTTTTCATCTCCTTCTCTTCCACCCGTGCCCTGGGGACAACACCTGTTCCTGCTTATTGAGGAATGTGACAGATATGTGTCCATGCTGCCTCATGCTTTTAAAAAAGGAGGACTGGTCCTTCCGGCGAGATTTTTTTATTTCAGTTTGCTCTACAAAGTAGATACTTCTAGTGCTTCAAACTCTCTGAGATTCTAATTGTGATTGAACACTTAAAGCTGCAGGTGTTGGGAGCTGAAAGAAATTCCTAATTCTTAGAGTTCACAGGACTATGGAGTTAAAAGCAAGAACGAATGGGCTTTTGACCCCTCCTTTTATGTCAAGTTCCAATATCCTCCCTCCCTCCTTCCATCTCACTCACAAGTCTGCTTTCTCTGTCTGTTCCTCACGGCCTCTCAGGGGCTGAGGTGCAGTTTCAGACAGTGAAGGGAGTTGGGGACATGGTTCATGATTTAGCAGATGTTTCAACCATGCCTGCTCCCTTTGCCCCGCCTTCAGCCCTGATGGGAGGTAATTTCACCCATCTCTCTGCCTTGATTCTGACAACCCCATTTTGCCTCACATCTCTTGAAGGAACAGCTCATTGTCTAAGAACCCAGCTACTCCGTTTATCATCTATAAACGCCACCCTTCTTCATCTAAAGGGCAGTAGCTTCTCACTAAATTATTTTAGATGCACTGGAAGGTTTTTCTTTTAGCTCACTCAGCTTAGTGGCTAAAAGGCCCGCTATAGAGCCAAAAACTCTGCTTCTAGATTTAACTCTCTCTGAATCTCACCCTCTATTTCTAAATTGGCCATTGTGGAAAAACAAGCAACTTCCCCCCAGCTGATTCTTTCTGTTCACTCTATAGAGGCCGGGGTAATGCTAGATACATGGGCAGGTAGATGGATAGGGAAGGGGGTTGTTAAGTGCGTTTCCTTTGAAGAATCATCAGTCATGTGAGTCAGCTGTTAATACCAGCTGATCTCCATGTTAAAGGAGAAAAAAAGAGGAAAGGATTGAACACCTTTCCACCTGCCAACCTACTAGAAGAGATGAAAAGCTCTTAGAAGAAATATTTTTTAAAAGGAGTCCTAAAAGAATCCAGAGATGACAATTCTCAGAAAACAAAGAGGGATTTACAACAGTATTAGAGTTGAAGAATTTGACACAGAGAAGATTCCCTGGAGCAATAGGAAAAAGGCCAGAGATTTGCCATCCCTGGTGAATCGGAAAGTTCTAGGAAGGAGCAGGAGCCCATTGTGACTGGAACAGAAAGAGAAGTCACTGGGTCCATCAGGTCCAGAAAAAGATGCAGCATGTGTTTGTGACGCCCCATTGAGGTGTTCAGTGGTGGTGCTGGGCTGCACCCTGCAGGCCTGCAAGTCTTGTTGCCCAGCCTCAAGACCAAAAGAAGAGCCCAGAACGGTGACAGAGACATCAACAGTTTATTGGACAGGGGATCTTACATGTCTGCAGCAAAAGGTCCTGGAGTGACATCCCACTGTATAGACCAGACAGCAGGCAGGACATGGCAGCGATCTTTGCTACTCGGGGGAGAAGGAGGCTACCATGTATGGGGGAATTGACGTCAGGTTGGCTCATCAGTTACCGGGGAAACCGGCAGCTGGGGCACATCCCTCACAGCCCCTCAGGTTAACCACCATCATGAGGGCAGAAGTTTCCCTTTAATAAACTAGCAGGTGGAGGCATTCTGGCCTAGGGATTAGAATAAGCACTTGCCGGAGCAGGGGGCACGCACGTTCATGTGAGTAGCGAGTAGGTGAAGCAGGGACTGGTCAAGCAGGGGAGTTACAGAGAGCAAGAGACCATCTTCAGTGACCTGACCGTTCAGGGGGCCATGCACACCTGCCATGATTCGTGGAGGGTGGGGGGAAAGCATCTTCCTGGAAGGTGAACCCCAGTCCATTATTCAACTGACAAGGCCCAGCTGATCTTGTCTTCTGTTGCTTTGCATGGAAAACAGCGAAACAAGAAATCAAGATGTATCTCTCGTGACTTAAAACACCAGAGTAGGAAATAAGACACATCTTTCCCTCTATTAAAGGTTATGGTTTGGGAGAGGGTGACTGCACAGATGGAATCGAAGAGAGGATTTGGTTGTCTGGGCCTTTGACGAGCTCCTACGAGAAACTAAAGTGTATTCCATGAAGACGGCAAAGAATGAGTTTGCCACTGAGCTTTCTGTTTCTACCCTCTCACTCTCCAAGTCATCCTACCATGGTCGCCTCATTACTGTTCGCAAAGCGTAACTTGGATCTAGTTATGCCTGACTGCAGAGACCTGTAGTGGCTTCCGATCCCAAACTGAATAAGGTGCAATTGCCCAGGCTGGGCATTTAGGTCTTTCTATTGCCTGACTCCCAACGAGCCTTTCCAGTTTATCGGTCCTTCCAACTGTCCGTGCAGCCTGTGCTTCAGCCGGATGGACTAACTGCTGTTCCCTGGACGCACCCACGCTGTCGCTCCTTCTCTGTCCTTTTGCTCTTGCCCTCTGCTTCCCCTGGTGCATGCCCTGCACCATCTCAAGTTACTGAAATCCTACACACGTAAGACACATCTCCAGCTCCTCCCGACACCTTTCTTTATATGACTTTGTACCTCCACAGAAGGTGCTACTCTTCGCTTGCCTTGTATTGGAATTACTTAGAGGTCTTTTCTCCAGTAGGTTATAAGCTCCCCTAAGGCAAGGACTGAGCATCCCTTAACTCACCTTTGTGTATACTGCAGCACGTAGCACAGTGCCCTGTACATAGAAGTGGCTCATGAAGAGACTGGATAGACTAAATGGAGGCTGAGAAGAGTAGCTTTGTTTAAAAAAAAAAAAGACATTGTTGTGGAAATTCTAGATGTATACAGTGTCACACAGTAGGCCTGGCTCAGAATCACTTTTTGAATGAATGAATGTTGAAGACCATTTGGTTGAGGATGTAAAAGTAATACAGGTAGTATTTCTGATAGAAATGCTCTGTCAGATTATTAGTAATACAGTGGTATAGAAATAAGCATTCTATAGAAACCACCTAGCTGGGTAGAAGATATGGTTGGTGATTTTCTTGAATCTGGCATAGAGACAACTTTCCAGTTAGTATCCTGAGTTTGAGTCACAATTAAAAGTCTCATGAACTATGTCACCGTGAATACATCTCTGAATCCCCCTGAGCATCGACTTACTGTCTCTAAAGTGGGGATGATAATAGCTACCTCCCAGGTTGATTGCCAGAACTGACTTATATAAAGTATAATAACTTAGACTCTGAAGCTCAATAAAAATTTCAGGTTACTATATTAGATAGATTAGATAGATAGTGAGAGACAGAGACACCTTTCTATTATTTAGGCAACTGTCTTCCAAAAATGATCAGTTGGTGAACTCTTGGCTTACGTTAATGAAAGCTTCACCTTTCAGAAAAAGCATGAGAGGACCGCTTCTTTAGTCTTAATTTGAGAGCCACAGAAAAACAACCTGATGCTGTAGAAATGAAGGGAACTCCAAGAATTAGCAGTAATGACTGGAGAGAGTCAGGCTCCTCAGCCTATGATAGGAGAAGTCAAGTGGTTCAGAGTAGTTGTTCTGAAACCTGCAGGCTAATGAGAGATACAGCTGGAAAGAGATGGAAGAGTTTAAAAGTTAGAAATCTGGAATTCCCTGGCTGTCCAGTGGTTAGGACTCTGAGCTTTCACTGCCAAGGGCCCGGGTTCAGTCCGTGACGGGGGAACTAAGATCTCGCAAGCTGCGTGGAGCGGCCAAAAAAAAAAAAAAAAGTTAGAATTCTAAACCAAATAATGAAGGGGAAAAAATGAGGTGCCTCAAACACTTATAATAATATTTATTTATGGAGCCATTACAATGAACCAGGGCCGTGCTAAAGGCTCAACGCTCATTTTCCCTTTTAACTTTCACAGTACTCTTATGAGGTACCCTTGAATGAACTCAGTTTTAAAATGATGATATACAGAAAGTGGAAAGAATTTTCGTGAACTTTAGGACAAACCTTCAGATGGTTGTACTATTATTCATGCATTTTGGGATTTCCTGGAAAAGAAAGCTAGGATTATTTGAAGGCAAATAGGTTTACTAAAAATAAATCCTGCCAAACTTTTTAATGAATTTTATGAAGTCACTCATTATCCCTTTCTGAATAATATAAAAAAAGAATAAGCTAGATAAATAGTACTGTTAGGAGTTGGTAAATTGCCTTATAGCAAAGTATCTAGTGGTTTTTGACAAGGCTCTGTCTTGGGCATTGAACTTTTCAACATATCAGTGACTTAGGTGGAAACATAGTATTTTAACATGTTTGCAGTTGGCACAAAGCTGGAAAAAACAGTTGAACATGTCAGAGGCCATTATCAAGATTTACAGGGTCCTACCTGGCTGACACACAATAGGCCACCATCAGATTAAATTTTACAATAATAAATGTAAATCCGTCCTCTAGGAATGAAAAGTAAATTGTAGACACCCAGGATGTGGAAGACCCATCCTAAGCATTCTAGTCAACAACATTAAGAACCAAGCAATGTTGAGCACAGTGCCTGGCACTTAGTAGTTGCTCAAAAATGTTTGCTGAATGAATGAATGAATGAACAGATACAGTGATGCAACTTTTTTAAAAGCTTTTTAAATTTTAGGCTTCATTAATACATACATGTGGCCAGATCAAGGGCACTGATAGTCCCACTGTACACTTAATTGTCCAGCCACATCTAGAATACTGTGTCTAGTTGTGAGCACATTTCACAGGGACACTGTCAAGTCAGAGATTACCGTGAGGAGAGTCACCAAGCCAGCATCCCTCTGGATCCCGTTTTTTACCACATCACAAGTCAAAAAATTAAAGGAACTGGAGAAATCAAGGAGCCAGACAGAAGACGTGAGAGAGATGAAAGTTGCCTTAGAATATTTGAAGAATATCATTTTGATTGAGAATAAGATTATATCTGTCTATAGTTCTGAAGAGTAAAATTAGGACACACTGGTGGAAGTTGGAGGAAACACACATTGGCTCTGAATTAGGAAAATCTTGGGGAGCAATCCAAAAGTGAAATGGGTTTTTCTGCAAAGTAAAGTTCTTTGTTACTGGAAATGTGCTGGTAGAGACTGCACTTTTACTGAAGGGATTTGTGAAGGGAGATATTAAGCTGGATGACTTATAATGCTAATATTCTGTGGCTCTACTAAGGCTAGAGAGCATTCCATGGGCATTTAAGAAGTTGCTTTGCACCTCTCTCCTATAAGGTGACCTTGGGATTCTGTGCACATTTACAGCTCTGTTACCTACCAGATAGTTGTTTACAGTGATGCCTCATAACTTAGCAAAATATAAAGCCTTTTGCAGATGTTCAATATAACTGCTGTGCTTCCTTTCACTGGATGTTTCTTTGCTCCGTGTGTGTGTGTGTGTGTGTGTGTGTGTGTGTGTGTGTGTGTGTATTCTGTAAGCTTTACATTGGTTTAAACTGCTACAAAAAAATTTCAAAACACACATACTGCATTTATCACACCTGGGAGTCACCCAGAGTACTTTTAGGAAAAGCAGTTTGATGATTTACCTTTTATGTATTTCCAAAGCACTAAAGTTACAAAGACCTTAGCGTATAGGGCGTAAAGATAAATGAGTCAAGGCAAACAAGAATATCCGTCACAAGAGACATTAATGGCAAGAAGTCTTTTTTTAATGTACAGTTATTTGGAGAAGAAGAGGAAAGGTTGACAGCAATTACTTTCATCATATATTTAAAAGGGCCAAAGAGCAAAGCCATTTGCCAAGCAAAGCAGAAAGCCCCGAAATACCTTGCTGAGTTTGCTGCCTGCAGGCCAGGTCACTCTGAATTTCTTTGCCCAAGCAGACAAAATATTATCATTTCCAGTTCTTTAAAGCTGGCAGCCTGCTTCGTAGCTTTGATATTCAACACATCATAATATTTTTGACTACCAAGTCCGTCCACTTTTCAAAAAGCACCTTTTGAAACTTTTCCCAAGATAGCAATATTTCAAATCTTCATTGCTTGGGTTTGCTTCTTCATCTTCATCCCCCGCCAGTCACTGAGATGGTTTTAATCAGGCCAGGCTGCGTGACTCCTCTGTCAGGCTGGTGCCCAGACATGGAAATGCAGCCATAAAATGAGGCTCCAAACTCTCAAGTACACAAAGATGCTACGTTTAGAAGGAAAAGATTTATGTAAGTAAACTAATAGAAACTGCTCCCCACATTTTTAAAAAGATTGTGGATTAAAAAAAATCAGAGTAGATACATGAATACTCTATTTTATCTATTTTTTCATTCAACAGATAGTTGTATTTGGTGTTCTCAGATGCTGTGGTGTATGGGAAAATTAGTAAGAAATAGACTGCTTGTCCCAAGAGTTTATGCTTAGAGAGAAGACTTTAGTTATGCTTTAGTTATGCTTTAGTAGAGAAGATGAGAAATAAACAAATATACTAGTACCTACGTTTGTATAGCAGCTTATATTTTTGCATTTTCTTATTTGACCACCACTGAAAACAAAATGAAATAAGAAGGACAGCTTTTATTGACTCCTTTTAATAGTTTAAGAAGTGGACACTTCAGGCCCAGGGTCACATAGGGATTTAATATCCGAGCCATGACTGGAACCTGAGTCCTGAAAAAGTATACCTAGCAAAGCACCGAGAAAGTGTTAGGGAAGATGAATGAGGCAGTAACTTCCAACCATGGGGAAGATGGAAGACTAGAGGGAGTCTGGTGCATTTGAGCTGGATCTTGGCTTCAGATTTGTAGTAATGATGGAGCAGGAAGGAGAGGAGTGGAGAAGAGAACATTCGCACAGAAAGAAAAGGATGAGGGAGGCTGGAGAAAGCTAGAGAGGGGTGAAAATGGGTTGTTAGAACTGGTCGTTCAGCTTGGCTGGTGATCAGCAGAATGGAAGGTGGCAGGAAGGTTGGGCCAGTCCTGGGATAAGTTACACATTAATTAGGGACCGCTAGGGAGCTAGTGAATGATTCCATTGGCTCGCTTGTGTGTTGCATTGAAAAGGCAATCATTTGGTCAAAACAGTCCTGTAAGAATCTCAAGCTTTCAGTCCAGAAAAACTGCATAGAAAGAGACCCTCAGCAGGAAAGTAAGTAAGGAATCTGGCAGAGAAACCCAGAGATAGAACAAGGTAGAGGCAGAAACACCGTTTGAAGACCTGCAGCCTTCAGTTCTAATCAGAGGAGTTCTTGGTAGTCGCCCTGAGAGAAAACAAGGCTGAAATCTCCAAGCAAACTTGTTTCAGTGAGAAGCAAGCAAGAGAATGGAATGTGCCTCAGCTGAAGAAGCAGAGCTGTACCCAGTGACGGTTTTCCTGAGTGCGTTGCTCCCTGGGGTGCTAAGGGGCAGAAGTGGGCTGGAGCCAGGAGAAGACTGCTCCTTCCGGCTTCCAGGCCTGACTTTTCACTCCTTCTGGAGGCAGAAGTGATGTCTTACTGGCCCACTTGTATTTTCCCCTCTGTTTTGCTCCCCTCTGCTCTGTGTATATGTTGGGCTAAGATTGGGCAAGGTGAGCACTGGGAAAGGGGGACCAGAGAGAGGAAGGGAACCATGTCTGCTCTCTCCCCTCCAGTGGTGCTGCTTCTGGAGAAGGTCAGGGAATCTCCCAGGCCGCAGGCTCCTGGGTTGTTGAGGCTGTTTCTAGACTCATTGTGACTGATGGGAAAATGCTGAGTTTTCTGAGCAGGTGCCTGTCGACCCTCTGGGGTAGTCTTACTGCTCTGAAGATAAAATAAGTATAGAAGCACTGAAGTAAGGAGTTTGCAATAAAAAAGAAAAATGAAAAAATGGAAGCCATAAGCAAAATGAAAATTATTGGATCAAGTATGAAGAATGGTAAATGTCAAAGCACTTGACAATTTTCTGCTAACAGACCTTGTGAAGATGGAAGTTTCCATAATTCTTCTTTTCCTTTTTTTCCTCTTGCTCTTGTCACAAGATCTAGAAGCATGAGGAATTTGTCATTTCAGTGCTGCACTGCAACACAAAGCAAGGCAGAAGTATAGTGTGCCCTTAAATGACAGCATGAACACAATGGCAGGTTTGGCTGCCTGCAATAGATGTTAAATTGCTACTCTCTAAACTTTTAAATTTATATGTGAAAAGCTTTCAAGGCAATCACTTAATTATTCATTGGAAGTTTATATTCACAACATTAATGTGTACCTGTTATATATAACGTACTCCACTAGGTACTATTTATAAAATTAAACTTAGCGGTTCAGTTATGAAAATAAATCATGGCCCACATGGCCTGGAAGGCCTGCTAAAAGCAGGCAAGAGGCCCATGAAAATATGTTTCCTTTGAATCCCACAGAAATCCCAGGGGAGAAAGACCAAGGGTATTTGTTTTAAGCTGCTCTGTGTATCCTCTTAAACTGTTACTATGAGGAACAGAGGTTGTGGCCATAATGAAAATGAGGAGATCCTGAGTATATGTGTCTATGACCTGGTTGAAGTCTGGTAGTCCAAGTGGTGTTTTCACTGGCCTGTAAAAACGCCAGGGATTTGCAAAACTATTCAAAAAAGTAAAGAAATAGACGTCTTAAAATATTGAATTAGTGCATATATTTGGGTTCATTTTCCCCCTCTTTTGTGTACCTTATGCCTCCAATTTCCAGCCATGCTATTACTATTATAAATTCTCAACAATATTAAATAAAGGGGTAAAAAAACTCTGTTGTATCCCATGTTTAAAATACCTCAAGAATTTCTACTCACGTCTGTTTTCTTTCTCCTCATACCACATTTACTTAAATCTTACCAATACTTTGCTTCAGGAAACGTAGTAATGTACTACAGCCATAGAAAGGCCTTCTAGCCAGTCTGTTCTGTCAGGTCTTACCAATTCTTCTCTCTCGGTAAGCAAGTGGCGGCGACCACATGGGCACGAGAGAAGATCTCCTGACTCCTCAGGGCATCTCTCTACACCACAGACCCTGATGCCAACTGGCCCCCTCCAACCATGGTCAAATGGGAAAGCAAATCTAGTCAGGGTTTAGAAGGGTGG
Source organism: Eschrichtius robustus (assembly GCF_028021215.1). Classification (NCBI taxonomy): domain Eukaryota; kingdom Metazoa; phylum Chordata; class Mammalia; order Artiodactyla; family Eschrichtiidae; genus Eschrichtius; species Eschrichtius robustus. The sequence goes on from NC_090825.1 coordinate 63,172,503, forward strand.
GGAAGTCAACCTAGAAAGTCTAATGTGTTTGGAGGAAGTCTTCAAAAACATCTTTAAAATTTCATAGTAGGGATTATTTTTTCTGGCAATATTGCAACATAAACAGATATTCCTGGCTGGCTACTCCATGGGGCAGCACCAAGTTGGCATTTACACTTCACAGAAGAGGTATCTGAGGAAAGATGGTCCCAGTTACTTGTTATGAATCATACAGACCGACTGTAGCACACTCTGGGTTTATATGTGGAATTCATTATTTCTTTTACTTTTTTGTATTACATAAGTAATGTGTGTTTCTTGTAGAAAAATCAGGCAATGAAAATGAAGAAAAGGAAAAAAACACATCATCCAAGCGCCCAGCAATGACCGTATTAATATTTCCTTCTAATTTTCTGTATATACGTCTATGTACATACCTACATAGTTTTTTCGGAATGAACCTGTACTGACTCATAACCTTTTTTTCACTCAACATAATACTGGGAATGTCTTTTTGTGTAAGGTAGTGGATCTCCTGTGAAGTCCTTCCAAAGGCCTATCCAGGCCTAGCATTCTTTTAGTCATGGAATAAACCACACTCAGTTTCAAATTCTAGTCCTGTCACTTACTGTGTCCTTGAGCAAGTTCCTTCACTTATCTGAGCTTCCCTTTCCTCACCTGTAGTCATTCCAGTTTCATAGGGTTGCAGTGAGGAGAAATTAAGTGTTTACAGCAGCGAAGGGCAGCACCCAGCCCTGTAGTAGCGCTCAGTAAATGTTTGCAAATTAATGAATTCATGCCTTCAGGAGCTTAGATGTTACTTGACTTTTGATGGGTTCTACTTGCTCACTGTACTCATCATTATCTGAAATTATACTGTTTATTTTCAAATTTACTACTTATTGTCTCTCTTCATGAGCACAAAACATTCTCAGCAACAGAGTGGTGGCCAGTGCCTAGAAAAATGCCTGGCACACAAAATGTTGAAAATTTATGGTGCTGACGTACTTGCGTCTTTCCAGTGACCCAGCCTCGCCATTGTCACCTGGAGGCTGTGCAGCACAGAATCACGCCCTTTCCCTTTATCTCATTATTCGCTGACCCGTGCTTGGTTCTAGCCATCCTCCGTTACCTGAAGAATGATGGGAAGATTCATTTGGTGGTTTTCAACAACCTGCAGCTGGCCGACGGCAGGTGGCACAGGGTCCTCCTGAGACTGACCAATCTGCACCGGGGAGCTGGCTCTGTAGAGCTCTACGTGGACTGCTCGCAAGTGGATTCCATTCACAATCTCCCCAGAGCCTTTTCTGGCCTCACCCAGAGTCCTGAGGCTGTTGAATTGAGGACTTTCCAGAGGAAGGCACAGGTAAGAACCCACAAATCATTCTCCAAAGTGGAAAGATGAGTTTCTGAAGCTTCTGCTGAATGCAGAAGAGTGGGCTGAGGTCAAGAGTGGGTCTAATTTTGGCTGCATGTTAGAAACACCTGTGGAACTGAAAAACTGACTGCTAGAGGGCCCACCCTCCAGACAAGTTACATCAGAATCTATAGCGGTGGTGCCTCGGCATCAGTATTTTTTAAAATACTGATTCTAACGTGAAGTCAAAATTGAGAGCTGCTCTTTTAGATGATAAGTGGAGACTTTGGGGATATAATTGTAAAGCAGGAAAGGAATAGCAAAAAGAATAGCAAAAATTTTTAAACTATCTTAGGGCAATAGGATGATCTACTTGTAATCTTTCTATAATGTTATTATATATATATATTTTTTTTTAATTTATTTATGGCTGTGTTGGGTCTTCGTTTCTGTGCGAGGGCTTTCTCTAGTTGGCGGCAAGCGGGGACCACTCTTCATCGCGGTGCGCGGGCCTCTCACTATCGCGGCCTCTCTTGTTGCGGAGCACAGGCTCCAGACGCGCAGGCTCAGTAATTGTGGCTCACGGGCCCAGTTGCTCCGCGGCATGTGGGATCTTCCCAGACCAGGGCTCGAACCCGTGTCCCCTGCATTGGCAGGCGGATTCTTAACCACTGCGCCACCAGGGAAGCCCCTGTTATTATATTTTTAATGAAAGTAAAAAAGAATGATTGGAAATTGCCAAGCACCAGGAACAACATTTTTCACAGGCCTCACTAGAGCATCCCTAACAAAAAGACCCTTATGGCCAACTTAATTCCATGAGGCCTTACAAATCACATCACTTCTGTCTTCCGTTTTATGCCCTGTTGATGGTATTTTTTTTCATCATATCATTGCACCTACTGTAGAAATTGCCACATATGTTTCTCTTAGAATTTTGCACTAGGGGGACTTCCCTGGTGGCGCAGTGGTTAAGAATCCGCCTGCCAATGCAGGAGACATGGGTTCGAGCCCTGGCCCGGGAAGATCCCATGTGCCACAACTACTGAGCCCACGTGCCACAACCACTGAAGCCCGTGCTCCTAGAGCCCGTGCTCCACAACAAGAGAAGCCACCACAGTGAAAAGCCCGTGCACCACAACGAAGAGTAGCCCCTGCTTGCCGCAACTAGAGAAAAGCCCGTGTGCAACAACGAAGACCCAATGCAGCCAAAAATAAATATAAAAAATAAATAACTTATTTAAAAAAAATTTGTGCTAGGAAATACTTTGTTTCCTATAAATAACTAGTATTCTTTGTCTTTTCCAATTATTACTGTAACTGCTCATCATTCCAGAATTTCATCTGATACAGAAGTCAATCCCAAAATCAATAACTACGTTCATCCACTGTGGCCCATATTGTTGTTTTATATATTGCAATCACTATTTTCCACTTCTATTTCATTATTATATGTTTTAACTAAATTATATGTGCTTTTAGCAAGTTATTCTGAGCCCTTTGTGTAAAGAAGCAGGGTGTAAACAGTAATTTCCATTGTAACTAGGAATGCTGAGAAGTTTTAGATAATAATGTAAACACTATGAATCAGATACTAGAATTTGTGCTTGAAACATAGGAAGCATTTTCAAGCAGAAGTTTCAAGAAAGCTAAAATCCAAGTTTAGAGAGAGGGAGAAAGAGTTGTATATATATTTAGTGTAGGTTTATAGAGAGAGAAAAAAATTAATGGAGAGATATGCCAAACTTTATTTCTGAATCCCCAGAGTAGCCCAAATAGTCAGAATGACAGTCAGAAATTGTGTCACTGACATTTCAGAAATTAGTCTCCACCACCAAATAAGTCCATTTCTAAAAACCAAGGTCATCAGAAATAGATGGAATTTTTTGGAATTTTGTCCAAAAGTTCTACCTCCTTAGACTATCAACAAGGACCACAGTGCTCTGTCTTCATAGTCACCTTCTCAGTCAGTCAGTCAGTCAGTCAATTAGTCAGTCAGTAGGCACATTCTAGGCATTAGACCAAACAGTCATGGCTCTGCCTCCATAGAGCTTATGGTCTGATTCCAACAAAATACCTGTTATGTAGCACATGTTGCATACATCTTAACTTAGCTAACTGAAAAAGCAGAGTCCCTCTGAAAATCCTTAGCATGCTCATTTCTAAATAAGAATGATGACTTTATGTTGCCAGTTAACATAAACATTTTCTATCATACATATATAAAGTAGTGTGTACAGTAAAAGCTACAAAATTAAGGGATGAGGAAATTGACTATGACTAACAATGAATGATGGATATAAACCAGTAATGTGAAAATATATGAAAATATACATCACAGAATATACAGTTTAATATCACTAATTATTAGAGAAATGCAAATCAAAACCACAATGAGGTATCGCCTCACACCGGTCAGAATGGCCATCATCAAAAGGTCTACAAATAATAAATGCTGGAGTGGGTGTGGAGAAAAGGGAACCCTCTTGTACTGTTGGTGGGAATGTAAATTGGTACAGCCACTATGGAGAACAGTATGGAGGTTCCTTAAAAAACTAAAAATAGAACTACCCTATGACCCAGCAATCCCACTACTGGGCATATACCCTGAGAAAACCATAATTCAAAAAGACACATGAACCCCAGTATTTATTGCAGCACTATTTACAATAGCCAGGTCATGGAAGCAACCTAAATGTCCATCAACAGAGGAACGGATAAAGAATATGTGGTACGTATATACAATGGAATATTACTCAGCCATAAAAAGGAATGTAATTGGGTCATTTGTAGAGACTTGGATGGACCTAGAGAGTGTCATACAGAATGAAGTAAGTCAGAAAGAGAAAAACAAATATCCTATATTAACATATATATGTGGAATCTAGAAAAATGGTACAGATGAACCTGTTTGCAAGGCAGAAATAGACACAGATGTAGAGAACAAACGTATGGACACCAAGAGGGGAAAGGCGGGGGGGGGGGATGAATTGGGAGATTGGGATTGACATATATACACTAATATGTATAAAATAGATAACTAATGAGAACCTACTGTATAGCACAGGGAACTCTACTCAGTGCTCTGTGGTGACCTAAATGGGAAGGAAATCCAAAACAGAGGGGATATATGTATACATATAGCTGATTCACTTTGCTGTACAGCAGAAACTAACACAACATTGTAAAGCAACTATACCCCAATAAAAAAGAAAGAAAAAGAATATACGGTTTATTCATCCTCATAGTCCAAGGAAACCAGAGACTTTGCTAAAACCTGGCTCCAAGACACCCTAAAAACAATAGTGTTTAAAATTGGGGTCAATGTCTTATTCATTACAGTCTAAACTCCATAAACAGACAACTCTTAAGAGGCTTCTGCCACAAAAGAGCTTGTTTACCACAAAGGAAAACTGCCTTTTCTCTTCTCCGAGTCACCTTCATGAACTCTCAGACCACGCTGGATGCCAGCACTCTCCTAAGCTACTGGTTTCTTCCATATTTGCTTCAGTCAAAAGGATAGGGCTGGCAGGCTTCAGGAAAAAATGCAAAACCACAAAATTATGTAAAGTGTCAGAGTCCAAGTATTCAGGCCTACTCTGTGATGAAAATTGTGTGCATCTGCAAGCTCATTGGCTTTTGAATGACATCAGCAATGTGTGGTATGAATCCGATTTCTTCCAGGACTCCTTGGAAGAGCTGAAGTTGGCGGTGAGAGGCTCGCTGTTCCAGGTGGCCAGCCTGCAAGACTGCTTCCTGCAGCAGAGCGAGCCGCTGGCCGCCACAAGCACAGGTGTGGGCTCTTGGGCAGTTTGCACGCCTCCATCAACACAAACCCCCAGGCCCCCGGCTGGACTGGGTCCCATCCCAGAAAGGTGGGCTGTCGGCAGAGCAGCCCTACAGGATCATGTACCTACAGAGATGAGGCTCTTGTGCCAAAGTCCAGGGCAAGGAATATTTTCATTGCACTTTTATTGGTATAATTCATAGGAATTTGGAGTAACCAGCCCAGTGGCATCATTATCATTATGTTTTAGATGAATTAAATGAATTTTACCCCAAATTAAATTCCTGTATCTTAGGTTCTTTGTCTTGATGATCTCTGGGAAATCATTTGTTTTTGAGTCACTGTAGAAATAGCTGTCACTGACTGAATGCTCCTTACCTTCTGCTATTCCTGCAGGAGACTTCAATCGGCAGTTCTTGGGGCAGATGTCACAACTAAACCAGCTACTGGGAGAGGTGAAGGATCTTCTGAGACAGCAGGTAACAAGTAGGACATACCATCAGAGAAGGCCCAGTCTTATCAGAGAAGCTCTTTGTTGGAGTTAATGGAGCTGCAGGCCTGCAGAGGCAGGGAGGGGACCTGGAGCCTGACCCCAAGTGGCCCCGTGCAGCCCGCTGCCCTGGGGCTCTGAAAATGGGGGACCAGCTTGTGATAAACACACCAGGGCTCCATGCAGAGTGGGAACTACCAAGAGCTCCTTTAACACTCCTTTAAGTACTGCTTAGTAGTTTGCTACTCATGGATTCTTTCACTCCTGGATTATACATCAGGCACTCCTTTTCCATCTTTTTTTTTTTTTCCCTTCCCATTTCTAAAGGTCAAGGAAACATCATTTTTGCGAAACACCATAGCTGAATGCCAGGCTTGCGGTAAGTGCTTTTCTAGTAACTGGTGCATTCTGAGTTGGACCAGCAAATGCCGACTGATGACGGGCCTGGGTGGGTGAGGCTCCACTGGCGCTGATTTTTGGAGGTTTGGCACAGAGGCGGAGGGAAGGGAAAAGAAGTTCACTGGGAAACTAAACTTGATTCTGTATCAGCTCTGTTTTCTTGGTGGTTTATAAGCCTGTGGATGATGGTTTTCCTCTAGGTCCTCTCAGCTTTCAGTCTCCAACCCCCAACACTGTGGTGCCCCCCGTGCTCCCAGCATCCCCGACACCCCCAGTGCGCCGGTGCAATTCCAACCCGTGTTTCCATGGCGTCCGATGTACCAACACCAGAGATGGCTTTCATTGTGGGCCCTGCCCCGAGGGCTACACAGGAAATGGGATCACCTGTTCTGACGTTGATGAGGTAAAAGTTCAACTAGATAGGATGGGGCTCCCTCAGTATCTTGTACACCCGACAGCTTATGGAAAAAGAAGCCATGTTGATGACTAAGGGACGACTTGGGTTGTCCTCCAGGCTACATAAAAACTACTCCCTCAGGAATCCTTAGAGATCTGTGATGATGGGAAGGAGGAGGCATGATGCATAGTTGTGGCTGTGATCATTACATCTCCCCTCCGTGGTTCCCACTCTTCCGGTTTGTGTTGCTACAATGCTGAGATTTCAGCCTTCAACTCTAACATTGATTCTTTCTCTTAAGCAGTCTCTGTGACAATTGTGATTTTTCCACACATTTGCAAACGTGGGAGGGGAAAGATCTGGGTAAGGGTATATTTCAGGGGTTGCAACTGATTGCTTCAGGCTTCTTAAAACAGAGGAGCAGACAGGAATCTCAAACCAATAAGACCTTTTGAAGAGGCCCCATAATCTGGGAGTAACCAAAAGTGCCCAGAGATGGAGCCAGAAAGACATACAGCAAATACGGGCTGTTTGGCCAGCTGGCAAAGCCTCTGAAGGACCATGGTTAGCCAGTCACTGGTCCAGTCCCAAAACAGTGTTCACAGTGGGTAGCAAGGCTGCCCCCAGAATGTGCCTTTGCCCTCCCATCAGGCCAGAGGAAGGCTGGAAGGAGCTTTCACACACATGGATCCTGCAGGCTTGTGGTCGCTGATTACCTCCCCAGGTAGTAAGCAATTAAGATGGTCTCTAGTCATCCCTCCACTGGAAGAACATCTGCACATGTTTCACAGAACTGCATCTGGTTTTTATCTGTAAGCTGGAATTTTCCTCCTTTTGAAAGGGCAGGAAGTAGTCATGTTTTTTACATTAGTTGGACTGGTTCAAAACAAAACAAAACAAAACAAAATCAGAATGAACCTCCTAGACTGTGAGAGCCTAGGAACAGTCATGGACTTGGTAGGGCACAAAGGCAGGCACAGACCCTGATGAATCACATCTTACTCAAGAAACAACTGCCCTGGCTTTGTCTTCTCAAGGTCTTTTTGTTTGAGTAGTTGGTTCCTTTGGACTCAACTAATAGCCAGCTGACAGGCGGTCCAGGAGCACTGTCCTCTCACAGAGGTTTTAAAACTCCAAGTTAGAATATCAGGGAATTTGCACTGGGAGGTAGACTGGTTAACATTAAGGACTCTTTCCACTCGGCTGTGCGTGATTCTATAATATAGCAAAAGCCCACTACAAGGAAACCTCCAGACCGTGTGGGTCAGGGATTCTGTGAGTAACTATGAAATTGGAAGCCTTTATTGCCTTTGATCATGTCGAGCACCAAAAAATGGGTAGTTAAATGAATCCCCAAATCTGTGCAAATAGATGAATGGAAGTTTGAGAGTGTTTTCTCCAAGTGGCTAAAGAGTGAATTTTTCTTTCTCTCTAGTGCAAATACCATCCCTGCTACCCAGGCGTGCGCTGTGTGAACTTGGTTCCTGGCTTCAGATGTGACGCCTGCCCGGTGGGCTTCACAGGGCCCATGGTGCAGGGTGTTGGGATCAATTTTGCCAAGACAAACAAGCAGGTGGGCTGAAGTTGTGGCCTTTTAATCTCTAATTACCAACAGAAAGCCTTTGGTTGGTTCCCACCTCTTTCCATATAACCCTTTACCTCCCTGAGCGGCCAAGGGTGTGCGGAATGTCCTCATGCACTGCGGGTACATTGGGAAGTTTTCCAACTCATTTCATCAAGGCTAGTGAGGAGGAAGCTAGTCAACTGGGATAATCGAGTAGCACTAGGAAAGCAGTGAAGGGGGTAATCCTGGATATGTGGCATGATTCAGCCTTATTTTGTTGGTAGTCTTTGAACATTTTGTCCCACCAAATAACTTAAGAACTGGGGAAACAAATAAAAGCTTTGAAAAATTAGATCACTTTCATAGAGTCATCGTTGCTGATCAGAAGCTGTTTTAGAGATGAGAGGATTTCAAGAGTAGAAATAATCCCCTGAGGAAACCTGCCTTTCTTCTTATATAAGCCGTAAATTGCTGTAAAGCACTCAAGCACTTTGTGACAGTCTCCGTTTATTTCCAAATGTTCTACTATATCCTGGCCATTATTTAACTGACTGACCGTGAAATTCTTTTTGATGTTTTCAGCCCTTAAAAATGGTTGGTCTATAAATATATTTTACCACTTTAGGGAAATTACTAGCTTTAAAGAAGGGCAGAGGTTCATTATTTCCTAGCAGCCTATCAAAGGATTCTAGAGGGCATCATTTTTTAGACTAGAAAAAGGAGCCAAGCTCGACACACAGGAATGACAAGAAGCCATTGGAGTAATGACCTAAGTTTTTCTTCCTCTTCTCTAAAGACAGAATCGCCAAGACTAAACTAAGGAAAATAGACAAGAAGAAACAGAAGGTGCTTTATGTAAGCTAGGAAGGAGCCCTTGCAGTGGATTTCCAGAATATGGTAGAATGAACTCAAGTCAAAGGGAGCCAACTTGCTAAAATTAAACAACAAATTTTAATGCATGACCAATATCAAAAGAAATAAAAGGAAATGTGCAGGTTCGAGAAACAAAGAGGGAACTCAAAGTCAGAGCTGTGGGTGGAAACTGATGTCACAGCAGCTCATGGGAGGTGGGAGATGGTTTTAGGTCCTCCAAGTGGGAAACTGGGGTTCAAGCACTATGTGGGTATAGCAGATGTAGTCTTGAACCTTTAGAAAGACCTAATACCCCTGAAGAAAGCCGGAAGCCTTAGAGAGCTACCCTACTCATTACAAGGAGATGAGAAAACTTTCTTAGCCCCCCAAAATCAACAGGAAGCTTGATGTCAGCTTTGGGACACGGTTGACAGAAATGACAGTTGCCCACAACAAGTCAAGGCTCCAAGCTTGTAAGACATATAGTCATGAGCTCCGAACCTATGTTACACATAGAATGCGGAAACAGAAGCCCCAAAATTGACATAAAAACCAGCCCTAGAGCAGTAAAATCCCCAGGACCCTGGCTAATATCACTTTGTGAAGAGACTGCAAAACTCAGGGCAAGTGGGACACCCTCAAGCAAAAGCAGGGCCACTAAGGATATACTCTGATCACCAGCCTACCTGAAATTCCATGTCCTCGCTTCACACAAAGATGTCAAAACAAAGCAAAATGTATTTGTCTTTCTACTTAAACAGTGTCCCTTTAAACTTCTCTGCACTAGATCTGCACTGACATTGATGAGTGTCGAAATGGAGCGTGTGTTCTCAATTCTATCTGTGTTAACACTTTGGTGAGTATTTTTCATGGCTCTTGTTATCGAAGACCAGTTACTAAAACAAGTATGTGTACGCAAATCATAACCCTAAAACACATGGAGAACATATGGGCATAACATATTTGATTTGCAAGTGAGGATAAAAGTTTGTGCTGAAAAACAGTTTTTAATGTAAGAGTAATTTATAAGTAATTTTCTATATAAGAATGATTTTATATGGGAATTCCCTGGTGGTCCAGTGGTTAGGACACTGCACTGTCACTGACGAGGGCTCGGGTTCAATCCCTGGTCGGGGAACTAAGATGCCGCAAGCTGTGTGGTGTGGCCAAAAAAAAAATAATAATAATAATAATTTTATAAATGCCAAATTTGTTCTTTATCTTCTCTCAAAGTTGCAGTGTTGGGTTTTGTTTTTTTATATATATATATATACAGCAGGTCCTTATTAGTCATCAATTTTATACACATCAGTGTATACATGTCAACCCCAATCTCCCAATTCATCCCACCCCCACCCCCCCGCCGCTTTCCCCGCTTGGTGTCCATACGTTTTTTCTCTACATCTGTGTCTCTATTTCTGCCCTGCAAACCGGTTCATCTGTACCATTTTTCTAGGTTCCACATATACACGTTAATATACGATATTTGTTTTTCTCTTTCTGACTTACTTCACTCTGTATGACGGTCTCTAGATCCAGCTACGTCTCAACAAATGACCCAATTTCATTCCTTTTTATGGCTGAGTAATATTCCATTGTATATATGTGCCACATTTTCTTTATCCATTCATCTGTCGATGGGCATTTAGGTTGCTTCCATGACCTGGCTATTGTAAATAGTGCTGCAATGAACATTGGGGTACATGTGTCTTTTTGAATTATGCTTTTCTCAGGGTATATGCCCAGTAGTGGGATTGCTGGATCATATGGTAATTCTATTTTTAGTTTTGTAAGGAACCTCCATACTGTTCTCCATAGTGGCTGTATCAATTTACATTCCCACCAATAGTGCAATAGGGTTCCCTTTTCTCCCCACCCTCTCCAGCATTTGTTTGTAGATTTTCTGATGATGCCCATTCTAACTGGTGTGAGGTGATACCTCATTGTAGTTTTGATTTGCACTTCTCTAATAATTAGTGATGTTGAGCAGCTTTTCATGTGCTTCTTGGCCATCTGTATGTCTTCTTTGGAGAAATGTCTATTTAGGTCTTCTGCCCATTTTTGAATTGAGTTGTTTTTTTTTTTTTTTAATTGAGCTGCATGAGCTGTTTATATATTTTGGAGATTAATCCTTTGTCCGTTGATTCGTTTGCAAATATTTTCTCCCATTCTAAGGGTTGTCTTTTAGTCTTGTTTATGGTTTCCTTTGCTGTGCAAAAGCTTTGAAGTTTCATTAGGTCCCATTTGTTTATTTTTGTTTATATTTCCATTTCTCTAGGAGGTGGATCAAAAAAGATCTTGCTGTGATTTATGTCAAAGAGTGTTCTTCCTATGTTCTCCTCTAAGAGTTTTATAGTGTCTGGTCTTACATTTAGGTCTCTGATCAATTTTGAGTTTATTTTTGTGTATGGTGTTAGGGAGTGTTCTAATTTCATTCTTTTACATGTAGCTGTCCAGTTCTCCCAGCACCACTTATTGAAGAGACAGTCTTTTCTCCATTATATATCCTTGCCTCCTTTGTCATAGATTAGTTGACCATAGGTGCATGGGTTTATCTCTGGGCTTTCTATCCTATTCCATTGATCTGTATTTCTGTTTATGTGCCAGTACCATATTGTCTTGAATACTGTAGCTCTGTAGTATATTCTGAAGTCTGGGAGCCTGATTCTTCCAGCTCCGTTTTTTCCCCTCAAGACTGCTTTGCCTATTCGGGGTCTTTTGTGTCTCCATACAAATTTTAAGATTTTTTGTTCTAGTTCTGTAAAAAAGGCCATTGGTAATTTGATAGGGATTGTATTGAATCTGTAGATTGCTTTGGGTAGTATAGTCATTTTCACAATATCGATTCTTCCAATACAAGAACATGGTATATCTCTCCATCTGTTGGTATCATCTTTAATTTCTTTCTTCAGTGTCTTATAGTTTTCTGCATACAGGTCTTTTGTCTCCCTAGGTAGGTTTATTCCTAGGTATTTTATTCTTTTTGTTGCAATGGTAAATGGGAGTGTTTCCTTAATTTCTCTTTCAGATTTTTCATCTTTAGTGTATAGGAATGCAAGAGATTTCTGTGCATTAATTTTGTATCCTGCAACTTTACCAAATTCATTGATTAGCTCTAGTAGTTTTCTGGTGGCATCTTTAGGATTCTCTATGTATAGTATCATGTCATCTGCAAACAGTGACAGTTTTACTTCTTCTTTTCTAATTTGTATTCCTTTTATTTCTTTTTCTTCTCTGATTGCTGTGGCTAGGACTTCCAAAACTATGTTGAATAATAGTGGCGGGAGTGGACATCCTTGTCTCATTCCTGATCTTAGAGGAAATGCTTTCAGTTTTTCACCATTGAGAATGATGTTTGCTGTGGGTTTGTCATATATGGCCTTTATTATGTTGAGGTAGGTTCCCTCTATGCCCACTTTCTGGAGAGTTTTTATCATAAACGGGTGTTGAATTTTGTCAAAAGCTTTTTCTGCATCTATTAAGATGATCATATGGTTTTTATTCTTCAATTTGTTAATATGGTGTATCACATTGATTGATTTGTGTATATTGAAGAAACCTTGCATCCCTGGGATAAATCCCACTTGGTCATGGTGTATGATCCTTTTAAAGTGTTGTTGGATTCTGTTTGCTAGTATTTTGTTGAGGGTTTTTGCATCTATATTCATCAGTGATACTGGTCTGTAATTTTCTTTTTCTGTAGTATTGTTGTCTGGTTTTGGTATCAGAGTGAGGGTAGTCTCATAGAATGAGTTTGGGAGTGTTCCTTCATCCGCAATTTTTTGGAAGAGTTTGAGAAGGATGGGTGTTAGCTTTTCTCTAAATGTTTGTTGGAATTCACCTGTGAAGCCATCTGGTCCTGGACTTTTGTTTGTTGGAAGATTTTTAATCACAGTTTCAATTTCATTACTTGTGATTGGTCTGTTCATATTTTCTATTTCTTCCTGGGTCAGTCTTGGAAGGTTATACGTTTCTAAGAATTTGTCCATTTCTTCCAGGTTGTCCATTTTATTGGCATACAGTTGCTTGTAGTCGTCTCTTAGGATGCTTTGTATTTCTGCGGTGTCTGTTGTAACTTCTCCTTTTTCATTTCTAATTTTATTGATTTGAGTCCTCTCCCTCTTTTTCTTGATGAGTCTGGCTAATGGTTTATCAATTTTGTTTATCTTCTCAAAGAACCAGCTTTTAGTTTTATTGATCTTTGCTATTGTTTTCTTTGTTTCTATTTCATTTATTTCTGCTCTGATTTTTATGATTTCTTTCCTTCTGCTAACTTTAGGTTTTGTTTGTTCTTCTTTCTCTAGTTCCCTTAGGTGTAAGGTTAGATTGTTTATTTGAGATTTTTCTTGTTTCTTGAGGTAGGCTTGTATAGCTATCAACTTCCCTCTTAGAACTGCTTTTGCTGCATCCCATAGGTTTTGAATCATCGTGTTTTCATTGTCATTTGTCTCTAGGTATTTTTTGATTTCCTCTTTGATTTCTTCAGTGATCTCTTGGTTATTTAGTAACGTATTGTTTAGCCTCCATGTGTTTGTGTTTTTTACGTTTTTTTCCCTGTAATTGATTTCTAATCTCATAGCGTTGTTGTCACAAAAGATGTTTGATATAATTTCAATTTTCTTAAATTTACTGAGGCTTGATTTGTGACCCAAGATGTTATCTATCCTGGAGAATCTTCCGTGTGCACTTGAGAAGAAAGTGTAATCTGCTGTTTTTGGATGGAATGTCCTATTAATATCAATTAAATCTATCTGGTCTATTGTGTCATTTAAAGCTTCTGTTTCCTTATTTATTTTCATTTTGGATGATCTGTCCATTGGTGTAAGGGAGGTGTTAAAGTCCCCCACTATTATTGTGTTACTGTTGATTTCCTCTTTTATAGCTGTTAGCAGTTGCCTTATGTATTGAGGTGCTCCTATGTTGGGTGCACATATATTTATAATTGTTATATCTTCTTCTTGGATTGATCCCCTGATCATTATGTAGTGTCCTTCCTTGTATCTTGTAACATTCTTTATTTTAAAGTCTATTTTATCTGGTATGAGTATTGCTACTCCAGCTTTCTTTTGATTTCCATTTGCATGGAATATCTTTTTCCATCCCCTCACTTTCAGTCTGAATGTGTCCCGAGGTCTATAGTGGGTCTCTTGTAGACAGCATATAGATGGGTCTTGTTTTTGTATCCATTCAGCAAGCCTGTGTCTTTTGGTTGGAGCATTTAATCCATTCACGTTTAGGGTAATTATCGATATATATGTTCCTATTACCATTTTCTTCATTGTTTTGGGTTTGTTTTTGTAGGTCCTTTTCTTCTCTTGTGTTTCCCACTTGGAGAAGTTCCTTTAGCATTGGTTGTAAAGCTGGTTTGGTGGTGCTGAATTCTCTTAGCTTTTGCTTGTCTGTAAAGCTTTTGATTTCTCCATCGAATCTGAATGAGATCCTTGCCGGGTAGAGTAATCTTGGTTGTAGGTTCTTCCCTTTCATCACTGTAAGTATATAATGCCACTGTCTTCTGGCTTGTAGGATTTCTGCTGAGAAATCAGCTGTTAACATTATGGGAGTTCCCTTGTGTGTTATTTCTCATTTGTCTCTTGCTGCTTTCAATAATTTTTCTTTGTCTTTAATTTTTGCCCATTTGATTACTATGTGTCTCAGCGTGTTTCTCCTTGGGTTTATCCTGTACGGGACTCTCTGCGCTTCCTGGACTTGGGTGGCTATTTCCTTTCCCATGTTAGGGAAGTTTTCGATTATAATCTCTTCAAATATTTTCTCGGGTCCTTTCTCTCTCTCTTCTGCTGCTGGGACCCCTATAATGCGAATGTTGTTGTATTTAATGTTGTCCCAGAGGTCTCTTAGGTTGTCTTCATTTCTTTTCATTCTTTTTTCTTTATTCTGTTCCGCAGCAGTGAATTCCACCATTCTGTCTTCCAGGTCACTTATCCGTTCTTCTGCCTCGGTTATTCTGCTATTGATTCCTTCTAGTGTAGTTTTCATTTCAGTTATTGTATTGTTCATCTCTGTTTGTTTGTTCTTTAATTCTTCTAGGTCTTTGTTAAACGTTTCTTGCATCTTCTTGATCTTTGCCTCCATCCTTTTCCCAAGGTCCTGGATCATCTTCACTATCATTATTCTTAATTCTTTTTCTGGAAGGTTGCCTATCTCCACCTCATTTAGTTGTTTTTCTGGGGTTTTATCTTGTTCCTTCATCTGCTACATAGCCCTCTGCCTTTTCATCTTGTCTGTCTTTCTGTGAATGTGGTGTTTGTTCCACAGGCTGCAGGATTGTAGTTCTTCTTGCTTCTGCTGTCTGCCCTCTGGTGGATGAGGCTATCTAAGAGGCTTATGCGAGTTTCCTGATCAGTGTTGGGCTTTTGAATGAATGTTTATTGAATAAAATATTATCATTCTAGTATTTTTTAAATAGGAAGAGCTTTTTAGTTTGTATTAATAGTTCAGTGTTCCAAAATATGCATTTTACTCGTGACAACACAATTCCCAAATGGTGTTCATTATTTTCATAGAACTTCTCAAAAGTCATTTGTATTAAATTAAAATGCTTAACGCTTAGTGGGTCGAAATTTTGACTAATCAGATATGGCTTTTATTCCTGAAAAGTTCCTGTTGACTCTTTCCAAGATGATAGGTGTAGCACAGTAGACTGTCAAGGAAAGAACTATTGGCTCCAGGTATGACTGCTTCTCACTTACTGTATGTTCCTGGGAAAGGTTTTTAATCTCTAGGTTCCTAGTTTCCTTATATATCAAAGCATTTTATAAATATCAAGTCACTTATTTTAATCCTCACAACAAACCTGTCAATAGGCACTATTATTATCCCCATTTTACAGTTGAAGAAACTGAGGCACAAGAAAGTTAAATAATTAGGCGAAGGCCACACATCTCATAAGACATCCAGTCTGGCTGCAGAGCCCTGTTCTTATCCACAGTGCTGCCTAGGAATATACTGGGATTTACTGCTTCTTAGCTTTTTACCAGGACAAAGCTAGTCTGCCAAAATGGATTTGGGAGACACTGACATGAAGGTAATAACTAAAGCCACTCAGGGGGAGGAAAAGTAGACAGTGGAACTGTCTACAAAATTGAACTCTAGAAAACTTCAAAAATGAAGAAGTAGGCAAAGGAAAAAGAGCAGAGAAGCAAAGAAAAGGAAAGAACTGACCAAAGGGAGTCTTCCAATGAGGCTGACAGATCACGAAAGATCACTGGAGAGAATTCCCTGGTGGTCCAGTGGTTAGGATTCTCCCAGGGCCTGGGTTCAACCCCTGGATGGGGAACTAAGATCCCACAAGCCCTGCAGTGTGGGAAAAATAAAATAATAATACTTGGAAAGCATCTTTTGGATTCAGTGATTCAGGAGTTGTGAGTGACCAAAATCATTGAAATCATTGAATTGTATAGTTTACGTGGGTGTCTTTCATGATATGTAAAGTCTATCTCAGTAAAGCTGTCTTAAAAAAAAAAAAAAAAAAAGTCAGGCTTGCCCTGGAAGTGCCATCGCAATGGAGCTGACAGCTCATTTGCCAGGTTTCTTCCACAGCACCCCACCTCGTCAAGAATTCTCAGTGCAAGGCCAACGACATTTCTCTGTTCCTTTGTCACTTGATTGTTAAAAACAAAAGCCAAATGAACATTAAAAAAAATTTTTCTCATTTGCTTTTTAACCAAACCATGTTCTTTGTCCCCAGAGTAAATTTTCTCACTCCACCTCCCAGGACTTCATTGGAGTTTTCAGCCCTTTCCTCCTTGCCCTCCACAGTGGAACCGGCAAGTCAAAGTGGCTCACTGGCCAGCCTCTGCCTTCGATTGTGTTCCTTCATGTCTCCGTGGCCTGCTGTGGCTTCCAGTCTGGTAGTGTCTCCCCCAACACTCACACAGTGTTATAAGACGTACACATAAGCAGAGGCAGGCATGGGGCTCACTTCATTCTGGCATCATCGAGTACATGTAAAAATAGACACAAGCGCCGTACCTTTGTTCACAGGTCTGAGGCCCTGGCTCACCGTCTTGCTCTGCTCCTTACAGGGATCTTATCGCTGTGGGCCTTGTAAACCAGGGTACATTGGTGATCAGACGAGGGGATGCAAAATGGAAAGAAGCTGCAGGAATCCGGAACTGAACCCTTGCAGCGTGAACGCACAGTGCATTGAAGAGAGGCAGGGGGATGTGACATGCGTGGTAAGTTGTTTGCTACTTGCTTTATCATTTTCCCCCTTGCATTTGAAACACCACCCCTCTCCGGTTTCTACTTGCTTCAGGGTAAAAGTACTCAAGAATGAAAGCAATTCCATCACAGTAAACAGAGGATGTAGTAATAACAGAGTCAGCTGAGTTTGTGGGGAGCAATCTGAAGTCCACCTAACCATCAGCCACCCTCTTTCTCTCCCTCTTGGCCGTGGGTCGGCACCATCCCCTTGGGCACCTCGGTGGTGGAGCCCCAGCCCCCAACCACCCTCTATGGAAGGCCCGAGAAGTGAGCAGCCGGAGAGGAAGGAGCCTCCTTCCCTCCCTTCCGACTGCTGCCATTCCTTACTGTCCTCACCCTGAGGACATCCAGTTTCAAAATCTGGCCTAATGCTCCAGGAGGTGAGCCGCAGTGGAGGGGTGGTGGGCTGCTCTTATACACCCTGGGAGAAAAACCTCCCGTCTTCTGCAGCACCCTCTGTTCTCTGTGTCCACCTCGGCCAGGTTCAGGAGTGGCTCAGTGGGTGCTCACTCTCCTTCCCATGCGGTTCCCCACCAGGGAGCCGGCCCGGGGAGGAGGAGGTGGGTAGAGGGCAGGGCACTTGCAGCCTTGCAAGGGTCTCCCGCCAGGCAGGTGTGTAGTGGGCCCTTGGCGAGGAATGAGGTTCATTCCTGCCATCCATCCTGCCCTGGAGCCCTGGGGGATCCTAGGCGCTGCTAAATCAGCCGTCTTCAGCCACTCACCTCCTCCTTCCTCCCCAGGGAGCCAGGCCCTTTAGAGTTGGGGGTTCATAGGTTCATGGCGATCACGCTGAGCAGCAGGATGGATCCTGGGAGACTTTTTCTCTCTTCTTTATACCTCAGACTCAGACTTCCTTACCTTCATGTTCTCAGAATTTTCTACAATGGGCATATCACTTTCAAATAGGAAAAATGAGAAGAATCAAAACTAAGTTAGAGAAATAACTGTAATGACACCAGCTCTCTCCAGCAACACAGATTATTTGTAACAAGATACTGATGAAGGAAGGAGCTGGGTTCAAGGGGGAGAAAAAAATCAACAGTTCCTCTAATTCCTGTTGATGGGGCATGTTTATTCCCACTGAGAGGCAAGCATATATCTATGTTTAAATTCTCATTTTCTGTGAACAAATTAACGATTCCCCTGGGATGGTGGGAGATGAGGCTCTTAATGTGGTTTTGAATTTGTAATAAGGCACAGTGACAGATGGTAAAGGATTAATACACTTGGTGTGACTACTAAAATAATTTAATCTGCCAGAAAATGGCTCATTAAAAACATACTTGTTCCTAGAGGAAATCTTTTCTTCATTAAAATGAGTCAAGGACCATACCCCATGGCTGAGCTTTCCAGGCCTTCTGAAGGCCCTGCTGAAGCAATTGAACAGAAATAGGGGTAGTTACTGGGAGGGGTGTCTTTGGATCCTGCCTTCTACATCTCTGGTTGCAGAAGGGGGTCGCGCATGATTGAGAACAGACAGACTACAGCTTAGGAAGTCACTGGTCTTAAATCACCTTATTTTGATTAATGAGGGCAGAAAATTTAACATTTACTCATGTAAAGTTTCTTTCCTTGGCCCTGTTCCCCCGACTCTTACCCGCCCCTGCCTTGCTGGTTCCCTGTCATTTTCCAGGCCCCCTTGTCTCCTGTTTCTTCTGCTGTTCTGCCTGCCTCTCCTCGGGCACCCATCCTGCTCCTGAGCTGAGCTCCTAGGTACCACCTCATACCCAGGACACCACTTATGGAAGGATTTCCTTTCTCTTGGGTTTATCATTCATCCTTTAGCCAGGCCAACTATATGGAATATCAGAGGGAGAACTCAAAGTGCATGTTAACCAAATACATGTGGCAGAAAACATTGAACTGGGACAGTCTTGAGTTCAAGTCCCAGCTCTGAGACCTTGGGCAAGGCACTTAGCCACTTTGAGCTGAGTCGACTCTTTTGTAAAATGGGATAGTGATGACCTTGCAGCATCGCTGTAAGGATTGGAGAAAATGCCTGTAGAGTCTGGTATAGAATAACTGTTATTTTAATGCCTTTTCTGCTGACAATGAAGGCTTGCTCTCAGCAGCTGGTGGTGGCACGGAACTTGGGTAGACTTTTCCAGAAACGTAGAGAACACGCAGACCCAGCACTACACCTGTGGGAATCTTCACCTGTTTAAAGTTATGAGTGGAGGTAAAGCACTTTGGAAGGTTCCTGCTGTGGTGGAAATTGATCTAGAAGACCATTAGATTCAGAGATACGACTGTGGCTCCAGAATGCTAAGGAAGGGGCCACAGCAGCCGCTCCACCCTTGTGTGCATTCATTTCCACTGGGAGAAGAAATTGGATAATCATATGGAGAACATTTTGACAATAATTCAGAAGTACAAATACCAATACCCTTTGAACCAAGAATTTCATACTAAGAAGCCAGTACATGTGCAGAATGATAAATGTCCTCGAATTCTTTGTGGCAGCATTGTTTGCAACAGAAAAAGGTTTTAACGACTTGACACCGACCAGTAGGGGACTGGTTGAATTAATTGAGGTGCATGCATTCCACTTTATGTGTGATATATCTGTGCCCATTAAAAAGGAAGACACAAATCTACATGTGGTAATATGAAAAGAGCTCTAAGATATTATGTTAATTTTTTTAAAAATCAAGGTACAGAGCAGTGTTTATATGTGTGCTACCAATTGTGCTGAAGGACAGAAAGAAAAAGAATGTATGTGTGTTTGCTGGTCTCTGCCCAGCATGTCTCTGAAAGTATTCATGTGAGCAGATTGCCTTGATTCCTGAGCCAAGGTGCAGGAGCAGGAAGGAGTTTTCACTCTCCCTTTGTACTTTCTGAATTTTGAACCATTGGACTATTCAAAACACAGTTTAATAGTTTTAAAATCCTACCAACAAAGCTTTCTGGCCCTCCCTCTGGGGATGCACACACAGGAGCAGAGGCCCCTGTCAGACCCCGGCCTCCCACCAGGCTCAGCTCCCGGGCTCCTGACGGGTTTTCCCTTCACAGTGTGGGGTTGGCTGGGCTGGTGACGGCTACATCTGCGGAAAGGACTTGGACATTGACAGTTACCCTGACGAAGAATTGCTGTGCTCTGCCAGGAACTGCAAAAAGGTAAGGGGGACGAGCAGGGGAAAAACACACACACACACGCACGTGCACACACACTCAGTCTGTGGCTTTCCAAAGTCACATCTTATATGGGGCAGAGGTTCTGTGGGTTCCATTTAAAATTGTATTTTTGAAGTAGCTGCATCTCAAATGTAGCAAAACAGCCATCAACAATAAAGCCAGACAGGTAGGGACTTCCCTGGTGGCGCAGTGGTTAAGAATCCGCCTGCCAATGCAGGAGACACAGGTTCGAGCCCTGGTCCGGGAAGATCCCACATGCCGTGGAGCAACTAAGTCCCTGCACCACAACTACTGAGCCTGCGCTCTAAAGCCCGTGACCCACAACTGCTGAGCCCACGTGCCACAACTACTGAAGCCCGTGTGCCTAGAGCCCTACTCCGCAACGAAGAGTAGCCCCCGCTCACCGCAACTAGAGAAAGCGTGCAGCGATGAAGACCCAACGCAGCCAAAAATAAATAAATTTATTTTTTTTAAAAAGCCAGACAGGTACAGGCAGAAATAGTTTTTGACTTAAGACAGATGGAGATGGGGATGGGGGAAATGGGGAGAAGTTGATAAAAGGGTGCAAACTTTCCGCCACGAGGTGATTAAGATCTGAGGATCTAATGTATAACATGGTGACTATAGTTGATAACACTGTACTGTATAGTTGAAATTTGCTAAGAGAGTAGACCTTAAATGTTCTCAGCAAAAAAAAATGGGGAGATAAACATGTGAGGTGATGCATATGTTAATTAACTCAATGGGGGAATCCCTTCACAATATCAACGTATATCAAATCATCACATTATACACTTTAAATGTCTTGCAATTTTATTTGTCAGTTATACCTCAATAAAGCTGAAAAAATACAAATGTAGATGTGTCTCTGAGCTGTGTTTCTCCAACTTAGGACAACTGCAAGTATGTGCCAAATTCCGGCCAAGAGGATGCAGATGGAGATGGCCTTGGAGATGCTTGTGACGAGGATGCTGATGGAGATGGGATCCTGAATGAGCAGGTAGGTGCCTGCTTTGCTGGGAGGGCCTCTGAATTGCCACGTACCAGGGATGGTGGAAGAAAGGCCGTGAAGTCAACTATTTATATTAATCATCCCGATTGTCTGTTTCCATGCCTGCGTTCCCATAGCACTGCAATTTTTTATTCTAAGATTCTGAAATGTTTATAAAACTGATGAACTTGGGCCTCCTGAGTTGCGACATCTCATGCCAGTCGGGGGAAGTTTGGCTGGCCTCCACCGCAGGACCAGGCACACAGTGGGGATTCAGTAAAAGTCAGAGTTAATGTCGGTCTTTTGATCCTTTAGGATAACTGTGTCCTGACTCACAACGTGGACCAGAGGAACGGTGACAAAGATATCTTTGGGGATGCCTGTGATAACTGCCGGAATGTCCTAAATAATGACCAGAAGGACACTGACGGGGATGGAAAAGGAGATGCCTGTGATGACGACATGGATGGAGATGGTGCGTTTGTCTTGCTTAGTCTTTTACTTGGGACTCACTTGTCCTTTTTCCCCTTGTTCTCTCTTAGGAGCAGGAATAGAATGACTGACTCTGAGGGCCTTCCCGCTCCAGGGGGTTCCACATGGCCTGTGCCTGGCGGCCCCAAGGCCCACTTGTTTCTGTGGAAGAAGAACCCTGGTGTTCTGGGAACTCTAAATCATTGCCAGAAACTTTGTAGGAATCCCTTCGAGCAGTGTCTTGTCAGGGATGTGACTTTGTAGGGCATCTGTCTTCCCAGACTGTAGCTTTCCTCCCTCCCCACCATCCTTCTCATGCATAAGGGTCCTGGAAGTGGAGGATTGAGGTAGAGGGGCTGAGCAGGGTCCTGGGCCGCAGCCCTGGGTCAGGCTCCTCCTGCAGAGAATCGGGCATTTCCCAGGAGACTGGGAAGAGCTGTCAGGCAGGGCAGCTGCATCACCCAGCTCCAGGGTCCACTGAAGGGGCCTCGTATTGTGGTCTGTGTGAATAGCACCTCTGGAGCACAACTCTGGAGCCTCACAGGCCGTGAGGAAGGACGTTTGTTCCTGTATAGCTTCCGTAACATATAGATGACTATCATCATAGTATAGGCTGGATCCGATAGTTTCTGTAAAACATATCACAACACAGGAACTTGAAGGAATTTCCTTTTAGAAATACACTACACCCACCACTAACCAACACACACCCCACACTCCAGACTATTCACATGTCTCTAAAACACGACCCCGCCTTCTATAAGCCTGACTGATGGTAAACCAGCTCAGCAAAACAAACAAAAAATGCCCCGAGTTGTAGCATTTGCCAGTTTCCATTATGTAAATACCACTTCCACCATCACTGGTTCCAAGGTACCAAGAGGAGATGACATGATTGAACGGGAATCTGGGGAGAAATGGGTATGACTGGCCTGACTCCAGCACACCACTGCCTGAGCCCCGGGGCCCTTGTCATAGCTCACACACCCATGAGGTCCTCCCTCTCCAGGGTCGACCCACCTACCCCTCATGACCCCCTCATCCGGTTGCAGTGATAGCCCTTGATATCTTCAACAAATTCTAACTCAGTGGATAAATGCCTCAGGTCACTTTTCTTTTTTAAGCCTCCCAGAATCCATCCTTTGACATTACCTCCAGGTAACTGCGGGAAAAGGTATGGCTCTCTGAGGATGACCCAGGCAGACATTACCTACTGTGTGCCATGTGCTGGCCTGATCTCTACAGCACCTGGAAGTCTGTGCTCCAGACCTTTCTGTGATGTTCGCCTGACTCAGGGAAGCATTCCTTTCTCATAGGAATAAAAAACTTCCTGGACAACTGCCAGAAAGTTCCCAACCATGATCAACAGGACAAAGATGGTGATGGCGTGGGGGATGCCTGTGACAGCTGTCCTGATGTCAGCAACCCTAACCAGGTTAGTAGGATCCAGGGGAATCCAAACTCTAGGCTGAACTGCCCAATGCAAAGACTCGTGTAAGACCCGTGTCTGGAAGAACCCAGCAGAGCCTGCCAGCCCAGTTCTTTGCTGTTGCCTTATACCTGACAGCAGAGGTGGTGAAATTGTATACTTAAGCCTGGAGGTGATGGGAAGGACATTACAGGAGATCTGAGGCCTTCTGGACTAACCTCACAGGCTGTGAAGTCCCTATGAGGTTAGGAATAGGAGTTTTTGGGGTTTCTTAAAATTTATTTGGCTGTGCAGGGTCTTAGTTGCAGCACGTGGGCTCTTCATTGCTGTGTGCGGGATCTTTAGTTGAGGCATGCAGGATCTAGTTCCCTGACCAGGGATCGAACCTGGGCTCCCTGCATTGGGAGCACAGAGTCTTAACTGCTGGACCACCGGGGAAGTCCCAGTAATAGTTTAATGATGCCCAAAACAAGTTGTTTTTTTGCTGAAAGGAAAATGCAATGTGGAAATTAACCATTGGGAGCCTCATGTCCCTTTCATCCCCAAATCCCAACAACAGCCTATGTATGGACATTTCAGATTGGGTCCAATCAGCGATGTGCTGTTTCCCTTCTCTCTCCTCCTTCCTGTCTGGATAATTGGGTATGATGTGTCACTTATTTTTAAAGCCCTGAGAGAGGGGCATCATTATTGCCCTCTGACTCACTCCTATTCTGGCTCAATTCCAAAATGCAGAAGCAGAGCAAAATCTGTTTGCCTTGTCCCCGTGCCTGTGGCTGGCTCCCTTCCGACCCGTGCCAGAGTGCCACGTCTCCACCTGCCACCATGCTGCCCCAGCGCCCTTCTCCAATCAGCTCATCTGGTGTGTAGGCAGCCCATCCTTGGAGCTTGATATTTTGGAAGGCTTTTTTGAAAATTCAGCATTGTGCCTACACCAATATGGTGTTGTCCTTTTGCAGTTTGCACCACCCCAATTCCAGAGAAATAATTCCTGAGATCCAGTGATGATGGGCTGGGTCTGCCTTCTCTGGAACATTCTGTGCAGGCCCAGGGGTAAATAACACGTTTTGTTCTCTTTGCAGTCTGACGTGGATAACGATCTGGTTGGGGACTCCTGTGACACCAATCAGGACAGGTATGGCATGTTTCCCAGCTGCACAGGGCCGATGAAAATTCCAGAGAAAGTTTTCTCTTTCAGAGCTCTCTGTTGCCACCATGCTTTGGGATCTCTCTGGGCAGATTGAGTTGCTGGAGGGACAGTAGCCCTGTCTTTGGTCAGGGTCACTGCACCTCCATGAATGGGGGAGTTGACGGTACCAGGAGGGGCCACTAGGCACTCAAGCAACTGAGACTCTATCACAGGAGAGGCGGTGTAGCATCATGCTTTAGAGATGGGCTCTGGAGCGACACAGCTAGATATAAATCCCAGGTCCTCCATTTACACATCAGCTTACCTTAGGCAAGTTACCTCATCTCTCTGTGCCTCCATTTTCTCATCTGTAAAATGGGGATGGAAATGGAATGTAGCTCTTAGGACTACTGTGAACGTTGAGTTAATTTATGGAAAGTACATATTACAGTTTCTGTTGCATAGATGTTAGCTCTTTTGCTGTTACATTCTTTCAGCTCAGGAAAGCTTCACCGTCATCCCAAAATAGAGAGCTGTCAGTGTGCTGAGGGAATCACTGTTATTTCATTGTCCTTGGAATTTTTTCTTTCAGTTTTCTTTATTTGGGTGGAGTTGTTCTATGCAAATGAATGTTGTCAGCCCTTCTAGCCCCACATGGATGGAGTCCTACGTTAAGACACGGGGCTGGATCAGATGCTATAGGAACATCAAAAATGTAGGCATGGCCAGCTCTGCCCTAGAGGTACCTGCCGTCCAAGACTCTGAACCCTTTCATCTCTGTAGGGAATCAAAGGGGCAGCAGGACAGGGATGAGAGAGGGAAAGGAGTCTAAAAGGCAAAGCAGGAAGAAACGTAGCTGCCCTTCTCAACCTCTTCTCAGAGGCTGCCCTACAGGCAGCAGCTCCCAAGCCCAACCTTGCTCAAGGACAGCTCCTATCAAGTCCCATCTCTGTCCTTGTGCTCCGTGTCCTTGCTGCACAGTGCATGCCAGCTAAGTGAACGTCAACATACTTCTCAGTCTCTGAGTCTCAATTTCTTCATCTGCGAAGTAGAGAGAACTAAATGCCAAGTGATGGTAAAAATGAAAGAATGTAGGTAAAGCTCCTACCTCCAGTGCTGGCCCTCAGGTGACCTGCAGAAAATGGTAACTGAGGTATTATTGTTATCACAGCATGAGGAGAGGAGAGGCAAGTCGGTGACAGTCTGACATAGGATGTCTCCGTTTTCGAGGGGAAGATGGGACTGGTACCCTGACAACTTCCCTCAATAATGTACATCAAGAATGTTCCCTGTTGCAGGTCATCCTGCACTCTCAGTGCCATCTAAGTGATTTCTAAAATATCCCGTCCCACCAGCCTCTAGATTTTCTGCCTGAAATAAATAACTCATTCCACTACATCTTAATTCCCACAAACTTGAGGACAGAAACTGCTTGGTTTTGCATAAAAATGTTCAGGGCTATATGGAATGGCTGCTAATGGAAATAGCTCAATCTTATGATTTGGAAAGCAGCCCTGCCACATGCCCAGGAATTCCACTGTTGGAGTTGTGTCACCTTCTGCCTGTCGGGGTTGACCTCACTTTCTCTGGGACCCATCTGGGAAGCACTGGCCTGAAGGGCATGGACTGGCCCCTGGCTTCCCTTCCTTGTCCCGTTGTGGACGGCGTGGGGCAGTTGCTGGTCCAGGACGGGCTGTGGGTGGCGCCCGTGAAAGGAGTATCTGCTGTAATCCAGAGTAGCCGTGGGAGGCCTCCATCAACTCAGGGAAGCCTGGGGACAGGGCAGACTCACCCTCAGGTGGCCGTTAGGCCTGGAAAGAAGGAATGTCGGGTGGGCAGAGAATGAGGGTTTCTGAGAAGTGCGTTAGCCCAGGGCCGAGCCCAGC
This sequence comes from Eschrichtius robustus, assembly GCF_028021215.1. Lineage (NCBI taxonomy): Eukaryota > Metazoa > Chordata > Mammalia > Artiodactyla > Eschrichtiidae > Eschrichtius > Eschrichtius robustus. The sequence goes on from NC_090825.1 coordinate 63,198,592, forward strand.
CTACGTGCTCAGTTCTTGGGAAGGGCGGCCCTGCTGTTCCTGCCCTTCTCCCTGTGCATTCACATCTGACGCTTCTCAGGCTTACTGGCCGGGCATGGTGAAGAGTCACAGAAAAGGAAACACCATAGGGCTTCCCAAGAGCCAGGCACTTAGAAGTGTTTTTCTTATATTAAAACGTAACATGCAAAATTCAAATCACTTAATCATTTAGTCCTCCTAACAACCCTGTGAGGTAGGCTGTTGTTATTCCCCTGGTACAGGGGAGGATACTGAGCCATAGCGGGGTAAGCGTCACGTCCAGGGCCCCAGGCTGGTGCGCAGCTGAGCCAGGACTCACAGCGGGCAGTTTGGCTCCACTGCCCCTCACTTTGTTCCCCTCCCACTTTCTCTGTCGGGGATCACAGTCGTGCCCGGGGACTGAAAGGAGCATCTGGTCACAAAATCACAGAAATTGGCCCTTATTTGGAATAGAAAATGATCTACTTGTTTCAACAGGTTGGAGAAGTGAGAAATGGTCTCTGAGGCCCATAAGGCAGCCTCATCTAAGGACCTGTGGGTCTGATAAAAGACCAAGCCTGGTTAAGACCCCGAACCCAAACTCTCCCTCCTGAGAACTGGACTCTTCGTGTCCTCTGCTGAGCTGGGACGCAAACCCCCTCTCCTTTCTCCCACAGTGATGGAGACGGGCACCAGGACAGTACAGACAACTGCCCCACGGTCATTAACAGCGCCCAGCTGGACACTGATAAGGATGGGATTGGTGACGAGTGTGACGACGATGATGACAACGACGGCATCCCGGACCTGGTGCCGCCTGGACCAGACAACTGCCGGCTGGTCCCCAACCCTGCCCAGGAGGACAGCAACAGTACGTGGGCTCAGCCCAGGGCTCCCCTCAGCCAGGCACGTGGTGGCCCAGCTCCGCCAGGGCAGGAGCTGCTCCGGCACAGCCCTGGGGTGAGACCACGCGGGGCAGGGAAGCAGCCACGTGCCCCCCACCGGGGCTCGGAGAGCCGCTCCACCGTCTTGCTCGCGCCTCTCACCAGAGTCACAGAGCAGGAGCAGGAGCAGGAGGGAGGGGAGGGCCCCGCAGCCCTGCGTGATGCCTGATGCCTGCCGGGGCCACGCTGTTAAGGAGAGGTACGCCCAGAGCCAGAAATGAGACAGCAGAGTGGTGAGGACAGTGGTGAGCATGGGGGTGCGCTGGTGAGGCCACGCCCATCCCAGTATGCAATTCAGATTTTAATACTATCTGCCAGCTGGACAAAAGACACTGGGTGATATTCAGCCTAAGGATCACTGTAAATTATTCTTACAGAGATTTTGGTGACCATAACTTCCCTGCTTTTTATGCGTCATAGTCCAGAAAGTACTGTAGACATTTGCTTATGTAAGGTCAGGCTTAAGATCCACCAGTTGGTGAAACCCCTGTCCTAGAGGACAGCCAGCGTTTCCTGTCAGGTCAACTTTGAAGTGTACATTTTTTTTTTAAGATTTTTTTTTTTTTTTTGATGTGGACCATTTTTAGTTTTGGTTTTTTGGCTGCGAGGCATGTGGGATTTTAGCTCCCCGACCAGGGATCGAACCCACAACCCCTGCCTTGGAAGGTGTAGTCTTAACCACTGGACCACCAGGGAAGTCCCTTGTCAGGTCATCTTTGGACAGTTGCCCTCCACTCTGTCCCTAGGAAGTCCTTTTGATCACCTGCAGTGGGGTTCACCAACCCACCACGAGGACTCCGGGGCCGGCTCAGACACGGCTCATTTCAGGACTCCTCGCTCCACGCGGAGCTGGGTCTTGGGCTCTCTCTGCTCCTTGCCCAGCCCCCTCCCTGTCACGGAGGGGGTGGCTTGGAGGTAGTAGGCATTACTGAACTACCCCCCTCCTCCTCCACCCCCGCAGGTGACGGCGTGGGGGACATCTGCGAGACAGACTTCGACCACGACCATGTCATCGATCGGATTGACGTGTGCCCGGAGAACGCAGAGGTCACCCTGACCGACTTCAGGGCCTATCAGACGGTGGTCCTGGACCCTGAAGGGGACGCCCAGATCGATCCCAATTGGGTGGTCCTGAACCAGGTGAGGGTCATGCGGTTGGCACCGGCTCAGCGTTGCCTCTCAACACAGGCCCTTCTGAGAGTAGTGGGTAAATTTTGCGGGTGCCGACCTCGAGCCGGGCACTGTTCCACGTCGTGTTTGTTCCTCTCAGCAGCCCTGTGACAGAGCTCTTTCATTAGCCTCGTTTTACAGAGGATGAGCTCAAGTGTTACAAAGCTTGAATGATTACTCAGGGTAGCACTGCAGGTAAGCAGCTAAGATTGCTGGATTTGGGACCTAGGCAGTCTGGCCCTAGAGCTGTGCTCCTAATCTCTGCAGTAGATGCTCCTGTGTGTCCTCCTCCTTGTGGCCCTAAAGAAGACAGGCACAGAGAGGCTTAGTAGGTTTTCCAGTGTCACCCGGGAGGTCACATTCATTAGAAGCATATGTTCTCTAATTAAGGGTTTATTGACTCAGCTTAAGTGACAGTTTTAGCAAAACTATTTCTACTTAGCTTTGAGGGTTTTTTGTTGTTTTTTCCTAAGTGTACGCTTTCTTTGAGCACGTAACAAGGTAGAGCAGTTCCTCAGATAATGAAATCTTTACATGGAGGTCTGAGGTTCTGGGCTTCTTTGAGATTATCCTACCCCCTCTAAGGTTAATCTTAACCTCTTCAACTCTCTCTGCAGGGCATGGAGATCGTGCAGACCATGAACAGCGATCCAGGCCTGGCAGTGGGTATGTCCAGGGCCTCATCACCACTGGTGCAGAATTCACTCTTTCCAGCTACTCGTGTGGCTTGTCTGTTTTTCTCATCTATTTTGATCTTTACAGGGTACACGGCTTTTAACGGAGTGGACTTCGAAGGGACCTTCCACGTCAACACCCAGACGGACGATGACTATGCTGGCTTTATCTTCGGTTACCAAGACAGTTCCAGCTTCTACGTGGTCATGTGGAAGCAGACAGAGCAGACGTACTGGCAGGCCACCCCGTTCCGAGCTGTCGCAGAACCTGGCATTCAGCTCAAGGTACTCATCTCCCTTTCTTCTGGGCCCTTCACCCGCCTTCTAAGTTCTGTGTTCGCCCATATGGCATTTATTCATCTAAGGAATTGATGCATTCCTGCCAGCATTCAAGTTAGTTAGGGAACACTGGAGCCCATCCAGGGCCTTGCCTTCACTCCTGCGTGCAAGCTACATGCTTCCCTCGGGATGACTGATGGTGAGAATGTCAGCCCCAGTAGGGCCCAAGAGGTGGGGAAGATTTGGAGGTACAGCTTAAGGCACACTCTTGGAAACTGGCTAATGTGTTTCCTTGATGGGGCCAACTTTGTACAGGAGGGCTGGAAGGCTACGTCTGTCTGTCAGTCATTCCTGCTGGGAGGAGAGGCAGACTTCAGAGCCCTCATTGGCCAGATGTGGGGAGCAATGGATTTTCAGCAGGAAAAACATGGACTGGGTTAGTGGAATACTGGCCAGGGCGGATTACTGGAAGGCTGGGGGGAGCATCGCAGTAGAAATGGCACTTAAGTGTTTATGCTTTGTGTCCAGATCCAAAGCCACCAGATTGTAACCGTGAATTCCCACCCCATCACCACCCCAGGGATGCGGGGTGCAGGAAGGGTGGTCTGTGCATTCTAAGACCTCGCTCGTGTCGTTGTCCAGGCCGTTAAGTCTAAGACGGGTCCGGGGGAGCATCTCCGCAACTCCCTGTGGCACACCGGGGACACCAGCGACCAGGTCAGGCTGCTGTGGAAGGACACCAGGAACGTGGGCTGGAAGGACAAGGTGTCCTACCGCTGGTTCCTGCAGCACCGGCCCCAGGTGGGCTACATCAGGTAGGTGCAGCGCCCCCTCCTCCCTGTGCACTTGAAGTAAAGCGCATCCTCCTCCTGCATCGCGGAGCCTTCGCTTCCCTGAGCAGAGGGTCCCCGAGGACACGCTGGGACCTCAGGCTCCCAGAAAAGAGGTGGGAGGACGACACCCGGCTCAGACTGACCGCCTGGGTGGTAGGGCCAAACTGGGGGTAGAAGGACCTTCTGTGGGGGAGGCCTTGGCACCGGGGCACCGGAACGGTGATTCCCCTCTGCCACGCTGACCCGTGTGAGGTGAGACGTGCACTGATTCTGCCATCCGCATCCCCGTGTGTTCCCTCTGGGCCCTGTATCATCACTTACCCACAAACAAACATTTCACGCTGCAGTGAGTCCCTCACGGTCTGATAAACTCCACGAGGGCAGCACCCATGTCTCATCTTATCTTGGTCTCCCCAGTGCCTGACACAGTGACGGCACGTCCCACCCTCGGCATGAACTGACCCTCATGTGAGCCGATGTAATCTGCCTTATTTCCCTGTAGCACTATTTAAAAAACAAACAACTGTTCTCAGAAGCTAGGATACCTTAGCACTACATCTTTCTTTGAAATTTAGTCGGTGTACTTTTCTCCCTCATTCCTCAAACTTACAGATCAACACCCATGCCAGCTTATGTAGCACTTTTAGGAAGGGTGCTGATTACTTTCTCCTGACCGGGGGCAAGGAAGCTGCTGAGTGGAAAAAAGCGAATCATGAGGGCTAATTCATATTTTGTCCTTCTTTGAGACATTACATAAAATGTAATCTGTCTCACAGTAAGATGATCATGTTCTCAGCCCTATTAAGCTTAATGCCCCTTTTTTATGACGTATTTTGAAATGCCCCCTCTGTGTCCCAAAATGAAATCATAGAAAATATAACCTACCTGCACATATTATTTGAGAGAGTCAATCTGATCCCTAATAGAGAAATAATAATTTATAACAAAATCATGTAAATGCTTGGACACAACCACACCCAACACAGAATGAGACAGACACTGGCACCTGTGCCTAGAATCACTGCAGAGGCAATGTCCTACTACAGATTGGTGTGTTGTGGACACAACAGTGGTATTGCCAGCTGTGATGTGACTTTCTAAAATGGTGAACAGCTACAGAGAAGGACAACTATCGTATGACATCGCTTATATGTGGAACCTAAAAGGTACAAATGAACTGATTTACAAAACAGAAGTAGAGTCACAGATGTAGAAAACAATCTTATGGTTACGGGGGGGCGGGGAAGGGATAAATTAGGAGGTTGGGATTGACATATACACACTACTGTATATAAAATGCATAACTAATAAGGACCTACTGTATAGCACAAGGAACTCAATATTCTGTAATGGCCCATGTGGGAATAGAATCTAAAAAAGTGGATATATGTATATGTATAACTGATTCACTTTGCTGTACAGCAGAAAGTAACAACATTGTACATCAACTATACTCCAGTAAAATAAGTAAATAGTGAACAGCTTAATTTTTAAACAAAACAAAGTACAGTTGACCTTTGAACAATTCAGGGGACCAGTTCCAGGACCCCGCCGTGGATAAAGATCCGCAGATGCTCAAGTCCCATAGTCGGCCTTCCGTATCAGCAGCTCAGTATCTGCAGAGTCAGCCACCTGTAGATCACATAGTAAAGTAGTACTTGGGAAAAATCCACATATAAGTGGACGCATGCAGTTCAAGCCTATGTTGTTTAGTACTCAGTTTCTCAATTTACCCTGGAAAATCAATACCAGTGCAAAAAATGCTTGATGTTCACAAGTGAGAGAGAGTTAGTTAGGTTCTAAGCCCAGATAAACAGTCTCTCCACCTACCCAAGGGTCTGGAGGAGCACCCCAAAAGTGTCTGGATGCGGGACAGGTTTTGATTTTTCTCTCCAGGGCCTTGTAAGCCACCCAGCACCCCTGGCCTCTGTCACTAAATGCCACGGTGACAGCTCAAGATGCTCCCACAAATTTCTAAAAACCCTGCTTAGGGAGTGCTGTCCCTCCCGAGGAGAATCATCGCTCTGGGTTTCCACCAAATGTTATCAGTTCGACCTAGAGAAAAGCAGTGGTTTTCAAGCATGATGTCTGGACAAGGTAACTCACTGGACAGTGAAGTCACAAAGCCTCTTGGTCCTGAGTCGTATTGTGATTTCTCTTTAACTCATCAGCGAGTACCCACCGAGTTGAACTCGGTGCCCAGCATCATGCTAGGCCTTTGGAGAGACGGAAGAGGGGAGGTGTGGACAGGTGGTCCCTGACCTCATGGAGCTTCCAGTCTCGTAGGGAAAGGGGAACACAGCAGCGGGAGTGCGATCCAGGTCTGCGAAAAGTGGAGTATGAAACAAACAGAGCAAAGACGCAGGTGGATAAGAAGTGGGACCCCCTGGATCTTATGACAGGCGCTTCCCCCAACCTTGGTTTGAGACCCGCTCGTGGAGACCCGCTCTGGCTGTGTTGTCCGCAGGGTGCAGTTTTATGAAGGCTCCGAGCTGGTGGCTGACTCGGGGGTCACCATAGACACCACCATGCGTGGAGGCCGGCTCGGCGTGTTCTGCTTCTCCCAGGAAAACATCATTTGGTCCAACCTCAAATATCGCTGCAATGGTAACGTACATTCTTGTTACTGCATAATATTACTACTAGAAAAAAAATCAAATAACGCCACCCTATTGTATAGCACACATCCCTTCCAGAAGCCACAAGCTCATGCCACATATTCCCGAAACCTGAGAATCCCTGTGTAATCCAAGTAAAAGGTAGATCTCATTTTTCCTATTTGTGATAGATGAGGAAATTGAGCCCCAGAGAATTAAGCTGCTTGGCTTAGGACGTGGGTTCAGTGAGAGATTCAGGCAGGTTTAATTGACAGGCAGCCTTCATTTTCATACAGCTCACACATAATCATAAACTCAAAATCCATTCTGCGTGCAAATTTTCTTTAGGCCTGTGAATGAGCACTCCTGGGCTTGAAGCCAACAATTTGCAAAGCAGCCTGCGGTAGAAGATGGCTGCCGGGGGGGTGGTGGCGTGAGGTGGTGTCTTTGGGGGCCTGCTGGGTGGACTGAGAGCAGCCCCTACAGGAGGCCTCCCAGCGTGAGATGCACCAGGATGTGGGCTGGAGGGAGCCCTCCTAATCCCGCTGTGCCTGTTCTCCTTTGCAGACACCATCCCAGAGGACTTCCAAGAATTTCAAACCCAGAATTTCGATCGCCTGGATAACTAAACCAAAGAAACAATCCGTGACTTCTTTTACAAACACTGAAACCACATATTTTTTAACTTCCTACAACTTTCTTTATATACACTGTGGCTTTCTTTTGCCCACCCAAATATACCAAACGTTTTATATGAATGTAGCAATAAAGAAGAGATAATTTCTAAAAACCGTGTTACCCAGACATCGCCTGCACGTGGCTCAGGCTTTGATGATGTGTGTGCCGTTCTCTGTGGTGTCCACGTTCGACTTGCCAGGGGATCTTTTTTCCTCAGACGTGAGATTGAGCGCGTGCATCAATCAAAAGGCTCAGGCCAGAGGTCTCATCTTCCGTCTCTCCAGTTAGCTTCACACAGAAGCCTAACAGTCCCGTGCTCACCTCGGCAGCCTCCTTATTCTGGGTAAGGAGCCTCAGAAACACTGCTCAGGGACACCTTTCCTATGAAGACTTTCCCTGACCCATCCTGGGGCAGATTTGTCCAGTTCCTTCTGTTACCCTCCCCACCTCACACTCACTTTCTGCCCACACTTCTATGCCAGCACTTTCAACGCGGTTATTGTGCTTATTTATATATTTGGCTCCCCCTAGTGGAATATCAGCTAATTGAGAATTAAGGACCATGTCTTAACTACAGTCTGTATAATCTGAGTGCTGGGCATGGAGTAGATATCCAGTAAATTTTTTGCTGGCTGGCTGCACGAATGCCTCTTAATAAGGACAATAGGGTATATGGATCATGTAAGCCCTCTTACAACTCAGAAAGCGGCTCACAACATACACTCTATCTGCAGTGGTATCAGCAGCCTCGCTGTATGTACGGGACAGAAATGTGCCTGATTTTTGCACTAGCCTTTCTCCAATTCCATTTGTTAGGCAAAGATCCAGGCAAATTTTTATGAATTCCCTTAGATTTTTGTTTCAAGGAATATTGCTGGGCAATAATATATTCTCCAAATTCTAAAATTCCTGGAAATATTTTAAATCATAAATAAAGGATAAACACTGGGACCACTGTTTTATTATGATTTCAGTAGTCAGAAAACACAGTGGCACATGCATGACCAATATGAGATGTGCAGGATTTCGGGCCACCTCTCACATGTAAAGCCTACAGATGGAGGTTGCCTCAAAAGTCAGGACTTAGACCTTCAATCAGGGTCTTCAGTGAGTGGACAGAACTTAGACCTGTCTACCAATTATTCCCTCTGCTGACACACAGGGAATCTAGTCTCGCAGGCAGATCCTGCTACAGGAGCTGCCTTCCCAGGATCTCTGGGCCATATTGCTGTCATGACACCTGTGGTTCCACATCTACAAATCTTTCCCAGTTCCAAAAAGCCCAGGAAGGAGAAGTAAATTCATATGGTTGGAGATTGTCATCTCTTAATCTTCCCCGCTTTCCTTGCTTTTTTGTATCCCACTGAAAGGTTATTTCCTGAGCCCTGAGGGCCTCCAGGAGCTCTCTGGCCCTCCTGGTCCCCACCCACTCTGTGGTAGAGCTACATTATACCTTTATAGGTATAAAGGTATTTCATACTACAAAATTTTAGTGCGCTTTCTCTGGAGTCCTTGGCACTTTACTAGCAATATGTGATGAAGGCTACAGATCCTCTTCTTGGGGGATTTCATTCTAATCACTGAAGTACATGCCAAACCCTGTACCTGAAATACATGCATTTATAAGAGAAAAGGGTGTTAGCTGATCAGCTCTGGATGTGAACCTGAGTTGAACTCTTACAGTATCTCGATCTGACTTTCAGTGAGACTGGCATGCTTATTAAAACTATCCTGTGCTCCTGTATTTTCCCCTACAAGCCTCCCTGAGGCTGGTGGAAAGAGGAGGCAGCCTCCCTGCTCTTAGCTGGGCAGTTGCTCCCAAAAAGCAGTATGTCCACAGGAAAATTTCTTTAGATAATTGATACATTTTTGTCTATGACCATGATAGTACCATGGGCTCACAGGAGATTTAGAACATAATTCCATACTTTAGAGAGCTTATTAACATCATATATAATAAGTTTTGTCTCCCCCAAAATCAGAAGGCAAATAGAAAAGGTAGACCCAGTGGTGTGCTTAATTAAACCAGCACATGCCAGCTCATGAGAGCTAACCAGTAAATTCTTAGGAACTTTGCGAGACAGTTCTTGAATTGTTGAAAATGTGAAATTAGCCATGGTGGGCGTATTTACACCACAGAAATTGGCAAACACTACAAAGTAGATCTCCAGATTGCTGACTGCCAAACATTTACCAGCACACAACTGGGTACACTTCCTTATTCCTAGTCATTCTTCATCAATATCTTGGAAGCTGGTGTAGAAAGCTTGAAACTTTCAGAAAACTTCTTGTTTAAGAAGTAGAGAAGTACTCTTAGAAGTAAACGTAGGGAAGAAGCTCTTTGACACGGATATTGGCAGTGATTTTTTGGATACGATACCAAAAGCACAAATGACAAAAGCAAAAATCACAGAGCAGAATAAAGAAAAAAGAATGAAAAGAACTGAGGACAGTCTCAGAGACCTCGGGGACAACATTAAACGCACCAACATTCGAATTATAGGGGTCCCAGAAGAAGAGAAAAAGAAAGGGACTGAGAAAATATTTGAAGAGATTAGGGTTGAAAACTTCCCTAATATGGGAAAGGAAATAGTTAATCAAGTCCTGGAAGCACAGAGAGTCTCATACAGGATAAATCCAGGGAGAAACACGCCAAGACACATATTAATCAAACTATCAAAAATTAAATATAAAGAGAACATATTAAAAGCAACAAGGGAGAAACAACAAATAACACACAAGGGAATCCCCATAAGGTTAACAGCTGATCTTTCAGCAGAAACCCTGCAAGCCAGAAGGGAGTGGCAGGATATACTTAAAGTGATGAAGGAGAAAAACCTACAACCAAGATTACTCTACCCAGCAAGGATCTCATTCAGATTTGATGGAGAAATTAAAACCTTTACAGACAAGCAAAAGCTGAGAGAGTTCAGCACCACCAAACCAGCTTTACAACAAATGCTAAAGGAACTTCTCTAGGCAAGAAACACAAGAGAAGGAAAACACCTACAATAACAAACCCAAAACATTTAAGAAAATGGGAATAGGAACATACATATTGATAATTACCTTAAATGTAAATGGATTAAATGCTCCCACCAAAAGTCACAGACTGGCTGAATGGATACAAAAACAAGACCCATATATATGCTGTCTACAAGAGACCCACTTCAGACCTAGGGACACATACAGACTGAAAGTGAGGGGATGGAAAAAGATATTCCATGCAAATGGAAATCAAAAGAAAGCTGGAGTAGCAATTCTCATATCAGACAAAATAGACTTTAAAATAAAGACTATTGGGCTTCCCTGGTGGCGCAGTGGTTGGGAGTCTGCCTGCCGGTGCAGGGGACATGGGTTCGAGCCCTGGTCTGGGAAGATCCCACATGCAGCAGAGCAACTGGGCCCGTGAGCCACAATTACTGAGCCTGCGCGTCTGGAGCCTGTGCTCCGCAGCAAGAGTGGCCGCGATAGTGAGAGGCCTGCGCACCGCGGTGAGGAGTGGCCCCCACTTGCCACAACTAGAGAAAGCCCTCACACAGAAGCGAAGACCCAACACAGCCATAAATTAATTAATTAATTAATTAATTTTAAAAAAAAAGAAGTCACAGCTTCATTTCCATTTCAAAAAATAAAAAAATAAAAAAAATAAAGACTATTACAAGAGACAAAGAAGGACACTATATAATGATCAAGGGATCGATCCAAGAGGAAGGTATAACAATTGTAAATATTTATGCACCCAACATAGGAGCACCTCAATACATAAGGCAAATACTAACAGCCATAAAAGGGGAAATCGACAACAACACAATCATAGTAGGGGACTTTAACACCCCACTTTCACCAATGGACAGATCATCCAAAATGAAAATAAATAAGGAAACACAAGCTTTAAATGATACATTAAACAAGATGGACTTAATTGATATTTACAGGACATTCCACCCAAAAACAACAGAATACACATTTTTCTCAAGTGCTCATGGAACATTCTCCAGGATAGATCATATCTTGGGTCACAAATCAAGCCTTGGTAAATTTAAGAAAGTTGACATCGTATCAAGTATCTTTTCTGACCACAACGCTATGAGACTAGATATCAATTACAGGAAAAGATCTGTAAAAAATACAAACACATGGAGGCTACACAATACACTACTTAATAACGAAGTGATCACTGAAGAAATCAAAAAATACCTAGAAACAAATGACAATGGAGACTCGACGACCCAAAACCTATGGGATGCAGCAAAAGCAGTGCTAAGAGGAAAGTTTATAGCTCTACAAGCCTACCTCAAGAAACAGGAAACATCTCGAATAAACAACCTAACCTTGCACCTAAAGCAATTAGAGAAAGAAGAACAAAAAAACTCCAAAGCTAGCAGAAGGAAAGAAATCATAAAGATCAGATCAGAAATAAAAAGAAATGAAGGAGACAATAGTGAAGATCAATAAAACTAAAAGCTCGTTCTTTGAGAAGATACACAGAATTGATAAACCATTAGCCAGACTCATCAAGAGAAAAAGGGAGAAGACTCAAATCAATAGAATTAGAAATGAAAAAGGAGAAGTAACCACTGACACTGCAGAAATACAAACGATCATGAGAGATTACTATAAGCAACTCTATGCCAATAAAATGGACAACCTGGAAGAAATGGACAGAGTCTTAGAAATGCACAAACTGCCGAGACTGAACCAGGAAGAAATAGAAAATATGAAAGGACCAATCACAAGCACTGAAATTGAAACTGTGATTAAAAATCTTCCAACAAACAAAAGCCCAGGACCAGATGACTTCACAGGCGGATTCTATCAAACATTTAGAGAAGAGCTAACACCTATCCTTCTCAAACTCTTCCACAATATTGCAGAGGGAGGAACACTCCCAAACTCATTCTACGAGGCCACCATCACCCTGATACCAAAACCAGACAAAGATGTCACAAAGAAAGAAAACTACAGGCCAATATCACTGATGAACATAGATGCAAAAATCCTCAACAAAATACTAGCAAACAGAATCCAACAGCATATTAAAAGGATCATACACCATGATCAAGTGGGGTTTATCCCAGGAATGCAAGGATTCTTCAATATATGCAAATCAATCAACGTGATACATCATATTAACAAATTGAAAGAGAAAAACCATATGAGCATCTCAATGGATGCAGAGAAAGCTTTTGACAAAATTCAACACCCATTTATGATAAAAGCCCTGCAGAAAGTAGGCATAGAGGGAAATTTCCTCAACATAATAAAGGCCATATATGACAAACCCACAGCCAACATTGTCCTCAACGGTGAAAACCTGAAACCATTTCCACTAAGATCAGGAACAAGACAAGGTTGCCCACTCTCACCACTATTATTCAACATAGTTTTGGAAGTGTTAGCCACAGCACTCAGAGAAGAAAAAGAAATAAAAGGAATCCAAATCGGAAAAGAAGAAGTAAAGCTGTCACTGTTTGCAGATGACATGATACTATACATAGAGAATCCTAAAGCTGCTACCAGAAAACTACTAGAGCTAATCAATGAATTTGGTAAAGTAGCAGGATACAAAATTAATGCACAGAAATCTCTTGCATTCCTATACACCAATGATGAAAAATCTGAAAGTGAAATTAAGAAAACACTCCCATTTACCACTGCAACAAAAAGAGTAAAATATCTAGGAATAAACCTACCTAAGGAGACAAAAGACCTGTATGCAGAAAATTATAAGACACTGCTGAAAGAAATTAAAGATGTTACAAATAGATGGAGAGATATACCATGTTCTTGGATTGGAAGAATCAACATTGTGAAAATGACTCTACTACCCAAAGCAATCTACAGATTCAATGCAATCCCTATCAAATTACCAATGGCATTTTTTACAGAACTAGAACAAAGAATCTTAAAATTTGTATGGAAACACAAAACACCCCGAATAGCCAAAGCAATCTTGAGAACGAAAAATGGAGCTGGAGGAATCAGGCTCCCTGACTTCAGACTATATTACAAAGCTACAGTAATCAAGACAGTTTGGTACTGGCACAAAAACAGAAACATAGATCAATGGAACAGGATAGAAAGCCCAGGGATAAACCCATGCACATATGGTCACCTTATCTTTGATAAAGGAGGCAAGCATATACAGTGGAGAAAAGACAGCCTCTTCAATAAGTGGTGCTGGGAAAACTGGACAGGTACATGTAAAAGTATGAAATTAGAACACTCCCTGACACCATACACAAAAATAAACTCAAAATGGATTAAAGACCTAAGTGTAAGGCCAGACACTATCAAACTTTTAGAGGAAAACATAGGCAGAACACTCTATGACATACATCACAGCAAGATCCTTTTTGACCCAGCTCCTAGAGAAATGGAAATAAAAACACAAATAAACAAATGGGACCTAATGAAACTTAAAAGCTTTTGCACAGCAAAGGAAACCATAAACAAGACCAAAAGACAACCCTCAGAATGGGAGAAAATATTTGCAAATGAAGCAACTGACAAAGGATTAATCTCCAAGATTTACAAGCAGCTCATGCAGCTCAATAACAAAAAAACAAACAACCCAATCCAAAAATGGGCAGAAGACCTAAATAGACTTTTCTCCAAAGAAGATATACAGATTGCCAACAGACACATGAAAGAATGCTCAACAGCATTAATCATTAGAGAAATCCAAATCAAAACTACAATGAGATATCATCTCACACCGGTCAGAATGGCCATCATCAAAAAATCTAGAAACAATAAATGCTGGAGAGGGTGTGGAGAAAAGCGAACACTCTTGCACTGTTGGTGGGAATGTAAATTGATACAGCCACTATGGAGAACAGTATGGAGGTTCCTTAAAAAACTAAAAATAGAACTACCATACGACCCAGCAATCCCCCTACTGGGCATATACCCGGAGAAAACCATAATTCAAAAAGAGTCATGTACCAAAATGTTCATTGCAGCTCTATTTACAATAGCCAGGACATGGAAGCAACCTAAGTGTCCATCATCGGATGAATGGATAAAGAAGATGTGGCACATATATACAATGGAATATTACTCAGCCATAAAAAGAAATGAAATGGAGGTATTTGTAGTGAGGTGGATGGAGTTAGAGTCTGTCATACAGGGTGAAGTAAGTCAGAAAGAGAAAAACAAATACAGTATGTTAACACATATATATGGAATCTAAGGGAAAAAAAAAAAAAAGGTCATGAAGAACCTAGTGGCAAGACGGGAATAAAGACACAGACCTACTAGAGAATGGACTTGAGGATATGGGGAGGAGGACCGGTAAGATGTGACAGGGTGAGAGAGTGGCATGGACATATATACACTACCAAATGTAAAATAGATAGCTAGTGGGAAGCAGCCGCATAGCACAGGGAGATCAGCTCGGTGCTTTGTGACCACCTAGAGGAGTGGGATAGGGAGGGTGGGAGGGAGGGAGACGCAAGAGGGAAGAGATATGGGAACATATGTATATGTATAACTGATTCACTTTGTTATAAAGCAGAAACTAACACACCATTGTAAAGCAATTATACTCCAATAAAGATGTTTAAAAAAAAAAAAGCAAAAATCAACACCTGGGACTACATCAAACTCAAAAGCTTCTGCACAGCAAAAGAAACAATTAACAAAATAAAAAGACAACCTGCAGAATGGGAGAAAATTTTTACAAACCATATATTGGATACGGGATTAATATCTGAAATATATATTTTTAAAAACCCATACAACTCAATAACAAAAAACAAACAATCCAATTTTTAGATGGGCAGAGAACTAAACAGTTTTCCAAAGAGGACATCAAAATGGCCAACAGGCACATGAAAAGATGCTCACCATCACTAAGTATCAGGGAATTGGAAATCAAAACCACAATGGGATTCATCTCATCTATTAGAATGGCTATCATCAAGAAGACAAGAGACAAGTGCTGGCGAGGAGGTGGTGAAAAGAGAACCCTTATATACTGTTTGAATGTAAATTGGTCCAGCCACTATGGAAAACAGTATGGAGTTTCCTCATAAAATTAAAAATAGATCTACCATAAGATCAGTATATACCAAAAGAAATGAAAATAGGATTGCAAAGCAATACACGCACTCCCATGTTTATTGCAGCATTATTCACAATAGCCAAGATATGGAAACAACCTAAATGCCCAATGGATGAATGGATTAAAAAAAAAGATGTAGTCTACACACACAATGGAATATTATTCAGGCATGAGAAAGGAGGATCTCCTGCCATTTGCGACAACATGGATGGACCTTGAGCATAGTATGCTGAGATAAGTCAGATAAAGAAAGACAAATACTGTGTGATATCACTTGTATGTGGAATCTAAAAAAGTCAAACTTTTGAAAAACAGAGTAAAATGGTGGTTACCAGAGGATGGGGAGTGAGGGGATAAGATTGCTGTTGTTTAAGGGTACGAACTTGCAATGAGAAGTAAATACGTCATAGAGAGCCAATGCACGATACGGTGAATATACACGACAATATTGTACTACAATCATCAAACTTGCTGAGACTAAAACTTAATTATCCCAACCACTAAAAAGAAATGATAATTATGTAATATGATAGAGACACCAAATATCACTGCAACAGCAATCACATTACAACATGTAAATATATCAAATTAACATGCTGTATACCCTAAATTCACACAACGTTATATATCAAATATATTCAATTTTAAAAAGCAAAGAAGTGGAAGAAGCTGTGAAAATCGGGAAGCACTTGAGAGAGGCTAGACAAAGGCCAGATACACACCATAGGAACAGACCAGCAGGTGTGGTACCCTCTTCCCCAAGTCACAACCTGGGACTTTTGAATGTTTACACTCAACTTTATCTCAGTGACTCAAATTCCTATTAGAGCTTCATTCAGGTTAGTAAGATCCTCCTTTGAGTTTTAGTAACACCCCTAGGAGTCTGAGCAGCCATCACTCACTCACCAACGAGGATAAAGTCATCCTGTTGCCTATCCACCTCCTCACTTCTGACTGAGATCAAGGGTCCTGGGGGCATGGGAGGTGTGACTGGGCGAGAGAAGAGGCTCATCACTGTGGGAAAAAGACTGTGCCTGGGTAGACTCCCACCAGGTGTGGGGAGAGTTCTTGGGGCAGGAGGAGGGTGCTGAGGGCATCAGGAGACAGCCCCAGGGCCTGGGAGCAGGTGCAAAGAGGGAGGTAGAGCACATTTTGCCTCCACCCAAGAAAGAAAGGAAGCTCTTCCCTCTCCCCTCCCAGGTTGTTATTCCAGGATCTCAGAATTAATAAAAGACACAAACTACAAAATCTTAAGTTTATAAGTTCAACTTAAAACTCTTACTATACTCGGGGAAAGGGCAGGGGGGATAAATTAGGAGGTTGGGATTAACACATACACACTACTATATGTATAATAGATAAGCAACAAGGACCTACTGTATAGCACAGGGAACTCTGCTCAATATTCTGTGATAACCTACAAGGGAAAAGAATCTGAAAAAGAACAGATATATACATATATACACATATATCTATAACAGAATCACTGTGCTATACACCTGAAACTAACACAACATTGTAAATCAACTGTACTTCAATTTTTTAAAAATCTTACTATTCTACTATACTCTATCAATATGCAAATCTACTTAGTACTCTATAGCAAAATTTATAACCACTTTTAAGCTTTTGATTGTTTAGTCCCATTTGCAAACTTAATTAAATCTCCCTAAGCATTAAAAATTGCATTTATAAACTTAATACATTAATCTATAACATAATACTACAGTAATTTGTGATATACTATAAATTTACTATGTTTCAATTTCACTTATAAATTAAATTTTTCTGTCATTTGTCTGACAAAACCTACCTACATACTTATGTAACTCCTACAAATATAACAAACATGCATATTGTGGATCATAAGGTATCTTAACCACCTACTATTTATATATTCAACCAAACCCTCCCATACCTTTTAACTTAACATTACAAGACTAAAATCAAATACTCAAGTTCAGTTTATTAAATGCTCTAATATGCCAAATTCTCTTAAACATTTCAAGTGCTTTACATACCACATAGTCAAAGATAATTCCCAAACACCACACAAAAATATTGGGATGACCAGTTCAGCATCTCTATATTTAAGTTTCCTTAGGAATAAAAGACCCTTACCCAATAAGGAAACTATACTGTTTCAAGACATTTGGGGTGAACTCAGTGGACTGAGGTTGTTTATTAGCCAAAGTTTTGGGGCTCTGGACACCGAAGGGGATTTTTCTCATGACCCCAAAGGGAAAGCTGAGCCCTCCTACAGTCCCAATGTTATGAGAGACTCCAAGTGTATGCCCTCCAAACAGGGGCGGCTCATATCCCACTCCCCTAGATTCATGTATAAATGACCTAGTTCTCAAGTTTCCTCACCTCTAGACCAGATTCTTTTTGTGCTGGAAGAATCTACAGTAGCCATAAATTGTGTTTTCTGTGTACAAAAGCTTCCCTCATAAGGAAAAAAGCAAAACCAACAAAAAACAGCCAAGTGACAACACTGATAGAATTTTTTTTTTTTTTTTAATTTTGGAGGAGTCTGGGAAATGCATCCTCAACTCCAAATAAGTGGCTGACAGTTGTTCTAGAGCACAGCCCATTTCTACAATGGGGATTGTCACTCTGCAGAGGGGACTGTCACTGTACCTTGGTGCAGCCCTCCCTGGCTCCAAGGCCATCAACACACAGCAGGCTGCAGCATCACCGAACGGCCTGGCGATCCTGCCACAAACCCTCTGAGGCAATGAGCTCAGGGTCCACCCTCTGCCTGAACGGAAGAAATGGGGGAAAGGGAAATATGAGCAGGAGGTGGGTCTGTGTCTCAAGGTGCTACCCTACCGCATTCTGAATGATCTCAAATGTTGGTGATCTAAAGGGTAGGATCATCTTTGGGTTTCTGGGGCCTACCTGAAAAAACAAAATAGCCACCAGGGATACGGTTTGGAAAAGTAGGACTTGATCAAGGAATGAAACTGGAGTTGGTCTAGAGGTAGAGGGGGGTGGCCAGAAGAAGAGAGAAAGGGATTCCCCAAGGCTGGTGGAGCAGTGGGGTGGTGGGGTCTGGAGTGGCAGGGTCTGCCCTACTCCCACACAGCAGGAGAAGGTGGAGGAGCCTCCAGTGGGGCACCCGTGGGTGACTGTGGACTGGACACTTAGCCCGCACCCTGAGAGCAGAGGTGAGGGCTCTGGGTAGCCAAGACTGCAGGGGCAGACAGGCCCATTACAAGCAGCATCACTGCAGCCACCAAGAAATAGCGCCCCCGTGTGGTGGAGGACCAGACGCCCGCAGGAACATCCAGTGGCTGAAGAGCAATGGTAGAGTGGGTGACCACCAAAGATAAAGCCCCCAATCTCATATTCTGAAGCCATATAAGCCCAGGGATACTGAATGGGGGCATGGGGGTGAGGGAGGAGCCCCAGGAAGAATTGACAATGGAGGTCGGCAGGATGAGTGGGCAGGAGGCCAGAGTGAGAGCAGGGGCATCTGCTGAGCCCCAACAGAGTGGAGCAGACAGAAGGAAAGTCAAGGAAGGGAGGACATGAGGGGCAGGGCCAAAGGGAGCTGCACTCGGAGGAGAGAACTGGGCCACAGCGAGAGCAGGACCGCCTCCACGACCCACACTCCCAACTCCAGAAGGTGTTTCTGGAGACACTGTCCATCCAGCTCCATTCACCAGAGGCAGTAGCAGGCAGCCCCAGACCCACATGCAGAAATGGGGAGCCTGCAAAGCACGTGTACTGTTCTAAGATAAAACTCCTGAACGTGTGTTGTTTCTGTAAGAAAGAATGGAATACAAGTTAAGAAAGTGTCACACAGTCCCATGAGCAGTTTAAATGGGTTCAGCAAAATATTGCCTAAGAGAAGTATAGATGAATAAATGATATAAAATGAGAGCAATTAAAATACAAACAAAACAGCCTTGATTTCAACTCCTAGTTCACACCACCAAGGCTGGACCCCAAGTCAGTTTCTTGAGCCACTACAAATCAGACTTGCATTATTCAGCTCCTACTGACTAAATTTGTTCTTAAAATTAAAAGCTGTCTGTGTTTAAACCAGGCCACATCCTTCACCTTAGAAATTCCACAAAATAGCTCCTGAGCCGAGGGGTCCAGATGGGTGGCTGGGTGGTGGAGCCGGGTCCCAACCCTGCCCTGAAGGGTAGCCCTCAGAAGTCACAGCTTCAGCTCAGAGTACTCCGAGAAAAGGATTCGTTTCAGTCCTTGATCCAAGTGGTGAACTAACACACAAGTTTCGCCTCCGTGAAGTTTAACTTGCTAAGTACTACCAAATTTATACACGATAGAGCACAGCAGGAATCACTTTCGGGAGAATGTGTGCCCACAAAAAAAGACGTGCCCAGCTAGGCATGAACATCTGCTGCCACGTTTCAGGTTCTTAACTAAATACTTGTTCATTAATGCTTATTCTATAGCATCCGCTAGAGTAAGCAGTAGCAGACATCTGAAGTCTAAGAAAGATTTATGGAAGGAAAATTTTTATAGAAAACTTCTCCGTTAATTTATTTTTAATGAGTTATCCTCACAAGCCCATCCTGTTTCCCAACCCTCTCCCACCAGAATTCTGAGGATGAGAGCTCGAGAACCAACATCTCGCAAGTCCCTTCTCACCCTGTGGTTTCTGTGAGCTCCTGGAGGATGAGGACTGTGCAATATTCATCTCCATCCCTCCCCTCTCCAACCCCCCACCCCCGCCCTCATTAAAGTGTTGAATTGGAAATGCCAACTGCATCAAGCCCAAGAGCAGTCGGCTTCAACTTCCTGTCTTTCTCCAGAGAATCCACTAGGTGGCAGCAATCCTCTAAAAATAGCCCTATTCTGAACAAACTGCTCTTTTTTATTTTTTAGCTAAAAGACAACTCCTAAAGTTCTAGCACTGTTAACTGCTAATAGTTCAGTGCTTAAGAGCTCTTATTTACCAAAACATAACAACAAAACAAAAAACAAGCACCACACATGAAACATCCTAAATTTGAATTATTGCAAATTGGGCTCTGAATGATCACTGAAGCCTCATTTCCTTTGGTTTCTTTCAGGAATTGCCTAGAGAAGCCTTTTTCCATGTCCCTCAACCTAAATTCACATGATAGTCTTCTCTGTGAGCCAAGCAAAGAGCCATTCTCCATCCATTCATTATTCATTCATTCATTCACTCACTCATTCATTCATCAAACACCCAATAAGCAATTACCATGTGCCAGACACTGTGCTAGGCACTGTGAGGGCTACAAAAAAGTACACAAGTGCAGTTAGCTTCAGTCCAGGCCTCTGTATGAGTGAAAGTCATTTTCATTCTAGTACTGATCATAATTGCAAAAGTATAATTGATTTTAGAATTAGATGAACCTTAAAGCCAGTCTCTAGATTCCCTTGCTCTTAGACTATCTATAACACATTTTTCTATTGGAAGAACCCCTACTTACTTAATCCTGAGAGTTCTTAGCTCTTAGCTGGGTCAAAAGAGCCTTGTCCTAAATGTCCCACCAGGAAGGATTTTCCAGGGAGCAGAGGGCAGAGTCCCAGGCCAGGACAGGTGGCTTGACAGAAACTGACTGAGGCAAAAACTGGCCTGCAGGGTGTTTTTGTTGTCGTTTGGTTGTTTGTTGGTTTTGTTAACCCAAGCAAACATTTAAAACACAGAAGAGTTCACATAAAAATCTGGATTTCCAGCTTCCCTCAAAAAATCAAAAGCTCTGGCCACACCATCTGCACTCCTGACCAGGAACCTCAGCAAGGGCTATGTCCTCCAGGTCTCCCAGGCCCCATTCAACTCTCGGCACTCAATAGGCTCCTGCCTGGCTGCTACAGGCGACTGAGTCTGACTGAGACCCTCAACTTGCCATGTCCAAGGTACTCGGCAAGCCAGCCGGGAGTACAGAGAAGGGTTAGACGGCAGCCCTCTGGCTGATGACCTGCTAGGTACCTTGTCCCCAGTCCCACAGCTACTGAATGGCTCAGGCTGGGCTCCAATCCAAGTGTCCTAAGTCCTTGTCTTAGCAGGACTCCACAAGAAACAGAAGGCTGTCAAATTCATAATTGAGACGAGTTTAATAAAGGGGCTAATTTAGAAGGTAGGGGCAGGTTTCGGGAAACCAAAAGCGAGAGTACAGTATCCCTTCCTCTGCTCCTGCCCCACTCCACCCACCAAGCAAGAGAGGGGAGCTGTTCCCGTCCCTCCCCACCTCCCTTGACAGAACTAGAGGCAAGAGTTGTCACCATTTCTGGAGAGGGTGAGGGCAGTGAGTGCAGCCAACAGGACCTTGGGTAGAGGGGCACAGCTGCACCCCACGTGTGCAAAACCCCACGTGCGCAAAACCCCACGCAGGAGCCAAGGAAACAAGCAGCCCACCCTCAGTCTCCTCCCCCTCCCCGATCACTCAGACTCAGCCAGAGCCAATGTGCCGGGGTGTCCACTGATGCAGAACGCCGATGCCAGCCCCTCCAGACAGAAAGCAGAGGAAGGGCAGGTGGGGAGTGGGCCCCCCTTTTGACCCAGGACAAAGAGAAGACCCCCTACTTCTACTCCACCTTAATTCAGCTCCACCACACTGCCCTCTGCCCCGGGCATCAGACCAAAATATCACACACCAACACAGACAGGGAGGAAACAGACTAACAGTAACAGCTCAACTTAGCGTTCCAGACAGCTTGTACACACTACATCTAATCCTGACAACAACCTGCGGGGGAGGGGGAGGAGGGAGAGGATTCCCTTCTTGTAACTGAAGAAACTGAGGCACAGACTGGGAAAGGGACTTGGCAAAGGACACCTACTTTATAAATGGCAGAGACAAGATTCAAACCCAGTGTCCCTGGCTCCATAACCTGAAATTATTATATAGTTATAGAAAATATGCATCAACTGTGCAGAAAAGGGTTAACAAAGCAGGCCTGAGATTTCTATCCTAAAAGCCTGCTTGCAGTTTTGATCATGAAGAGATGTTGAATGACAAAATTGTTTTTTCCTCCTCTACTACAGGGACTGTTTGGTTATTCTGCTTTATTCTGTTTATACAGTGAATTACATTTTTAGGTGTCTTTTAATATTAAACCATTCCTTAAAAAAAAAAAAAAAGGCCTGCTTGCCAAGTTGGCCTCTGGCTGGCACCTGAGAGCCTGGGTTTGGGGAGGGCTACCTCCATTCCCAGAACTGATAAGTGTGGCCCATATTGTACCATGTGGCTTATGCTGAACACCTGCTTCCCTACCGGGCATCTGGAATTTTGGTACATGCTAGGCAGAGTGTGCTTGCATGCCCAGCCCCCAGTAACAACCCGGCTGCTGAGTCTCTAATGAGCTTCCCTGGTGGACATTTCACATGTGTTGTGGCAACTCCTTGCTGGAGGGGATTAAACACGTTCCTCTGGTAGAGGAATCTTGGAAACGTGCACCTGGTTTCCTTAAGATTTTGCCCCGTGCCCCTTTTTCCTTTGATGATTCTGCTTTGTATCCTTTGCTGTAATAAATCATCACCACGAGCTTGACTGTATGCCGAGTCCTGGGAGTCCCCTAGCAAGTCACTGTACGGGAGGTGGTCTTGAGCACCCCTGAAACATCAGGCAACTCTCACTAGCAGGTGAGTGAGGCCGTGGGGCTTGTCAAGTGCAAAGACTAAATGAAGGGCTATTTCTGCATCATTCATGAGGAAATAAAGAGGGACCCAAAGGTAAAAGCTAAGGCTAATAACTACAAACCAGGGGCAGAGACAAAATGGTGTGGCTTATTCGGCTACTCCTGCACCTGGAGGAATTTAAGGTAGAGGCTGCAACTCCCAATATCTGCTCTATCCTTCTTTCATAGGCATAGAGCCCACAATTTTACCTGGAACATAGATGCCCGGAATAAGTCTACATCTCCCAGATTTCCTTGTAGTTGGGTGTGGTCATATGACTGAGTTCCAGCCAATGGCATGTAAGCAAAAAAATTATGGTAGCTCTGGGACTCTTCTTTTAAAGACAGTTGATGTTTCCTCTCTATCCTTTTCTCCCTCCTCCTACTCTGGAATATGGATGTAACGGCCAGAGGTCCAGAAGCCATCGTCGACAGAGGAGACAACTTTGGGAATGGAAGCGTCATAGCACAGAACAGGATAGAATTGGTACTGTGAAGTCAAACACTGGCCCTAATATTTCTACATCTTGGCTTTTTGAAAACGAGAATTTTTCATCAGCGTATTTGGGGCTTTTCTGTTACTCCCAGTTGAATTTAATTCTCCCTAATACAGAAGATACTCAGGATGGGCAAGTGTTTGCAAAGTTATGTATCCAAAACCATGAAATCACTAGATTTTATATCTGAATGGTGATTAGGGACCATCTTTTTCAACCTCCCCATTTTACAGTTGGAGAAATGGAGACCCGGTCATCTCTGATTTGTCAGGATCCCATGGCTAGTTAGGAGCGGGGCTGAGACTAGATCCCAGGTGTGGGAACCTGCAGGCTCAAGCTTCTCCTTCTGCTGTGAGAACCACCTCAGCTAAGCCAGGTCAGAGGTGAGGTCTGAAACGCTGTTCCCCTCCAGAGCGCTCCAACAGAAAGTGCTAATAGAAGGTACGAGACAAACTTCCAGGAGTCTCCTGGGAGGCCACCCCACCTCCTGTTTTGATGGGGAAGACCCAGCAGTGGAAGGTGGGCACGTCCTGGGACTTTGGAGGCCCCAGGTTTTCTTCTCCACACCTTCTTGTCACCCTCACCAGACTTCATGCCTCCATCTATCCTTGGAGTTCAAACCCGAGGCTACTGGGAGTGCCTCTGACCCATATGGTGCATACTGAGCAGGACCCAGGCCGGACTTGAGCCCCAACTGTGCCTCCTTGGCCAGCTGCCTTTATGAAGCGCACAAAACCAGCAACTTTATAAAGCTGACCCTTGAAAAACACAGGTTTAAACTGTGGGGAGTCCACTTATACGTGGGCTTTTTTCAACAAATACGTACTGCGGTACTACATGGGCTGCAGCTGGTTGAAACTGCAGGTGAAGAAACACATAATACGTAGGGTCAACTGTAAAGTTATACTGGATTTTCCACTGTGCGAGAGGGTCAGCACCCCCAACCTCCATGTTGTTCAAGGGTCAACTGTACAGAGCCCCTAGTCAACCTCAGGCTTGAGAAAGAGCTCACTGGGATCCACCTTGCTTCCCAAAGCACACTTGGCCTTGCTTACATCAGGGGAACTTATGTTCCTACTGAAAAACACTGTGGCAGGTGCGTTTGGTGTCCATCTCTCTCAGCACTTCTCACTCACTGATGTCAAAATGCCAGCACCTGCAGCACTTTTTTCAGAGCGTTCTCTGGTGCTGAGACAACTTTTTCTACCCATGTCGCAGGCTGGGAGTGCAAGGGAATTAAGAGTCCCGGGAACAGGCTCCAACTAGCCCCTCACCTTGGGGGGGATGCCCCTGAGGTATTGTTGCAATGTACATAGAAGTGAGAGTTTTCTTTCTTCTCCTGAGAGCAAGGAAAGCAAAGGGAACCACGAACAGGCTAGATAAGAAACATAACCTGGCCTGAAAGAGTTAATCACTCCTTGTTTTACTCTAACTGTCACTAATTTGTAGTAAATAGATTTGTACTTTACAAAGCTAACCTCACTCCCTGACACTATGTAATTTACATTGGGCACCTATCACCCCCAACTCTGCGTGAGTTACATCAATAAACCAGAGGCAAATGGAAGCAATTACCGGGCGGCCTGACACCAGCTATGACTGTTTTGAAATAATGTAAAGGAAAGGAAGAATGCAAGACCTTCACTACTTTGATCCTTATCATATACCCTGGACTGCGAGACCCACATATAAAATCTTCCCTGATTTCCAAGGGCTGGGGGAGCACAGTTCTTGAGGCGCTAGCCTGCTGTGTCTTCCCTTCTGCCTGGCAGAAAAATAAAGCCATCTCTCTCTTCCTCCAAATTCCCTGTCTCCATATTTTTGTTCGGCACTGGTGTACAGGGAAGCCGATACTTCGGCAACAGTATGTGTTCTCTGTCACCCCCAGCACAATGAAGCTCCAGTTGCCTCGGTGGTAAATGCCATCCCCTCCCTGCCTCACTCTCCACTCCCCTACCTGGGGTGCCTTCACCTCCAAATAAACAAGCTGTACTCAAATCCTTAACTCAGCGTCTGCTTCTGGATAAACCAACCAGAAGTAAACCTCCCTCTCTACTAGCCCACTTAGATTTTACTTGATCCAGAGTTAGGGAATCTGAGGCTTGAATGGATACCCAGTGCTCATGAACATGCGCACACATACACGTGTAGAAATGTCCATCTCCCCTCTGGAGCAGTCATCCCAAAGACATCCATGTGTCTCAGCCACTTAGCTGGGCTTCACTGTCCCTCCATGAATAGCCCAGAGGTCCAGTACATAAAAGGAAAACTAGAACAATGAGGGCATAGTGATACTGGATCTCATTCATCTTTTTAATCATACCCGCTGTCCACCATCACATCCAGCCCACAGACTTTGGTAAATGCTCATTAAACATCTGTTCATCAGAGAAGCAGTTAGAAACAGGCAGCTTCCGCTGCACAACAGCCCACCTCCAATGCCCAACTATCTCATCTCTCTGGGCACCAAGGATAATTCCCCCACCCCTACTCTCTCCGCACATAGCGATGCAGAAACTGTACTTGGTTTTTTTCAAGCTATTCTTCTGCATCTTCAGAAGCATGTGCCAGGAACATGCTCTTGAAACAGCCTGCTTGTTCATAAGTACATTTCCATTTTAGCAAGCACAGCTGTCGCTCCTGCTGGTCTCACCCATGCCACCTGCCCAGAGGGAAAATTTAATTCACAGAAACTCAGAGTACCTCCCAATTCAGGGGTTCTCTCAAGAGCCTCCCTGACAGTTGTCATCTCGCTATTTCATGAATACCTCAAGTGACAGGGAACTCACTACCTACAAACTTTTGACCTGATAGGCTACATGAGGTAGACTATCCTTTTGTTGGAAGGTTCTAATTATAATAGTTTTGAATAATAGACATCCATTATACATTTACTATATGCCAGGCGCTATTAAAAGTGCTTTACCTGTTGGAATTCATTTAATCACCACAGCAACCCCATGAAATAGCTGCTACTGTTATCATCCCCACTTCAGAGCACAGAGAAGTTCATAGCTTGCCCACGATCACAGAGCTGGCAACTGGCAGAAGGAGATTTCAAATCAAGGAAATCTCACCCCAGAGTCTTCCTTATTGCCTTTTTCTTTTTACTCGGGGTAGAAATCTCCCACCATATTAACTAAGCCCTTGTAAGTCCAGATCCTTGTGAAATTGTGATGAAAGCCAAGGACCCTCCCTCTCCCTTTGCTAGTGTGCAGATGGACACAACATTTTGCATATAATTTCAGGGAGTCAACCTGCCCAGCCCATGGCACACAGGTTAAGAACCACTACCAACACACCAACACAGAATATTTTGCATTTGCCTCTACTTGAAAGTCATTTGAGGAGATTTTATGTATTCAATGGGCTTCCGCATGTTTCTCCAAGCTAAATTCACCCAGTTCCATTAGGAAAGAATATTCAACCACCCCTCCCCCCAGTAACCAAAGAAAGACAAATTTTAAAAATAATGAGATTAAACAATAATGAGTGCTATTATGTACTTTTTTAAAACAAGCAACAATAAAGAAAGACTTAAAAATCATGTGCTTGAGGGTTGTACTCATTTGTTGCTGCTGGCATTGGACCTATATCCACTACGTTTAGAAAGAAATTTGGCAACACACAGGAAGGAGTGATGAAAATGCCCACAAGCTTCTGACCTGACAATTCCACTCCCAGAATCTATTCCAAGACAATGATTTATGTGGAAATAAAAGCCATATATAGAAAGATATTCATAGCAAACTTACTTCTAAGAGCAAAAAAGAAAAAAAAGGAAAAACTTAATGCCCAAAAAACAATGGGATAATTATAAATATAGTTATTAATAATGGAACATATCAAACAATGGAAAGCATTATAAGAATATTCAGAGAAAAAATGTGTAACAGAGAAAGAAAGTCATGATTGTTGTTAATTATGGAGTGATAAGGCAGGAACGCCCAGAGAGTTTTAATTAGCTTTTTAGTGCCTCACTCTAAAATGTGAGACCCAACAATGAAAATAAAACCAGCTCAGAGGGGTGAGAAAGAGGCCATAAAGGGACCAGAGGAACACGTAAAAGAAAAAAACTAAATAATACCCTCCTTGGGAATTCCCTGGCAGTCCAGTGGTTAGGACTCCATGTTTTCACTGCCGAGGGCCCGGGTTCAATTCCTGGTCGGGGAACTAAGATCCCGCAAGCTGCGTGGCACAGTCTAATAATAATAATAATACCACCCACCTTGAAATATGAGAAGATATGTGCTATGGTCCATATATTTGTGTCCTCCCTAAATTCATATGTTGAAATCCTAACCTCCAAAGATGATAGTATTAGGAGGCTGGGTCTTTAGAAGATGTTTATGTCATGAGAGTGGGGC
The DNA here is from genome assembly GCF_028021215.1 of Eschrichtius robustus. Classification (NCBI taxonomy): domain Eukaryota; kingdom Metazoa; phylum Chordata; class Mammalia; order Artiodactyla; family Eschrichtiidae; genus Eschrichtius; species Eschrichtius robustus. The sequence continues at coordinate 63,226,325 of NC_090825.1, forward strand.
CTTCAACAACAGGATTAGTGCCTTATGAAGAAAAAAAAAAAGGCTACAGAGAGAGCCCAGCCTCTTCCACCATGTGAGGGCACAGCAAGAAGGTGCTGGTATGAGCCACGAAAAGGGCCCTCACCAGAAGGCAACCAGGCTGGCACCTTGATCTTGGAATTCCCAGCCTCCAGAAGTGTAAGCAACAAATTTCTGTGGTTTATAAGCCACCCAGTCAGTGTTTTTTTGTTATAGCAGCCTGAACAGACTAAGACAATATGCATCCAGGAAACAAGAACAGAATGCTATTTTTAGGGAGGGAAAGGAATAATCAGAAAACAGAAAAGAACTCTTGGTAGATAGAATTATGATAGCTAACATAATAAATTCAACAGAAAATCTGGAAGATAAAATAGAGAAACTCTCCAATAAAGGGAACACAATAAATAGAAAGTGGGAGAGAGAAGGTGACTAATCTGGAAGGCTCAGTATCTACCTAGTAGGAGTCCAGAAAGAGAGATCAGAGACAATTTCCAGGACAGGGAGTTTAACTGGCCAAGGCAAAGGCATGTACCCTGCCCACAGCTGGGCAGGGAGGGGAGGATCTGGCCTCTTTGAGTTCTTTAGAGAAAGGGCACTGCCTCCACCACAACTATACCTAGGAGTAGCGTCTCCAGGAGAGAAAGTAATAAGGTGCTATTAGGAAGTGAGGTTTAGATCATGGACAGCCAAAAACTACTAATGTCACTACACAGGAACACACGTTGACTCCTAGAAAACAGACATTCTTCTCCAACTCCTGATAGAACACCTTAGAATCCTATCAAATGCAAGATCTCCCATTCTAGATCTTTTGTGTATCATCATAGGATAGATTTCTTGTGGTGTCCTACATTCCAGTTGCTTCATATAGGTTATCTCATTAAAGCCTTACAACAAAGCAAAAAAGTAAATACTCTTCATATCCCCATTTTGCAAATGAGGAAACAACTACCCAGAGAGGTTAAGAAGCAAGTTCAAATAAGAACCTGCTGTATAAAAAAATAAATAAAATTGTAAAATTAAAAAAAAAAAAAAAAAAAAAAAGAAGCAAGTTCACCCATCTAATAAGAAGGAAAGCCAGGATTTGGACCAAGTTCAACTGATTGTGGAGTATGCCCCCTTACCCATACCACAGGACTTGATATTCCTCTCCCAAAAGGCTTCCCAGTGCTCCCAGAGACCCAGATGTCCCACCTTACTCAGGACTCCAAAGAGGATGTAAGGCAGCTCATTAAATGGCCCACAGCCTCAGCAGAGCCATGTACCAGGAGCATGTAGCTCAGCACCTCAGCTCAGAAAGTCCTTGGCATCCATGGTCACCCACAGGAGGGCCATGAGCCTTCTCCAGTAACCTTTTTTTCTAACTGACATATAACATTACTTTAGTTTCGGTTGTACAGCATAATGATTCAATTGATACTTGTATTCATTGAAAAATGATCACAAAATAAGTCTAGGGGGCTTCCCTGGTGGCGCAGTGGTTGGGAATCTGCCTGCTAATGCAGGGGACACGGGTTCGAGCCCTGGTCTGGGAAGATCCCACATGCCGTGGAGCAGCTGGGCCCGTGAGCCACAACTGCTGAGCCTGCGCGTCTGGAGCCTGTGCCCCGCAACGGGAGGGGCCGCAATAGTGAAAGGCCCGCGCACCACGATGAAAAGCGATCCCCGCACCGCGATGAAGAGTGGCCCCCACTTGCCGCAACTAGAGAAAGCCCTCGCACGAACTGAAGACCCAGCACAGCCAAAAATAAAAATAAATAAATAAATAAAGTAACTATAAAATTAAAAAAAAAAAAATAAGTCTAGTTACCATCCATCACCACACACAGAGACAAATGTTTTCTTCTTGTGATGAGAACTTTTAAGATTTACTCTCTTAGCAACTTTCAATATGCACTACATTATTATTAACTATAGTCATGAAATATTCTCCAGGATCGATCACATGCTAGGCCACAAAACAAATCTCAGTAAATTTAAGAAAATTGAAATCATATCAAGCATCTTTCCTGACCAAAATGCTATGAGACTAGAAATCAACTACAAGAAAAAAACCTGCAAAAAACACAAACACATGGAAGCTAAACAATATACTACTAAACATTCAACAGGTTAGTGAAGAAATCAAAGAGGAAATTAATAGATATCTGGAGACAAATGAAAACTCAGTGATCCAAAATCAATGGGATGCAGCAAAAGCAATTCCAAGAGGGAAGTTTAGAGTGATACAAGCCTACCTCACGAAGCAAGAACAATCTCAAATAAACAATTTAACCTTACACTTAAAGAAACTACATAAAGAAGAAAAAGACAAAACCCAAAGTTAGTAGAACAAAAGAAATCATAGAGATCAGAGGAGAAATAAATGAAATAGAAACAAAGAAAACAATAGCAAAGATCAATAAAACTAAGAACTGGTTCTTTGAAAAGATAAGCAAAATTGATAAACCTTTAGCCAGACTCATCAAGAAAAAAAGAGGACCCAAATCAGTAACATCAGTTATAAAAAAGGAGAAGTTACAAATGATACCACAGGCATACAAAGGACCATAGGAGATTACTATGAGCAATTACACACCAATAAAATGGTCAACCTATAAGAAGTTAACAAATTTCCAGAAATGTACAATCTCCTAAGACTGACCCAGGAAGAAATAGAAAATACAAACAAACCAATTACCAGTAATGAAACTGAATCAGTTAAAAAAAAGAAAGAAAGAGAGAAAGAACAAAAAACTCCCAACACAGAGGAACCAAGATGGCGCAGTAGAAGGACATGCTCTCACTCCCTCTTGCGAGAACGCCAGAATCACAACTAGCTGCTGGACAATTATCGACAGGAAAACACTGGAACTCACCAAAAAAGATACCCCACATCCAAAGACAAAGGAGAAACCACAATGAGACTGTAGGAGGGGCACAATCACAGTAAAATCAAATCCCATAACTGCTGGGTGGGTGGCTCAGAGACTGGAGAACACTTATACCACAGAAGTCCACCCACTGGAGTGAAGGTTCTGAGCCCCATGTCAGGCTTCCCAACCTGGATGTCCGGCAACAGGAGTAGGAATTCCTAGAGAATCAGACTTTGAAGCCTAGTGGGAATTGATTGCAGGACTTTGACAGGACTGGGGGAAACAGAGACTCCACTCTTGGAGGGCACACACAAAGTAGTGTGCGCATCGGGACCCAGGGGAAGGAGCAGTGACCCCAGGGGAGACTGAACCAGACCTACCTCATAGTATTGGAGGGTCTCCTGCAGAGGCAGGGGTGGCTGTGGCTCACCGTGGGGACAAGGACACTGACAGCAGAAGTTCTGGGAAGTACTCCTTGGCATGAGCCCTCCCAGAGTCTGTCATTAGCCCCACCAAAGAGCCCAGGTAGGCTCCAGTGTTGGGTTGCCTCAGGCCAAACAACCAACAGGGAGGGAACCCAGCTCCACCCATCAACAGTCAAGTGGATTAATGTGTTACTGAGCTCTGCCCACCAGAGCAGCAGTCAGCTCTACCCACCACCAGTCCCTCCCATCAAGCCTCTTAGATAGCCACATCCACCAGAGGGCAGAGAACAGAAGCAAGAAGAACTACAATCCTGCAGCCTGTGGGGAAAAACCCACATTCACAGAAAGATAGACAAGATGAAAAGGCAGAGGGCTATGTACCAGATGAAGGAACAACATAAAACCCCAGAGAAACAACTAAATGAAGTGGAGATAGGCAACCTTCCAGAAAAAGAATTCAGAATAATGATAGTGAAGATGATCCAGGACCTCGGAAAAACAATGGAGGCAAAGATCAAGAAGATGCAAGAAATGTTTAACAAAGACCTAGAAGAATTAAAGAACAAACAAACAGAGATGAACAATACAATAACTGAAATGAAAACTACACTAAAAGGAATCAATAGCAGAATAACTGAGGTAGAAGAACGGATAAGTGACCTAGAAGACAGAATGGTGGAATTCACTGCTGTGGAACAGAATAAAGAAAAAAGAATGAAAAGAAATGAAGACAGCCTAAGAGACCTCTGGGACAACATTAAACGCAACAACATTTGCATTATAGGGGTCCCAGAAGGAGAAAAGAGAGAGAAAGAACCTGAGAAAATATTTGAAGAGATTATAGTCAAAAACTTCCCTAACATGGGAAAGGAAATAGTCACCCAAGTCCAGGAAGCACAGCGAGTCCCATACAGGATAAACTCAAGGAGAAACATGCCAAGACACACAGTAAACAAATTGGCAAAAATTAAAGACAAAGAAAAATTATTGAAAGCAACAAGGGAAAAACGACAAATAACATACAAGGGAACTCCCATAAGGTTAACAGCTGATTTCTCAGCAGAAACTCTACAATCCAGAAGGGAGTGGCATGATATACTTAAAGTGATGAAAGGGAAGAACCTACAACCAAGGTTACTCTACCCCGCAAGGATCTCATTCAGATTTGATGGAGAAATTAAAACCTCTACAGACAAGCAAAAGCTAAGAGAATTCAGCACCACCAAACCAGCTCTACAACCAATGCTAAAGGAACTTCTCTAAGTGGGAAACACAAGAGAAGAAAAGGATCTATGAAAACAAACCCAAAACAATTAAGAAAATGGTCATAGGAACATACATATCGATAATTACCTTAAACGTGAATGGATTAAATGCTCCAACCAAAAGATACAGGCTTGCTGAATGGATACAAAAACAAGACCCATCTATATGCTGTCTACAAGAGACCCACTTCAGACCTAGGGACACATACAGACTGAAAGTGAGGGGATGGAAAAAGATATTCCATGCAAATGGAAATCAAAAGAAAGCTGGAGTAGCTATACACATATCAGATAAAATAGACTTAAAAATAAAGAATGTTACAAGACACAAGGACACTACATAATGATCAAGGGATCAATCCAAGAAGAAGATATAACAATTATAAATATATATGCACCCAGCATAGGAGCACCTCAATACATACGGCAACTGCTAACAGCTATAAAAGAGGAAATCAACAGTAACACAATAATAGTGGGGGACTTTAACACCTCCCTTACACCAATGGACAGATCATCCAAAATGAAAATAAATAAGGAAACAGAAGCTTTAAATGACACAATAGACCAGATAGATTTAATTGATATTTATAGGGCATTCCATCCAAAAACAGCAGATTACACTTTCTTCTCAACTGCGCACGGAAGATTCTCCAGGATAGATTACATCTTGGGTCACAAATCAAGCCTCAGTAAATTTAAGAAAATTGAGGGCTTCCCTGGTGGCGCAGTGGTTGAGAATCTGCCTGCCAATGCGGGGGACACGGGTTCGAGCCCTGGTCTGGGAAGATCCCATATGCCACGGAGCAACTGGGCCCGTGAGCCACAACTACTGAGCCTGCGCGTCTGGAGCCTGTGCTCCGCAACAAGAGAGGCCGCGATAGTGAGAGGCCCGCGCACCGCGATGAAGAGTGGCCCCCACTTGCCGCAACTAGAGAAAGCCCTCGCACAGAAACGAAGACCCAACACAGTAAAAATTAAATAAATAAATAAATAAATAATAATTAAAAAAAAAAAAAAGAAAATTGAAATTATATCAAGCATCTTTTCTGACCACAACGCTATGAGATTAGAAATCAATTACAGGGAAAAAAACGTAAAAACCACAAACACATGGAGGCTAAACAATACGTTACTAAATAACCAAGAGATCACTGAAGAAATCAAAGAGGAAATCAAAAAATACCTAGAGACAAATGACAATGAAAACATGATGATCCAAAACCTATGGGATGCTGCAAAAGCAATTCTAAGAGGGAAGTTTATAGCTATACAAGCCTACCTCAAGAAACAAGAAAAATCTCAAGTAAACAAATTAACCTTACACCTAAAGGAACTCAAGAAAGAAGAACAAAGAAAACCCAAAGTTAGCAGAAGGAAAGAAATCATAAAGATCAGAGCAGAAATAACTGAAATAGAAACAAAGAAAACAATAGCAAAGATCAATAAAACTAAAAGCTAGTTCTTTGAGAAGATAAACAAAATTGATAAACCTTTATCCAGACTCATCAAGAAAAAGAGGGAGAGGACTCAAATCAGTAAAATTAGAAATGAAAAAGGAGAAGTTACAACAGACACCGCAGAAATACAATGCATCCTAAGGGACTACTACAAGCAACCGTATGCCAATAAAATGGACAACCTGGAAGAAATGGACAAATTCTTAGAAAGGTATAACCTTCCAAGACTGAACCAGCAAGAAACAGAAAATATGAACAGACCAATCACAAGTAATGAAATTGAAACTGTGATTAAAAATCTTCCAATAAAGAAAAGTCCAGGGCTTCCCTGGTGGCACAGTGGTTGAGAATCTGCCTGCCAGTGCAGGGGACACGGGTTTGAGCCCAGGTCTGGGAAGATCCCATATGCCACAGAGCAACTAGGCCCGTGAACCACGACTACTGAGCCTGCGCGTCTGGAGCCTGTGCTCCGCAACAAGAGAGGCCGTGAGAGTGAGAGGCCCGCGCACCGCGATGAAGAGTGGCCCCCACTCGCTGCAACTAGAGAAAGCCCTCGCACAGAAACGAAGACCCAACACAGCCAAAAATAAATAAATAAACAAATAAATAAATAAAAATTAAAAAAAAAAAAAAGTCCACGACCAGATGGCTTCACAGGTGAATTCTATCAAACATTTAAGGAGAGCTAACATCCATCCTTCTCAAACTCTTCCAAAAAATTGCAGAGGAAGGAACACTCCCAAACTCATTCTATGAGGCCACCATCACCCTGATACCAAAACCAGACAAAGATACTACAAAAGAAAATTACAGAACAATATCACTGATGAATATAGATGCAAAAATCCTCAACAAAATACTAGCAAACAGAATCCAACAACACATTAAAAGGATCATACACCATGATCAAGTGGGATTTATCCCAGGGATGCAAGGATTCTTCAAGATACGCAAATCAATCAATGTGATACACCATATTAACAAATTGAAGAATAAAAACCATATGATCATCTCACTACATGCAGAAAATGCTTCTGACAAAATTCAACACCCATTTATGATCAAAACTCTCCAGAAAGTGGGCATAGAGGGAACCTACCTCAACATAATAAAGGCCATATACGACGAACACACAGCCAACATCATTCTCAATGGTGAAAAACTGAAAATATCTCCTCTAAGATCGGGAACGAGACAAGGATGTCCACTCTCACCACTATTATTCAACATAGTTTTGGAAGTCCTAGCCATGGCAATCAGAGAAGAAAAGGAAATAAAAGGAATACAAATTGGAAAAGAAGAAGTAAAACTGTCACTGTTTGCAGATGACATGATACTATACATAGAGAATCCTAAAAATGCCACCAGAAAACTACTAGAGCTAATCAATGAATTTGGTAAAGTTGCAGGATACAAAATTAATGCACAGAAATCTCTTGCATTCCTATACACTAATGATGAAAAATCTGAAAGAGAAATTATGGAAACACTCCCATTTACCATTGCAACAAAAAGAATAAAATACCTAGGAATAAACCTACCTAGGGAAACAAAAAACCTGTATGCAGAAAACTATAAGACACTGATGAAAGAAATTAAAGATGATAACAACAGATGGAGAGATATACCATGTTCTTGGATTGGAAGAATCAATATTGTGAAAATGACTATACTACCCAAAGCAATCTACAGATTCAATGCAATCCCTGTCAAATTACCAATGGCATTTTTTACAGAACTAGAACAAATCATCTTAAAATTTGTATGGAGACACAAAAGACCCCGAATAGCCAGAGCAGTTTTGAGGGAGAAAAACGGAGCTGGAGGAATCAAACTCCCTGACTTCAGACTATACTACAAAGCTACAGTAATCAAGACAATATGGTACTGGCACAAAAACAGAAACATAGATCAATGGAACAAGATAGAAAGCCCAGAGATAAACCCATGTATGTATGGTCAACTAATCTGTGACAAAGGAGGCAAAGATATACAATGGAGAAAAGACAGTCTCTTCAATAAGTGGTGCTGGGAAAACTGGACAACTACATGTAAAAGTATGAAATTAGAACACTCCCTAACACCATACACAAAAATAAACTCAAAATGGATTCGAGACCTAAATGTAAGACCGGACACTATAAAACTCTTAGAGGAAAACAAAGGAAGAACACTCTTTGACATAGATCACAGCAAGAATTTTTTGATCCACCTCCTAGAGTAATGGAAATAAAAACAAAAATAAACAAATGGGACCTAATGAAACGTCAAAGCTTTTGCACAGCAAAGGAAACCATAAACAAGACTAAAAGACAACCCTCAGAATGGGAGAAAATATTTACAAACGAATCAACGGACATAGGATTAATCTCCAAAATATATAAACAGCTCATGCAGCTCATTATTAAAGAAACAAACAACCCAATCCAAAAATGGGCAGAAGACCTAAATAGACATTTCTCCAAAGAAGACATACAGATGGCCAAGAAGCACATGAAAGGCTGCTCAACATCACTAATTATTAGAGAAATGCAAATCAAAACTACAATGAGGTATCACCTCACACCAGTTAGAATGAGCACCATCAGAAAATCTACAAACAACAAATGCTGGAAAGGGTGTGGAGAAAAGGGAACCCTCTTGTACTGTTGGTAGGAATGTAAATTGATACAGCCACTATGGAGAACAGTATGGAGGTTCCTTAAAAATCTAAAAATAGAATTACCATATGATCCAGCAATCCCAATACTGGGCATATACCCAGAGAAAAGCATAATTCAAAAAGACACATGCACCCCAATGTTCATTGCAGCACTATTTACAATAGCCAGGTCATGGAAGCAACCTAAATGCCCATCAACAGACGAATGGATAAAGATGTGGTACATATATACAATGGAATATTACTCAGCCATAAAAAGGAACGAAATTGAGTCATTTGTTGAGACGTGGATGGATCTAGAGACTGTCATACAGGATGAAGTAAGTCAGAAAGAGAAAAACAAATATCGTATATTAACGCATGTATGTGGAACCTAGAAAAATGGTACAGATGAACCGGTTTGCAGGGCAGCAGTTGAGACACAGATGTAGAGAACAAACATATGGACACCAAGAGGGGAAAACTGCGGTGGGGTGGGGATGGTGGTGTGCTGTATTGGGCAATTGGGATTGACATGTACACACTGATGTGTATAAAATTGATGACTAATAAGAACCTCCAGTATAAAAAAAAAAACAAACAACAACAAAAAAACAACTAATACTAAACTTTCTTTGGGTTATTTGTATGGAAATATGTTAATATAAATGTTTCAGTCATTACATGAAACTTCTAAAACTCTTATATGTTCTGGTATAATGTTATAAGTCATAATTCTAGTTATTACTTTAAAATGTATATCTCAGAAATAACTAAATTTCCTTGTCAATTGCATTATTATGAACTTTCATCAAACCTTTAACCGTGGTCATTTTTAAGTCTTTTGTCATTTACAGACAGTTCTGGGTGTACTCTGATGCTTTTGCAAAAATGTTCCTATAAAAGGGTTTCATCTTCAAGGAATTCATGGAAAAGACTCTGACAAGTACAGGTTTCTGGTAACTGACTATACTGCTGAATTGAATGAATAAGCATTTTCAGAACTCTAATGGAAAACTGATGAATTCATAAAAGTGCTAACAAAAGATCAAGATGAAAAAAAATTAATTACATGGGACTGAGGGAACTGATGAGGATGATTATAATTTTTGTGACTTTCTGTTTGAATAAAAAAAATAAAAAATAAAAAAAACCCAAACAAACAAACACACAACAACAACAAAAAGTCCCATCAGCCTCCCAGAGGCTCCTATGTGTATTTTAATAAGAATGATCATCATGAATGACGACGACTACTGTCATCATTGTGCTTTGTATTTAGGGGTGGGGAGGGCTCTTGGCTCTGCAGACGTGGCCTGGGGGCCTCACCCAGGCCTCCCAGGAGGAAGGTGGCCAGTGTGCCTCTCCAGGCTTCAGAGGCACCCCGAGGGGCCTGCCCAGGCCCACACAGCTGCACCTCAGGAAGAGGAAAGCCCTACCCACCACCACTTACTGTGGCAGGCTTTCCCGGTCCCCAGTCTCTCCTGGGCTACTCATCTGATACCCTTAAGCATCATGGTTAAGAATGAAGTTTTAGGAACCAGACAGGCTGGGTCTGAATGTGACCTCTGCTATGTAATCTGGGCACAACTTCTCTGTGCCCACCTCATGGGATCATTTTGAGGATTACATGAATTAACACATGGATCATGCTTAGAACGATGCCTGGCATGAAGCAAAGCTCAATAAATGCTGGCTTTTATTAACAACAACAACAACAAAAACTCCCAACAAACAAAAGTCCAGGACCAGATGGCTTCATAGATGAATTCCACCAAACATTTAGAGAAGAGTCAACACCTATCCTTCTCAAACTATTCCAAAATATTGCAGATGAAGGAATGCTTCATTCTACAAGGCCAGCATCACCCTGATACCAAAACCAGACAAAAAATATATCACAAAGAAAATCACAGGCTAACATCCCTGATAAACAGATGCAAAATTCCTCAACAAAATATTAGCAAACAAATTCAACCATATATTAAAAGGATCATACACCATGATCAAGTGGGATTTATCCCAGGGTTTTGATATCCACAAATCAGTCAATGTGATACACCACATTAAAAAACTAAAGAATAAAAATCATATAATCATCTCAATAGATGCAGAAAAAGCTTTTGACAAAATTCAACATCCATTTATGATTAAAACTCTCAACAAAGTAGGTACAAAAGGAATATACCTCAACATAATAAAGGCCAAATATGGTAAGCCCACAGCTAAGATCATACTCAACAGTGAAAAGCTGAAAGTATTTCCTGTAAGATCAGGAACAAGACAAGGATGCCCACTCTCACCACTTTTATTCAACATTCCAATACCATTCTTAGTATTGAAAGTCCTAGCCACAGCAATCAGACAAGAAGAAATAAAGGCATCCAAATTGGAAAGGAAGAAGTAAAACTGTCACTGTTTGCAGATGGCATGATACTATACATATAAAATCCTAAAAATGCCAGCAAAAAACTGCTAGAACTCATCAATGAAGTCAGTAAACTTGCAAAATTAATATACAGAATACAGATACAAAATTAATATACAGAAATCTGTTTTCATTTGTATACACTAACATCAAACTATCAGAAAGAGGAATTAAGAAAACAATCCCATTTACGTCAAAAAGAACAAAATACCTTGGAATAAATCTAACTAAGGAGGTAAAAGACCTGTACTCAGAAAACTGTAAGGTACTGCTGAAAGAAATTAAAGACCACACAAACAGATGGAAGGATATACCATGCTGATGGATTGCAATAATTAATATTGTTAAAATGAGCATACTACTCAAGGCAATCTACAGATTCAGTGCAATCCCTATCAAAATATCCATGGCATTTTTCACAGAACTAGAGCAAATAATTCTAAAATTTATAGGGAAACATAAAAGACCCAAAATAGCCAAAACAATTTTGAGAAAGAAGAACAGAGCTGGAGATATCACGTGCCCTGATTTAAGACTACACTACAAAGCAACAGTGATCAAAACAGTATTAGCAAAAAACAGACATGTAGATCAATGAATCAACAGAATATAGAGCCCAGAAATGAGCTCATACTTATAAGGGCAATTAATCAACAGCAAAGGAGACAAGAACATAAAATGGGGAAAAGACAGCCTCTTCAATAAATTATGTTGGGAAAACTGGACAGCTACATGCAAAAGAATCAAACTGGACTACTCTCTCACACCATGCACAAAAATAAATTCAAAATGAATTAAAGACTTAAATGTAAGACGTGAAACCATAAAACTTCTAGAAGAAAACACAGGCAGTGTGCTCTTTGACATCAGTCTTAGTAATATTTTTTCAGATATGTCTCCTCAGGCAAAGGAAACAAAAGCAAAAATAAACAAATGAGACTACATCAAACTAACAAGCTTTTGCCCAGTGAATGAAACTATCAACAAAGTGAAAAAGCCACCTACTGAATGGGAGAAGATATTTGCAAGTGATATATACAATAAGGGGTTAATATCCAAAATATACAAAGTACTCATACAACTCAACAGCAAAAAAACCAAACAACCCAATTTAAAAATGGGCAAAGGATCTGAATAGACATTTTCCCAAGACATACAGATGGCCAATGGGTACATGAAAAGATGCTCAACATCACTAATCATCAGGGAAATGCAAATCAAAATCACAATGAGATATCACCTCACACCTCTCAGAATGGCTATTATTAAAAAGACAACAAATAACAAGTGTTGCAAAAATGTGGAGAAAAGGGAACCTCATGCACTGTTGTTGAAAATGTAAATTGGTGCAGCCACTGTGGAAAACAGTATGGAGATTACTCAAAAAATTAAAAATAGGACTACAATATGGTCCGGCAATTCCACTCCTAGGTATTTATCTGAAGAAAACGAAAACACTAACTAGAAAAGATATATGCATCTCTGTGTTCAGTGCAGCATTATGTACAATAGCCAAGATATGGAAGCAACCTAAGGGCCCACTGATAGATGAATGAATAAAGAAGATATGAGATATATATATACACATATATACATATATATATATATATATATATATATATATATATATACACAATGGAATATTGCTCAGCATTAAAAAGAAAAATTGAAATCTTGCCATTTGTGACAACATGGATGGACCTAGAGAATATTATGCTAAGTGAAATAACTCAAACAGAGAAAGACAAATATTATATGATTTCACTTATATGTGGAATCTAAAAACAAACAAACAAACAAATGTAACAAAACAGAAACAGAGTTATAGATACAGGGACCAAACAGGTGGTTGCCAGAGGGGGGCAGGGTAGAAAAGAAACAGGTGAGGAAATTAAAAGGTATGAACTTCCAGTTTCAAAATAAATGAGTCACAGGCATGAAATGTACATTGTGGGGAATGTAGTCAATAATTAGGTAATATCTTTGTACGATAACAGAGAGTAACTAAACTTATCATGGTGATCACTTTGATACCACTAGAAATATCAAATCACTATGTTGTATAACAGGAACTAACAGTGTTGTAGGTCAATTATACTTCAAAAACAAACACACAAATGAACTCATAGGAAAAAGAACAGATTTGTGGTTACCAGAGGCAGTGCGGGGTCGGGGTGGGGGGCAGGGGGGTGCAGAGGGTTGGAGGGAAGAAGAATTGGATGAAAGCAGTCAAAAGGTACAAACTTCCCCTTATAAGGTAAATAAGTACTAGGGCTGTCATGTACAACATTATAAAGACAATTAACACTGCTGTATGTTATATATGAAAGCTGGTAAAGAGTAAATCCTAAGAGTTTTTAATCACAAGAAAAAAAAATTTTTCTACTTCTTTTATGTTCTATCTATATGAGATGATGGATGTTTCATTAAGCTTATTGTGATGATCACTTCATGACGTATGTAAGTCAGATCATTGTGCTGCACACCTTAAACTTATACAGTGCTGTATGTCAATTATATCAATAAATCCGGAAGAAAAAAAAGAACTATAGTCACCATGTTGTACGTTACATCCCCATGACTTAGTTATTTCGTAACTGGAAGTTTGTACCTTTTGACGTCCCTCACACCTTTCACTACACTCCCACCCCCGCCTCTGGTAACCCCCAGTCTCACCCCTCCTTCTCATCTCAGGTCTCACTCAGGGGCTCTGCCTGCGGGTTTGCTCAGGCTGTGGAACAGGAACTCCTGTTCTTTCCCTGCTGGGAAGCCAGACAAAGCAGAAAGAAGCTCGGGCAGTTTTGAGATCCCCCAGACAGCTGACACCTCCTCCCAAGCAGCAACAGACAAGGCCCCAGTGCTTCACCAGCATGAGAGCAGCTATGCAAAGAGCACACTGACGTCCTTGTCTGAGCCCGTGGAAGCTTCCACGGGCACAGGCTGTGGGTCAGGTGGAGACCCGCCTTGGAGCACTCGCCTCTTTTTTGCCTGACTCTTCCTTGTTCCTTTTCTTTAAAATGCTGACCTGGACAGAGAAGCTCTCAGCACGTAGGAAACATTCACTCTAACTCCATCAAACGTGAGCTCTCTATAAAAGTTCTTGAAGTGGCTCCCAATCTCAGGCCACAAGTCCAGGTGTGCAGAATACACACACATTTTCTATTACCAAATTTAATTTGTTTTGATCCCCAGCCCACCAATGTGGCAAAAACATAATCTCAGTTTGGAATTTACCCCCTGCCTGAACCTAAGATCTTGTCAAAGTCCCCCTAAGCTTTGAGGGATGGGGTCTTCAATGTCTTCTGGTTGTCCGTGTGTCTGGATGTTGTCACATATTGTCACTTTGTGGCCTGCACAATTGCAGGCTCACCATCCAAACATTTCCTATTGCTGCTGGAACAAATTACCGCAAACTTAGCAGCTTAAAACAACACAAATATATATTAACTCACAGTTTCTGTAGGTCAGAAGTCCAACACGGGTTTCCCAGGGCTAAAATCAGGTGCTGGCCAAAGCGGGGCTTCTATTGGAGATCTTAGGGAAGAATCACTTCCGAGGGCATCCAGGGTTTTGGCCCAGCTCAGTCCTTTGTAGTCAAGGGACTGAGATCCCCATCCCCTTGCTGGCTGTCCACCAGGGTACCCCTGGTTCCTAAAAGTCTCTCTCTGGGCCTTGCACATGGGCCCCTCAGCACCAGCAAAGAGGCAGCAAACGCCCCCCACCCTTGGAAGATCTGTCTCTGACTTGGCGTCCTCTGCACCTCTCTGACGGACTCTGACTTCCTCTCCTGCTTGATTCCATTGGGCCCACCTGGCTAATTCAGGCTGATGGCCCTATTTTAGGTCAGCTGATTAGTTACCTTAATTCCACCTGCCAGAGTCCCTTCCCAGCTGTACTAAATTGATGCTTGATTGACCAACCAGGGGATGGGAGAATGGCTCAGGGAAGGCAAAGGGATCTTTGCAATTCCACCCACCACACAAACCCTGTGAGGGCACCCGAGGAGGGATGCAGTGCGGCCACCCTGCATGCCCACTGAGACATCACCCGCCCCCTCAGCCCACAGCCCCTGGAACACAAGACCTCCTTTCAAGGTCATGGTCCTCTTAAGGCTGACGCTTCGCTGCTACTCTCATGGCCATCTCAGGAAGGAACTTGCTCTGCTCTGAACCACACTGGGATGGGAAGCTCTGGGGGCCAAGGTGTCACTTCTGCCTGAACACACTGCACAAGCCACTTCCTTTTTGGGGTCTCCCAGGGCTCTTTCTAGTTCACAGGACATAGGACATCCCTCCCACCATAGGAACCCCCATTTCTGTACTGTCATGGCTTTCCTTCTTCCTCCCTTCCCCCATCCCAGAGGAATCTTTTCTCCTGTTTAAGTGAAATCATCCTCTCACCAAACCCCCCAAATTCCAAATGCTTTGGCTACATCCAGAGTCCTGTCCATTCAGCAGCGGCTTTAGGCTTTTAGAACCGGAGGTCCGGTCCTGCTTTCCTCTCTGTTACATTCCTCACCTGGGGCCAAGGGGCTGGAAGATGGCTGCTTTAAAGTTCAAGCTGCTGGGGTAGGAGGCGAAGGGAGGGAGAGGACGGCAAAGCAGGGAAATACTTGAGTTAATATTTCAAACATGTTTTCCTGCCACTCTCCTGACCTGGCCTGTTCTTTAAAATGCCCTCGGCATGCGGCCCATCACAGGAGTCCATCCTTGGGGACTGAGCTGGAGCCAGCGTCTCCCCGGCCCCAGGCTGTGCCTTCAAGTGCCGGGCCAGGAGGGGCTGCGGGCAGCTTTGAGGCCTGCACCTTCTTGGAGTCTTTTTTTTCACTCTTCGGAGCCTAATTCAGAGGTCACCTCTCTATGCGGCCTCTCCTTCCCTTCAGGTAAGTGTAAGCACTCCCTGCTCTGGGCCCCCAAAGCTCTTTGACTTGTTTTTGACCACACGGCCAGGGGGTTCGGCCTAGGTTAAATCAAAACCAACCAAGATCCTCAGAGCAGACTCCCTCCACTGGGATTACAACTCTCAGCCCGTCTCTGCCTCAGAAATGCCACCACTGCTTCCTTTAGGGGCTCCTCATCCTCTTTGGTCCCCTGAGTGTCTCCCTGCCTCCCACCCCGGACTCCTGAGGCTCTGGCTGTCCCACTTGGCTCCCGCCAACACAATGCACAGCTGCAAGGGCTGCCCCTCAGGACGGGGCAGAGGCTGGCACTCCAGACTCCAAGGATGTCATCATCATAGTTCAATCCAGACACACTCCTAGAAGGGCCTGCAGGAGACCCAGGGTGCCCATGGACCCTGGAGCAGAACTGGGCTTCTGTGACAGCTCAGGCTCCAGGACCTAGAGATGGTTTCCAGGAGGGGGCAGCAAAAGGCCCTGCAAACCAACCAGGCCACCGCTCTCCCCCACCCCACTCAGCACCCATAGAGGCCTTCTCCAGGGCCAAGGGCTTCTTGGATATCCTTTCAAGGTCATGGCAACACGCTCCACAACCAAGAGGGCTTGTTCTCAGGATCAGACTGGAAGGGCAGAGAGATGAAGTCGCAAGAACCTGCAGCCTCGATGAATGCAGTGCTGTGCCCAGGCCCACCTGGAAGGACCACATTAGGCTCAGCCTCTCACCCTAACCATGCCAGAAAGTCTACGAGCAGAAGTGAACAGGAAGGGAGGAAAGTTCTTCAGATCAACGTGGTTTTATTGATATTCTGACCAGCACTGGGCAAGGGCCAGTGGAATTTTTAAAAGGAACATAATCCTGGTCTTTGCCCTCAGGAAGCTTATGATTACTGAAGAGAACCAAGACTGTCACATAAGTAAATTAGGCCAGACACCGCTGGGGGATGGAACAAGGCCTTGGCCAAGTCAAGTCTGTGTGTAATGGAAAGTGAGCTGAGCAAATAAGGAGAGAGAAGAGGTAGGGGGTAGGAGTTACCACAGGTGGTGAATCCATTTGCTAGGGCTCCTGTAACAAAGTACTGTCAACTGGCTGCCTTAAACAACAGACGTTCGATGTCTCCCAGTTCTGGAGAATTGGTTTTGGAAATCAAGGATCCTTCCAAGGGCTTTGAGAAAAGGATCTATTCCAAGCCTCTCTCCTTGGCTTGTCAGTGGCCATCTTCTACCTCTGTCTCTTCACATCATCTTCCCTCTATGCACATCTGTGTCCAAATTTCCTCTTTTTATAAGAACATGAGTCATATTGGATTAGGGCCCACCCTTATAACTTCATTTTAACTTGATAAACTCTGTAAAGATCCTATCTCTAAAAGGGTCACATTCTGATGTACTTGAGGTTAGGACACCGATATGTCTTTTTTAGGGGACACAATTCAACCCATAATAGGTGGCTTCAGGGAGGACTTAAAAGACTCAAAAAATTTGCCCATTTGAAGGATCAGGTCCCCCAGCACGGGTGAGAATTTTATGATTACTGAACAATTCCCCAGGGAAGTACTTTCAGGATTTGGAACTGAAATCCTGTAGGAACATCAGGACCAGAGGACACCATGTTGGGCAGGCTTTCTTAACGCAGGTCCTGAGTCTGGGAGCAACAGAATCCTGGCCCCAGCTGTGCACAACGGCTGAAGCCAAGCCTTAGATTTTCCCACCAAAGGGGAAATCTTCTGGGATCCACATGAGGACCATAGCTGAGATTGGTTTAGAGGGCAGCAAGCAGCCAGAGTAGGCCAAGGAGGAGGGAAGAACCTTTCTCCCTGTTTCCATCCCCGCATACAAACACAGGAAAAATCAGACACCTCCTGCTGCCCACTTGGATGGTTTATGGGTCCAGGACACAGACAGGGGGGAGGAAGGAGGGCCACTGGGCCTGGGTCTTACATTCATAAGAGGGCTTTATTTTAGCCTTTCGATGTTATTTCCAAATGTTTGTTACAAGCTGAGTTGTATTCTCCAAAAATTCCTAACACCCAGGACTTCAGAATGTAACTGTATTTAGAAATAGGGTCTTTAAAGAAGTTAAGTTAAAATGAGGCCATCAAGGTGGGCCCTAATCCAATATGACTGGTGTCCTTTTAAGAAACGGGCAACTGCACACAAACACACAGAGAGAAGACCACATAACAACATGGGGGGCAGACGGCTAATCCACAAGCCAAACAGAGAGGCCTCAGAGAAGGCAACCCTGTAGACAGACACCTTGATCTCAGACTTCCAGCTTCCAAAACTGTGAGACAATTTCCGCTGTTTAAGCCACTAACTTTGTGGTACTTTGTTCCGGCAGCCCTTGCAAACTAATACAGCGTTAAATCTATATTCACATTGTCTGTGTTTTTAAACATTAATTTTTTTTAAATGTTATTTCCAGTGTATTTTTTTTTTAATTTATTCATTTTTATTTTTGGCTGCGTTGGGTCTTCATTGCTGCGTGCAGGCTTTCTCTAGTTGCGGCGAGCGGGGGCTTCTCATTGCGGTGGCTTCTCTTGTTGCGGAGCACGGGCTCTAGGCGTGCGGGCTTCAGTAGTTGTGGCACGTGGGCTCAGTAGTTGTGGCTCACGGGCTCTAGAGCGCAGACTCAGTAGTTGTGGCAAACGGGGTTAGTTGCTCCATGGCATGTGGGATCTTCCCGGACCAGGGCTCGAACCCGTGTCCCCTGCATAGGCAGGTGGATTCTTATCCACTGCGCCACCAGGGAAGTCTTAAACATTAATTTTTTAAGTGTAAATATATTTTAAAAATAGTATAACATTTAACCTGTTTTTTTCCCAGCATTTTTAATGTATTGGAAACTACCACCACCCGTCCTCAAAAAATGAAAGTGGCCCAGGAGTCTGTAGCTCTGAGCAGCCCCTGAGAGAATCCAGCAGCCCAAGTGGCAACTCTCTGGAGATCTGGAACGATGGTGTGTCTGGACACAGCCTTCATATCTGGCCCGAGAGCCAGCTGGCACTGTTAGGCCGAGGAGAGAGCTCTGGGCTTCCTCAGTAGCTGGCAGCATCCCAGCCTGCCTCCTCCCAACCACCCCCAAACCATCTGGAAAATGAAAATAATGCCTCTGCTTCCTACCAGGCTCCAGAGACCCTGCGAGAGACAGGGAGAGATTATCCACTAAGCCCCCCACATTCCTGGAGAAGGTTGCCCTGGAATGGGCTCCTGCCCGGCCTCCTTTGCCCTAAATAGCAGAAGTAAGACGCTCATCGGGGCTCTCGCCAGCTGCCCTGGCCTGGCCTCTGGAACCGCTTCTGCTCGGAGGCCACCCGATTGAAGGCGAGGCTTTCCACCGGCTCCCGCTCCTCGGGGTGTCCTCTTCCTACCCCGCCCCTCGTCCCCTGCAGCCTGCCTGAGATTCAGCCACCTGAGTGGTGACTCTGGCAGAGCTATGCAAAGGCAGCTGTGCTCTTGAGTCACCTGCAGATTTGTTAGAATGCAGAGTCTGATTCAGCAAATCTGCCCCAAGGCCCTGAGCTTCTGCCGTTCCCCCTGGTGATGCAGATGTCACTGGTCAGAGTGGAATAGCGCTAGACAATACAGCAGGAGGGAATTATAGTCTCCAAGGCATTCTGGCAGAGGCCAGCACTCCCAGTCAAGAAGCTTGACCACTGTTAGGAGGGAAACGTGATGCTCTCCCCCGCAGCTCCGAGGGGGATGCAAATCCACACAGGCTTCTGCCCAGCCGCTTTTCCTCGCGCTTCCACGTGGGCACATAGCCCTCAAGTCAAAGCAGCCGTTTAGCCAGCTGGCAGTCCAGCACCAGCAATTCATCTTTAAGTTAGGAACCTGGGAATCAATAGGCGGGCACAGCTCAGTTTTGCGGTGTCCCTGAGAAACAACGCAGCCCCTCTCCAGATGGGCTTCTCTGCACCTTCCCTCCCTCCAGTGGGGGCTGGCCAGACCCCAGGGTGGATTCGTTCTGGGTAATTGCACTATTCCTGGCAGGGCTTCCAGGCTCATGAAATTCATCTCTTGCCAAAGGCAGAGGATCAGCTGGCAACAGAGAGCATGGGCTGCAGCTAATCAGGTGCAATCATTTTTTTAATGACATCTTTTCCCCTCTAATTATCAAAATCATGCAGCAACTCACTTTAGAAAATTTAGAAAACATTGTAAATAGAAAGAAGGAATAAGCCTGCAATTCTACAATTCTAAAATAATCCATTTTAACATTTTGAAAAATGTCCTTTCAGTTCTTTTTGTGCTTAAATGTCATCGGCATGCAGTTACACATTGGGCTCCCCAAATTCTTTGAAAGCATTTTTTTTCAAATGATTAACATCTTATTATAGAAAAAGCATCCCAAATACAGGATTTCGTAAACACTGGTAGGTGAACAAGTGCAACTTTAAAAGTAAATACAAAGTAAAGAGGCAAAAAACCTATAAGCATTTTGCCTTCAAGAAAAAATGTAATGTTCTCCTGCAGAGGTGATCCCACCCAGAGCATGAATGTGGCTCCAACCCCCATAAAGTCATCAGGTTTACTTTCTGAACTATGCCCAGTTTATCAATTTCAAAATGATGGCAAGAAGTGGCATTGAATAAATCACTGAGACAGATTCTTAACTTTCTATTGATTATTACTCGATAAAAGCTTCCCATCACACTTTGACAATTTAAAGCCTGTGTTCTGATTGTTTTTACTTACAGAAGGGCTGGAACACTATCCATCCTTCCTGGGCTTATTCCACAGTATTTTCATAGATAGACCTGTATACATTAGGTATACAGAGATCAGAGAACTAAATTCCAAGAGAACAGAGATCACACTGTTCTCTTGGAATTTAGTTCAAAATAATATTGGCTATTGCATATCGTGCAGTAAATCCAGCTACTTTCTAGCTTCCTTACCTTTTTTTACTGTCATTCTTTTAATACCTTTTCTCCACTTTGGAGAAACCATTAAGTAATCTCACCAGAAAGAATGATTTTCAATAGCTGCATAATAGTTTCCCCAAATAGACCTTGAGCAAGTTGAAGGCAGACTTGTTCTTTTCCACATTCCTAGAACTTGACAAACAATAGGTACGCAACAACATTTTGTTGAATAAACGAAACTTTCCTGAGTTTATGTTTACCACATAAAAGTCTATACATTTTTGCTGTCTTACACTTACTTCTTTTAAGGTGTCAATATACTGAAATTTGGTAAATATAATTTCAATCCCACTTGAATCTCTGAAGGCTAGGTAAGAGTATTACAAAAAATGTAGACGTGCACTTACCGTCTGCAAGCAGGGCCATCTAGAACTCTTCTATGGCTCTTTAACAAACCTTCAGTGGGATTCCTACCTCCACTGACAAATGGGGAAAATTCTAGAAAGGAGGGAAGTCTTTTTGATTGGGATGCTTAACAGATTATTCACAAAGTTAATTCAACATTGGAAGGATAGAAGATGTCAATTCCACACAAATGTAGAAGAAATCAACACTCTGGCCTCATGGAAACCCATGCTGGGGAAGGCGGGGGCAGATGGGGGAGGAGTGTAGGGCAGAGCAGAAAGCCATTTCTTGGCTGCAGCAAAATGCAAAATCAGGCCCCTTACCTTTGGCCCCTCCAGCACAGCACTCCGTCCTGTCTCTTCCCTACTTGGAGAAAAGCAAACTGTATTCAATCATCTTTTCAAATTCTAAAACCAGGCTTTCCTGTCAGAATCAGGCCCAGGAATTTTCCATTCCCTCTTGCACTGAGGATATTTTACCTGGGTCTTAAGTCCATAATATTGAGAGCTTCTGGGAAAGGAATAGAAATGAAAATCCAGCCTCGTGTCCCTCTCCTCTCCTGAACAGAGGGTGGGACAGGCCCAGCCAGTCCAGATCACCACCAACCCAGAGGAAACTTCAGTCCATATTCCCTATTTCCTTCACTGGGGTTTGCATGCTATACCTTCCTCCAGGCAGTGAGAGGCAGCGCTCACCTGCCTTCTCCCCACCCCTGTGTGCAGCAGCTCCGTAACTGAATGCAGAAACCGGTGGCTCACCTCCAAGAGGATGCCGTGCACTTCTCCAATGGCCCTGTAGCAGCCAGAGATCAGCTGGCACCCCGTCCTATTACATCTCACTCATTAACAAACATCTGCGGAGGCGCGCCTGCTGTGGCCTGGAGGGGCATGCCATACACTAGAGGACTCAGGCTCATGGAGCCCATTGCTCCGTCCACCCCTCTGGCTCTGGCCACCCAAAATGGTGGAGCCGTTAACTACAATGACTAAGCATGTAAGAAGTTACTAAAAGGGAAGACGATGTAGGGAACTGCTTAAGCCAAGACTCAGGAGCAAGACAGACCTGAGTTCCAGGCCTCCCACTGGCACGTATTCACTGTACAACCACAGGTGGGAAATCACCTTTCTGAGCCTCAGTTTCCTCATCTGCAAAATAGGATAATACTAGTACTTACCTCATAGAACTGATGGGAGTTTTAACTGAGGTAATGCAAGTAAAGCACTTAGTCTGGTACCTAGCACATATTAAGTAGTCAACAATATCAGAAATGATGAAGGTGATGATGGTGATGATGATGTAAGTCCAACACAGAGAAAGAGACAGGCAGGTACTAACAGATAATTACATAGGGCTAACTGACCCCCAATTTCAGTGATCTCTGTCTCTGATTTTCAGGGTTTTTTTCAATCGGTCAGCACACAACATAATTCATCCTTGAATTATATGCTCCCTGAGGATTTTGCTTAAAACAAATAGGGTGTATTAGTTTCCTGTGACTGCTGTTAAAAACAAAAACAAAAACAAGACAGCCACAGACTGGTGGCTTAGAACACAGAAATTTATTTTCTTGCAGTTCTGGAGGACAGAAATCTGAAATCAAGGTGTTGTCAGGGCCCTCCATACTCTCGGGGACAATCCATTCCTTTCATCTTCCAGCTTCTGGTGACTATCAGCATTCCTTGGCTTGTAGCTGTATCACTCCAATCTCTGTCTAGAAGTCACATCTCCTCTTCTGTGTCTGTTTTCTCCTCTGTGTGTCTCTTATAAGGACACATGTTACCCACCTGGATAGTTCAGGATGACCTCCTCACTCAAGATCTGTACCTTCATTACTTCTGCAAAGGTCACATTCACAGGTTCTGGGGGATTACGATATGGACATATTCTTTCAGCCCACTGCTCAGAGAAACTAAGAACATGAGCTTTAGAATCAAACTGACCTGGATTCAAATACCAGATCCACAACCACTAGCTAGTTGAGTCACCTTGATTAAATTACTTGACATCTTTGAGCTTCAGTTTTTGGAAACAATGCCGACTCCTCAGTGTTTTTTGTGAGAATTAAATAAGCTAATATGTAAACTCCCTCTGTAAATGGTACTCCCTCTCATTAATGGTAGGTTTACTTTACCAGACTAAAAGCTTACAAGAGCGGGCAGCATCTTGCTTTGCTTCCTTCACGGGTCCTTCTAGCACACGTCTGCAAGCAGTCCATCCTCAGTGAAGACAGGGTGAGAAATTGGCTGAACAAGCAACCCAGGCAACCAACATCACCAATGACATGAGATTCTACAGATGATAGGAAGTTGGGTTCATGTTCTCCACATCTGAAGGAGGCCGTTAGAGGAGTCCAACAGTGACCCCAACCTGAGCATTGCAGGGGCCCAGATGGGTGGGCTTTAGGCAGAGAATAGGACCATTTGGCAGGCATGCAACTGGCCTCACTCAGCCCTGTTGTTACCATTGAAAAAAAATCCCTCCCCAGTGACATGATTCCTTGGAGTGGGGCAGGGGAAGCTACTCTGGAGAAGCCCCAGAATTTCATAAACAGATCAGAACCCCAATTCCTAGCAAGGAGCACTTTTCCAGACCAGAACTGGGAATTCACCTACTCATGTTCATTTCAACACATCTGAATAACCCAGGGTGCTTACTTAATGCAGATTCCTACCCCCTCCCTGACCCCCAGACTGGCTGAATAAAACTTTAGTGGAGTGGGGCTAGGAACTAAACATTTCAAACAAACCTCTTAGGTAATTCTGATTCATTTGGAGAAAACCAGCCATGATAATCAAATTATAATCCAACCAACACATCCCTAAACATGGGTTTGACCTCCAAACACTCTACCGAAGAACTATTATATGTCAAACTGGAAAGAGTAAGAGTTTGGGAGTCAAATAGGATTGAGATCCTAACTGAGGTGGTTCACATAACAGCTGTGGGACCCTGGGAAAATTATTTCTCTGGCTCTCAGCTCCCAGTTCTGTAAAGCAGACCAATATGCCTCTCAGGGCTCTGGTGTTAATTAAATGAAAATTATGTAAGGTGCCAGTACACAGTAGGTTGAAGCAGAGACTGCTACTGTTCACCAATCCATTTCTTCTTCATTAATATACAGCTAGACTATATCTCCAAGCACCCTGACAGCTAGACATGGCCATGTGACCAGCTGTCACCAAGGGAATGACTGTTAAGTGATGTGTACTTCCACTAGACAAAGGCTGGAGGAACAGATGCATCTCCTTCATGTTCTTTCATCTTGCACCAACTGGATGTAGGTGACAGCCCTAGAGAAGTGAGGAGCTACAATATGGAAGGAGCTACAATATGGAAGGAGCCTGGGTCTCTGAATCACTGGGTAGAGGAAAGCTACCCACCAACCAGAATACCTGCCTTGGACTTTTTTTTTTTTTTGCAAATGAGAACTAAGTCCCTATACTTTGGGAATCTATTTTTTACAACTAATGTATAGGTGGTCAGAAGATGTTCACCTTCTTTCTCTGCCTTCAAATAATAATTACACGTTACCCAGAACTGGTTCAAGAGTTTATCTCCACTCAGAATTTCTTCAAAGTATAAAACATGTGGTAGGCAAATTCTAAAGACAGCCTCTCCAAGATTCC
The DNA here is from genome assembly GCF_028021215.1 of Eschrichtius robustus. Classification (NCBI taxonomy): domain Eukaryota; kingdom Metazoa; phylum Chordata; class Mammalia; order Artiodactyla; family Eschrichtiidae; genus Eschrichtius; species Eschrichtius robustus. The sequence continues at coordinate 63,251,216 of NC_090825.1, forward strand.
TGTCCCCCGGTTATTCATTCAATTAAACACTAATCTAGAGACTTCTGTGAAGGAATTCTTCAGAGATAATTAAAGTTCCAAGTCAACTGACCTCAAAATAAGGAGATTATCTGGGTGGGCCTGATCCAGTCACATGGGTCCTTTAAAGGACAGATACAGAAGTCAGAGAGATTGGAGTGCAAGAGGGCTCCATATGCCCTTGTTGCTTTGGAGATAGAGCACCATTTGAGAAGGAACTGAGGGTGGCCCCTAGCTGGCAGGCAGCAAGGAAACAGAGACCTCAGACCTACAGCCACAAAGAACTGGATTCTGCCAATAACTTGAAAGAGCTTGGAAGCAGATTCTTCCCGGAGGCTGCAGATAAGAGCCCCGTCTAGCCAACGCTTGCTTTCTGGCCTTGTGATACCCTGAGAAAAGAACTTAGCCAAGCCCACCCAGACTTCTGACCTCCAGAACTGTGAACGAATTCATTTGTGTTGTCTCAAACCACTAAATTTGTGATAATTTGTTACAGCTGCCACAGAAAACCAATACGTTTTCTAAATCTGTTTCCTCACCTGTGTTTTTAAGAATTCTGTGGGGTGGTGGTAGAAAGTAGGTTAGGTGATATCCAGGCATCCTTTTAGCTTTACATTTGTTCAGTTCCGTGTCTCCATTGTATGTTAGGGAGCCCCATGGCCCTACGGCACTTGGAATCTGGTGGGAACATGGCACAGTCTGGGTATTAGTTGCAGCTTTATGAGCAGATGATCCACTCCTACTTCACCAGCCCCCAAATCCAAATCTTAGAGGTAGCACTGCTGTCAAAGAAAACAAAGTTGGGCAAAGTGATTCCAAAGCCTACTGTGCTAACCTGCAATCTCCCAGCAGATCTCCAAGCCTGATGAATGTGGAGGATCCAGCCTTTACCACTGTGCTCTACCAGCTCTGGGTGTCATGAACGGGGAAGGTGGCTTATTCTGATCACATTTCCTGGAACCCTCCTGGCCTGATGCATATATCTTATTTCCATGTCTCTTATCCTAAAACACCCTCCAAAAGCAGAAAGTGTTCCCGCACATATTATGCCCTTGACCAAGATGAATTTAAGAAGTTTTTTTTGAAGTAAAGGAGTTCAATACATACAAGTATCATCATGAGATACTGAATATACAAACGGACAATGGCCAGATTATATATAAAAATAGAACTCTGGGGAATTCCCTGGCAGTCCTGTGGTTAGGACTCGGCATTCTCACTGCAGGGGCCCTGGGTTCGATCCCTGGTCAGCGAACTAAGATCCCACAAACCGTGTGGTGTGGCCAAAAAAACCCAAAAAAACAAAAAACAAACAAACAAAAGAACTCTGACACACAACATGCAGCAACCAGACCAGGAATCCAAACAACAACCCTTGTAGCAAATGACTCAAAATGGCCAGGACTTGGTTAATAACTGATAGCTTCCCTAATTTTTGCCCCCATTTCCAATTTAGGACTAACCAGAGAAAGCTAAATAGGCACCTTCACCAATCACACAGGATGCCTGCATCTAGTTAGCCCGTTAGCCTGCAAACAGTTTCCTCATGGCAGCAGCTTCCAATAAGAGTATAACTGAAGTCTTCTCTTTTCTCCACTATAAAGCTTTCCCACTCCTTTGTCTTTTTGAGCCTGCCAAGCACTGGTGACGGTGGCTCACTCCCCTGCTATACAGCAAGATCTGGAGAGCCTTTGCTTGTTCTCTTTTAGGTAGTCTTCATTTATGTACTTATTTTTCAAGCAGATTTAGAGCTTTGAGACATAAAGTGACATATTGATTGTTTTTAGTAATGTTATGTTATTCACACTAATTCCAATAATAAAAGGAGAATTTCGTAGTAGGCTACAGGAGTGTTTCCTGGAAACTCAGGGTCAAGAGAGCATCTGGGCCACAAGAAGATCCTAGAACCATAGTCTGGAAAAGCCACCAGAGCTCTCTATCTTGCATCTTATCTCAGAAAGTTTTCTCTACCTTATCTTGTTGCAAACAGAAATCTTTGCTTTTCTGGCCCACAGGGCAGAAAACGTGACCATGAACAGGGTCTGTGTTTAATGGTGCTTGTCCAGCCAAGGGGGAGTTATCTGCAGAGAGAACTCCCCTCCCCTCCCCTCTTTTCTCTTCTCTTTTCTCTGTCTCTGTCTTAATTGCAAGCTCCAGGGTAAGGGACACAGACCAGGCCACTGGGTCTAGTGCCATCTTAGAATAGTTCACCAACTATTATAATTCTATATTCTAGGATAAAATAATTCATCCTAGAATAGTCCCCAACCCCGAACCCAGGTGGTCAGTGGCTGTGGGCGGTCTTGTTTATGACCGCGGCAATAAGGAGCCCATCCCTGTAACTGTTTGAGGGGAAGAGGGGATGGGGACAGTTCCCAGAGAAAATGTACAGGGGCAGACAACCCAATAGGGATTCACTCCATTCCTGATGGCACAGGGAGAGAGTAGTTATGTGGTGCTAGATTCTGTGCCTCCCAGTATCACTAACTCACATGGTCTAGTCACTGATTTTCCTTGGGAAGAGATTCATCCATCCATTTCACAAAGAGCAAGTGCACATCCCAGCATTATGCTAGGTGCTAGGTGTACAATGGTGAAAAAACCCATCATCTCTGCACTCATGGAGAGGAGGATACCACCACATAAATGGAAAATTAAAATACGGTGAAGAGTATTATGCTCAAACCATAACCCAAATCTGATCCGGGTGGGGCTGAGGAGGGAGCTGTTTCAAGAAATCTTCCTTAAAGAATATGATATCTGAAAGGAATCTTGAAAATTAGGGAGGTTGGCAGAAATAAAAGAAGGATGAATGTTCCAGGCAGAAGCAAGTTTCACTGTCAAGGAAGGGCATTTAGGGACACCGAAAGTAGTATAGTAAGGTTGACACGAGGAGTATTAGGGTGAGAGCACTGGGAGGTAGACTAGAGAAGGGGTCAGAGACCAGGTCTAAAGGTGAAACCGTGACCCTCAGATTGGGACTTGAAGCCACGTGCTGGGACTCGAACCCAGCCAAAACCCAGATTGGGACTTGAAGCCACATGGCGGGACTCAAACCTGGCCAAAACCCACAGTCTTCCAACTGATACTGCACACCTGGTTTCAGGACTTAATGAAGCTCAGGTTCTTGATGTCTCATTGCAGAAAGAATTCAGTGAGAGACAAAGTGATAGGTAAGAAGTGGATTTATTTAGAGAGAAACACACTCCACAGACAGAGTATGGGCCATCTCAGAAGGTGAGAAAGGCACCAGGGTATGGGGATGTCAGTTTTTATAGGAGTGGGTTATTTCATAGGCTAATGAGTGGGAGGAGTATTCCAGCTATTTCAGGAAGGGGCGGGGATTTCCAGGAATTGGGCCACCACGGCCCACTTTTGGATCCTTATGGTCGGCCTTGGAACTGTCATGGCGCCTGTGGGTGTGTCATTTAGCTTGCTGATGTGAGCGTATACTGAGGCTCAAGGTCTAGTGGAAAAAGTCGACTTGTCTGCCATCTTGGACCCATTTGGTTCTAATTAGTTTATGTAATGTCCTCAGGCTATGTCATTCTTTCAAAGGTTGTGCCCTGCCTCCTTCCCTCCTGTTTCAAAGGGACTTGAATGCCATAAATATATGATGAAGGCCATGGGCCCCTTACACAGGAGTGACCTAGATTACTAGATTTACATTCCTGAAAGGTCACCAGGGCTGGTAAAGGATTGGGTGTATCTGAAAATGGAGAGAGCCAGTTGGGCAAATTATGCAGTAACCTTGGGGTTCTAAGGTGAACTAAGACAGAAGGCAAACTGATTCAAGAGATGTTACCACATGGATCAAGAAAAGGCCATGCAGTGGATGAGGTGGTTGGGGGAAGATATATATATAAAGTTATTACTTGAAATAATGGAAGAAAGGTTGAGAGAGATTGATTCTATCACCATTTATTTGGCAGGATCACAGGCTGAATCATGAGCCTTCCTGCAACCTAATCTAAAGTTTGTTCAGTTCAGAGATTCTATCTGAGCAAGGAGGAGCTTATGAGTCAGTCACCTGTCAATGTGGTCTTGTGAGCTTTCTTGTCTCCAAGAGACAAAAAGGAAGAGAAGAACACTTTAGGATTATAATTATGAAAATTCATTTAAATATACTGAAAAACCAAAGTGGTGGGGTAGAGGGGAGAACTGAAAATCTGATTTCATCTCAACCACCAAGTAGATTTGGGACAGAAACAACAAATTAGGCAGAAATCCAATTTGGATTACAAAAAGCTAGTTCATCAGTAAGATCAGTACTGACTGTAAAAATCAGAAGCAAATGAAGAGTCAATTAAGCACAAAATCTTCGCTGTGATAATATGCAAAGAGATCCAAGCTGTACTAAGTGTAAGTTTCCTGCCAAAGAGAAATATCATCTTCCATGGTGGCAAAAGTGAGAATTTCATGACATCAGCCAGATAACCACAAAAGAATGTATCTTATAATACAAAATGCCTCTAAGCCATCATGAGACTATGCTCTCCCCACCCAACTAACCAACATTCATCAGTTACTGAGGTATATATTTAACAAACACATTAAATTTTATAGCCACACTCTTTCTAAGCTGACAGGTTGGATAGAGAGATACCTAAAACACAAGCTCTCCAACATACATTTTTTCCTTCTATGTTGTGAGATATTAAAACACTGTTTTACACACATCACCCTTCCTATATTAAAAACAAGTTATCCACTGCCTTTTTTGTCCAAATAAAATTTATAAATTTTAATCTGGCTATGAAAATTTTAATTAAAACTTTAAATTTTTAATTTGGTTTCAAAATAACTATATATTCATTATGGAAATTTTCAAAGAAGAAAATTAAAATCACCCTAATTCCAATACCCAGAAGCAATCACTTCTGTAAGTTAAGATATTGACATCATGTATGACAGGGGAAAAAAGTAAATTATAAGAATTTTTAAAAATCTCCTTATTCCCTATTATAGTAGGTTGTATTATTGTTCAAAATATCAGCTGCCCCACCCTGGGGGAGGGTAATACTTCCCTGCCTCATTGCATCAGCTATGACTTGAGGCACCCCTCCTTGTGGGAAGATTATATATCCCCACCCTGTGGACCTCAAGAGTAGCCATAGGACTTGCTTTGATCAATGCAGTGATAACAGAAGTGATGTGTACCACCTCTAGGAAGAAGCTTTGGGAGTTACCATGTGATTCTGCCATGTTCTCTCTTTCTTCCATGAGACCAGTGTAGGGGAGGAAAAATAATTTTCCCTTTACTCTTCTAAGCTCTTAGCTGAGACTTCTGTAATAAAACAGTTAACAAAAGACAAACAAAGACATTTATTAACATGCATACCTCATGTATACATGAGAGATACCCAAGGGAAAAATGGCTCCCCAGAGTGGCTTAGAATTCACTTAAATACCGTCTTAATAGGGAAAGAAGAAAGAGGATGTAGGCCTTCTAGGGGAGAGTAATGATTTTTAGGAAGGATGAATGGACCTTTAGAAGAACAGATGGGAGTTTATGTTGAAGTCTGTCTCGGTGTGGTGTCAACTTCTAGTCTCCTCTGGTTGATGAAATTCCCAGGGAAGGGCTCTATGACTACTGAGTTCCTTTTGGAGGATCTCTCTGTAGGCAGGTAAGGGGCATTCAGAGAAAGCTTCTCCCTACTTGCTATAGCTCAAAACAATCAGTATGCCAAAGTGGCATATTTTGTGGTGGCATGTTTTGCTACCCTTCATTCTGTACCTCATGTATACATGGGAGATGTACTGGAAAAATTAGTAGTTCTCAGAAGTAGCTTAGAACTCAGGCTTAAATACCATCTTTAGCTAAAGACAAGGGAAAAGTATGGGAGAAGCCAAGTATGAGGAAGTGACCAGGAAAAGCATGGTAAACTAGAGTAAGTTTTATTATGCAGATTTAAGTCAATGTCTTCTCCATTGATAAGGGTCCAAAGTTGCCTCCAGGTATTAATGTTTGTCCTTCCTGGTAGAGAGGGGAGTAGGGATGCTTTTCTAAATTTATGTTCTGCTCTTAGGCAAATGGGGGAGGGCAAAAAAGTTTTCTTGTATCTTCTCAATTGCCTTCAGCTCAGAAGAAGCCTTCTTCCAAAGTAGCATATTTTGGAGTGGCAAGTTCAGCCACCTTCATCAGCAATATCCCAAATAGGGGCTGCTGTATCAGCCTGGCTCTCAGAGTGAAGAGAACTTGGAGCAGAGCTGCAGACAGCCCACAATTGAAATGTAATGTGAGTGAGAACTGAACTTTACTCATTGTAAACCACTGAGAATTTTAGACTTGCTTGTTACCACAGCATATCTTAGCCTATACTGACTGACACACCCAAAGTATCAACTAAATTTTTCTTATGTCTGAAGACAGCTTTTATGCATTGAAAGAGTTTCAACTTACATTTTATATACTTAAATTATATGTATTTTTAAAATAATTTTAAGTCTTTAAACTCATGTCATTTTATTTACAAATTGATTTATTTTGTGTTAATATTACTAGTCAATTTTGTTTTTGATTAATGTCTCCTTGGCTTATAAATGTGATATATACACCCAAATGTTTATCACGGTTTAAAAATTAAGTCTTAGAAATTTCAAAGTACAATCTAATTTTAATACATTCGATTTTCTCAAGCCCTTCAAAAACCCAATAAAGATTCATGTTAGTACAGACAAAACTCTCTAAACATTTAAAACACATGAAACCTAAAAAGTTTAACCTTATAAACTTGGCTTTAAACTTAATTACCTGTATCTTCTTTTGAATTTTTATTAATATTGTAAGTCTAATTCATCTGAGTCTCTTCACTCACTTTCTCACCTTAAAAGGCAGAAAAACGCATAACATACTATAAAGATTACAAAATTTACTTCTAGATAATAGTCATTGCTAGACATAACTTAGCTTGTCACCAGAGCGTCTTTAAAATTATTCTTGTTTTCTGGCAATAACAAGATACTCCAGACCTTTATATTTCCTGCCCTGAAATGTGCAATGTGCTTCTCTTCAGGGAGCCCTGCACCCTTCCTTGGTTTTCTGTCTGTAATGTAGTTAGGATGGATCTGCAAAGCAGTCCCTGGAGTCCACAAAAGAAAAGCCAGAAATTCACAGTAGTCTTTAGCCTGACATCCTTGAGATGCTGAACCAAAATCCCAGGTGTTTAAGGCACTGAGGTTCACTCTGCTACTCAAATGCAAGTCCTTACTGATATAATCCTTATGCAAATAGAAAAACCAAGAGAAAACTCTATATACTAAAAGGAAAAACTGACCTACAAAGGAAAACCTTGGGAGGTGGAGAATGGTAAAGAGAAAAGGAGATGGGAAAGATGGGTGGGGAGAGGTGAGATTTGGCAACCTCTGTAAAAACAGTTGCATTTAGTAAGGATTTTAAGAAAAGTTCGCCTTTTTCCTTCACGTGTAAAATGAGAATTAGAACAGTAACTTCCACAGGATCATTGTGAGAATTGTACCAGGCATACATCAAGTGCTCAGTGAATAAGAGCTATCATTATTATTTCAAGCTGGGGTTCCAGAACAGAATTCAAGTGGGGGACATTAAGTACACCCTAAGAAATCCGTAAGTCCATTCTCTCTCTCTCTCTGCCCCACCCCTTCTCTCTTTCACAACTACGCCTCTGCATATCCATTTTAATCCTAGATCTTCCTGCAAATTGGCTTTCTCCCTGTGTCCTAAACTAATCACTAGCAACATCTTTTAAGTTTCCCAACTCCTTGTTTCAAGTCCAAATTTCCAGAGAGGCTGATTGCCGAACTTAAATGGGAAGTCCATTCCTGAATCAATTAACTGTAGCTATGACAATTATGTGGAAAGAAAATAGCTGCTCCTGCTACAGCCATGAGAACAGTTCCCAAAATGTGGAGAGGGAAACACAGGGCGGGGGTGCTGCTATGAAGACAAAACAACGTGAACACTTTGGGTGCATTTTCTCTGAGCGCACAAGCATGCATGTGTGTTCTAACCAAGTCCCTCTCCTTGACCAAATGTTAGTCAGGCTCCTCTGAGCTCTCTTCTTGACTAGACCTCAACCTTAGTCTTCCACATCCAGCCTGTCCTTGCCAGGTGGCACAGCCTAGTCTTAGCAAAACTCCCCACCCTTGATATCTGACCAAGTTCTTCATCCCCTCTACCTTTGATGTATAAGTCCTTGTGTTACCCAAAAACTGGGTTCACCTCTTCATGGGTGTTGAGCCAAAAGACACAACCAAGCCAAAGATTGAGAGAAGGAAGGATTTATTATTACTTGCAGCCAGTAAGGAGAACAGCAGGGGTCTTTCTCAAAGCAGTGTCTCCCTGAATAGCAAACTTGGGGAAGCTTTAAGCTAAGGGTCCATGCATATTCATGAAGGGGTTTGTGTGGTATATGCATATTCATTAAGGGGTGTGAGCAGAGGAGAATTCAGCATAGACTTGGGACAAAGGTTGACAGAGTCCAGGCCCTAGTTGATAGAAGTCATGAGGGTCAGAAAATGTCAACATCATCATCCCTTAGGTTCCAGTTAATCTGATGGTTGAGGACTCCAGGGGGTTTGAATTCTGCAAAACAACTCAAGAATGTGCTTCAGGGTAATCTTTACCTTTGAAACAGAACTGGTAGTCTTTACCTTCTTTTTTTCCCTTAATATCACTGACTACTGAGACCTATCCCTCTGCAAGGACAAGCACTGTAGCCAGGCTTAGATCACAAAATGGCTTAGGCCTAAAATGGCTTCTTATGTTTATAAAGTTATGTCTGGTTCTTTCTCTGGGGGCCCCCTACCCTATTTGCTTACACTTGGCCTACCTTTAGCAAGAATCTCTCCCCCCCGAGGTCTCCTCTTGTAATTTTCCATCTACTGGATCCCTTCCCTCTGCTTGTTGGCTATCAGTCCCCACTGTCCTTGTATTGAGTTGAGCCTGATCTCTCTGCCCTATTGCAAAACTCCTAATGAATGGACTTGAATAAAGTCTTAGCATGTTGTTGTTATTCTTTTTTTTTTTTTTTTGGCCGCACCATGGGGCATGCGGGATCTTAGTTCCCCGACCAGGGATTGAACCCAGGCTCTCGCAGTGAAAGCACCGAGTCCTAACAACTGGACTGCCAGGGAATTCCCAAGTCTTATTGTTTTAACAAGTATCAGAATAATTTTTTCTTTAAGAGTTCACACAGGCAGGATTTGGATCACACTGTATATATGGTTTTCTAAATTACTTTTCATTTAACAACACACTGAAACACTTTCAATGAAATATTTTTTCAACAACACTATTTTTTTAACTACTCATCATTTCTAAGATGCCACAAGTAAAGTGTGGCCTCAAGGTCAAGATAAAGCCTCTTATTATGACCTCAGAGATTTAAGGAAGTGCGTCTCAAATCCTCCTGGCTAGTGTGTCTCCTAATCTCAGCTAGATAAAAGGGCTTCTGTAAGAATAAGGGTATTGTCACACAGCACTCTGACCTGTAGCCCAAAGTAGAGGGGAGTGTTTCTGGAAAATATTGGTGGGGATGGTTTTATCTAACGTAGTGAATCCCAGTAAGAGTCACACAATGTTTTTAAGAGAATTGAACTAACAAAAGCACCACCAGCTTGTACCAATAGGGACAGGGACAGAGACGGTTCAAACTGAAGCCACTGGGCTCCCAACCACTTACGGGCAGGAAGCAGGCTGAGCAAACTATTCAGCTACAAATCAGGCCTTTTTTTAAGGAAAAAGAAGGATGACCCAGAAGGTGGAGCTAAGAACTAAGTCAGGTCCTGTTGTGGATGATACTTCCAGGGGTGGTTCCTTGGATGTCGTTCTGTGGGTGCAGAGACTGGAAAAGACAAGTTTTTTAATTAATTAATTAATTTATTTATTGGCCGCGTTGGGTCTTCATTGCTGCGCACGGGCTTTCTCTAGTTGAGGCGAGCAGGGGCTGCTCTTTGTTGTGGTGCGTGGGCTTCTCATTGCAGTGGCTTCTCTTGTTACGGAGCACGGGCTCTAGGTGCTCAGGCTTCAGTAGTTGTGGCACACGGGCTCAGTAGTTGTGGCTCACGGGCTCTAGAGCACAGGCTCAGTAGTTGTGGTGCACGGGCTTAGTTGCTCCACGGCACGTGGGATCTTCCTGGCCAAGGGATCGAACCTGTGTCCCCTGCATTGGCAGGTGGATTCTTAACCACCGCGCCACCAGGGAAGTCCCAAAAGACAAGTTATTTGCCTCCCATGATCTTAAGGGCAATGTGAACAGGGACAGGATAACTACAATAGACAATCCCTTTCAAAAGGTGGGGATGAGTGTATGTAAAAACCAGTAAAATCTGAACAAGGTTTGTAATTTAGTTGACAGTTAATACTGCCAAGTGCTGGTAGGTCAAGTAAGATGAGGACAATGGATTCAGCAACATGAAGGTTACCAATGACTTTGAAAAGCACTTTCTGAAAAACGTGTGTGTCAAAGCTTTACTGCGGCAGGTTCAATTCAAGAGTGAATAGGAGAAACGATAGAAGCATAGTTTTTGGATCTTCCTGAGTTCCTACACAAAAACAGTGCGAGAGGATAACACAACCAAAAACCCCATGGACAACATTTACAACAAAAAGTGGTGAACCTCAAAGCACAAAAGCCGGAAGACCTGAGCAATGTCAGCATTTATGTGGGAAGAAGTGGTGGAGGGTGGGGAATGGCAAATTCACAGAGGTAGAAATAGGATGGTGGGTGGTGGCTGCCAGGGGCTGGCGGGAGGGGAACGGAGAGTTGCTGTTCGATGGGTAGAGAGTTAGACCTTTGCCAGAGGAAAAGGATCCTGGAGATTGGCCGCACGACAATGTAGATGTATGCCAACTCAAGGTTGGCCCCTGCCACCGGCCTCTACAAGGATTAAATCACAAGCTGCTGGGACCGCTGACCTTCAACACCCCCTGAAAGGAGTTCAGGGTGGAGATCAGGAATGAGGCACTCTGTGCTCTGGGAAAAACTGGCAGAACAGGCCTTCAGATAGTTAGATATTTGCAGAAGAAGATTTTGAGTCCAATTCTTGCACCTCCTCATATCTAGAAAAGCACTAAAATCTTTCATGGTGATGTCTGCTCCTAATATACTGACCTTCCCCGCTACCTCTTCGGAACAGTTCCTCAGAGCTATCTGAAATGCTGTCTCTTGGGCTATAGTCCCCATTTTGCTCCAAATAAAACATAACTCACAACTCTCACGTTGTGCTTTTTTTTTTTTTTCAGTCGACATGTATTTAACACTGCTGACTGCACACTAAACAACAGTTAAGATGGTAAATTTTATATTATGTGACACATACTGTTAAAAAAAATCAGGATACTAACCTCACATACAAATGAGGATTAGAAGTATCAAGATTAAATCCCATACAAAGATATTTTAATAAAAACAAAAGTATCATTCAATACTGCTAAAGAAATTTTAAAAGGCCTATGTAAATGAAAGATACAATCATACGTCAGAAGACTTAATGTTGTTATCATGTCAACTCTTCCTAAATTGATCTAATGACTCAATGCCATCCCAATCGAGGGAACTGGCAAGTTAATTCTAAACTTCAGAGGGAAACGCAAAAGACCTAGAATAGCCAAATCTTGAAAAAGAAGAACCATGTTGGAGAACTCACACTACCTTGTTTAAAGACTTACTCTAATTCTCATGTTTAAGACAGATGTCGTTATCATAAAAATAAGAAAAAGGAAGCAGGCTGCAGGGGCTTTCAGAGAGAAAGAAGGCAAAAAGCTTGCGTTTTCCTGTTTGTATTTTCATTCTCTAGAACTAGAACAGACTCTATGAAGCTTATGAGAGAGCAAATTAACACCTGAAGACATCTTTGGAAAACAGTACCTGCAAGACTTTAATTACAAATGTATTCAACAGAAGGGAGAAAAAACAACAGTTTTCAATTTTATTAAAGTTAACAAGTTTTGAGTTTTCTACCTAGGAAAAGACTGGTCAACTTCGGCTGCTTCATAGAAAAATTAGCATCCAAAAGAACAAACATAAATCCATAGTTGCCTTTGTGACTTAAAGGAAAAAAAATAACTATTTTAAAAGTTACCAAAACTCCAACCATATCTGAGAGCATTATAAATTTCAAACAGTAGATTTACCACACATATTACATTTTCAAATTCTAACATAGCAAAACATAACCACATAATTTGGCTACATCTAATTATTTCCGAAAAGTTAAAAAAAAAAGTAACAAAGTTATGACTATAAAACTTTTGTAGTTTTTTTTTTTGCAAAGTAAAAAAACCTTAAATCTTTAATAAAGGAAAACAAAACAATCCTTAAATTTCTTATAAATAGCTCTCAAGACATATATTACCCATCTGCTACAAGCTTTCTTTACCTGACAGAATTTCCCAGGATCCTTCACCACAAAGGATTACCTTAAAGAATTCTTCTAAAAAAAAAAAAAAAAAGAATTCTTCCAACATTTTACTCACATAAATATGATTAAACACCTGTAGAAGTGGATGTGGACAAATGCATTCTTAATCCACCCTTCCCCAAGTAAGTTTTTGCTGAAAGGATTTTGCTTTTAAAAAAAGAACACCTCTTTGGTAAAAGACAAATATTTCCTCCTTTCAAAATGAACGCCTCTGCAAATGATTTACTGAGGAAGCGGCGGGCGGTGGGGGGTGGGGGTGGGGGGTGGGGAAAGAGTGAGAGGTCTTTAGAATGGCTAGTATCAATTCAAAAGATCTGTGTCTTGCGAAGCAGCTCCAACATTAGAGAACGCATTTCTGCCTAAAATGCAAAACTGGATTAAAATGTCTTGAGGCTTTACAAACATATTAAAGATGGCAGGAAACACAGTTAAGAACGAGGCCAAAGGGATTTAGTAAATTAAGGAGAATACCCTCTAGAGAATGCCATGAATCCAGGGGCATTGGCACTGTACCTGATTAAGGAGGGCCCAGCGTGCTCTCTGGACACGTGGGGTCTTGGCCCAAGGTCACAACCTTCTTAGTTATAACTAAAACCGCCTTTCAACTTCCAAGAGGGGGTAGGACAGGAATACATACCAAGATGAGATGCTCTTTAGAAAGGCAGTCAAAGGAGAAAAAGGCCTAGGCAGCTTAAATGCACACAGGCTCTGGAATTCCCTTTTGCAGGGTAACAGGAAGCACCAATGGTAGTAAACTTCTGGCCAAAATTAAATAAGCACATAATCTTAAAAAGGCAGAAGGTGACAATTTTGGGGGGATTAGCACTGCAGAGGTCATCCATAATGAAGGCACCGCTGAGCAACTGGAAATAAACAATGGGGTGTGGGAGCCCCTCTGTTGGCCATTCTGATGGGCACCAGAACCCCAAATCCCCAGTAACCCCACCCTCCATCAGTCCACACGCACATGGCCCATCTACTCTACAAAGGAGCTCCAAAGACCTCTGCAACAATTCTTTCAAGCCATTTCCCAAGAAACTGTGAGAACAAAAACAAAACCAACTAACCAGTATTAAAAAATTCAACCCAGTAAGGACAAAGTAGGGTTTCCAAAAACCTTTGACAAAAAAAGTCTCCGGTCTTCAGTGAGGTGACACATCTAGACATACACTGCAACACTCCAGAAGAATCCCTTCCCCTACTTAAGTGTCTGTGCTCGTGAAAATGAGAGGGGAAAAAATTTCCACATCGGATGATCAGCACAGAGGAAGCACACACAGTTTTAAAATATCTTCGGCTTTCATCACTAAAGGAGTCTGACCAGCAGCTTCTGGGAATGCACTGTTTAAATCATGTATAAAAAGTTGTAGGAAGCAGAAGTCTATTATTTTAAAAAGATTATCAGTGAATTTATCAAATGGACATCATCCTTAAGAGCAACTCGGAGCAACTGGCACAATGTTTCCAGTTTCTTAAAACACAACAGCACAAAAATGCAGGTTTTTTAAACCCATGAATGTTGACTTATCACCTGAGTATTGTTTATTACAATTAATAATCATTAAAGTCAACTTATTTATATGCCCTCTGTCCTCACAGAACACCTACATCTCTTGATCATTCAGATAAACTTGCTTAAATTTTCAGTTGAGAATAAAAATCAGTGACTGTAACTCTCCTTCTTGTGTCAGACCAACCTTCAGAAAGGAACATTATTAGGCACCAACCAAGTCTTAAGCAGCTGGAAAATGGGGGTTGGCTGTAGGAGAATTTGGGCGGCTAAGGAAGGAAACTCCGAGGGCCTGGCCACTGGCAACGTCCTTTCCTCTGTGTCTCCCTGAGCTTCCTTCTGCACAGGAAGGGCCCAACGAAGGCCCACTAAGGAACACAGGGCCTGGTCAGCTTGACCTTGACCTGCCAGAAGGGCCAGTTCTAAAGTCACACGGCTGGATGCCAGACCCCACTAGACCCCAGCAGGGAGAAGACACAACGAAACCTGTCACTGATGGCACCCCGGCTTACCCAGAGCCCGTGTCACTGCACCAGCCGCTGCGGTGGCCTCTGCCAGGACGCTGCGACACACACAACCCCACTCCCTCCACCTGTCCGGCCCACAGAGCTCACGCTCCCACTGGCTTAACCTCGGGCTACACATGGCGGCCATTCACTTTGTGCCTACAGAAGATCTCTGGACCACCGAGCCCAAAGAGCTCCTGGTCTGAAAAAAACTTGATAAAGTTTACAAAACAAGGCTCTCACTCACACACACAGTGAGCGAACCTCCAACACTGTAAGTTCCTGGAGGAATTCATCCATTGTTTGACCCCCGCCCCCCAATTTTCTTGAAAGGAGGGCAAAGCAGTGAGTGGAAATGAAGAACTGGACTAATTTCCCAGGTCAGCATTTGGCACACTGGAGGCCAGCTTAGGTGGGACCCAATGCATACAGCAGGGCACAGAAAGTACAGGCCAAATCTCTTCATCCTCAGACCCTCTCTGCCCGGGTGCTGAGAGGATTCTTTCCATCCTGCATGAAATACTAAGAGGAGGGCGCCCACCGTCCTCCATCAGGGTCTCTGATGGACTTTCCACTGCGTAAACTCTCCCCTGGCTGACAGCATCAGCACTGAAAATGGACGTCTTCTTGGGCAGCTGCCTAGAGTCAAAGCTTTCTTCAGTATCACCTAAAAAGTATGTATTTTGGAAATTTCTGCGGCTTTTGCTTATGGCTTAGTTAAATACCTCCCCACCCACCTTTTCTTCTAAGTACATTTGGTCACTTCTACAACTTGTGTAACTGGAGGCCTTACCTGGTCAGCCCTGTTTGAGGTGTTGCCTGTGATCCCCACCTCAGCAAATCCACCCCCAAAATCATAATGGACATTAACGGTGTGGTCACATTACAGAGCTGGAAAACAAAAGTCCTTTTGCTTTTACAATTTCAAAGGCCTCAAGTGGAAGAGAAACTGGCTGACTTTAGTAATGGAAAGAGGGGTGCAGCAGGCTTCAGTCAAGAAGCAACTTCCCAGGTAAGGTCCTAAAGTATCATGACTATCAATCCACAAACAAGAAAGAACCATAGCAAAGAAAACAACACAAATATTGTTCTCTAATCATGTGAATAACACCACGAGTAAGAGTCATATTATTGCAGTAACTCAGATCAGGTAGTGATAATCTGGTGGGGGATCACATGGGTGGTGATGGCAAATTGTGCTTTTTCACATTATAACAAAGATGTTGAACCCAGAAAGGATGAGGGGAGCTCTGGGAAGGGCAAGGACAGAGGGAAGTCTGTGATTCCCAGCATCACAACTTCAAAGGGGAACGTTTGGGGGCTGGGAGGAAACAGCACAAGGGTGGAGTTAAAAGCAGATGCTTCCTCTTGTAGCCAATAAATCCCAGGGAACCACGAGCAGGGGTCCCGCAGGCCAAGGTGTGGGAGAGGGGTCTGCGTTCTGTCAGGAGCTCAGGGCTCCAGATTCTGTCATGTCTTTCTATTTCAAGGATAGGAATAATAGGCCACACAAGGTAAGCTTTTCTCCCTGTGATAAAATGTCATGCCCCAAACTCTGTTTTGGTAAAAACATGCAGAAGGAAAATACTAGCCTAACTACTATCCCAGTTTTTAGGGGTAAGACACATACAAAATATATCACTCAGGATCAACTCGGGTGAAATTTTCAATTCTGGGGGGACAAACTGGTAGCTTCTTTTCGAATTTCAGAATTAAAAAAGCTAAGCAGGTGATTTTTTTTTCCCCCCTGTAAGTTTTTTTTAGACCCACTCAAGCCAGCCAGGGGAATGTCAGCTTGTCACAAAGTACCAGTCACTGCTCAGACTCCTGGTACATTTGTTCAAAGGACGTCACTGCCAGCCTGCAGAACCAAGGAGATCGCTCACATCCTCACACGGAGAAGTGCGGAGAGGGTCGACAGAGGGGAGCGACCAGCGTACCCAGGTATAACAGCACACATATCCAGCAGGAAGCCATCTTGACCCAGAAGATGGACCAGCTCCCGCTGAAGAAGGTTTCAATGTTGGCACTTTCATAGCTGCGGAAACAAGAGACCCAGTTGTGATCAGGGCAGGGAGAGAACAGGTGGTGAGAAGGTCTCTTCCACCAAGTCTGTCTCTCCCTGCTTCCACCACCTCCAGCCTTTCTTTTTTCCCTAGCAACTCAATTCAGGTATAATTCACACTGACTTAAAGTACACGATTTTTGTTACATTCATAGACTTGTGTAACCATCACCACAATCAATCTTAGAACATTCTCACCCCCCCGGAAAGAAACCCTGCACCCTTCAGCTGCCCTCTCATTTCCCTCCTCCTCCCAGCCCCTGCCACGCATTTATCCACTTTCTGTCTGTATGGCTTTGCCTATTCTGGACATGTCACCATGCATGGAATCATGTGGCCTCTTGTGACTGGCTTTTTTTACTCAGCATACTGTTTTCAGGGTGTATCTACGTTGTAGTATCTAACAGTACTTTATTCCTTTCTGTTGCTGAGGAATATTCCATTGTGTGGATATAGCACCTTTTGTTTATCCATTTGTCAGCTGATGGACATTTGGTTGTTTCCACTTTTCGGCTATTATGAATGATGCTATTATGAACATTCGTGTACAAGTTTTTACGTGGACATACGTGGTTTTTTTTTCTCTTGGTTATATAATTAGGAGTGGAATTGCTGCATCATATAATAACCCTGTGTTCAACATTTTTGAGGAACTATTTTCCAAAGTGGCTGCACCATTTTACCTACCAGGAGTGAGAGGGGGTTCCAGTTTCTCCACATCCTTGACATGTTATTTTCTGCCTCCATCCTTTCTTAAACTTCCGAAGCCAAAATTTTCCAGGAATTCTCCAGGTATCACTGGGAAGCATTAGAGGCTCTAACACCCGCTTCTCCCTCAGGATGTTGGGGAAGAATCTCCTCAGGGAAGCCTTCCCCATCACTCTATTTGAAACCGCTGCCCCCAGCATCCCCGACCCCACTGGTACTCCTCCTTCCTCTTCTTCACTTTTCTCCCCAGTAGTCAGCACTGTCTGACACGCTGTATTTGCTGTGGATCACCGTCCATCTCCCCTGTTAGAATACAGTCCCTGCCACCCACAGCAGTGTGGCATGAAGGAGCCACTCACATGTTTGTTGTACAGTGAGTCTTAATGTCTATCCGAAGTTATTCTAATGTCTATCTTAGGTATATCCTCAGGCACAACAAATTATGATGCAACAGAAACTTTGGATCGGGCAAAGAAATCTCCAAAAGGAATCAAAAAGAATCTCCATGTAGTGACAGGGAAAGTCGGGCCCATCATGTATTGTCCATCACGTAAGTTAAAAAACAACCCTCAAAGGGGAAAATATGTGTAATCACATTTATGTTTTAAAAATTATATAGGCTTATAAATGCACAGAAAAGGAACGAAAGGATACATACCATATAGTTAGCAGTGGTTATGGGGTGGGGGTGGGGGGTCCATTGTTACTTTTCACACTTCCACCTTAATTTTTTTTTTTTTTTTTGGCCGTGCCATGCTGGCTAACCCGCGCCCCCTGCTGTGGAAGCCGGGAGTCTTAACTACTGGACCACCAGGGAAGTCCATATGTTAGTTTTTTTTAACAAGATGTTTCAAACTTTTGTAATGAAAGTGTAAAAAAAAAAAAAAAAAAAAAGACAAAGTACAAAGTAGAAAAAAAAGAGTATCTTCTCTTTCTTAAAGGCACAGTTCCATGTTCTTCCTCCTTACTATTACTATGCTCTCAAGACTGCCCACGTGCCATTAACCTCCCATTTTCTTAAAGCTGCAGTAAGTATCACCAATTGCCAGGCTTAGAAGCACTCCAACAGAGGGACTTCCCTGGTGGTCCAGTGGTTAAGACTCCATGCTCCCAATGCAGGGGGCCTGGGTTTGATCCCTGGTCAGGGAACAAGATCCCACATGCCGCAACTGAAAGATCCCGCAACTGAGACCTGGCGCAGCCAAATGAATAAATAAATATTTTTTTAAAAAGCATGCTGACAGACTGTCAGGAACACAGACTGTTTCTGTGAAGATGAGTACAGCAGCACTTGGAGAAGAAGTTAGTTGACTCCAAGAGATCTGATCTTCGGGCCATAAAAAATAGGACGTTTTTAAAAGACTTTTTTTTTAACAACTTCTAAAACATCTAAGACAATGGGGCCACTCACTTGAACCAGTTGGTGACGGTCATCATCACATAGAGGGAAGCCAAGAAGAATACGAAGTGGAAATAGGCATAGCTGTAGACAGTGCTTCTCTTCTCATCATAAATGACCCTCGGGCCCTCTTTCACATTCTGCTGCTCTTCTGTGTCTGTGAACCACAAAGCGAGCACAAGCCCAGTGAGTGAACACACTTATGTTTACCATTTTCGCAAAGCCACACTCGCTAATTTCCATCCCAGGGGCTGTTGAGTAGAAAAGCTGTCAAAAATCATTTGTACCCTCAGGCAATTTCATCTATGCCATAAGCCCCAAACACCCACCTCACCCCAGAACCTTCTAAAACAGGATGAGTTACCTAATGTCGGTCACTTTATTTTAACAGAAGAGAGCCCTTAAACACACAAAACATATTATAAGCTCAGAAGAAAATGAGAGAGCAGAGCAAGAGTTGTCAAGCCCCTGGGATGCTCTAATTCAAGAAGAAAAGTAAGCTGAACGAAAGAAATTTTCCAAATTATCATTCCTTTAAAAAATGCACCTCCTGCTCCTTGAAATCTCACTGGGTAATGTAACTTATATAAATATGACCCAAAATATAGACTGTTCTTCGCCTGCCAGAATATCAACACAAACAAATCCCAGCAACCCTTTGGGAAGAATGTGTAAAGTGTTAACACATAAGAAAAAACCAGCTCTGGAATAAAAATTTCCTCTTACCACTCAAGTTATTTGCGTCTGAATCCCAAATGCTTACAGACTAGAGCTACAGGTCTGCAGGGCCACACGGAGCACAGAAGGAAAGCTGTCTACTTACCCTCTCCACCGGAGCCGAAGCAAAAACAACACCGGGCTACCTGCGAGGGCAAAACCAACAAAGTCAGGCAGCTTGCTTTCTGCTTTTCTATCTCCACATTGGTTAAGAACTAAAGGCCACCTATGTGCCAAACCTTCTCCATCTGAACTATATCCCAAGCCCTGAACTGCACGCTTCATTCCTTCGAAATGTTCTGACTACCTGTTTGTTCTTCCAAGACGCTCTGGGGGCTACTGACAGGAAATAAGGACATGGAGGTGAGCCACGCAGATCCCCTTCCAAGGTGCTCCCTTAGTGCTTGCTCAGCTACTGCGAGGCTCTAGAAGGCAGCTCCAGGCTTTGCCCCAGCTGTGGGTTGCCCCACCCTCGAGGGAGCCTGTCCTGGGCAACCCATACAGAATGCCCGCTCACGGCAGGGCTGTAAAGGCGCAGCCACTGACCCCTGGGGGACAGCTCTGATGGGTCGGGTATCTGCTCCGAGTGCCCGGGGGGTGAGCAGTGGCTCTGTCCAGCCTGCAGTGCCCTTCGACTTCACCCTCTGCCCCATGCTGCCCCCTCCCGTCCTTCCACATGTTTTGATCCCTAATAAACATCCTGCACATCAGGCTCTGCCTCGGTGGCTGCTTCTGGAAAACTCAACCTGGAACACAAAGTGAATGAGACAAGGTCGCCACACTCATGGAGCTCACTCCTGGTGCTTTGCTCTACTTGCTACTTGATGACATCCTCTTCAGCACCTGGGGCTGGGATCATTATCCTGTTTACACGTGAGGAAACTGGGGTCAGGCAGGCTGAATAACTGGCCTGAAGTCACAAAACTAGGTTAGTGACAGAGCTGGGAGAGGAACGCAGTGAACCCCAATAGGCAGCATGTGGTATCTAGGAGATCGTGGGGCTGACAGACTCAGAAAGGGTAAAACTAAGGGATCTGGGGCCAGGAGGCCTACCCACATTTCCTATTAAAATCAGGCTCTGAGCTGGCTGCCTCATGGGGGCAGGGGTGCTGGGGACAGCAATGGATGGGATGCTTTCCTTTAACAGTCCTTGGTTCCTTCCAAATGTCATGCCATGTTTCTGACCTACTCAAAACAATAAACAATTTTTAAAAAAAATCAGGTTACGAAAAATTACTACATGATTCCAGAAGTACGCTGGTAAACAGAATAAGAAATGCTACACATGCCAAGACAGTCTGGGAAGTGCTGGGTCCTCAGCACCTTCTGGCTAACAGTTTCACGACGAAGAACAGAGAGCCAGGGTCAAGGACATGGGAGCTTGAGCCTTCGTCCCATTTATACATCTCAAAGCCAAGCCCTTTTTCCTTCGTGCATCAAGGAAACTTGTCATAGAGGGATTGGCCTTGACAGAATCTTGGATCAAGTGATACAGTCTAAGATTCACTAATTCATTCAATGGGGCCAAGACATGGTATGCTTAAGCTTTTGAAGCTTAAGTTACAACAAGAAATGAGTAACTCTCTCTTTCAAAGGTATATCCGTGAAATGTGAGGCAAGGAGTTAGCAAACCAACTTCCATCCTGTGTGCTCTCCAGTTCAGAGGGAAATGCTGGGGCTCTTTCCTTGGAATGAGAAGAAAAACATCCTCTCTTAAATCTAATTCGGAGACTTGCTGTTCTTTGCACTTTAACTCTGTACACAATGGGGATATTGAAGCCAGAGCGGTCCAACCTCAGCAGGGGGTGACCCAGTCAGTGGTGTGAATGACCACTTGCCTTCTAGAGGCCATTCTCTTCTGGGAGAATAGGCAGTAACCCATTCAAACTCAGCACAGCTTTCTCCTTCTTCAAGTGACAGAAAGAGCTGTTGAATGATACTGGCAGACTGACAACCCCTCATAATGGTCCACTATCTCCAGATCTGGTGCAGGGAGGACCATCCCCAGAGACCCACTGCAGAACAAAGTGCCCATATCTGGACAGACACCAGGGCCCTTCCTCCACGCAGCCAGGGCTCGGACGCCAGGCAGGATCAGCAACAGGGCCCGTGGAGAGCAGCTGAATCTCCGGCAGTGGTGGTTAGAACACAG
Source organism: Eschrichtius robustus (assembly GCF_028021215.1). Classification (NCBI taxonomy): domain Eukaryota; kingdom Metazoa; phylum Chordata; class Mammalia; order Artiodactyla; family Eschrichtiidae; genus Eschrichtius; species Eschrichtius robustus. The sequence continues at coordinate 63,272,693 of NC_090825.1, forward strand.
CACAGACTCCGGAACCAGAGGGCACGGTTTACATGCTGGCAGATCAAAAGTTTCAAGGACTTAACTTTTCTGTTTTTCCCCCTTCTGTGAAATGGAGATAAAACCCTCCTTGGGTTTCTCTGAGGATTAAATGAAGTCACAGATGTAGCACTTAGAACACAGCTAGTCTTAGCCATCATCGGAACCTCCTGTTCGTTCCATTCTTGGGGTCAGGGCTGAGTCTCTTCCTGGCTGCCTCCATCTGATTAGACCTTTTGTGACCTTGGTGGATGTTCCACTGAGGGCCCCAGAAAAAAGACTTTTGCACAAGAAAGAAAATGACATTCTGCTGACCGACAGGCACCCGCCGACCAGCCTGGTTCTTCGGACGCCGACCGTTCACCATTCTTCGCCCCATGAGATGCCCATCTGCTGGAGCTGCTGCAGTTAACAAGCTCACGTACAGACAGTGCCCAGCAGGGCGGCACAGAGCACAGGCGTGTCCCTCCCCTGCTCCTTCCCGCAGCTACCGTATGACCTCATGGCCATGCCGTGTACGGAGAGCGCAGACAGGTAAAGACGAGGGGAATGGGCGAGAAGTTAAGACAACCCGCACACATTCTGTTACAACAGAGGAAACGAGCAAAGAGCAGCCCAATGAGCTACCCAGGCCTCTGCTGGGAGTGGGGCGGCCGAATGCCACACCAGAGGCCAAATTTGTTGGAGGAAAATCAAGGATTTATTTTAATCCTGTAGTATATTCAGGACATTTCTTTTCCTGTACGAAAATTGTATTCCTTCCTGAGGAGAAAAATGGGATCATGGAATGCAGACCACTAAAGATGCAAATAAACACAGAAAAAGCCTTCTGAAAAATGGGCCTTCTGAGATGAAGCAGGGCAAGAAAAGGAAATGAACTTACTTCCAGTTCAGGAGCTGCGTACCGCCCCTGCAGAGCATCGGAACTTGATCTGGTTGTCGACGTCAAACTAAGAGATAAACAAAAAGGTCAGCAAAGCCTATTAACGTGTTACATCACATAGAAGGAGGGCAGAGCCCCCTGGCCGAGGCGCCAGTGAGAGGCTCACTCTAACCTACAGTTCTGCTTAAATAAAAGTTGTCCATTTTAACATCCCACTTTATTCCAAAATTGCCTGACCTGTTCGATGGCTGATGTTTTTTTCCCATGTTGCATGAGATCATTTTATGCAAAGAGAAGTTTATAGGTTAAAAAAAATAAAAGTCATTTTTTGGTCCTATTATCCCGGTTTTCACTATTGGTTTCTGCTTCTCCTCCCTCAAATGCCAAAATAATTTTCAGATTTCACTTTTATCTTTCCCCTCCCTTTGACTAGTCTCACTTAGAAGGGATCAAAAGCAATGAAAAGAAGCCAGAAATGGCAACAAAATGCACAGGCATGAAAAGCAAAGGTCATCACTATTTTCTGTGATAATCAGCCTGTGGCAGAACAAGGTTTTCTGTTTGGAAATTCAGCACGGAGTAGTTATCAGTGTGATTTAAAAAAATTCTTCCTGCCACTCTCCCCATGCCTAGAGAGGTAAAATGTTATAAAATCTGGCTTACAGGGGTAAAAAAAGAAAAAAAAGGTACTTATTTTTCCTGGGGGGGAAAAAAGGACCATTTTAAGCAAATAGAAAAATATTCAATATATATGAATAATCTTTACAGATTGATTTAGCAAATATTTACCGAAGGTGTGCCATGTGCCAGGCCCTGTTCTAAGCACTGGGCACTCAGTGAAACACACGACAATCCCTGCCCTCCTGCAGCAAATGCACTAGCCTGGGGGCGGTGGGGCTAGTGGAGAGGCAGGAATCAGCAGACTCATTTCAACCAAATAAACTGCAAGAGGCAACACTGCCTTCTCTGCTCATACTCTTCCTCTTTCCCAAGGAGAGAAGAGATCAATGAGATGCAAGTAAACAATAACAAGCTTTCCTCATAAAAAGGTCCCTTGGGATCCAAGAGCATTGCTTCTTCTGTGGTCCCCTCAAGTCCAATAGCATCACTTTCACTTCCGCTTTGAACAGATGGATGTTAATGGAGGCCCACTCCACTCCCACGTCCTGACTTTGAGCCTGGTCTGAGGAATGACAGAAACAATTCCCAATGGCTGTGCACCCAAGAAACACATACACCTTGCTCCTGCACTCAACGGCGTGCTCCATTTTGTGCATATGAATTAGGATTTAACACAGTATATCGTTTCCATGGAGGAAAATGTAACTTAACTTTAGGAAGAGATCAATATCTGGAATTTTCATCTGAAAGATGGTATTTATTCTTTAAAAAAGTTCAAATAAATATTCCATTTCATAAATTCTTGGGAATAAAATGGTTTCAGAAAAGTAAAGCTTTTGATCCTGGCACCTCTGCCACTTTGCTTCCATCATCAGAGAGCCCTTTAAAAGGGGAAGCTTTTGTTCTTCTAAAAATACCTATAATCAGTTCATCATTACTGACACGTGACTTCTACAAGTAGATGTTACAGTAAAATAAGGTCTTTATTCAGTCATGGCCTTTACCCACAGAACACTCTTCTTAAAATTACTGAGAAAATACTGTTTTTACAAACTCTTTAAAAGCCTAGGAAATTCTTATTGTCTGCACTCTGGCTATTACTAAGACCCATCTGGTCGGCACAAGACAACAATTCCCGGATTATCCATAACCTCTTCCCTTCCAGGGCTAAGGCCTGAGTGACTTTAACCCAGTACTTCCTGTGGGGGTGGGAGAAGCCTGACAGCATTTGGTTGGGACAATGCTTCAGTGGACAGAGAAGGTCTAATCACCTTATTTGTTTACTATCTCGAGCCCTCACTCACCAAAAGCCAGTGGCATCTTGCAGTTGTTGTGACAACCAAAAAAGAAAAACGCCTCCCTGCTACCCCCAACCCCTCCCAACCTCTGTCATGCCCAGAATCTCTTCCATATTGTAAGAATGATCTGCAATGCAGGTGCCCCTCCACATCTGCTTCAGTGGTTCTGGAACTGGCCAAACTCCACTAGGTCACAGAAAATCTCTAGACAACATGTCCAGACTTTCCTATCGGAGACCGCAGATTCTGCCCCCGACAAACTTACAGGGCCCTTGAGAGATCCCGTGACTGTTCTCAGACTTGGTATAATCAAGTTCAATTATGTTCCCAGTGGAAACCAGAGTTGGTGGAAAGGGGTCTTCAGCATGTTCCTGATGCAGAGACATGAAGATTTCTAGCTGGCAGGTTAGGGAGTAACAGGATTCCCAAAAGGTACTCCCCCCTCTTCTTAAATAAAAGCAGTAGGTCCAGAACTCACCAAAAGAAGAGATAACCCTCCTTGACTTGCCAACTTTTCTCCATTTAAACCAATCTCTCCAGTGCCATCTTACCAATCTTGCACCTATTTCCATATGGTCTGCTATAGTGCTGTGAAATGTCCCATTTGGAACTAGCAAGTTGTTTGACCTTTTTTTTTATTTTTATTTTTTTTAATATAACAAGCTTACCCTTGTTTTTTTTTTTTTTAATTTTATTTATTTATTTATGGCTGTGTTGGGTCTTCGTTTCTGTGCGAGGGCTTTCCCCAGTTGCGGCAAGCGGGGGCCACTCTTCATCGTGGTGCGCGGGCCTCTCACCATCGCGGCCTCTCCTATTGCGGAGCATAGGCTCCAGACGCGCAGGCTCAGTAGCTGTGGCTCACGGGCCCAGCCGCTCCATGGCACGTGGGATCCTACCAGACCAGGGATCGAACCCGTGTCCCCTGCATTGGCAGGCAGACCCCCAACCACTGCGCCACCAGGGAAGCCCCTGACCTTTATTAAAGAGTCAGTTTTTCCAATTTTGTACTCAAATTCCTAAGACAGCTGAAAAAATAGTTATTTTTTTCACTTAAGCATAGCTAAAACTGAAATAGCCGGGGAACATTTTACAGCACAAATGCCTCTTAATAACGCCATTATGCAAGTCATCCAGCTGATTGTTCCACCTAAGTGAAGGACCTTACTCCAAGTCTTCCCAGGGGGGGAAAAAATGACGATGAACCTGTCTCTCCCAATACGCCAGCAAAGGAGATGTAAGGAAAGGCTTCCTGAACTGGGGGAGAAATATAGGAGCAGTGCCCACATCTCAATTTTCCTTATGTGAACAACGAGGGAATTGAACTTTTCTTTTTTTGGGGGGGGGGGTGCGCGCACAGCTTGTGGGATCTTAGCTTCCCGACCAGGATGAAACCCGGGCCCTCGGCAATGAAAGGACACAGTCCTAACCACTGGACTGCCAGAGAATTCCCAAGAGGGAATTGAACTTGATCGACTCCATGATCCTGTCTCATCTGACAGTTTGCGAACTTGAAGCCAACAGAATAACAATTTCAATCAATATCTAGAGACCAAGGAGGGACTTCAGGAATAGCTGGGGGAGGCCAGGGCCTATGACAGCAAGGATCCAGGCCTAAGGGGGTACAGGGGCATCCGCTCATAGAAAGAGCCATCGGGGGACTCCTGACGGGGTCCGGGCTGTGACATTTCTTTACAGCGTAATGCCTGGGTACAGTAGAAGAGGCTTTGGGAGAAAGGGCAGCCTCAGTTGGAAAGCTGGGGAGTGGGTTTTGGCTGAGCCCTTCTTCCAAGCTAAGACAGCCAAGAGTAAAACATCCTGACAGTGAGTGCCCAGAAGCAGGACTTGGGACAGACAGCCAGAAACTGAGACTGGAGGTCATCATGAGAGCCTCCTAAAGAAGTGTTTGAGAGAGAGAGAGAGTATGTCGGGGGTGAGGAGACTCCAGTTGGGTGAGAACATAGCACAGTGAGCCTCTAAGATCTTACCAAAAAAAGTGAACCCCAATCCCAAGCAACCCTGGACTTCCATTGAAAATAGGTGATTTCTTCTCCCTTCAATGCACACACCACCCGATCTTCTGGCTTCCTACAGATTCTATGGAGAATTCTAGATATTCCTGCAATCATCTTCAAATGACAGTTTTCGCCCAGGCAGGGCAGCCTCCTTCTGTAATATCTTCCAATCTCTCAATCCTCTGAGTCTAGGAAAGTCAAGATTTGAAACACTCCTAATTGTGCCGCCTCTCACGCCTCCCCGTTTAAGGCCCTCCTAGGCTGAACTCAGTACCCCTTGAGCTCCAAGATGCTTAGTATCAAGTTCTCAAAGCCCATTCCTCCTGGAGCTGTGGTGGGTAATCAGAGCAAACATCAGTCCCTCAGACACCCTCACCCCACCCTGCGCAGCACCTCACTGACCCCTGAGGAATCACCTGCCTTCACCAGGCAGTGTGTTCGTGCCGTGTGTTCCACCAGTACCCTGGAGCTGCCTGTCTACTCCTCATCTGCACTCGGTGTGGCTGCTGTTTCTGTCTCCTCGTTCCTTTGCGCTCTACGGTTTTGCAGTTTGGTTACCAGCATTCAAAAATGCTTGTTACTGGCATTTAGACAGATGTTAAGTAGCAGCTGTCAGCTTTGAAAGTTATTATCTTTTGGGAATATCAGATTAGACCTTACCAACCTCCACTAAAGTGCCTCTAAATTCCAAAAGGAGCCATGTTTTATTCATCATTTCTCACTCAAGGGTGGCAGTGAAAATCTAACAGGGTGGAAATTCCACACCAACTGGTGGCAGTTCTATCAGCACATTAAATAGCATTTTTGCCATCTTTTCCATTGATGGGCTTATAGCAAATCTATGCCCTATTTATATCTCAGGGCACAAACATTTTTTATCATGCAGGATTAGGCATTCAGCAACTCAAAACACATATGATTTTATTCTAACAAATATCTTTACAGCTTTTTTTTCCTGATAGTACAAACAAAAGAAACACTAGCTCACTGTAAAAAAAAAAAAAAATTTTTTTTTTAGAAAAAAACAGGAAAAAAAGTTATCTCTAATACCACCACTCTTACAAGCTTGGTTTATCTCCTTCCAGGAGTTTTTCTACATGTGTAAATACAACTATATTTTATTTCTAAAATGGAATATTCTACACTTATAGTTTAGTAACCTACTTTCTCCTCACTGGATTTACCAATATTTTTTTACATACCAATACAGAAAAAAACGTGAGTGACAAATCGTAAAATTAGCCATGTTGCTGACACTTCTCCCCAAAGCCCAACAATAACAGACTCAGGAAGGAAAATCTTAAGAAAGGAAGGGCTAAGAATCAGGATTAAAATGTGGGTGGCCTTTATGAGTTTCCTGAAAACATTCATTGATGAGGGCCCGAATCAGTGAACAAGTATGGAATTAATAACGGTGCAAGGCCAGAAACCCGGTCACCACAGTCCCTTCTGCTGCAGCATGGAGAGGCTGTCACCACATCACAGACAGGCTGAGAGCTTGCACGCATTTGCAAGCTTGATGCATGACTGTGAACACGTGCTTTATAAAACTCAGTTCTCTTGTCTACGTCTGTCGTCTATGTCTATGTCTGTTGGTCCCTCTCTATGGCATTAGGGGGTGTTAGAAGCTCTACGAGAAAAAGCCAACATGCTCAGAGAGACATTCTATTTATACAAGCTATCACCACCAGGATGGTACAGTTTCGGCCAGAGGAAGATTACCATGTGCCTGTGACTAGCTGAAATTTTTAGACACTGAAATATAACAAACGAGGGACTTCCCTGGTGGTCCGGTGGGTAAGACTCCATGCTCTCAATGCAGGGGGCCCAGGTTCGATCCCTGGTTGGGGAACTAGATCCTGCATGCATGCCACAACTAAGAGCCCGCGTGCCGCAACGAAGATCCCATGTGCCGCAACTAAGACCCAGCACAACATACATACATACATACATACATAAATAAATAAATATTTTTAAATAAAAATAAAGAAGAAGAAATATAACAAATGAAATGTAAAACACAGGAGTAAAACCTAAACATGAAAGGGTTACTGTCAAAGGGAAGCTTGCTCATCAGTGAAATATGTACCTGAAGTAAGAAACTTATCATTCCTACCCTTTACTTTTCTCCTTCTCGTATCTTCTACAGATTTTGAAGGTGGAATAAACCTCACCCCAAGCATCTGCAACACAGCCTGTTTATGTATCACACCTACTTTTGGAGGAATGACTTCGCCTCCTTAATAGCAATGTGGGTTTTAGCATAAAAGAAAAGGGATGCTTCCTGTCTTTCCTGGACCAAGCACAAAATGACTCTGTATGGAGTGCTCTGTACTCTTTCCATCAACAAGAGAACAAACGGTATTTCCGCTGGAGTAGAAAGTTGCCAAAACATTCTGGCACATACCACCTCTTCCTTACTTTGTGCTCCCTTACCCTCCAAAAATGCTTTAGCAAGTAATACTCAACCGTCTGCTAAAGGATTGCAACGTACCATATATTTTATTTACCTCATAGAAATACAAGTTAGGCAAATGAAGTCCAAACACCTAGATTTCATGCTGTAATACCAACCTTTTTACTTCGGGCTACATTTTCCCTCTTCCTCAGATGGTATTTGTTTGGCTGCCTCACACTGCTAAAACGTATTTAAATTCTCCTCTTATACTTTTAAAGTCTGCAAAGATGGCCTCAGGTAACTCCTGAAACTTACCAGGAATACAAGATGCACGCACACAAGAGAGTGGTACCCAGTCCAGCAACCAAGTTTTTGTCTCTGTACAGGTCCTGACCAAAGTCAGGCACACAGATGGTGATGTTCTTCCCATGTTGATCTAGAACTTGTGAAGAAAAGGGAAAGGAATCACAGCCAAATTAGAAAAGCCCGCTGTAGCTCAGGAATGCATTCACTTTGGGAAAATTCATGCAGCGCAGAACAGTGAACACTCAGCACTGGAGCTTCTCCTCTACCGTCCCACTCGACTCAGACTAGATTGTTACTACTGTGAAGCGCCCTCTGCCACCTAGGAAGCCTCTCGGAGCAAGACCCTCGGGTTCCAGCTTAGTGCTAAAGGGATCTTCAGTCCCAGGACTTTCTAAGAGTCGTGTTATTTTTCAGTACTATTGAAACAATAGTAAAAAGTAAACTTCGGTCGTTTTTCAGTTGATTGGGCGGCAGGTAGCATGCAGCTAACTGAGAGCATCCTCCATGTCTGTCCTCCCTGGAGGAGCGTCGAGACTATTACATCAAACAGGAACCTGCAGGAACTGCTATCTGGCCGACAGCCTCCACCCAGATGAGAAGTCATTTTACTGTCGGTAACAGGACAGTCATGACATCTTAAGGCTGTAACCTGGGAACCTCCTCAAATGGTCTAGAGCTTTAAAAAATTGTGAGAGGCTACATAACAAAGAATTGTATCATATTACCATCACTAGTCGTTTACTTTTTATCTATCACAGAGTCTTCAATTTTGAACACCCAAGCTGGGTCTGTTTGCCAACTCTGCCCAAAAATAAGGAACATAAACATAAAATAACAGGCTAGAAACCATTTTACAAACATGCACATTCTGAGAGTTTAAAGTTGGACTAAAATTATTACTGGTGCTCCCACTTGAAACTGTAAACTTAACTGTGTGTGCTGTGGTTTAAGGAATCTTTATTCTTAGGCCAATGAAAATTTTCTTTACAAAACTGACCAAAATATGAACTTTGCTATTTAAGTAGTACCACCCGAAATTAAAAATAAAAGTTTTTTTCTGTATTTAAGTGATACCTGCCATTAAAAAGAAAAATGTTGTAACCAAAAACCCCGTTAAGTTAAAAACAGAGATTAATACATAAATAGTCAAAACACTCATAAAAGTCTTAAATAGACTAGACTTAAATAAACTTAGAGTCACGATAGACCTTTTTTTTTTAAAAAAAAATTATATCCAGGATAGACTATACTTAATATGACATACAATTATATTCGCATTGTACTATAAATAGCTATAAAGGCAAGACCCATATGTAGCACATGTATAGGCTAAAATTCCAAATTATCTTTGCATTTGCTTTCTAAATTTAAAAAAGGAAAACAACTTCAATTTTCTATTCTAGAGAAAAGAGAGTACATGTATTTAACCTGATGTATATAAGATAAAATGTACCCAAACATACTCACGTGTATATGAGTATACATTTATGTATCACAAAAGTGATAAAGATGATGAAATATAACAAGTATAGAAATCAACACAAGAAAATTTGGTCCTTTACTGGGAAAGCTTATAATATAATAGTGCTTTTATAGTTCTCAAATATTCATTGCAACTACTCTACAAGAATAATAGGTACCCTTTATATAGCACCTACTACATGCCAGGAACTGTACTTATACTTATATACACACACATACTCACTGAATTCTTAAAAACCACCCTATAAAAGAAGAATTTTATTTAATTATCTTCTTAAAATAATAATTAAAATTCTTATTTTAGGGGCTTCCCTGGTGGCGCAGTGGTTAAGAATCCGCCTGCTAATGCAGGGGACACAGGATCGAGCCCTGGTCCGGGAGGATCCCACATGCCACGGAGCAACTAAGCCCGTGCGCCACAACTACTGAGCCTGCGTTCTAGAGCCCACGAGCCACAACTACTGAAGCCCGTGCGCCTAGAGCCCCTGCTCTGCAACAAGAGAAGCCACTGCAATGAGAAGCCCGCGCATCACAACGAAGAGTAGCCTCCGCTCCTGCAACTACAGAAAGCCCGCGTGTAGCAACAAAGACCAGATGCAACCAAAAAAAAAAAATCTTATTTTAAAGGCGAGATATCTAGGGAGAGAAAAGTAAGTGACTTTATACAAGTTACTTAAGCGGCAGAACCACTCCCACGCTCTTTCTACTCTCTCCGTTACAGTCAGAGAAATGACCACCTAAAAACAATTAATAACCATCTAAAAATAATAATAAAAAAATAAAGAGAGCAAACAAATTTTTCTTGAAAATTCTGATTATTTCTTGAACATTTGAGTATTTCTGAGCAGGAAAATGCAGATTAGGCCTCAAAGCAAACTCAACAGCCCTCCTTAGTTCATGTCTTTCCTGAACAGCAGGAAGACTCAGGAGAAGGAAGTTTCATGTTCATATCCCATGTTGAGGACGTCATTTAATGAAGAAGTCTAGATCATCTATTTTGATGTGTCGTATCCCTGATACTGAAACGATAGCTCACAGAGACACAGTGCTCACTCCACAAATGACACTATTCATCCTGCAAGCACAGGCTCCCTAACAAGCCGGCTTACCTACTTCTACAGGTTTGCTGGACAGAGCTGAGAACGTGAGATACGTGACGTAGCAGCTGATGAGACCCGACTGCAGTAACCCAGAGTGCGGCTGTCCTGGAGAATGAGAAGAGACAGCGTTTTAAATCAATGATGAGAAAGCATATGTGCCTTAAAAAAACAGGTCTCTCCCAAATGATATCCCTCCAACTTGGAGCCCCACCCTTCAAGGTAAGAAGAGGTACGTAATGTGTTTCTCAGACGACACCAAAACATTTGGGGAGGGGGCGGGGCGGGGAGTGATACACTGAACCTAACTGCTGTTTTAGAGACGACAAGTTCTGCCGAGTTCTCTCCCAACACCCTATTTTGATAATAACTACAGCTGTACTGAAACATATTGCCTGGTCTCCCTGAGGTTCATAACGTTAGTTCTTAAATCACAAAATCTCCAAAGAAAATTTACCGTTGTTATTTGTGACATCACATAGCTTAGTGGGGTAAATGATGGATTTTATAGGGTGGGCCTGGATTCCAGATTCAACAAGGCCATCAGACACACATAGTCCATGACAGTGGGAAAAAGCTCGTATCTGTCAATGGACAAAAAACCTTTGGGAATACCAGAGCTGGTCCAAACCAAAGAAGAAGGCTATGGGACTGAGCATTCACTGGGAAAAGGGCTTCAATGTTACAATATTTAAATTAAACTGTTTGGATGGTTGAGAGTAACCAAGATGTGATAAAAGGGATTCATCCTTTTTTTGGTGAAATTTTCAACCACCTGCAGACATAAAAGGATTTAGTTTTACCCAGTCTTCCCTCTGATTAAATTTATGCCCAGAGTTATAATTATTAAATTATAATGACCAATAAAGGTAAAAAATAGGCCCTTTTATAATGTTGCTCTTTGGCATGGGAATAAGACTCACCTTAACAATTAATGGCATTAAACCAAATATTTCAAAATATTATAACTATTTCAAAAAGTAGGATTTAACCCAAAGAATATTTTAATCTGAATACTAATGCTTTAGGAAATTCTTAATTGATCAATTAAAGGAACTGGAGGAGTAATAACAGTCTCAATTTCAATAATGAACTTCGATCATCTCTTCCTTTTGGCTTTGAAACAAGCATGAGCAAGATGAGGCTCACAGGTTTCTGTTGGCTTTGCAGAGGAAGGACCGGGATATGAGAAAGGTTAGCTCCCGGAGCTAGCTGCCGGCAGAGCCAGGATCGGATTTCCTGCTTCCTGACTCTGGGACCACGCTGTCCTCAATTTGTGGTCCACAGGGGTCTTAAGTGAAAGATGAGCCGCAAAACAGCTCCTTCCGTAGCCTTCTCACTCATTCAAGTTTTACACAGAGATCACACGGAAGAGCTAAATATCCACTCAAGGTGTTTTCCATTGAAAGGCTCCTTGTAGTACATTATGTAATGGCAACATCTATCTCCTTATTTATTGGCTTCATTACACTCAAATCTTGGACACAAGGCATGCGTGACTATCACATTCGCCCCAGTGTGGGGCATGAAGGGGACACTGGGGTCCCACCTTTCCTATTGCTGACCCACCCGTGGTAAATTAAGGAATGACCATAATTTCCAAAAAGGGAGGGGTGTTGCTCAAAGACATTTATAATATGAATAAGGAAGAACGGAAAAAAACTGTGCTTACGATTTTGGACACAGGGTGAGATGGCTACCGCTGAAATAAGCAGACACAGGCCTCCGTTTATCCCCAGAAGAATTTTATTTTCCACGCAACCATCTTTCTGTGTATAAAACACTGCCATCAAAATCAAGCCTCCCGTGGCGATGGAGTACATGATGAGAGTCACCAGGGACAGAGAGGCGTACCACAGCTTGTTGCTAGCTGTGCCTGCGGTCCTGTTTCTCCAGGAAGTGGAGAAGAGGAAGGGGAGAGAAGACAGGTCAGTTGATTCTCCGACAGCATCTACCATCCCTCAGGCATTATTAACTAATGCTATCAGGCCCCAGGCCATAGTAATGAGTTATCCAGAAGGCCTATCATTTTACCGACTAGAAGCTCGAAGGTACAGGTAAATATGTAAAAACTTCTTGGCTCAAGCATAGAATTTTTTCTAAACACTGAAAACATTCCATCTTTGACTCAAGTGTATTATTCACCAAGTAAAATGAATATACCACAGACTTTATTCTAGCTTCCCCATTCTGGATGTCAATTACCCTGGGACAGGTTTTGGCAGTATTAAAAAGTGGCTCTTTGCTGGAGTTTGAGCTTTCCCCATAAACACAGAGCCTGGAGGTGCCAGTCTCTTACGCCAAGCGCTGCCAGCAGCTCCTGCTGATGCTCATCTTCTCTTCAGGGAGAGAGAAGCAAATGAACTTCACCCGGAGAAAGACTGGCTGACCTCAGCTCTTCTGTCCCTGCACTGAAAAGGAGAATCTCTACTAGTACTGCTTCTCCCAAACAATGCCAGGTATGATTAAGGAGAAGTTTGACATTAGAAAAAGTGAAGACAGGAATTCCCTGGTGGTCCAGTGGTTAGGACTCAGTGCTCTCACTGCCAGGGGCCCAGGTTCAATTCCTGGTTGGGGAACTAAGATCCCGCAAGCCACGCAGCACAGCCAAAAAAAAAAAAAAAGGGGCGGGGTGGGGGGAGAATAAAATCAGCCGGCAAAAGAGTAAAAATTTTAATGGGATTTACAATAAAGAATCTAAAAGAGGAGGTTAATGTGCTCTCTGGTTTATATAAACATTAATAAAGGGATGGGAGAAATAAGTAGTGATTTCACAATCTACAGAAACCGTTCAGAACAAAGAAAAGAGTGCTTATTGTTGCTAAATGAAGAGGACAGAACAACAACAGGGGGATGGACTGAATCACTGTCGTCTGCCTCAGGATTCAATTGCCCTTTGTAACCACACTCTCACAAACCTTCACAGAGAAAGCAGCATACTTAAGGTCTTCACAAAGCCGGAAAGTGTTCAAGCAACCCAGCTAAAATGTTCCAATTATGAAGTTACTGCAGCCGGAGACAAAGAAAACAGGGAGGAAAGGCCAAAATGACAATGACCATCATATTCCTGAAACTGAGCCAGGTGCTCCGATGACCACAGAGTTATTCTCACAGAGAAGGCACACAAAGCAAATGAAGAGAAAATGAAACTAGAGAAAGGAAGGAGCCAAATGGTAATCGATGACATGGAGAGAAAATGGATTATGTAGAAAAAGGTGAACACTGCTGACCAGTGTGTAGGTGGGGTCCAGCTGTTTCCTCACTAGTCTTTTGGGCTACGTTATTAGTATAAGAAGGATTTTCTTAACAGTTAATTTATGCTCAGATTCCCAAGGTTAAATCTTCAACCCTAACCTCTCCGCTCAACTCCAGGCTCCTATTATCCAACTGTTAATGTCTCCACTTGGAGGTCTAATCTGCATGTCAAATTCAGCAGGTCCAGATTAACTTCCCAATATTCAAACCTCCATCCCCAAATGTGCTCTTCTATGATCTTCCCAACCTCAGAACACGGCAATTCCATTCTTCTCATTAGGGGTGGGGGTGGGGGGAGATTAAAGAACTGCAGTTGCTCTTGACCGCTGTCTTTTTCTCTCCCTGCTCCTGTCCTCTCCCCACCACCATGCCATCCCCAGCAGCAAATTCCACTGGTTCCAACTTCAGACTATATCAGAATCTGACTGCTGCTACCATGTGGCTCCAAGCCACCTCGTCCCTCACCTGGATCACCTCCCACTAGTCTCCTTACTTGCACCTGTAACCCCCTCTCATCTTTTCTCAACTTAAAATGTGCATTAGACTCCATCTCTCTAGTGCCCTTGCATGATGGTCCCAGAAGCCCTTCATGAGCCAGCCCAGGGCCGTCTCTGATTTCATCTCTTGCACCCTTCCCTCACCACTGGGGTCCAGCCACAGTGGATGTCCCTGTGCCCCTTAAAGAAGCCAGCACAATCCTGCCTTAGGCTCTCCCCAACTTCCCTCGTCTCCCTCACACCTCGTCATGAAAGCCTTTCCCTGCTCTGCTCGCCCCAACTCCCATACCCTGCTTTCTTTTTCTCCAGAGCACTTTTCGTCATTGAACCTAGTCGTATTTGCTTGATTATAAGTTGATTATCTATCCCCCCTCTCCCCAGGAGAATGTACGCTCCACAGAGCAGGACACGGTTGCATTCACTGCTGCTCTCCTACTGTCGAGTGCCCGGCAAATAATAGGTGCTTAATGAATACGGGTGCAAGGACTGCCAACTGTTAGAGAATAACTGGGTGCAGCAATGGTGGCAGAGTGGCTGTGATTCCTGCTGCTCCAGACTCAATTGGTCCTCCCAATGACATCTGCTATAGACACCCCAAATAAGTGCTGTGACTTATTTACCTTTATACTCTTGGTGCCCGGCACACAGTTAATACTCCAAAAATTTTGAATCAGTGCTCAATAAGAAGCACTTGGATGGAGATTAGAAAAAGACCGGGCAGCGGGGAGGAGTGTATGGACACAGAAGCAAGCAGGTTATCAGGTTAGGAAAGATGGCTGGGCTCAGGCTTCGGGTGAGGGTTAGGAGTAAACAAAACCCAACAACAACATTAATTTAAAATCTAGAAAATCTAATAAATAAATAAATAAAATCTAGAAAATGGGTCTTCATTAGAAATACCTAAATAGGGCTTCCCTGGTGGTGCAGTGGTTAAGAATCCGCCTGCCAATGTAGGGGATATGGGTTCAAGCCCTGGTCCGGGAAGATTCCACGTGCCGCGGAGCAACTAAGCCCGCGCACCACAACTACTGAGCCTGCGCTCTAGAGCCCGCGAGCCACAACTACTGAAGCCCGTGTGCCTAGAGCCCATGCTCCACAACAAGAGAAGCCACCGCAATGAGAGGCCCGCGCACCGCAATGAAGAGTAGCCCCCGCTCGCTGCAACTAGAGAAAGACCCAATGCAGCCAAAAAAATAAAAATTAATTAATTAATTTAAAAAAAAAATGCAACTCCCCCCAAAAAAGAAACACCTAAATATACTGTTTACTTTTTGTTATTTCAGTTTTTTTTTTAAATAAATTTATTTATTTATTTATCTATTTATTGGAGGCGTTGGGTTTTCGTTGAGGTGCACGGGCTTCTCATTGCAGTGGCTTCTCTTGTTGCGGAGCATGGGCTCTAGGTGCGCGGGCTTCAGTAGTTGTGGCACACAGGCTCAGTAGTTGTGGCTCACGGGCTCTAGAGTGCAGGCTCAGTAGTTGTGGCACATGGGCTTAGTTGCTCTGCGGTATGTGGGAATCTTCCCAGACCAAGACTCGAACCCAAGTCCCCTACATTGGCAGGCAGATTCTTAACCACTGCACCACCAGGAAAGTCCCTGTTATTTCAGTTTTGATATAGAACTGATGGTTCGAGTTATAAAAATTGACCTAGAAAGTGTCAAAAACAAGACAACAGGCTTAGAAAGGAGTCGCTTATGCTAAGCCCCACATCACCAAACCAACACAGCTTAGAGTTTCAGCTCTCCCAGAAACGGAATCTTAAACCAGTCAATCCGGAATCCCCTGATCAGCACTAGTTAGGTCACCTAACTGGCAGACGCCTGCCATCCCCTGAAGGAAAGTTACCTCACAATAACCAACCTGCTTTTTTGCCTAATATTACTTCCTTGTCCCTGCTCTCTGCTGCCTATAAATGTCTTTTATTTAGTACAGCTCCTCGGAGCTCCTTTCTATCTGCCAGATTGGAGGGTGCCCAATTTGAATCAAATTTTGCTCGGACAAACTCTTAAAAAAATTTTAATATGCCCCAGCTTACCTTTTAACAAAAGAACAAAACACATGAAACATCACCCACCCACAACATTTTTCAGGTAAAAAAAAAACTGAGGTCAGAGAGGCCAAGTCATATGCCTCAAGTAAAACAGCCAGAGAGCCAGGGGCACTAAAATCTGCAGCATTTGTGTCCAGGCCCATGCCCTTTCTATCCTACTGCTTTTCGGGTATTCTCCTTCTCAAGATCTTTACAAAAGGAGAGAAAAAAAAAAGAAAGGAAAAGGGAAGAAAAATTTTGGTTGTTCCATGAAGAGTGATACAGGTATTATATTTTCTAGACTAACCTTGTAAGCAAGAATCTCTGTTAAGAAACACACCAAAAAAAAACTAAATTAGATGAATTTACATAAAAATAACAATACTTGTACGTTTCCTAGCTTAATCCTAATTTTAGGCCGACCAACCAGCTGTGCGTACGTAGACAAAAGAGATTTTGTTGGGACACTGGCCTCAAAGCCGGGACAACAGCAACATCAATCGTTGCAAAGCTCTTAAGCCGTTCCTATTGGGTGGTTTCTGGAAAGTTTTTAAAGCAATCAAACTCTTCCAAAATGCCTGTTAAAACCTGGCATCGATAATTAGTCCCAGAAAATGGCTTCAGAATCAATCAAAACATTAAAGTCAGAGTAAAAAAAAGCACAAGTATTCTCAAGAGAACATACTATTTAATGGGCAAACCAGGCACTCAGTATCAAAGATGTTGATATTTTACCATGAAGTTCCTTACTCGAAGTTTACTTGTAAAAATTTTAGAAAAAACTTAGGGTGATGCATTCATTTTGTCAAATAAAAAATTCAGAATGAAAGTACTTAAGAATCACCAGGGAATTCCTTGGTAGTCCAGTGGTTAGGATTCCATGTTTTTACTGCCGAGGGCCCGGGTTTGATCCCTGGTCTGGGAACTAAAATCCCACAAGCCACATGGTGCAGCAGCCCCCGCCACCCCCCCCCCAAAAAAAAGAATCATCATCAATGGAAAGAATGGTATTTAATCAATTAAAATGCATTTCCAACTTACTGTGCATATTTCTTCTGCATAACTGAGAACAGAGTCACATAGAACTATAGTCAACCATTTGACTTACCTTTAGGAAAACTTTGCTGCCTCGAAACAAGATCTAGTAGAAGCCCCAAACATACTAGGTTTCAGAGATGACCCAAAATGCAGGACAGCATGCAATATTAAACTTATATATGTACTCACACCTAGAAATCTGTATTATCATAGAGATTAAGATTTGAGGGGAGTTCCACGGCAGTCCAGTGGTTAGGACTCTGCACTTCCAATGCAGGGGGCGCGGGTTCAATCCCGGGTCAGGGAGCTAAGATTCCCACATGCCGCGCAGCGTGGCCCCCACCCAAAAAAAAAAAAAAGATTTGAAAAAATACCAAAACACGCCTGTAGTGCTACCTGTATGACTATTCAATGTGCTGTAAACATTTTTAAATTGGCATTTGGGTGCTTACTCCAATATTTACCAAATAATAAAATGGTTAACACTATCTTTTCACTCAGGCATCTCATGATTCGATTTTCAAAAAAACAAAACCAAAACAAAACAACTACTACTACCACCAAGCTGAGGAATATAATCAGGATGAAAAGCGTTTTGAGAGAATTTGGACAGTATATTTTGTTTTATCCAAAATAAAAAATAAAATTCACATTCATATAGAACTTTCAGATCCCCCGCCCAAACAGTACAAAATAACGTGATGCCTACAAAATCTACAAAACTACAAAAGCCTTACTAGATATAGCGGGCAGTTATTTTCATTCATATTTTATAAGTAAAGTAAGACAGAGCACTTCAGTGCTTTGCCCAGAGGTCACAAAGAGAGTCAACCTGGCCTTAGCACTGAAGGAGCTGGACCCTTGCCTAGCTGTCATTTCCTCAATGTGGCTCAGCAAGAAATAAAACGAGCCATTAATAGTTTGGCATTTCCCATGTATTCTAGGATGTGAATTCTATTTTCAAGGCACTTAAAAAGGGTCTGTATTTTTTTTTAAAGTCGAGGAGGCTTTCTAAGGTAGAACAACAGATCTTCCTTATGAAGGGGTCCTTCCCCTCTTAGGCAGTTGAGAAGGAACAAAATTTTTTTTAAAAAGAAAAGCACTATTTCATTGAATATTCTTTGCAGAAAATGAACCTCCAGCTCCAAAGTACTTTTTTCTTTTTAATCTCCTAAGGATGGGCGCCTAAGATAAAGCCTACCCAAATTTTCAGCCACTAACGCAAGCATGGAGCAGGGGCTGCGAGGTGCCAGCAGTGGGGTTGAGTGTGGCTAAGTCTTAGAGCCCAAATGAGAGGGTGCAGGCAAAAGAGAGCCAAAGAGTGAAAAGAAATGAAGTGGAAAAAGGAAAAGTAGAAAGGCGAGAAAAACAGTATGGGAGAGGAGTAAATGAAGAGGTCCAAAGAGCAGGAAGAAAGGGAGAGAACAAGCAAAAATTGTTTTTGGTGTAAGCAGGCTGCTAATCCCTGGCAATACAACTCGGGGCAGAGCCTCTGTCAACACTGGGCACTTTCTCTGAGTCAGAGAGTGAGTTCACGTGGAAGCTCTCCATAAAGGCACATACCAGTTCTTGTTCCATTTATGTGCAAACTCCACAAGTAAGAGGAGCTGGATGCCTATGAACAGGAAGCCTCCGACGGCTCCCACATAGCGCCAGGCTGCAAAAGAAGACCGTCCGAAAGGAGATGAGGTGACTGTCCCAAGTGTTTAACTCAAAAGAGAGTAATGACTACAGTTAGTTTTTACTGCAGGCTCCCTGTACCAGTAACACATTTAATTCCCACACAACCCTACAAAGTGGGTACTACTATTACACCCACTTTACAGATGAGAAAAACTGAGAGTCTACACGTAAGTTGACGAGGTCCCATAGCCAGTAAAGGGTGGGGCTGGGATGTGAACACAGGCAATCTGGCACCACAGCATCCAAGCTTCACCTCCATGCTATAAATAAATGCCAGATATCCTAACAGATGCAGTAATTCATAAAATCAACAATGACCCTCAATTTAAAAGTAAAATCACACAATGCCAGAAAAACCAAGGATTCAAATTTTACCGGATAGAGACCCACCAATGTCCAGTGAGGAAATGAGGTTCAAATGGGGGGCCACGGACTCAGGTTCTACTTCTGGCTCGGCCACAGAGAAGCCCAAACCTTGGATAAGCGCATCACATCTCTGGGTTGTCTATAATACGACTGAGCTGTGCTAGAGGATGGACAGCTAGGTCCCGTCCCATTCTAAATATATTATCCTAATATATATAAGGACCTCTGTGGAGAATAGAAAACTAGTTACCAGTATTTTAGGTAAAAAGACAACTTGGATACAACTTCCTTAAGGAGTACATAAAACCGGTATGACCCTAAGAAACTATCTGGAGCCTGGTATGTGGCTATTTGAGGGACTATGGCTGTTCCTTCTTCACAATGTGAATATTTTTACTATCTTAATAAGGAAAGTGAATCCATTTGGGTCTGAACAGTGTTCTGAACCTCTAAAACTCAGGCTTTTTTTCCCCTCCCTACCTCATATGAAGAAGGGCCCCTTGTTTCAGCTATGATTGAATGCTTTATATTAAATAATTTTGGTAGGTTCTATCAATAAGGAATATAATTCAGTGTTAATACATTTTCACATAAGGCGAGTTTAGAGATAGTCTGGAGGATGCCTTTCTCACCCCATTATAGCTACAGCAGATTTAAAGCTGCTAAGAAGCCCTAAGTTTGTGTGCAGTGCTCAGAAAGAACAAGGTCCCCCTGGGTCACGCTGACATGCTAAACTAGTTTTCAAACAAGTTTTAAGTGCTTCATTTTCCCTTCAGGCTAATAACCTTAATTTCAATTCTTCAACCGGTAGAGTAACTAAAGGTCCTCTCACCCCTCCCAGGGAGGGAGAAGCGGCGGGGGGTGGGAGGGGGGAGGAAGTACAGAGGGTGGGTGAAGTGTGGGCAGCTGAGGCAGGATTTTTTTTTTTTAAGCTACAAGAAAGTTAGTAACCTACAATATCAAAGGCACCCCGGACTACGCTTTCGAACGGTTTTACAAAGTGAATAAAAACACAATAAATAGATACCCCCAATACCCCATTTGTACCATTTAGAAAGGTCTCCTGATCTGGAATGAAGAAGGCTCCTGAGCACATGGCCCCCAACAGCAGAAGTTTAAAGAACCAAAAGCTGGAGGGGAAGAAAAAAAAAAAAAAAAAAAAAGGAAATGTATTTAAATGATATTCAAGGAAGGACAAAAGACCTCTTAGAGGTAAGCGTGTCAATTCACGATTCTGTTCTCTCCAAATGGAGGGGAAGTAATTAAGTGACGGGAGACTGCCTTTTCTCATAATTAGACTTCGGTGTGGCCTGATTGTGCAAAACCATTTTGTTGCAGGGGTGGAAGTGACCTGGGGGAAGCTCTTGGTACAAGAAATAAACTCTTATCTCCAAAGCATTTCTCATCATGGTACCAGGTGTTACAAATAGGATTCCAGTTCTTAGGCCACTGTGTGGTGGTAAGCATCAGTTCCACCTTCCCTAAAATCAGTGTCAACAGTTTCAACCAGAGGAAAGCAGTCAGAGGGTCTGAAGAGTGGAAGAGGTCCTGGAATGTTGCTCTGAATATAAGGAACGGTGAAAGGATCCCCAAAAAGACTCACCCATTGTGAATATAGGCTCTACAACTTTTACTGTTGTTGATTTTCAAGGTCAGGAGGCAGAATATAAAGAAGAAACAGGCCATTCCAAAACAGACTCTATATACTGCAGAATACCCCACCAGCTTCTCACAGGTGTCGCCAGCTTTAATGCCTTTACAGATATCCTCGAAAAAAGGGATCTGAAGAAAAAGAGAAAAAGTCATTTGTTAAAACTAGGAAAAGAAGGGCTGCCATGGAGTGTTCTTTCAGCCTACAAGTCAAAATCCAGTGTGAAATACACCATGTGCAGAGAGAAATTAAGACTGAGAAGAAAGTCTCTCTTCCAAAGACCTCTTTCTTTCTCTGAATCTTTCTTAAAAATATAGTGCTCATAACATACCACTCCACCTCCACTTACTCCTAATGAATTCTGAAATCCAGCATCAGAGTTTTAAAAAATGATATTTATAATACACAGGTATATTTTTCTTTATTCATTCATTCATTCATTTTTGCTACGCCGGTCTTAGTTGTGGCATGCGGAATCTATCGTTGCGGCCTGCAGATTTCTTAGTTGCGGCCTGTGGGATCTAGTTCCCCAACCAGGGATCGAACCCAGGCCTCCTGCATTGGGAGCTCGGAGGCTTACCCACTGGACCACCAGGGAAGTCCCACGGGTATATTTTTCTTGAAATTCATAAATATAGAGAATAATTGCACATATGCCATTATTTATATAGGATAAGCTCCTGACCTGGAAATGAAATCGGTGGGTCAAGGAGTATCTACATTTTAAAATTTCAAGAGATAAAGTCAAATCACACTTTTAAGGGCTGCATTTACATCCTACCAGTAATATTTGCGACTGCTCACATTCCCAACCTGAGCACCAAATTTAAAGGTTAAAAAACACTATCTTGTTTTAATGTCCTGTCTTCCTCATCACTAGTAAGGTTCACATCTTTTCTTAAATTTATGGCCATTTGTATTATTCTCTGTGAATTGGCAGTTAATTGGATTTTTTTCTTGATCCACTGGAGCTCTTAATTATGGACCTTAATCTTCTGATAAATGTTGATAATGGTTTATTCTAGTACAATTAGAAGGTTTTAATGTAAAACCCACTTACATTTTCAGAATAATTAAAATCTTACATTATGAGAACAAGCAGCACGTTTCTATTAATGTCAGAAAATAAAGATTTAGTCAGTGTTTAAAAAAAAAAACTTGCTTCTTACCAACATCAAAGCTGACCACTCTTTAGAACAGAAAATAAGTTGAAAATCACATTACAGCCTTTACTCACAAGCCAAAAAAACAAAACAAAAAAAACCCAGGAAAAAAATGACATAAAACTAGAGGTAAAACTGAAGCATGATAATTTAGTTTCTTCTCCAGAAAATATCCTAAAGAAACAACAACAGTGGAGGTTATTAAGATTTCCATAAACAGAAGGAAGACTACATTTAATTGCAGTTCATCTTCCTCCACGAGGGTTCCCTCCCTCAGAAAAGAGCTTCAATCATTACTACACCTGAATCTCAAACATGCTTTTCCAAACAAAGCATGTTTTTCAAAATTAGTGTCTCGGGCAAAAAAGCATTAATACTGAGACCCTATTAGGATAGCTCCATTTCCATGAATAGCTATAAAAGATTTCATGGGACTTCCCTGGCGGTCCAGTGGTCAGGCTCTGCACTTCCACTGCAGGGGACACGGGTCTGATCCCTGTCGGGGAACTAAGATCCTGCATGCTACGTGGCGCAGCCAAAAAAAAAAAGATTTCATAAAGAAATGCCAAATATTTTGCAGTCAGCAAGTTCCTGCAACTCCAATTTCTTTTTGATCAGAGCAAGATATAAATGCATAAAGGGAGACACTACTGTATTTTTGACCAAGCCGGGTAAAATACTAAGCCTAATAAAATACAGAATGTCTAGTTAAATTTAAATTTTGGATAAATAATAACTAATTTTTTAATATAACAACACTTGGGACATACTTAGACTAAATATTGCATGGGACATATTTATGCTAAAAAAGCATTCCTTAGCAAGAGATGAAGCTCAAAAGAAGGCAGGGTCTTGGTGGGAAGGGCCAGGCGTATGCCATGCTAAGGAGTCTGGCTCCCACCCTGTAAGGGAAACAACTATTTAAGCTGGAACGCCTTTGGCTGCAAAGTGGAGAACGTATGGGAAAGGGACAGGTTTGAGGCAGGAGGATAAATTAGAGGGCCACTGGATTAACAGTCCAGATAACAATCGAAGAAGGTAAACTACTAGCAGAGAAAACAGAAATTCTGTGCCTAGAAGTCATAGTTGGCAGGACTGTAGGGACGGCGAGAAAGTGAAGGATTGGGGGGAGGGTTCTCTTCTGCTTTTTTAAAGCTGTTTGGGGTGGTGGGGGAGTAGGGTTGGCAGAGGACAAAGAGTGGAACTGAAAAGAACAGATCGGGAGTTTGCTTTTAACATATAGGGTTGGAAGCGCCTTGGGGCATCCCAGTGAGAACGGCTGGTCTGGAAATTGCTTCAGTATAGCGATAAGGATACAGGATAAAGGAAGTGCCCTCACACAGGTAATGAGAAGTCAGGAAGGGCCTTCTGAAGGACCTTGAACTTTTAGCAGTGTTTCACAGTGAGTGAGCAAACTCACATGGTTAAGATCCTCATATACTGAAGTAATGGGGGACGCCACACAAGTGAACGTTTCAGAGCCTCTAGCAGGAAACAAAAGCTGCACCCGTATGAGTGGTACCGATAATAAGGAGGTAACACTGCATCGAATCTGTAAAAGGAGGCGCCATGCCACCTCACTTACTCCGTTTTGTTCATATGGGATTTACTGCTCTGTAATATTCATGGAACTCTTCTCTTCCCTCCCTTCCGTGTCCCACTCTCTCAGCAAAGCTAATCCCTGCTGCACACCGCCACCCTCACTTCCACTGTAACACGCGCATGGCAGCATCCCTTTCGTCTACACCAGCCCATCTTTCCCGATTAGACTCTTCTCCACCTCCCTACCCCACACCCACTTCTCTCTTCTCCTTCTCAGATCAGTTCAAGAAGAACGCTACTGCCAGCAGGCCTGAACGTCTACCCTACCATCCCGCATAAATCCCCCCTCCCCTAAAACCCTTGTTTACCGCCAGAGGCCCTTAGGCTCATCAAAGGCTGAGTATGTGGCACTGCATACTTCATCCAAAATATCAGTAGGCAAACAACCCCCTGCTCCAAATACTAAGACCTGCTTTATGCTCTGTGGGTGACTTAGTCATGTAGCCTTCAGTACGTGGTGAATATTTTTAGGCAAAGAACCTCCGAGTTGAACAAGCTGGCAGGATTTAGCGAGGGGAATCTGCTCTGATTAAATATTTGCTTTTCCAAGCTCCATCCCAGTTTTAGAAAAAGAAAACATACATTACACACACAGATAACACACTGTGGGGTAGAGGGGACAGGCCTGCTAAGGGTGTTACCACTTATGTCTGGTTCTGGGCAACCAAGGACACTGCATCTGTGTTGGTTCTGTGCAGACCCAAGGGCAAGGGTTTCCCCCCACCCCTCAGGCAACCAAACTCAAAGCCACAAATTATCAGGAAGAATAAAAAGCTCACATGGACTTCCAACCCTGAGAATTAAATCAGTGAATCGTTGTAAAAAGTGCTCATCACAGCTCCTAATCCACAGTAGCCATTAAGTAAACGTCCTTAACTCTAAGGTACTATTTTATAAAAAGAACTTCTCAGGGAGGGAGTTAGGCACATTACATGAACCCCTGATTGGTTGATGCATTCTGATTTAAACATGGGGGGAGATGAACATCTTAGAACTCAGTAGATGCTCTATTCACTTTACAAAGGATTCATATTGAAAGTTACAGTTGGACCCCCATATCTGCCAGTTCTGCATCTGTGGATTCAACTAACCACAAATGGAAAATATTTTTTTAATTTTTTTTATTTTCCAGGAAGTTCCAAAAAGTGAAACTTGAATTTGTCATGTACCAGTAACTATCTACATAGTATTAGATATTATAAATAATCTAGCGATGATTTAAAGAATATAAGAGGATGTGCCTAAGTAATATGCAATGTCATTTTATATAAGGTACTTGAGCATTGGTGGATTTTGGTATCTGATAGCGTCCTGGAACCAATCCCCCACAGATACCAACAGACAACCGTACCGGGTAACTTTCAATAAGGTGAATCCTTCCCTGGCACATATATATATGCATACATCAGAGATATTGCAGGTTCAGTTCCAGACCACTGCAATAAAGCAAATGTCTCAATAAAGCAAGTCACACAAATCTTTTGGTTTCCCAGTGCATATAAAAATTATGTTTACACTACATTGCAGTCTATTTAGTGTGCAATACCACTATGTGTGTTTTTTTTTAAAAAAAGCAGTGTATAGACCTTAATTAAAAAATATTTTATTGCTAAAGTACACTAACCATCATCTGAGCCTTCAGTGAGTCATGGCAGTAACACCAAAGATCACTGATACCATAACAAATATAATAATAATGAAAAAGTTTGAAATATCATGAGAATTACCAAAGTGTGACACAGAGACATGAAGTGAACAATGTTGTTGAGAAAATGGCACCAACAGACTTGCTAGATGCAGCATTCCCACAAACCTTCAATTTGTAAAAGAACGTAGTATTTGCGAAGTGCAATAAAGCAAAGGACAACAAAACAAAACAAGGTATGCCTGTATAAGAATTGAATTCTAAAAAACAGTGCTCACTACTTATCTTTCAGAGACCTAGTTGCCACCCAAAAGAAAATATGTCTGAACTCCCAAATCAGGGAAGACATTTTGAAACATCAACACAAGTATTAAGCTCAAAGAGATGGAAGCTAGAAAATCCCCGTAACTCATCTATATAGAAGAGATGCTAGCTATGCCTCCAAAACAATTTCAATCTCAGGTAAATGAATATAAACAAACAACAGAAGAGCTATAGGAAGGCTTACAGGTCTAGTTGGCCAGGGGCCCACATGCTGCAAACTTAGCAATAAAGTATAGAATTTGGGAGTGTTTCTTACAGAAATGAAGAGGAAAAGGAGCGGCGTGTTCCTATAATATTAAACTATTATTTGGGAGAGATGAGAAAATGGCATATTAGCAAAGCGAATGAGTCTTACATTTCATTACATCGAATTCTTAGGGCACTGAAGGAAACCAAGCTGCAGAGAAAGCTTTGGGCGGCTGAGCAGGAGTGATACCATAAAACCTAGAAGAACCGTATCTGTAGGTTCTGTTTAGTATCTCTTACTTGAAATGAATTTCAGAATCGAGACCCTCTCCCCTTTTTGATATTCCACTTATTTTCAAACTTTCTAAGACAATTTCTTTTTGTCTGTGGAAAAATTCCAGTGTCCATGAGAGTGATGCCTGTCTGTTACCCACCCACGGACAGGAGCTGTGAAACAGGGAACACTAAGATCAGCTTCCATCCTCCCCTCCACGGCCTCTAGCAATCAAGGCTCATTTCTCTGGAAATTATTACCTTTGAGGCCCTTTTTGTTGGGGGGGGGGGCTATTTTTAAAAACAGTAACAATCTCACATCTCTTTTGTTTGGGTTTCTAGACATTTTTAGGAGAAAAGTCTACATTGTGTCATTATCAAAAGCCATAAGGGGAACTAAAATTTCACCGAGCCTGGTTTTATTTGACCCCGCCACCTCTGCCATCAGGAACTTAACGTCCGCAAATAGTAACTCCCCAGAATCTCGGAAGCATGCAAGACAGAGACGGCACTGATGCTCACAGCTCCTCCTCCACCATGAGCATTTCGTCAGGATCAAACCACCCCACATACGATTAGACAGTTAGAAAACAACTCCAACCAAACTTTAAATAATAAGCTTGCAATCCAAACAAGACAACTTGCAGAGAACTGACTAATAATGACGGCACGAAGGGCTCTTCCTCAGAAGGGAAGCAGGGACAGCTAACGTCAATCTGCTCAGGGAATTAAGGTAACATGAAGGCAGCATGTACAAACAAGAATCACGCCAGTTACTAATCTTGAAGGAGAGATAAGAGTTAATCCCAGCAAAAACTCATATAAATCTTCAATTAGGCAATGGCAGTGGGGATTGGGGCCATGGAATAGACAGGTCCCGTGTGCTGACTTGATGGGGCCTAGGAAGAAAGGCAGAGGAACCCAGAACTAAGATTCCCAGTTCCTCGCTTGGCAGTTGGTTGGATGGCGGCCCAGCAGCGGATAGGAGTCACAGAAGAGCGGTTTCAGGATGGAGGGGCAGTCATTCACTTAACGACAGGCGGCCAGTATCCAGCGGAAATGTGGGCAGATGGCTAAGCAAGGGTGCAGTGCTCCAGAAAGACAGCAGGACTAGAGAGAAGGGCAGAGATGGCAAAGGAGGCACTCAATGGAGTAAATAAACTCACCTGGAGAGGAATGCGGGTAGAGGAGGGGGAGGGAGACAGAGGTGGGAACAGCCCGGAATGCTGGGGAATGCAAACATTTGGGGACTGGGAAGAAGGGGAAAATAACCAAGGAAGAAACTGAAAAGGTACAGAACCAGAGAGAAGTTGAGGGAGGCTTTCAAGAAGCAGAGTGTGTCAAATACCACCAATGCGATGACGACGCAGGTTGGATTTGCCAACAAAGAGTCATCGGGGCAGTGATCAGAATATTCTCTAGAGCAGATGGGGGCAGAAGCCAGACTGATGGCTGAAGGCTGAGCAGAGGAGACAGTCAGGGGGGCTGGGTAGCGGGCAGGGAGTGAACCCAGCAGCCCTTTCACCCCTGCTTTCAAGAAATCTAACTGCAAACATAAGAGTCCAAGCATCGTTCTAAAATATATTTATTTACAATTATACAAGCAATACATAATTATATTCTTGTTGCCAAAGAAAATGTAAATTATAACAGATACAGATAACTGAATCCCCTTGCCCATCATCACTCCAACCCTAACCTGACTGCTTCCCAGAGGGAACCACTGTCACACTTTCGTGTGTATCCTTTTAGGCCCTTTGCTGTGTTATTCCCCTCTCATTACGTCTCACACACTGTTGCGTGTTCAACACATAAATCTATTTGCACCCTTTTTAACTACTATACAGAAATCCACAACCCAGACCAATCGTAATTTAGTTTCTGTGACGCTAGTGGCAGACATTTACGTTGTTTCTGAGTTTTCACTCTTATAAACAATGTACAATGGATAGTTCCCATATTGTGCATATCACTCTCTGCACATGTAGAGCATTTAGGAGGACTGACATCCAGAAGATGAATATTGAGTCATAAAATTGGTTAAATTTTAACAGACACTGCCAAACTCTCCCCAGGGAGGGTTTCTGAAAACTCTAGGGCTGGGGGGAACAGGGAGAGCAGGAGAGAGGAACAGAGATGCCCACAGAGCCCCCCACACACCCATCTCGGAGCCAGGAAAGTCTCTGCTGCTCCCCCCTACGGTCAGCATCTCAGTAAGCACTGCCCCCCATAATCAAGAGAAAAGGGGTGGAAGCAGGGGGCCCTCTGAGTCCAGAAAACAAATCCACACCTAACCCCAGAGACAAAACTGCAGCTATGGAGGTCTGGACTTTGTTTTAGATGGCAAATACGGTTATTGGCCCACACTCCCTCCCACAGAATGCAGGGTCTGATAGAGAACTCTGTGACCCCTGAGAGGAGCAAGGCCCACTGACAGTTCTCTCCTGAACACAGAGATGCTGAAGTTTCTATTAAGAGGACTAAATGCCTAAACAGGCAGAGCTTTCTAGCCAGACCACTCATCGGTGGGAAGATGTGCTTACGGCCTAAGTGAGCACCAAATCAGCTAACTTCCTCTTGAACTTGTGAACCTGGAATAGAGTGGTAACATATCATATGCAAATCCAACTACGCTCATGGCTGTTTTCTGTAAATCATTATTAAAAGCCCAGTGAAATTAGAGTTTACGTGTGTATTCTTCATCCCACACGATATATTATATAACTATACCTAAGCGTCACAGCACAGGGTTTGCTCATTCCCTGACTCATTCATATCTACTGTGTACAGGTACTGTTCTAGGTTATGGAGATTCAAGCAGCGAATAAAGCAGGTTAAAAAATCCATGCTAACAAGGAGCTAACTTTCTAGCGAAATACATGCTGTACACACAAAGCCATGTGTGCTCTGCTTTATGGATATTTCAGGCATTTTCATGGTTTAATTTCAACTATCCATGATTTTGCCTTAGGTGGGACACAAGAACCTAATATCCTCCAAAAGACTGAATCCTACCAAACCTATACCCTCAAGATTCTGAGAGCCCCTAGTCACTTGTTCCCCAATCCTAGTTCTGAGAACCCGGCCAGGCAGACATTTCAGTTTCTGGCCCAGCATCCTTCCCATTTTACACTGGACCAGGAATTGGGGGCCCCAAGGAGCAAAGAACTGGGGTACCCACACACTCATTTTCTCCATCCCCACTTCTTCCCAATCACCAAAATGCTTGGTTTGGCTACCTAAAAAGAAGGGCTGATTTTTTTTTTTTTTAACCTTTGAATGATTTACCATGTATTTCAAAAGGCCAGGAAGAGTAAGACATCATACTGTTGAACGTGTCACATTGAATTTATCCCTACATTGTTCTTGCCTAGTCAACCCAGTACATACGAGCTCACACAGCCCAGTATTTATTTGCAACTTAATCAGGAGCTCCGGTACCCTCAGCACAAAGTTTAGGCCATTCAAGTTTCCCCTTCAGGGAGAAGGGGAGAATAACTGCATATGACATGCACAGGGCCACTGAGGTCTACCACAGGCCAGCGAAGCAAAGGACAGCGTGTGGTAGCTCCTGTTCATGTAAATAGGGAACACAGCCACGCTCATTTGCTGGCCTTTTGTTTTGGCTGCAGAGTTGAGTAGTTGCTAAAGACCACAAGATCCTCACAGCTGAAACGTGTACTAGCTGGCTCTTTACAGGAAAAGTTCGCCCAGCCCAGGACTAGGAAGTAGAGCAGAGGAGCTGCGCTGAACTGCCGCTGAAGCATGAATTAGCATCTCAAAGGCAAATGACAACTGGCGATGACTTACTCTACAGATCATAAGTCAAAGGAGCAGCAGAGACGCGACTGGCGGAACTTGTGCTTTAAGAGAATTAAATCGTACACCTCCCATATGTCATTTTCAGAGCTGCAGCTTAAGGATTTTAAATTATCTGCCTGCAAAAAAAAAAAAAAAGCTTTGTGGAGGAGGTGGTGGAGGACATGTCTGTGAGTTCAATGCTTTTTTTTCTGTGGGTCAGAAGCCCTCATAGTAGAAAAAAACCTCACATCTGTTATACAAACATGGCTTGTGGAACCAAAAATAAAACCCACACTGATGAAAGCCGGCATGTAGAGAGATAATTTTAGACTTAATTTTAAGACTGTATAAACAGCCTCACTGAAATTTAAAAACCACACCCCCCCAAATACCCAATCCCCCTTGTGATTAAGCTCAACCCTGCTTTAGAGGGCAACACATTCCAGTCCCTTGTACAAACCTCCTTCCTCACCTCGGCTCCCAGTCTCCCATGAGGACGGGGAAAAAGCACTCCTGAGTTCTAACGTCACCCCAAAGGTCAACAGAAGGGACAGCTAAGCTGACACCACCATCTCCAACAGTTGCTAACGGAATTCAGATTATTTTTAACTATGCAGCCTAACGCTGGGGGCACCTTCTTTATACACTTTCCACCTGAGGCCCAGTTCTCTAAGGACAACTGTATGTTACTCACACCCACATCCCCTGCACCTGCCACAGTGCTTAGCACTTACATAGGCAGGAAAGAAAGGAGGGAGGGAGGAAGGGAGGAAGGAATCAATTACGTGACTTAAAAGATATTTTAAAACATGAACTCGGATTACAGCTTAACCAAGTAACACGATCACCCTTTTAAACTCTGTTATCAAGTATCAAGACTCAACTATTCACAATATTTATATTTCCTGCTCCCAGCGATCTGAGGCTACTGGTGTGTATTGTGCTATTTGTTCCCTCTGGCCCCATTTTTATAACAGAGCTGTTTCCAACCATAAGCTCTTGTCTGTCCCATTTATCTGCAGAGGGCTTCGCGGTCCCGTCTATGGACAGTTGCTTAACGGGTGCTTTTGATGGTCACAGAAAAAAGGGTCAGGAAAACTTCAGTTCTCACATCTTATCACTGTACTCCTCCTACAGTTGGATGGATCCTGAAACAGAGATCCTGTTAACGTCCGACGCTCCCCCAAAGCTTCTGGGTAACGGATCCTCCAGACCGAGGACGATAACTATTGTTTCTTGTCTTCTGGCTCCTGGCAAGCTCAGTATTACTGGACTAGGATCAAACCTCTCTGTCTCTGGTTCAGACTCAAAAAGGCTCTCACAGCAGGGTTTACATTAGTTCAAATCACTGCCTGTAGAACCAAACTATTTCCCACCATCACTCTCCCCGCATTCACTGAGCGCAGGAGGTTGGGGCCTGAGCCATGAGAGAAGCGAGGGATGGGAGGGCTGCGGGGACTGTTTTCTCCAGGTAGTGTTACGCCTGGATGAACTTGAGATCTAAGATAAAACTGTTTGGAAACATGTGTCCCCAGAGTCGCCCCAACTTAGAGAGGAGGGGACCCACAAGATTTAAGAGGTGGAACCTCACTGCCAACGCACACCAGGGAAGCTCTGATCAGGCCACGGTGAGAATTTTCCCTCTGTGTTCTACAAAGAACTTGAAGTTCAATGGCCCAGGCCCACCTTTAACCTCAGAAACACACTCGCTGATACACTGGACACATATAAGGTACAACAGTACAAAGAATTCAGCTGCTGTTCAGAGCGAGGACTTTTGAAAAGCATTTTATCTCAGCTGGATTAAAAAAAAAATACTCCAGACTCAAATAACTGGGTCAGCAATTTTTTTTTTGGCGCTAATTCAGCACTTGTTCTAACACAAAAGCATAAAATGTCAGCTGAGAATGGAGAGTTCTACTCCCTAGAACTTCAATGCACGATAGCAACACCTGATGCTGGGTCTCAGGTACACAGTTCTCTTAACATTCAACCAGTAAAGACCAAGATCAAAACAAGAGCCAGACTTTCCAGCTTCAGCATGAATACCTGTCATTCTATGCTGCGACAAACTACATGGTGTTTGGGATCAAACTGGAATATTTTTCGTTGCTGCTGTTTGTTTACTTTGAAAAGATGGTCACGCCAAACACAACTTGAAGGCAGGTTCTATTTCACATGCAACGCCAATGAATAAATAAATACTGGATCTGTGGTTGCCCCTATTTTCTATTTCAGACTAGCCATCATCCCTAGAGCCCAGCTTCTGGCTTTACAAAGGGAAGGAGGCAAGTGGGGAAGATAAGCAAAGAAAGCCACTGAGGGCCCGAGGTGGTACTATTTCCAGAGGAAATACTTCTCCCTCACCACCGAGTCCAGAAGAAAGATCAGGAATGAAGAGGAAGGATAAGTTTGCTAAGGCTTCTTCTGCTACTTCTGTGAACATCTGAGCAACAGCCAAACCCAGTCGTACAGGCCGGAGGGGCACCCCTGGCTGGGGACCAGCAGTCCTGGGTCCTCGTCCCAGCTCTACCTGGTGTCACGGCCTTGGACAAGCCACCTCACTGCCCTGCGCCACATCCTCTCATCTGTCAAATGAGGGCGTTGGTTAGGATTATAACTTAAGATTCTTCCACTTTAAAATAATGTTTTATCCAAATTATACTCTAAAAAGAGAGCAATATTTTCTCTGCATGACACTTAACACCGCATAGCATCTGCTGTCTCTTCACTGGGCAGAACACTTATGAATAGGAGCTGCATCCTTTTTTCCATTTCTTATCTGTTTAACTAGATCCTTTAACTAGTAACTTTGTTTCATGTATTTTTTTTTTTTACCCCCTGTGACTGGCACGGGAATGGGAATGGGAGGGCTTTCCCAAAACCAATACTTATTCTAATGTTTTCATATTCCTAATACTGTAGGTTAAAAAAAGTAGAGTAGCTCATTACCAAATTTCAGCATCTCTAACGTGCTGGATCAAAGCTCTGTCAACTCTAGGAACCACCGAAGTATGGTTAAACGTCACTGTGAACTGACCTGACCACAGGGTGTACTCAGGAGAGCATTTTGAAATCTAAGTCGTCTCTAAGGAAAGTAGCTTCTGTGTTCATCTATAGTTGCTACACTGTGGGAACTCCAGAATTTGAAAATGGAGTATTAGATGGGAGACATACAAGTACAAACAGCATCCTCATGGGGTCACCCATGGGATTAGTCATCTGTAGAAAGAAGTCTGAGCGGAAGTGAATGTGTGAAGCTAGGGACGGGGACAATCCAAGTCTAAATAAGACAACTGGAACAGGACATCAAGGAGCCTGGTGGGGTCGAATCAGGACTGCCTGAATGCAGAGCAGAAACCCAACCCTTTTATGACCTGCGTGGGGAAAGTATGTGGTCAGCACTGGACCTAGAAAAAAGGGGGAGAATGGATCTGTCCCCAGCACTGTCCTGAGAAAAGTGTGCCTCAACCAGCAGATAAACATTAGGAATAACCAAAGCCGGAAATGAAAGCACGGCCTAGGGAAAGCAGGCAAAGGAGAAGGGCTCAGGCCAGGAAATGACCACTACACTCAGCGGGGATGGATAACCAGATGTGGATATGGCCTCGGAACGAGCCTGGCTATAAACAGTCCTCCTTTATTTCATTTTCATCCATCTACTTCCACATAATCTTATGTTAATACAGCTAATATACATGAATTTCCCATTACCACATCTCCTTCTTTTTTTTTTTTTTTTTAAGATTATTATTGATCAATTGATTGCTATGTTGGGTCTTCGTTTCTGTGCTAGGGCTTTCTCTAGTTGCGGCAAGCGGGGGCCACTCTTCACTGCGGTGCGCGGGCCTCTCACTATCGCGGCCTCTCTTGTTGCGGAGCACAGGCTCCAGACACGCAGGCTCAGTAGTTGTGGCTCACGGGCCTAGTTGCTCCGCAGCATGTGGGATCTTCCCAGACCAGGGCTCGAACCCGTGTCCCCTGCATTAGCAGGCAGATTCTCAACCACTGCGCCACCAGGGAAGCCCCCTTCTCCTTCTAATGAACAGTGAAAATGACTGAGAAATACAGAGCAAAGCTAATTTATATATCCCCTCTAGGGAATGTGTTGAGAGAGACTGGGTTTTCTGAATAAATAGAGAAAAGTCCTTTAAGCCCATCCTGCTACCTCTGTTCCAGGGGCCTAAATCCACAGTTGGTAGCCTCAACATCCATCCCTGTTCCCCTTCCCTGGCAAATTTTGGACTTCATGATAACTGTAGAAATCGCAGGTAGAATACCTACTTAAGATTTTTTTAAAGGGGTGGGGGGAGGTGATGACTGTAACTTGGGAATGTAACTGAAGGAGGGGCAGATTTAGGTCCAATCAGCGTCCCACCTCCACTTAGTCCTGAAACTGAGTGGTCCATTGAGTCCAGTGGACCAAAGTGACCAGAACAATTTCTAAATAGTTAATTGGATAAAAATGCCAGATTCCAGCGTACCAAGGGTAGAGGAGTGACGGCAGAGACAGGCTTCTCGAGCCCCGGCCTGGGGCTGTGCGTGAACATCTGCAGAGACCACCCAAGCACACTCAGCAACCTCCCTACTGCTCACCGTCAGGGGTGGGTAAGACGCCTGGTGTCCGTTCCGACATTTACAGCCTTTTCAGAAACTCGTGAACTCAAAGAGTTTAAGCTATTTCAGGAATTTCAAATCCAAATGCTACTCTTGGGGGGCAAGAAGTAAGGGTAAATGTATGGGACCTGATATAAGTAAACATCCAGTGATGGGGTCTGTGGAGAGCTACAGCATGCCAGCCCCTTCCGCAGGCAGCCAAATGCACATTAAAAAAAGAAAAATCTGCTGGCCAAACAAGAGCCTGTAAGCCAACTTAACAATGCCTGAGCTAGGAGACGTCCAGGCGCACCTGAAGTCTCTGGGTGTGGCACTGCCTAGTGGGGGAGGCTGGGGCATCAGGGGTTCTACCATCAAGAGCTGGTTTTCATTAAGTCCAGGGAGAGAATGGAATTCAGAAGCTGCTTTTAAGACACTGAGGAGACTGCAGCCCTCAGCCCCCCTCACCTCTGGGTCCTGTCAGATCTCGTCCAACCCTCCTTTGAAGCCCACTCTACCCTGCAACATTATCATCCTGTGCTGAAAAGAATGGAAAAGCTCTTTTCATCCAATCATAGGAATGGTTCAATTTCCACATTCTTACTCACTCAGGGGAAAACTGACCCAAACCCACCAGCAGAAAATAATGTATAAAGCAAACCATGTCTCCAAAAGAGATTCAGTAAGAGTACAAACAAAACGTTAACACCTTTTAAAACAACTGAAGGAACAAAAAAAGATTGCTATCAAAAACAGAGATCATAGTAGCTTCTCCTCTCAATACAAGGAATGATTCTTCAAGATTTAAATTTCAAGCAAAGAAACACACTAAAACAACACCAAAAACACGTCTTCCGCGATGTGGAAGATATGTTTTGGTTCTGGAAGAAAAAAAAAAAAAAAACGCAAAGATTCAGGTGCTACCTACCACCCATGTCAATGACTCAGAGCAGCCTGGGCACCAAGGGGAACGCGGGATGGAGAAAATGGATTCTTCTGCTCAGGAACCTTTAGGGCTCTTCTTCCCTCGGCCTGGCACACAGCTCGCAGGGAAGAAGCCCTGAGGGCCACATAGATGCCCTGTCCTCCCTTTTCCAGTGCAGGCTTAGTCTTAGGGGCTCCTATCCCACAGGAAACAAGAAGAGCCTTCCTTTCTCCTCCCTCCCCGAATGCCCGCACAGCTCCCTAGGACGCCCAAACTCAAAGTGTCATCGCTGGTCTCCACACAGAAGTTACACCTTGATTTAGCGGTGCCCGTCAGGAGGCCTAAATCTCTCGCCCATTCTGTGGTTGCTGTTCTAATTCTAAAATGCATTTTTAATCCCCACAAGCATCAAATATCTCGAGACTGTTCCTGCGTGAATTACATGGTCACTGACAAGAATGACCTGCAATAAAATGGCTGGTATGTTTTGAGATGGGAAAAATGCTCCAGGAGAAGACAGAAATCGCGTCCCATTCAACCAGCACAGCAGAGCCAAAGTTCTCACGGGAAAGAGGAGTTTCCCGAGAGAGAAGAGGCGGGACGAAGTCTGGCCCAGCAGCTCTTTGCAGTTCCCTCTCGCTCAAACTACAACACAGGCTGCATTGGGAAGCCAAGGCAAAAACTGAAAACAACTGAAAAGGAGCTGCCCTGTGTTCAAAATCCGCACACCAAAGGCCACGTGGCTCCGGACGGAGCCCTGGCCACCGCGCAGGAAGGCAAGGAT
The DNA here is from genome assembly GCF_028021215.1 of Eschrichtius robustus. Taxonomy (NCBI): domain Eukaryota; kingdom Metazoa; phylum Chordata; class Mammalia; order Artiodactyla; family Eschrichtiidae; genus Eschrichtius; species Eschrichtius robustus. The sequence continues at coordinate 63,308,629 of NC_090825.1, forward strand.
GCCCGGTAGGAGGCAATTCCGCTCTCCCATCTGGGCTGTTGCAAGGATATGTGCTTGCCCTCTTCCTGTCACACCCTCAACCATCTCCCCAGGCCAACGAGGAGGGAGGACTGCAGCAGAAGCTCAGTGTGCATCCCCCAAGGGACCTTTCAGCGCCGCCCTCAAGCACCGCCTGAGGGTGAGGCCAGCCTCTATTCTATAGGCCCAGAAACAAGCTGACTTGGTGACCAGCTGGCTGGCCCCCTGTGAGGCCTTAGACATGGGAAAGTGTTGGTTTCGCCAACAGAGGCCTCATTCCCTATGCAGGAAGCCCAGCCAAACCATCTTCAAATAAGTACCTTCAGGGGACAGGCATAGAAACATTTACAAGAGCCTCTGTGAGGCCTCAGGGTTGCTCCTTCCCTCTCTCCCTCCCTTCCTCCTTCCCTCTGCTCTGACCCCAAGTCACACTGCACACACACCACTGCTGGGCTCACCTCCCTAAGTATCTCTGCCTGTTTCTATGACAACAGCCTCCTACTCAAGAATCTATAATGGCTTCTCACTTGCCATGAGACCACGGCCAAATGCCTCACCGCAGCACTGAAATTCCTGCAAGTCATTCTAGCTGCCCATGTCTCCTTCCTCTCCTTCTACACATGCCTTGTCCTTATTCTACCTACAGAGCCTAGTCACTAAGAACTCAGTCAGCCTGGATTCAAATCCCAACTCCACCACTTAGAGCTGGAGACCTTGGGCAAGGTACTTAAATGACTCAGTACCTCAGTTTCCTCATCTGTAGAGCAGGGATAATACTGCACAGGTGAGTACAGTGGTCATGAACTGAGATGATAACGTAAAATGCTTAGAATAAAACCTGGTACATGGTATCACCCAACAGATATTAGCAACTGAAATATTCATCATTATCACACAAGTCACTTCTTCCACGAAGCCTTCCCTAGAAACACTAGCCAGCACCTTCTGTTTCCCTTCTTTCTTTTCTTTTTTTTAAATCTTCTGTTTCTTAAATGTTCTATGAACAGTCAGATACTGACTGGAGTTGTTAGGGACTGTTCCATGAGGCAGGTTACTTGGATGGTAATCAAATGTTAAAATTATTATTATGAAAGTCATATCCTAGAATAGGTCCTGTGGTTCCCAAATTATCTTTACCTCCAGTAACAATGTTTCTGATGGGTTCATCTCTAAGAGGTACTATACATTTGTAGTTTCAGATTGTGTTTCTGGGATCCAAAGGCTAATGCTACAGAGACTGAAAGCTTCTTAAGAGCACCATGGACACACTGGCAGTTCCTATCACAGAGACACACTGGGGCCTTTTTTTTTTTTTTAATTTTTCCTTCCTTTCTTCCTCTCTCCCTCCCTCCTTCCCTCCCTCCATCCTTCCTTCCTTCCTTCTTTATTTATGGCTATGTTGGGTCTTCGTTGCTGTGAGCAGGCTTTCTCTAGTTGCGGTGAGCGGGGGCTACTCTTCGTTGCCGTGTGCGGGCTTCTCATTGTCATGGCTTCTCTTGTTGCGGAGCACGGGCTCTAGACACGCAGGCTTCAGTAGTTGTGGCACGCGGGCTCAGTAGTTGTGGCTCGCGGGCTCTAGAGTGCAGGCTCAGTAGTTGTGGTGCACGGGCTTAGTTGCTCCGCGGCATGTGGGATCTTCCCAGACCAGGGCTCAAACCTGTGTCCCCTGCACTGGCAGGCGGATTCTTAGCCACTGCGCCACCAGGGAAGCCCCACACTGGGTCCTTAAGCCAATGCTTGTTCATTTAAAAAGAGAACATTAAGTTACCTGAAGAGCTAATGTAAGAAGTGGGAGATTAAACAGATCTTCAGAATAAGAGTTAAAATCTACCCTTTCAAGTATTCCTCCTCTCAAACTTCTTATCACAAGCATTTAAGATTAAACCAAGTTAAGAAGAAGAGAAGAGTGGAAAACACCACCGAGATGGAGTAGGACCTGGTGTAGACGAACAAGGCAGCCTTAGCCCTTGGTCTCCCTGCCTCCAAACTTCCACAGCACTTCATGCATCCTCCCATAAGACACAACTTCTACCTGGTTTTAAGCCTCAGAAGACTTTATACCTGTCTCTGGGTTAGAAGCTCCTTTTCTCTCAAGTTTGAATGCCCCATGGCTCCCACTGCAGGGCCTTACTGAGCAGAGATCCACTGTTTAAAGCAATCAGAGGAGAATCTAAATTTCACAAGTTTTCACATTAGTTCCAGTATATTCCAGATCATACCACCACAGTTATAAAAGCATTACCCAACAGAAAGCTTCAAAGGGACTACTTTAACTAACGGATAAGAATATAACAAGTGCTTCTAAAAACATGGTTGTTCTGAAGCCCTTGAGTGCATTTAACATAGTCTGTAGTTTCAGCAGAAGGTTGGGGAGAACAAACACTTCCTCAGGAGTTGCTCCTGGTGATGCCATCTCCATGCTTCCAGTAGGGCACTGCCCTGACCTCGCCCCCTCCTCACCCTGCTGGCCCCAGGAAGATGCAGTGCTCAGCACTAAGGCTGTGGGGCAAATGGTGTCTGGCTGGCTAGCCTTTCTTCTCCCGCTTTCCCTCCGAGGAGAGCTGCCCCCAGAGAACACGCCTGCAGCTCTTCCCAGCAAACTGTGCCCCTGCAGAGGAAGTGCTCCCTGGCTCAGGTGGGGTCCCCAGATGGGTTAAGTCTGACTCATTTTGGGGTTCAGTAGTAGGAAGACCACTTCCTTGCAGATACAAGTCACAATGTCTTACATCAACTTCCGGGGGGATAAAGGTGATGTTTGGCATCTACCCGCTGACATTGTAGTCTTTTTTGTCAATTTGTTCAAAATGTCAGAGGGGAAGGATGGTGTTATTTATTGGGCTCCCTCAGAACCCCCAACACCTCCCCCCATAATCAGGCCTACTATGAGGAAATTCCAGAAAAAGGCCCTATATGTGTCTCTATCAGCATCACGTACCAGGGATACCTTTGTAGACACTGCCCAGGAAATGGCTGGAAGCAAATCCATCCCTCACCCCTGGAGACACCCACCCCACAAGTGACATGTCCAGAAAAGTAAAACTTGTCCAGTAGCCCACTCCTCATTATCTGTGGGATTATGTAGGCTTAACCATACTGGCCACATTAAGTGTTTATATATAACAGCCGCTACTAGAGACACTGGCAGACAGCCTTAGGACAAGGGAAGAGAACAAAAGTCTACAAGAAAAGACTACACATCTAATCAGGAACGGCCATCAACAAGGCTAAGATGGGACTTCCCTGGCGGTCCAGCGGCTAAGACTACGTGCTTCCACTGCAGTGGGTGTGGGTTTGATCCCTGGTTAGGGAACCAAGATCAGGGAACCAAGATCCCGCATGCCATACGGCGTGGCCAAAAAGGAAAAAAAACAAACAAAAAAAAAACCCCAAATGAGGCCAAGACAACACACACAATCTTCTCCACCAAAAGCATCAGATGGCATCTGTCCTTCTGCTACAGATAGAGATGGTGAAGGGTTCGCCCACTTGGAAGCACTGAAGAGGCTTCAGGGAAGTTTAGGGAGAGCAGGTATAACCCTAAATCACCCTGGGGTGGGTGAGCCCCATCCTCTAAATGGAATGTTTCCCACACACCCTCATCAACCGTTCATCAGGAGTAGGAAGAGTTGAAGGGGTGACTTACATGCTCCCTCATCTCATTGGCCACGGTGTTGGACATCATGATGCAGCAGATGACGATGACCAGGATGAAGTAGAGCGCGTACATGAAGCGGGTGCTCCGGGACTGGCGGATCTTGGGGCAGCAGCCACAGCAGTAGGAGCAGCCAGCATTCCCACAGCAGCAGGCCAACTAGGAAAGGAACACAGAACATCCTCTCGGAGCCTCTCCTTCACAAACCTGCTTACCCCAGACCTCCACAGGTGAGCTACCATTCTTCCAAGGCGTCCTGCCAATAGGACACGTGTGAACAGCTGAGTGCGTGAACAAAGTTTTTGCCAGAATTGGTCTGACATTGTCTTTAATGAACATGATGGCTTGGGAGATGCCCAATACTTAAACAGAAAAGGCACACTTCACCTGAAGCACTGTGAGCACTTAGACAAAAACCAATTAGGGAAGAGCAAGAGAAGAAGCCAAGAACTAGAAAAAGGACTAAGTGAAGTGGGAAGGACAGAATACCAAGAAGTTGGGCCCAAGAAAGGGACCTGTCAAAATCCATGAGCCAAAGAATGAACTGCATGGGGTGGGGGTGGGGGGGGTAACTTGAAGTACAAAAGGCACAGGTGCCTCTTACACGTGTGTTGTTGACCACAGCTTCACGCCCCTAAGCGTAGGCTTTAGGCTAATGAGTGGGGCAGGATTGGGCTTTACTGGTCAATGCAACCGGACATAATTTTATTTGAGAATATTAAATGAAATAGGGGATTAAGTTTTCAGGTTTGGGTCTGGTGTTAATTTTTGTTTTTCTTCTTAAAGAGTTTGTTTTTTTAGAGTAGTTTTAGGTTTACAATAAAACTGAGGGGAAGGCACAGAGATTTTCCATATGCCCCCTACTCCTACACATGTATAGCCTCCCCCATTATCAATATCAGTCACCAGAACGGTACATTTTGGGTTCACTCTTGGTGTCGTATATTGAACAGGTTTAGATAAATGTATAATGACATATATGCAACATTATGCATCAGAGTATTTTCACTGCCCTAAAAGGAAACTAGATCTTTCGTAAGCCTGGGTTTGGGGCCTGGCTCTGCCACCTACCAGCTGTGAGCATTTTCAAGACCCAGACTCCTCATGTTTTAAAGTGAGGGTGCTAACAGCACGTAGTGTACTGGGTGGTCTCTCGGACAACCTAATCAGACACACCTGGTGTTAGGGAGGGATATCCGTTTAGCAAATAGGGAATAATACAAAAGAGATTACCATAAACCACGAATAACAACCAAACCTACATGTATTAACACTATATATAAAACATACCAATGCAATCTCTTGATAATGATTTAGCAGGAAGTTCAGAGCTTTGCATGGCTGCAAAACAAGCATCAATTAGAAGGCTACCCTATAAACATCACTTACAGTAAGAAGAGATCACAGGTGTAAGACCACAACAGGTTATAATCATAATGACGTTAGGACGGATCTTGGAAACATACGCATTTCCCGAGATATTTCATCTACTTCATGGAACCGCCATTGTTGGAGCCCTTTGTCATTCTGTACTATTTCATTACTTAAAATTTCTTAATGTACTCTCTCCATCTTACATTCAGTTTTCTAAGCCATTTTTCTCAAGACTCTTCTTGCCTCAGAAGACTGGGCTACTGCTTTGCAAGACAAGCTATTCTATCGGGCTGACCTAACAGATCACACGAGTGGGATCCTAACACTGCTGCCTGTGTGGTGTTCTTATAGGCCACCTTCCTTTACAGTTCACTCATCCACATTCCCTGTCCCTGATTTTATTGATCCCTTTCCACTCATATGCCCCAGTTTTTCTTTTCTCTCCCTCCCCCGCTCCCTCTTCTCCGCTCCCACTGGCTTAGCTGGCTTCTGGCCCAGACCTGCCTCCCTCCTCCTCTGCCTGCCAAATTCTTTCCAAACTGCCTCATTCATCGGTTGCTAACTCTTTAAGCTCTACGGTCTTAGATAACCAGTTTTACTGTATTTCAAATGTGATCAAATATTTATCCTATCTGGAAAAAGAAATATCTAGAAGCAGTTGATACATCCCATGAGAGAACCTACCCATAGCAGAATCAACATTTACACTTACTATCTCCACAGAGGGGAAAAATGAACACATACAGACATAATGTCAGCCTAATTGGTCATTTAAAGACAAATAGTGACAGAGGAAAGTGATCATGGAAAACATGAAGAAAAAATCACATTGGTTTAATCCTACCCTGTCATTAAAGCCATGTGTCATTGTATGGATCTAATTTTGTAAACTCTCCTTATTTTTCACTTTCACCCTACACATAGTGCCATGATATTTATATGTGTGTACACATATATACAGACAAGTGTACATGCATACACACATGCCTAATATTAGAATCAAAGAGCACTTCTCTACTAGCCTAAAAGTTATTTATGAAAGCAAACTATGCCAATCACCAATACCATAGTACAAGTGCATTATCTTAAGCTAAACGCTGATATGGAAGTGGAAATTCAAAACAGCATCCACACAAGCAATGTTATGTTAGCAGTGAGGAAAATCTCACAGCCCTGCTGACTTACTACTTCTTTCCGGAAGAGCATAACTTAGAATAAAATGGGTTTACCTTTTATTCCTTGCCACTTACAGCTTTATTACTGTGAGCATGTCACTCCCCTACTCTTCACCCTCAAAACTGGAGAAAGCAACTCCTGGCCAACCTAACTTCTGGGGCTGTCACAAGCTTGGAGAGAAGCACCTCTGTCTTGTTACCCCCCAACTCCAGAGGACCTAAACATTTTACTGAACAAGTCAAGGTATAAAAAACAAAGGTAGCTCATGCACAACACCAAGAGTGAACCCTAATGTAAACTATGGACTTTAAATAATAATGATGTGTCCATGTAGGTTCACTGGTTGTAACAAATGTACCACTCTGGCGAGGGACGTGAATAATGCGGAAAGCTGTGCGTGTGCAGGGGCAGAGGGTATACGGGAAATCTCTGTACCTTTCTCTCAATTTTGCTGTGAACCTAAAATATCCCTTAAAAATGAAGTCTATCAAAAAACAAACAACAACATATGAACAAAACAGTGCCCATCAACGGCTCAATAAATGTTGAATGAATAATATATGATAAAGTCATAACAGCAACACTCCTCAAACAAAAGGGCTGGCAATCCCACTCCACAGGGCCAAGGACACAAGTCATGTGCTGCACTCTGAATTTCTCACACCCACATTGTATCACAAAGAGTTCATTATTAAGGGCTTTAATTTGTAGATACTGCACACAATCTTTTTCCACAAGAAATTAGTATACATTCAAGAGGGACCCAAGACAATCTTTTGGGAGGACGATGCTTGCAATTCTTCTAGAAGTTCATCCTGCAGATATACTTACACAAGGGCACAGAGATTTAGGTATAAGGTTGTTCATTAAAAGCATAAAAACGGGGACTTCCTTGGTGGCGCAGTGGTTAAGAATCCGCCTGCCAATGCAGGGGACACGGGTTCGAGCCCTCATCTGGGAAGATCTCACATGCCACGGAGCAACTAAGCCTGTGCACCACAACTACTGAGCCTGCGCTCTAGAGCCCACGAGCCACAACTACTGAGCCCATGTGCCACAACTACTGAAGCCTGCACGCCTAGAGCCCATGCTCCACAAAAGAAGCCACCGCAAAGAGAAGCCTGCGCACCGCAACGAAGAGTAGCCCCTGCTTGCCGCAACTAGAGAAAGCCTGCTCACAGCAATGAAGACTCAACGTAGCCAAAGATAAATATTAAAAAAAAAAAAAAAAGTATAAAAGAAGGTCTTATTCTCCAGCTACACAGGGGCGGAATAAATGAATTATGGACTATCCATACAATAGGACATAGTTTAAAAGAATAAGTCAGTGTTATGGGCTGAACTGTGTCCCTGCCCCAGCCCCTCCAGTCATATGTTGGAAGTCCTAACCCCCTGTATCTCCAAACATGACTTTATTTAGACAGAGGGCCCTTAAAGAGGTAGTTAAGATTCAATAAGGTCACTGGGGTGGACCCTAATCCAATATGACTGGTGTCCTTGTACGAAGAAGAGATTAGGACACAGAGACACACAGAAAGAAGACCATGTGAAGACACAGGGAGAAGACAGCCATCTACAAGTTAAGGAGAGAAGCCTCCTTAATCTCGGACTTCTAGCTCCCAGATCTGTGAGAAATTAAATTTCTGTTGTTTACACTACCTGGTCTGTGGTACTTGGGTTATGACAGCTCCAGCAAACTAAGACAGCCAGTATGCCTGGATATTTTATACGTATGCATATCTGTACGTGGGGAATATGTGTGTGGACACAAGACCGCTAACATCGATCACCTGGGCCTAGATGAGTGCGCCTAGATGTGGGGAGGAAACTAAGACAGCCATGTCTCACTGTTCTGCTCTCTTTTTCTGATTAGAAAAAGAAAACAGACTATTTAAGAAAAGTAACTAAGTTTCAAGATAACCATATAGAAGTATTTGCAATGCGGTATTGACTTGTGTGATTTCTTTCTTTCTGAAGAAACTTCCCCTCCCCCAAATATACTGAAAAAGAAAAAATTCAAAGAGCCGTTCACACCCTCTATCTAACTTCCTTCAAAATAGCAACAGCGTGGATAGCAAAGGCTTTTCTAAATAGAAGGTGCTTTGTCTTTGCCGGGGCAGAGTCCAAATGAAAGGACTAGCCAGCCTCTTGCTGCTACCTGGAGCTGGGCCTCCCCCTTAGTGTTAGTTTTCTTCTCCTATCTAAGGTGCATGCGCCCGCACACACACAAACACACACACACACACACACACCACCACAACCACAGTAAATAAATACACAGTCTCTCTCCTTGTCCTCCCCACTGGCCTTGGGCTGACAGTTCTTCTAAGGACTGATGCCAGGCACGTGAGGAAGTGATCACAGAAGCGAAACATGAGCTAGGGCTGGTAGTAACTTCCGGGTTCTTTTGTTAAACTAAAAAGCACAATTCCTTTATTACCTAGAATTCCCTGCTGACACCACCACCAACTGGAAATAGCAAAGAATCAGGAAGAAAGCCAAAGAGATGTCATAGAATCAGCACAAACACATGCCCGTGTATCTTGTGAGAGTTCCCCTCTTCCCCCCTCAGGTCTTTTTTTTCACAGTTCCAACAGGCTTGCTTAAGCCCACTGGAGGGAAGAGTACAGGTCTGAGAACCAGAAGGCCTGGATTCTAACTCTGGGCAGCTCTGGGTCTTGGTTTTCCTCACTTGCACATTGAAGGAGCCTAGGCAGATGACAGATGGCAGGTAAACAGGTTTCATCTGACGCTCAACTCGTTGGCAGTGGCCGTCTTGAGGCAGGTTCTAAGGCTGAATGTCTCAATCCACGGGGAGAATGCAAGGACCAATGGGCACCATGTGCATGGTGGCACCCACGCTACAGTCTGGTCATCCCTGTAAGAGGTGATCTGATTGATCCCTACCATCCACAAATTCTTAGACGTTGAAAAATGACCTGCAAGAGGCAAGCACACTGGGTTAAACCCAAAGCAAGAAGAAAGAGAGAAAAATCCATCAGAAAGAGAAGAATTAAAAAGTGGAGCAGTCAAAAGCTCTTCAAGCAGGCACGGGTTCTATGAGCATCACTCCACTGCTTCCTGGGCTACATTCTGCGATGTTCAGCTCCCGCAGCAGTGAGATAACTCACATTCATCATAATGGCTCAGACACCCCATTAACTCGGGTTCCCTTCGTTCCACTTAGGAAGGCAAACAAGTTGCGTAGGACACTTCTGTCCCAAGAATCACCCCAAACACGGATCACATTTTTTTCAGTTCCAATGCTTTAGTTTGGGGGAGTGTAAATCCCTCAGCAAAGTGGAAAACATTCATTCATTCAGACTTATTCCTCGAGAGCTCTGGACAGCCTAGTTGGCTTTAGCACGTCAAAACTAAGTTCAAACTGCAAAAGGAAAGATTGCTTCAAATCTGACACGGACCTTCATTCAGTCCCTTTTCCTGACTTGGAAATGCAGGAGCCCTAGCAGAACTGAGGAAAGACCTAAGAAATTGTCTGTTAACTACAATAATTACAATATTGTCCCTTAATAAATGGTGAGGAGGCGGGGCAGCAGTAAGGAAGTTCCTAAAAAACTGAAGTTGTTGAAGCTGCTGGCAACAGAACCCAGGTGTTCCTGTGCGAGCTGAGGGGGGGGGGGGGTTTAATACCAAGGAAACAAGAAAAACACACAAGACATAAAACCAGGTTCAGAACATTTTATTAAAGTGAACGGTGCTCTCTATCTTTTAATATCCATTTCCACATCTTTCGGTAACACACAATACTACTCATGCCATGTCACAGCCCACTTTCCTTCCTTCTCCTTTGAGGTTTTAGGATTATCTATGAATCACCAGCGGTCAGCAGAGAGGTAAGGAACAATTGATTCTACTTTGATAGCAGTATTTATTTAAATTCTGGACTACATAACCAATATTTTGCAGCTCATTCTCCTCACTAGATGCTCAGAAACAGCTTCCCACTGAGCTTATACAGACCTTTTTCTCCGCTACAGTCAGGAGGCAGAGGGAGTGGTAAATAGCAACTCTTGCCACCGTGGCACCATGTGCTGCCCTTTACTGGTAGCTATACGAGAGAATGATGCGACTTGAAAGCTAGGAGAATAAGAACACGCAGTTCCTCTGCTCAATAAAGGCGTATTTTACTGCACAAGAAATATAGGTGGCAGGTAGTCGTTAATTCGCAAAAGGATTGTGTTTTAGAAACCTCAACACATATTATACATGTGTTAGTAAGTTGGTTTGTTTGGAGCTTACAGTGGATTTCTCCCACACAAAAGAATATAGGGCAACCTAGTAAAGCTTACTTAAGCCATAATAATATTAGCTAACCATAGCGAACACTTATTAATCCCTTGCTCTTTGCAAGGTACTACAACTTTTTATATCATTAGCTGTTATATCAACCCCACCTGACAGAGCTGGTGAGTGGCAGAGCCAGGATCTGAATCTGTAGGCTCTTTGCCACTCTGCTCTATTCACCGCTGGTATATACAGAGGGTGCACTGGACAGACAACACCGGCCTGAAACCTTGGTTTCCTACAGAAGGGAAATTGGCTGTGTGGGAAGGAAACAGCAAGTGAGGAAGCAGTTTTTCTCTCCTGCCCTCAGGGGTACAGTAAGCATTCAACAGATATCTGAAGAAGGCATCTCCCTCTGTGTGCCCCCTCCTCTCTCCTGGCAACCTCTGGCTTCACTGGATCTGGATGACCTCTATTAGAGCCCTGCCAGAGCAGCTCAACCACTCCCATTACCAAGCTCCCCACCTCACCTCCAAGTCCTACCCCACTTTAAAAGCCCTACCCCTAATCCTATGGAAATAACCAGGCCATTCATTCACTCAACTAATGGTTATTATACTACATACCTACTTGTGCAATGTTAATTCCTGGGAATGCAGCAATAAACAACAGACCTTGTTTCTACCCGTGAAATGACTCTATGGGGCATTCCCCCAAACCCTCTGCTTTAGCTCCTCTCTGAAGTAACTAGATAACAGTATCTAATGCACATTCCTGAGTTGCTTTGCAGATGTGAAAACCTCCACCAAATGAAAGACATTAACTACCTGATGACCATGAGCACATAACCCCCAGACCTACTGGTGCCTAAGGACTGGTAGTGTTAACCCCTGTGACACTGCCCTGTTACCTCACCATCAGCCAATCAGAGAACTGTGCACAAGCTGACCACATACCCTGTGACCCACCCCCCCCCCCTCACCTGGCCTTAAAAATGCTTTGCTGAAACCGTTCGGGGACTTCGGGGCTTTGGAGGGGGCACGAGCCACCCGTCTCCTTGCGTGGCCTTGCAACAAACCTTTCTCTGCTCCAAACTCCGATGTTTTGGTTTGTTTGTCCTCACTGTGTGTCAGGCACACAAACTTGTGCTGACATAACGAGTTGTTTAGAAGAAAGGAAACTGGATGCTCCTTTCTGTACTGGAAGGAGAACTGATCACTGACATAATGGTGCATTCATATTAATGAATCCAATGCACCCACTGAAATGACTATACAGGAAAAGTTACCGCCATGGAAAGATGTCCACACTGCATTAACTGAAAACAGTTAATAACACAACAGTATAGAGCATGATAGCACTTGGGGTAAAATTATAACAAGACATAGATCTGCAATAACAACAACAAAAAACAATCTAAAAGGATATACCAGTATGTCAATGGTAGATAACAGAATTGTAAGATTATGAGTGACTACGCTTTTCTGTATTTTCTGAACTCTTTGTAACCAGCACATATCTTGTAATTAGAAAAAAAAACACTTCAAGTTTCTCTTTTGGAAGAAAACAAAACATTTCTCTTCTACCTTACAGGTGGTAAGCACTCAAGTATTTGCTAAACGAATCAGCCAGCGAGAAAATGACATCTACTTCTGCTATGTGATTGGTAGAAAACAGCCAGAGTGAACTATCACTGTAACTGAGGCATAAAACTAGGAAATTCCACTGTGCTGTATTTTTAAGTATGGTTAAGACGGTGAATTTTGTTTTTACCTCAATTTAAAAATTCTTTAACCCTTATAATGTTTTTTAGAGTTTAATTGCTATAAATAAATCTCTACTTGGTAGAATTTGAAGCAAATGAAAATGAAGTAGGAAAAATTAAATGGCTACCTAAGAGTGCAAGTTGAACAAGAAGCTGTGTATTTGCCTGGCCCAGAAATTGGCTCTTGTGTTTCCTTCATTTCAGGTTCTTAAGTTTTTCTCTTTTGAGTTCAGAGAATCCCTTAAAGCTCCAAGGTTTTTACAATCTTTTCCATAACTGTCGCGACATGATTCTGGAGGATTGTCGGAAAGGAGTTTGGGACAGGAGGTTTCTCACACAGGTTTCCACATTCTAGAACGTGCTGGTTTCAACAGCATTTCCATGAAAAGCATTGTCAAGGGTCAGTGTCCTTCCTTCATGAGCACTGAGTACCCACAGCCACTGGGACCAAATCTGAAATGGGCAAAGGACAGGTCATCAACACCCACTAAGCCAGCACTGGCTTTTGGGTTACAACGAATCTGGACACAACCGTTCCCCTTGTTGGGAGCCTCTTTCTCACGAGGTTAGGGTTACTTACAGCACCAAAAGAATGCTGATCGAGTTCTCTGTTCTCAGACAGCAGTTGGATTCTTTGAGTCATTCCCTCACACCACCCTCCGCTTATGCACCTTCTAAAAAACACCACACTCGATACACTTTAGTAAGTTGGTGGAGAGAATCTATAAGGTTTAAGGTTAAAAGGTAAACTAACTCCGCTTTCTGGCAGTTCAACAGAAAACAAACACTCGTGGGAGACAGATCATTTAGAGCAAAGTTTGTCAAACTCAGCACCCTTGGGAGCCCCATAATTCTTTGGGGCTGTCCTGTGCACTGTAGCATGTTTAGCAGCTTCCTTGGCCTCTCCCCACTACACACCAGTAGCAGCCCCCCCTCTTCTCCCTCACAAGTGGAGCCGATCAGAAATGTCTCAGACAAATGCCCTCCCCCCTTCTCGATGGAGCCAGGCTGTCTGGGTTCACACCCAAGCTCCAATGCAGCCTGGTTAAGCGTCCTTGGGCCAATTCTTTTTTTTTTTTTTTTTAATTAATTAATTAATTTTTTATTATTTATTTTATTTATTTTTGGCTGTGTTGGGTCTTCGTTTCTGTGCGAGGGCTTTCTCTAGTTGCGGCGAGTGGGGGCCACTCTTCATCGCGGTGCGCGGGCCTCTCACTATCGTGGCCTCTCTTGTTGCAGAGCACAGGCTCCAGACGCGCAGGCTCAGTAGTTGTGGCTCACGGGCCTAGTTGCTCCGCGGCATGTGGGATCTTCCCAGACCAGGGCTCGAACCCGTGTCCCCTGCACTGGCAGGCAGACTCTCAACCGCTGCGCCTCCAGGGAAGCTTGGGCCAATTCTTTACCTCTCCAGGTTTCAATTATCTCATTGTTAAATGGGAATAAAATTACCTACTTCACAGGGTTGTTGTGAGGATTAAATGAGTCAGTTCAGGAAAAGCTCTCAGCACAGAGCCTAATACAGGGTACCCACCCACCTTCCCAAGAAAGCCACCTGTACTCATCATCTACATCATCAATACTCATGTCCCTCCTCCCCAGAGAGACCCCCCTCCTTAGTCCATCAGGTAGATATGGAAAGAGGTAAAGATGGGAGGGGGATGGGATCAAATCATTACTACCTCACTTATAACAACGCTTTCATTTTTCTGCGCTAATGTGAAAGATAAATGCATCTCTTGAAGGAAAATACTTTCAGAAATAAAACTTCTGCGATCTAAACCCAGGAAAGCATCCTAGCAACTTGGGGAAAAGTCGTCATGTGTGTGGAAGCACTTCCCACGTGCCCAATTTATTTCCACTGAGGAACAAGCAAGACAATCAGAACATTCATTTGCACCCACTGAAGCCACAAATACCTGCAGCAGAACAGTTCTGAGAAAGATGAGTTAAGCAAGTTCTAGAAAAAAAATGGTGTAGGAAAACAAAACCTTGAAATTCAAAATGGAAAAGTGTAGGATGATGGGAAGAAAAGTGCTCATTAGGTTTAAACCATGTTTAAAAGTCAGTTTTAAGGCTTCTCATCAAAATGAGAGAGGGGGGAAAATCCTGCTTGTTCCACTTCATAATAGCTTATCAACAAGCAGTTAATGAAACACAAAGCCCAAAATTTGACTGATTGTGTCGTGGAGATTATGCCACAATGAAGAAATCTGCCAAGCCCTTTCTAAGAGGTGCTTTACGCCAGTCCAGTCCCCCGACGCTGCCAAGCCTGGTGATGGAGGCCACAGAGCCAACTAGATCCAAGTGTGCTGTGGGAAGGAGAACAGAAATGGGCTCATTTCACAGACAGTTCCAGTGGCATGACCTCAGAGCTCAGGTGGGCCAGCAGTTTCAAGGGGTTAGCAGTGCACTCCTTTCCCTACCAAGTGAAATCCCATGTGCAACTCCAATGTATAAAACATATAGATGCACTAAAACACTACAAATGTTCTTACATATACATACAACACATATTTATCAAATGCTTACTAGTGACCAGGCACTGTTCTAGGAGCTAGTAGTACAGTCGCTGCCCTCACGAAGCTTACATTCTAGTCGATTTATATCAAACTCGGCATCCCCCAAATTCCACCCAAACTGGGACATGTCGCAGCACCTCGGTTGAAAACCTCTGATCCAGTCCAGTCCCCTCATTTTCCTGATATGAAATCGGAGGCCCAGAAAGGTTAGGTTATTTGACTGAAGGACAAATCTAGGGATGGGCATCAGTGGACCAGCAAAAAAAACACACCATTTGAGACAATTCAGCAGTCTGGAGGCAGGACGAGCTAAAAAAAAACTCAGCCTGTGGGTCCCACACTTCTGCATCCATAGCGCAATCAACTCACAGACATGCAAACCCACTAAAACATGGCACCATAAGTAGTTTAAACAACGCTCTGTCGACTCTAGCAAGAAGGCAGTAAGTGTCTAAGTGTCTAGTACAGTTTGAAAGGTTTCCATCACAACACAGTTAAAGTGATGGCATTTTACGGCTCACGATGAGTCAGCCACAAATCTGAGCTCTCTGGAAGCTATGGGCTACGGCTGCTAAGTGGCCAAGCCCCTGAGGTGCCTCCCTCCCTACGTTTGAGAAGCAGGCAAGTCACGCCCCGCATCCCTCACACAACTGCAGGGTCAACTGCTGGTCACGCTCCCTCCCCGCCGTAGGAAGAGGCCACGGCTCCAGACACCTCCGACCCCTGACAAGTGACAAGCTGGCTATCTCTGAAGGTGAGACTAGCTGCAGTGGTTCTGTGCAAGGACAGACTCACACACGCCTCCTGCCCTAGATTTTCCAGCAGTCAGGATTGCATATAACCCTATTCTTTAGGATTCCCAAAATGCCCGATAGAAGGTGACGTTTTAAACCTGTTTTCACATAAATGAATAGAAGAACTGGAAAGAGAAATGTCAGACAGAGGCCTCTGGTTTGGAAAACCCCGTACCTGAAGGGCACCAGCCCTCAGGGGCAGGGAAGGGAGAGAGAAAGGGCCGCAGTAGCTCCTGGTTCTCACGGGGACCCTCCTACAGGGTCGCCCTCACCCGTCTCTCCACATGAAAGCCTGCTGGCCACATGAAAGGGCCTGGTCTCACAGCCTTTTCTCAGAGCTGGAGTAACAGCTGCACTGTTTTCCTGCAGCTGAGAAAACACCTCACAGTTGAGATTGCCGTTCCTCAGTCCCTCAAAGATTCAGGAAGCCTTCTTCCCAGCCCCCCCTCTCCTTCCATCCCCGAAGTTTACCTCCTCCTCATACTTGTAGCTTGAAGAGGAAGGAATGAATAGGTGTGTACCCTTCCCCCAGGCAAATATCCGCAGTTAACTGCCTTTTTTGTTTGAAGAGCTGCCCAGGGGCCCAGTGGATCTTATCGGCAACCCGCCTACCCTCTTCTGAACCTGGTCCTCATGACAAGTCCAGCTGGCACCAAACCCGAGGTGACAGGGTTTGTGAGGTTGCTTTTATTCAGCGACAGGCAGCTTTCACGGCACCGGCTGGCAGAGAACTCTCACACACGTGCAACGCCCCCCTGCGACCGCGCCCCCATCCTGAGAAGCTTCCTGTTAATGTTCTTAAAATACCTCTGCAAAAGGAACCGAGGCCACACATGAAGGAGCCCATGAATCATATTTTTTTCTATCAAAATATCAACAGAAATGAAAATATCCTTATGTAGTCCCCCCCGCCCCAGCCTTCACCTTCATATTTTTAATCCACCAGAGCGCTGGCTGTGCCAGCAAGGAGGGCAGAGGGGAGTCTAAGGGAGGTTCTCCCAGGGGCATTCTTTTTAATGAAAGAAGTCACTTCCCAAGTTGGGAGTGGTGTTCACTCTGCCACTTAAAACTACAAAGATAGAGCCCTTCTACTGGCCCTACACTGTGGAAGAACAGTACCCCGGCTTCAAAATCAAATGCCATGGATCAAAAAGCTAGGCTGACGCACATACTCAATGAACTGTTATTGGGCTGCAAGGTAAATAGGCCCAAGGGGTAGGCGGTTCAGGAAATGGACCTGAATTACTGTGATTTGTTCAGTCACACCTGGTGTTTCTCAAGCCAGCTGGGTGGAGTGGATAGGGGGTAGACAGAGTAGAGGGTTCCCTGCAGGAGTCTGGTCTGTCTCGCCCCTCCTTCCTTCCCCCAGGGAAATCCAAGGGTCAAGGGGCCCAAGTGGGGCAAATGCCAGGTTGGGGCCAGGGCAGGACTGACGGAGGGTGCCTCTGAAGCGGGACCCTCCAGGGAGAGAGAGGGAATCAGCCAGCATGAGGCCTGAGCGCCCACACAGGAAACTGGGGGGATGCGGGCAGCAATGAAGTCGAAGTCACGAAGGAACCTTCCTGGCCCCTGACTTGGTGGTGGCAGGAGGGGGAGGCCCAGGAAGCCAAGAGCTGCTGGAGTGACAGGAGCACATCTGGTGGGGATGTGGTGAGAGCACAGGACTGTGGACAAGAGCCTGGATGAGGGGATGGACAGAGGAAGTGCAGGAAGGCCCCCAAACAGACCGGTCCAGAGTAGACTAAGCCACAGACTGCTTCACAGCAAGAGCGGAGAGCGCTCGGCAAATTCTGAGGTGCCCGAGCTCGAGGTGCCAAGTGTGGCTCCCGGGCCAGCACCGTGGGCATCGCTGGGAGCCCGTCGGGTCCCAGCCCCCAACTACTACTCAGAACTGGAACCTGCACTTATTCAAAAATAAGCTCCCAGGTGATCTGTGGCTCCTTCAATGCTGTACCCAAGCTCAGGGAACTAGGGTGAGGGCTTTCCTTCTGCAGCGGCAGGGCCTCCTCTTCCACGGGTCTGGAACAAGCCAATGGCAGGTGCGGGTGTGTGTTTAAGGAAGACATTTCACAGCCCTCTCAGCAAGTTCCCGAGCTCTCCGCTCAGGAGGACTCTTCAGGGATGGCAAATAGGGAACGCACGTTTCCAGGGGGATCAAACACTGCTTCAATATGACAAGATAAGGGAATTGCGACAGACAAGTATGCGGTCCCTGAAAAAGATGTCGTTAAATAATTTAATATGGGAAAATGCTCATGGACACATCCCTGGGAAAAGACAGAGTAAACACACTAAAATATAAACCAGAGCTGTGATTTTTAAATCATCTTTGTGTTCTTTACCTTGTCCTGATTTTTCCAGGTTTTCAACATTAGGATGAATTTCATAACAAGTTCTTTTAATTAAAAGAAAATTATACAAAATTTTAATCAGTGAAGAATAAAAGAGTAGAAGTCTTCTGACCCGGAAAAAAGTACAAAGCCCATTTAATTTGCTACCTTCCACATACGCTATGACTTGCTATCTAGCTGTCTATTTTATTTATAAAATTCATTCTAGGAATTCCCTGGCAGTCCAGTGGTTAGGCCTCCACGCTTCCACTGCAGGGAGCACGGGTTCAATCCCTGGTCGCGGAACCAAAATCCCGCATGCCGCGCAGTACGGCCAGAAAAAAAAAAAAAAAAGAAAGAAAAATTCATTCTCTTGGGGTACATTAAAAAAACAAGACAACCTTGGCAAAATCAAAGAATATCAGAAGGGAAGAAATACCATAAGCAGCTCGTGCAGCTCAATATCAAAAAAACAAATAACCCAATCCAAAAGTGGGCAGAAGACCTAAACAGACATTTCTCCAAAGAAGATATACAGATTGCCAACAAACATATGAAAGGATGCTCAACATCACTAATCATTAGAGAAATGCAAATCAAAACTAAATGAGGTATCACCTCACACCAGTCAGAATGGCCATCATCAAAAAATCTACAAACAATAAATGCTGGAGAGGGTGTGGAGAAAAGGGAACCCTCTTGCACTGTTAGTGGGAATGTAAATTGATACAGCCACTATGGAGAACAGTATGGAGGTTCCTTAAAAAACTAAAAACAGAACTACCATTCGACCCAGCAATCCCACTACTGGGCATATACCCTGAGAAAACCACAATTCAAAAAGAGTCATGTACCACAATGTTCATTGCAGCTCTATGTACAATAGCCAGGACATGGAAGCAACCTAAGTGTCCATCGACAGATGAATGGATAAACATGTGGCACATATATACAATGGAATATTACTCAGCCATAAAAAGAAACGAAATTGAGTTATCTGTAGTGAGGTGGATGGACCTAGAGACTGTCATACAGAGTGAAGTCAGAAAGAGAAAAATAAATACCGTATGCTAACATATATATATGGAATGTAAAAAAAAAAAAGATTCTCAAGAACCTAGGGGCAGGACAGGAATAAAGACACAGATGTAGAGAATGGACTTGAGGACACGGGGAAGGGGATGGGTAAGCTGGGACGAAGTGAGAGAGTGGCACGGACATATATACACTACCAAGTGTAAAATAGATGGCTAGTGGGAAGCAGCCACATAGCACAGGGAGATCAGCTCGGTGCTTTGTGACCACCTAGAGGGGTGGGATAGGGAAGGTGGGAGGGAGACGCAAGAAGCAGGAGATATGGGGATATATGTATATGTATAGCTGATTCACTTTGTTACAAAGCAGAAACTAACACACCATTGTAAAGCAATTATACTCTGATAAAGGTGTTAAAAAAAATGAAATAAAATTCAAAAAAAAAAAAAAAGAATCCAAAGAATTATATGCTGTTCTGCCATCAAAACACCGAAAATTAAAGCTGGGAATGTCTTTAAAAAAAAAAAAACCTGGGAGTGTCTTAAGCAACCAGGGAGATCCTTCTACCCAGTACTCATTATAAATAATAGTTACCTACCATTTCTTAAACACTTCCTCTGTATCAAGGCACTACACTAGGGTGCTTTCAAGACCTTCTTTGATTTAATCTTTTTTTTTTGGCCGCAAGGCATGCGAGATCTTAGCTCCCCCACCAGGGACTGAACCCGTGCCCCCTGCAGTGGAAGCACGGAGTCCTAACCACTGGACCGCCGGGGAATTCCCTGATTTAATCTTCAGAAGAGCCCTATGATTTAAGTATCACAATCCCCATTTTACAGATAAGGAAACCTCAATCGCTGATTGCAAAGCCCATCAGGATTCTGAAAACTGTTGTTACATCACCACATCCCCAGAAGACCTGGAGTACACTGTTTTGAAGCCTCCTCCACCCGCCCCCATACAGAAACATAAAACCAAGAGAGACCCAAAAGCACCTAAATGCACACAAGACCTGAGGCAGTCAGAAGGGCCCATTAGATACGCATCGTCCTCACTGGCCCTCACTCAGCACCATTCCAAAGGCTTGCTAGAGTATAATACAGCCAAGGCCTTCAGCATCAAGTATCATTCTGAAAGACATTTGGCAGTGTTTATTCTTCTTATAAGTTGTGGTAGCAGTAGTAACAGTAGAAAATTGTACTGTGTATTCTCTAGGTGCCAGGTAGGGCCCTAAATTCCTTACATAGATTCATTCTCACAATCCTGTGAGGCAGATAATGATTTACCAGTTTTTCACTGGTATTTTTGCCATCTTTTCACAAATGAGAAAGTATTACTTAACTTTTTGGCATGAAAATGTACCACTTTTAGAATCAGAGAAAAAATTTATAAGTTATGCTGACTTTGAAGGAGTGATATAAAGACAAAAGAAGAAGTAGAGGAAAGAAGGAGAAAAGAGAGAAAAAGGAAAAAAGAATGTCAATTCCATTTTTTTTTCACAAATGAGAAAACTGATGTGGACAGAAGTGAGGCAACTTTCCTAAGGTCCTGAGATGTGAACTCAGTCAGCCAGGTCCTAACACTCAAACCCAAACCTTTATGGTGCCATCTCTAGGATGGAGCAGCCATCAAGAGTTACTGGCATACACTCAGGATAAAATTATATTCTACAGAGAGGGATGATGTTTAAAAGTTTCTAGCAATTATTTTGGACTCTAGCTTTAAAAACAGACACTAAGCATAAAATAGAGTGAAACTGAGTTTGGCACTTTGCAGCAAGCCTAAAATCTGAACTACAATCCAAATCTCCTTTTATCATTCGCCTTCTTCTTTCAACTATTACATTAAGTAAAAAAAACTCAGGTTGCCTACATTCTCAATCATTATGATACTGCACAAAATGTCCATTTCTAAACTGTCCCATGATTCACATTTTTCCCATTGCTAACATTAGAACACCTCCCACGCTTTCTAATAGAAATAAAAAGATCATTCTGAACTCTTCCGAACGAATTATACAACAACAAGATACATAAGCAAAAGACAGAAAAGAAAAATTACATTTAGGCTTAAAGTAAATTTCATGGTAAGTTCAGAAGACTCCCTTTCCCTCAAAATATCACATAGAAACTTTTCTTTTTTTAATTTAACTTCTTGGGATCATCTCTTCAGAGACTGCATAAAACAAAATAGTTTTTCAACCAACCTTTGAAGTTATCAAATAACTGAAAAGTGATCAATATAAACAAACAAGAATTTGAACTCACCTACACTAAACATTCACAGTTTAAGACAACACTAGGCAAGAGTAAAAGTTAACAAACAACAGAAACTTGCTCCCTAATGTAGGTAGGAATCCCTTGGCCAGTGGAGCAATGCAAACAGACTTGTTCCCCCGTATCAAAGCGATAATGATGACATCTTTAAGGAGGACATGAGGTCAGCCATGTAAAGTGCTCAGCCCACGTGCCTGGCACGTAGTAAGTGTTCAACATTAGCTTGTATTAAATGCTCATTCCATCAATACAAGGTTACTTATCAGCTCTGCACCTCAATCACCTCATCTACAAAATAGAGATAATAGTAGTTCCAACATCATAGGATTGTTAGGACAGAAAATGTAGTAAAGCACTTAGAACAACAATGTTAGTTACCAATATTATTCTTAGCACCCTCAAAAAAGAAACTGAGAGGCTTACAGGGCTGGGGTCTGAACCCAGTAGCTCCAAAGTAGCTAGCATCTCATTTCCTCAAACTCAAACCTGGAGCTGACGCTTAGAGAGACTTACCCGGCTGCCAGCTCTCTTCCCACTGCACAAGGAACAAGGGGACAAGGAACCTACGGGCTCCCTTCCTCTTGGCAGCTCCACCTGCTCCAGCAATGTGCAGCTTCAGCACCCTCAGCCCCACCACCCAAACCTCACATCTAACCAAAAAGTTATTCCCCTTTGCATTTCTGTTTGCCGACTTTTTCCAAAAGGATTTTGTTGGGGGGTGGGAGGGGGGTGTTTTGTAACTATGTAAATGAACAACAACAACAAAGGCAACTGCTCCCATTTCTGCAGCACTCACTCCCAAATGCTAGGATGGACTCTTACGTGTGGACAGTTTCTCCCAACCTGTGAGATACTTACTTCTGTTATTATCCCCACTGCAGCAATGAGAAACTTGGGCTCAAGGAAATAAGTTGCCCACGGTCACAGCTCATTAAGGGTGAGGACAGCGCCCAAACCCAGGTGTGATTTAAAGTCAGCATTCTTAACTGCCTCACCGAACTAAATGTGGAAAAGAAAAAAGGAAAGAGGGATTAGCACCTTCGAAAAACAATAACTGTTTTGGAAAATCCAATCAAAATTCATTTTCTAATGAAGTTACTGCTTAATAAATGAAAATATTACATAAAGAGCTGGCTAGTGCTGCGTACAGCAAGGAAGCGTACTTTAGTCCTGACAACTCCATGACTCAGAAGCACAGTTTACCAGTGACATAGGGACGACTCCAGTTTCCACTGACACAGTATTTATACTTTGTGATTTGTATAAACAAAACCATCTCTCATGCCTCCAACATCTACCACAGCCCTGTGAAACCTACAGTTAGAAATCTGAAAATATTTTATCTCATGACCACACGAAGAAATGAGCCAACCATCTAAGACTGACTAGTCACCAGTCCCCAGACTGCAACCTCCAGCCCACTGACCAACAGTCCCACTGTGTCTAAATCCCAGATGGATAATTCCTCCAACGTAGGATCAATTTCTTAAAATTAACAGAATTGAGAGCCCAGAAATAAACACTAACATTTATGGTCAATTAATTTCTGACAAGTGGGCCGAGTTAATGCACTGGAGAAAAAAAAACAGTATTTTCAATAAACAGTGCTAGAACTATTGATAGATACCCAAATGCAAAAGAATAAAGCTGGACCCATTCCTTATACCATACACAAAAATTAACTCAAAAAATGGACCAAAGACCTAAACGTATGAGCTAAAACTATGAAACTCTTAGAAGAAAACACAGGACTAAATCTTCGTGACCTTGGGTTGGACAAAGCATTTTTTAGACACAAGATATAGCACAAGCCGGGAAAGAAAAAATAGATACATTGGACTACATCAAAATTTTAAAAATTTTATGTTGCAAATGATGCCATCGAGAAAGTGAAAAGATAACTCACAGAATGAGAAAACATTTGCAAATCACGTATCTTACAGAGCTGGTATCTAGAATATAAAAAGAACTCTTGGGCTTCCCTGGTGGCGCAGTGGTTGAGAATCTGCCTGCCAATGCAGGGGACACGGGTTCGAGCCCTCTTCTGGGAAGATCCCACATGCCGCGGAGCAACTAGGCCAGTGAGCCACAATTGCTGAGCCTGCGCCTCTGGAGCCTGTGCTCCGCAACAAGAGAGGCCGCGATAATGAGAGGCCCGTGCACCGCGATGAGGAGTGGCCCCCGCTTGCCGCAACTACAGAAAGCCCTCGCACAGAAACGAAGACCCAACACAGCCAAAAATAAATAAATAAATAAATAAATAAACCCAAAGTTTAAAAAAAAAAAACTCTTAATATTCAATTTTGAAAAAACAACCCAACTTATAAATGAGCAAAGGATCTGAACAGACATTTCTCCAAAGAAGATATGAATGGACAATAAGCACCTGAAAAGATGCTCAACATCATTAGTTATTAGGAAAATGTAAATCAAAACCAAAATGAGATACCACTTCACAAACTAGGGTGGATATAATTTTAAAAAAAGAAAAAACAGACAATAATAAGCATTGGTGAGGATATGGATAAATTAGAACCCACTTACACTGCTGGTAGGAATATAAGATGCAGCAGCCTCTTTGGAAAATGATTTATTTAAAACAGCCATAAAGTGGAAACAACCTAAACAACCGTCAGCTGAAAAATGGATGAGATAAATGTGGTATTTTGCATAAAAAGGAATGAAGTACTGACATATACTACAAATGGATGAACCTTGAAAACACGCTAGGTGAAAGAAGTCAGTCATAAAAGCCACATATTGTACAATTCCATTCACATGCAATGTTCAGAATAGGCAAATCCATAGAGTAAGAAAGTAAATTAATAGTTGTCAGGGATCTGAGGAAGTTTGGGAAGAAACTGGGAACAACTGCTAATGGTCAGAGAGGTGATAAAAATGTCCTAATATTAGATTGTAGTGATGGTTGTACAACTTTGTGAATATACTAAAAAACCACTTAATTTTTACACTTTAAATGGACGAGCTAGGGACTTCCCTGGTGGTCCAGGGGTTAAGACTCTGCGCTCCCAATGAAGGGGGGCCGGGTTTGATCCCTTGTCAGGGAACTAGATCCCACATGCCGCAACTAAGAGTCCGCACCCCACAACTAAAAGATCCTGCACACCGCAACTAAGACCCAGCTCAGCCAAATAAATAAATAAATAAATAAATAAATATTTTTAAAAATAAATAAATGGATGAGCTATATGGTATGTGAACTATATCTCAAAACTAACTTTTAAAATTTTATAAAGAATTTCTTTAATTAAAAAAACCCTAATATAGTCATTTTTATAAGACAAATAAGGAAGTATCCAAAAAAAAGAAAAAAGAGGAAACCTAAAATAATAATTTTAAAAGGCTGGACTTTTCTGCTCAACAGAGAAGTAAACGCTTGGGCATTGCTCCAACTCACTTTAATGATAAAAATAAAACTATGAGGTTTTTTTGAACACCTGTTAATTTAAACAGGAATAAAGTCTCCCCAAGGGCAAATTCCCAGCACTTTGGAGCTGAAATTGTTCCATGTGATTCTTAAATTATTGCTCAGCTATAAAATGCTTTGTAAAGTTTACATTATTTCATGGATCTTTCAACATTGAGTTTTCTTAAGAGACTGCACATTGGAAATGGCTGATTCTTAGTACTGGAGCTCCCATTCCTCTAACAATTTTCTTGTACCAAAAACAGCCCTTTCAATACTTCCTAGTAACCCACGGCCAGCTGCAGCACCCTGACAAAGACTGATTTGACAGCTTAACTATAATCTTGGCAACCACTTTTATGGGTGGCACACTTTTTTTTTTTCTAGTTCTATTCACTTCAGTACACTTTAGTCAAGAAAAGTCTACATTTACATATGTAACTTGTGGGTAATGCAGATAATAATAAATTATACCACACATCCTTATCAACGGCGCAACCAAACTGATAATCTCAGTTTCCTGTCTCTCTGGACTCAGGCTTCTTGTCACCAGAATTGGCTCTTAATTATTCAACTGTACTGCCTCTGGGACTATCCACAAAAAAGCTTACAAAATGCATACTGGAAAAATATCTAAATGAACTCTCTCACCATAAAGCATGCTTTTCCTTCTCCTATCAAACACGTAACTTTATCTAACTAGCTTAGCTTAAGCACTCAATCTTAATATGACACTTCTGAGCAACATTTAAAGTAAACTACATCCAAAATACAACCTGCTGTCTGTATGTCAAGTTTTGAATGCATGTTATATAAGTCAAGGTGGTGCTGTGGTAGAATCATCTACCTTGCTTATCTGTGTCCTTTTTTTATCTCCGTATGTACTACTGGAAGTAGGATTCAGTCCATTTTGCAGTTCTAAATTCCATGGAAAAATTATCAAGGCCAAACCACCAAGCGGTTCTTGTCTGGGCAGCACCATCCTCCCTCTGTGGCCTTGTGGGTTGTTGCTTATAAAGGTGGAGACAGTTTTCACAAAGACTGGTAAGTGCTACTGATATCTAACTGGCTTAGCTTCGGCACTAAATCTTAATGTTATCAAGCATACTAAATACCAGCTCAGGACTCCCTCAAGAGAAAGAACTGCTTCACCCAAAATTCCAACAGCACTGCCCCGGGGACCCACGAGTTAAAGATCATTCCTCCCAAATGCCACAACTCACTAAATTAGTTATGGCTTTTTCTTTAACTCTTCTAATAAAAGCCTTATAGAATAGATACTTTTTTTGATCAGGAGCTCCCTCCCTACTTTCTCTTAGTACCTCAAGCATTTTTATTACTCTCAAAGTCTTAGAAAGATCGGGAAGGGGGAATGGAAGGACAGTGCTGAGTGGAGGAGAAGAGGGGCATCTCTCTAAAATCTGGGAATACGGTCAGGTCAGACTCACAATGAAGGGGAAATGGGATAAGCATCAGCCTCTTCCAGCGCTTTGTGCCCTGCTTTCTTTCTGCCATGTCACAGCAGGAAAATGAAGTCAGAGACTCAGCTCTGCTGGACCTCTAGCTTCCAAGAAAATACAATCCCATGACAACCCTCAACCCTCTCCTCCCCCCATCATAAGGAAATAATTTACTGCTTCATGCTTTTCAAAGCATGCAGCCAGAAGCCACTGCTGGGTATAACAATTTGCATAGAGCGCCTCATTGGTTAACCAGCTCAATCTAAATGGCCTAATACCCCTTACTCAGCAACCTGCAACTTTCACAAACTACATGGCTTGGTAAGAAATAAAAAAGTACATTCTTAAAAACTGCTTTCTGTTAAAGCTCATGATCCACAGATGAAGCAGAACTTCCTGGAAAAAAAAAATTCAAACAACTGCTTGGGAGTTTAATAGAAGAGAGAGGACAAAAGGTTTAAACTGATTTTACTGCAGCAAAATACAGTGGAAAAAAACCAATGTGAGGTTTCAACCATAAGATTATGTTTAAAATCTGCAACCATGAGCTCTCTGTTGAACTGCAGATGTCTTCAGAAAAACCCCAACACTCACCCATTCTCTCTCCTGTCATTTACCAAATGTCCACTGTGTACAGGCCACGGGGGCACACCAAAGGCCAGGGTAGCAGGCCAGGGTGGCAGTCCCTGCTGCACGCTGATTAGCTGTGTGAACCCAGAAGAGGGCCTGAGCCCTGCGGGCCTGTCTCTTCTTCAATAACATGAGAGGGTGGACATGCCATTCCCTTAAGGATTCATCTAGCTCCAGAAGATGACTGTGTAACTAACCAGATTCTCACCGTCCATAAGGTACCTGAGAATGGTAACCCACCAAAGGAGTGACAGGCATCACTCACATCAGAAATCTCATGGTCAGCAGTGAGACTTTCTCTGGCTTGCTGCCAACCAAAAACTTCCCATGATGGTTCTAATTTCAAACTGCCTGACCATTATCCTTAAAAACTATTTGGGAGTGCTAGAAGTTCCAATAATCTGGCTTCCGACTGAACCTTCTCATACCCAGAGGTACAATTCCCCTCTGTCAGCATGTCCCAATTTTCAGTTTAAGGTTTGGGTAGACAGTGAGGATTTTCATAACCAGGAGAGCTGCATCAACCCAACTGTGGTCCTCTATTCCCCAGGAGCCAGAGCCCATTCCCACCTTCAATGCTGCCTCTTCTACTCTACAAAACCACTGCAACCCTCTCCAAGTTCTGGGCCAGCAAGTCATTTCAGCCTGGGGAGGCTGGCAGGAAGAGGAATTCAACCAGAGCTCCCTAAAATGAAGTAGAGCTGTTTCCAAAGATAGGAAGAGTTCCTATCTCTGAAGTTGTTCACTTACTATAGTACAAGAAATCTGAGCACAATTGGGTAGGAGGATCAGAAGACCCTTCCAGCCACTTCCAGTACCAACTTTCTGGGAGTTTGTCCAAAGAGAAGCAGCGGGCCCAGCTCCTCCCTCACGCAGCTAACAGGCATACGAATTGGTCAGCCTTTCTGAAGGAGGTTTGCCACGTCCAGGGCTTCTGACCTATGCATTTTATAGTTGGTTCTGCTATACTTGCTCTGAAAATACAAATTTGTTCCAACAGGACTGATATGGAAGGAGTTTAGAGCATCTCACCCCAAGATATGACACTTTGGCATATTGATTATTTTGAGTTAAGGCACCTGAGAAACAGCAGGTGCAAGAAGGGCACTCTGACCTTCATGTTTCTTCCTGAAAGCAGGAGATGACATTCCCACATGAGAGGTGTCCTCCCTGTACCAGAAGGAAGGCATTCTTATCAAGGACAAGAAGTTGAGATGGAGAGAATTCTATACAAAGAGACCTTATTAAAATAATTTTTATCTTCCTTTCACCTCCCCACATAATTTAGTCATTTTTCCACAACTGCCTCTCTTTGTTCAATCTAATATAAAAGTAGGTCTCACTATTTCTTGGGTCTTCATTTCCTTATGAGGGCTCCCAGGTCACATAAAACTTGTGTTAAATAAATGTGTATGTTTTTCTCCTGTTAATCTTTGTCAGTTTAATTTTCAGATCCAGCCAGAGACCCTAAAAGGGTCAAGGAAAACTTTTTCCTCCCCTACCATGTTAGGGGACAATATGAGCAAAACAGGACGTGCAGTTTTGTCTGTGAGAAACATATACTGAAGGCAGAACACCGTGCCCAGCTGAACTGAGCTACACAGAACATATGAAACACACACTCCTCCACTCCACCTGCATTATGAGTCACTCGAAAACACATCTGGTGTTACAACTTTCCATCCAGTTTCAGATAACCCTCCATCCACCACTTCACAACAACTCACAAGCTGCAACTTTTCCAACACCTGCTTCCACAAGCAAATTTCAGGCCTTTTTCAAGGTCAAGTGCCAAATTTTCATAGTATTACATATCTCTTAACCATTTAACATTTGTAAAACTGTAATATCATTTTTACCAGGTTCCCTTTTTGTGTGTGTGTGCGTGTGTGTGTCACTGACAAAACTTTCAATGCTGTGCTCCAACCCCATTTTCCCCACAAGGCCTGTGGTTTTTGCTGTTCCATTTTGCATAGTGTGATTTTTTAGGAATGCATATTCATGTTGTGTTACAGAAGGACTATTTCCAGAGCTCTAACCTAAAGAGGCATGGGACTAAAAAAAGATTACATAAGAGTTACTTAAGTTTTTGGTTTTTTTTAATATACTAAACATTTAATAAAGGGTAAATAGTGAAATAAATGTCCATGTGATCAATTAAATGTGATACTGCCATTAAAATGTTCTCATTCTTACGATATGTGGAAATGTCCATAATGTTGTGTGAAAGTAATTTAGGATATAAAACAGTACATAAAGCATGATCTGATATTCATTCATTTATTCATTCATTCATTCATTCATTCTGCATGGCTTGGGGGATTTTTAGTTCCCTGACCAAGGACTGAACCCAGGCCGTCAGCAGTGAGAGTGCGTAGTCCTAACCACTGGACTGCCAGAGAATTCCCAGTCTAATTTATTTTAATACTAGAATGAAATAAAACAAAACACTAACAAGGGTTTGTTCTCTCTAGGATTATAAATGATATTCATTTTCTTCTTTATACTTTTCTGTATTTCCCAAATTTTCTATGATAACTATATATTATTTTTATAAAGCAGAAAGTACTGTTTGTTACTTGTCATTTGCTAAAAAGTCTAGTAAACTGACCCACTCTTATCCTTTCTTCAAGATGCTATAATACATACTATAATCTTCACAAAATTTTAAGGAATAAAAAGGCAATAAAGAAGATAGAATACTGAAAAACATTTAATTAATGCCCATCCTACCCCTCCTCCCAAAAAAAGGTAAGAAAGAACAAAGAACAGACGAAGAAATGGAAATGACCAACAATATATAGCCTGAAGTTCAAGCATGAATAATTACATTAAATGTAAATGATCTAAACATCCAATTAAAAGGCAAAGACTGTCAGAAGGGATCAAAAAGTCCCAACTACATGTTGTTTATAAGAGCATTTTTAAAT
Source organism: Eschrichtius robustus (assembly GCF_028021215.1). Taxonomy (NCBI): domain Eukaryota; kingdom Metazoa; phylum Chordata; class Mammalia; order Artiodactyla; family Eschrichtiidae; genus Eschrichtius; species Eschrichtius robustus. The sequence goes on from NC_090825.1 coordinate 63,338,260, forward strand.
CTAAGACACAGATGAGTTGAAAGTTAAAAGGGTAGTATGGCCATCAGACAAAGACTTGAAGACAAACACCATTACCAGAGATAAAAAGGATCATTTTATAAAAGGATCAATTCATTAAGGAGACATAACAATTCCAAATGTGTGTATACATAATACAGCTTCAAAATATATTAAACAAAAGCTGACATAACTACTGGTAGAAAGAGACAAAAACACAATCATATTTGAAAAATTTAACACCCTTCTCCCAGTAACTGACAGAATTAGACCCCTCTATCCGTAAAGATAGAGAAGATTTGCACAACACTAGCAACCAACTTGAACGCTATACCCAACCTGCTGGTAGTATGGAAAAATGAGCAGGCAGTGAAGAGACTAGGAGAGGAAAACCAGTTTACACGATACGCACTTCCATCTTCCTGCCTTTAAGTCAACCCCCTCAACACTCTGGCCTTACTTGTAAGGCTGTCATTTGGTCAAGCCACGATGGGCAGTAACTACCCAATAACTGTAGAAAACATGTTCTTTTCAAGAGCACATGGAACAGTCATCAAAATGTATCATATTCTGAGCCATCAAAAAGAAATATATACAGAATATGTTCTCTTATCACAAGCATAAACTAGAAATCAATAGCAAAAATATGCCTGGAAAATCCTCAAATACTTGGAAAATAACAACACACTTCTAAATAACCTACAGGTCAAAGAAGAAATCACAAGGGAAATTAGAAAATATTTTGAATTGAATGATAATGAAAACAAAGCATATCAAAATGTGTGGGATGTAAAATGATTTTAAATATGCCCTTGAGAGGAAAGAAAAGATTTAAAATAAGGGTTTACGTTTCTACCTATAAAAAAACCCATAAAATAATTTAAAATAAATAATAATAAAGATCAAAGTAAGTTTAAAAAGGGAAAAAAGAGCAGAAATCAATGAAATAGAGAATAACTAACAATAAAAAAAATTGTTTCTTTCACAAGATTAATCAGATTGATAAACTCCTAGAGTCATCAAAAAAAGAATAAAGAACACAAATTACTAATATCAGAAATGACTGAAGAGACGTATTAAGCACATTGTTTTTTAAAATATAAGTTATCTCGATACAGACCACTAACAGATTCCTACAAAAGACTTGCATTTAGAAAATCCATTACGTTAACCCCAATGGTGTTGAAAAATCAGGCAGGGGATGACATGGTTAGGACTATACTTTGGTAGAAGGATCAACCTGCTGGTAGTATGGAAAAAGGAGCAGGCAGCGAAGAGACTAGGAGAGGAAAACCAGTTTACACGATAATGTATTTCCATCTTCCTCCCTTTAAGTCAACCCCCTCAACACTCTGGCCTTACTTGTGAGGCTGTCATTTGGTCAAGCCACGATGGGCAGGAAGTACAGCACTCACTAGGGTTATTACACTAGTTCCTCCTAGCTTGTGCTCCACAGGGATAGTTCTCTCATTCAGCCTACATTCCCACCCTCTTCTATGGGTCTTCCAGTACTGAAGAATCTGGAAAATGTAACCACATTTCTCAGACTCCTTTGCTGTTGGGGACCTGACAATTAGCAACCCTCACAATATTTGGAAGGTGAAAACAAGGTGGGGGACCATCCTCCTGCTGCAGTGTCTGCTTCCCAGCAAGGTCCTAGGACAATGGCCAGACTTGGGGTTCCCATGTTAAGCCGCCACCTGTGTGGGTATCAAGAGGCGGGGGGGCAGCAGCCTGGGCTTTCAGACATCTGGCTTACTGCTGGAGTGGTGTGCCCTTAAATCCAAGAGTTCAAAGGCGGCCCCCTGACTCTTGCTCCTCTAGCTCTTTAATTTCTTCAACAGTTAATTCCCTACATTAAATCGTTCTGCTTAAAACTGAGTGGTCTCAGTTTTCTGCACTGAACCCTGACACACCTGCATCACCAACTTACAGATAACAAAGAGTCTTAATATTGTCTTGTTTTCATCCCTTTCAACAATCATATAAGGGAGGCAAGACACAAATTTCCCCCGTTTGATGAACAAAGAAACCAAGGCTCAGAAAACTTAAAAACTGGGAAGGGGGGGCTTCCCTGGTGGCGCAGTGGTTGAGAAGTCTGCCTGCCGATGCAGGGGACGCGGGTTCGAGCCCTGGTCTGGGAGGATCCCACATGCCGCGGAGCGGCTGGGCCCGTGAGCCACGGCTTGTGAGCCTGCGTGTCTGGAGCCTGTGCTCCGCAACAGGAGAGGCCGTGACAATGAGAGGCCCGCGCACGGCGGTGAGGAGTGGCCCCCGCTCGCCGCAGCTGGAGAGGGCCCTCGCGCAGAGACGAGGACCCAACACAGCAATCAATCAATCAATCAATCAATCAATCAATCAATCAATAAATTTATTAAAAAAAAAAAAAAACTGGGAAGGGTAGTGAGTTCCCCAACACTGGAGAGGCTCAAACACACCAGAGGTACACTTAGGAGGGGCATTTTTACAAGACGTCTAAGCTTCAGATGGGGAATTAAAAGGGATGCCTTTTAAAGCCTCTTCCAAAAGTTTCTTTGATTCCATGATCTGCTTCATCAATCACCACACAAATAGCCCAACCTGGGCTAAGGATCAGAGCATTAGGCGACTCAGCCCTGCGTAAATTACTGAGATACAATGCGAGAAACAAAACACTGGAAAATAAATCCCGTAAAGACCTCATGAGCTTTGTTTCAAAGAGCAATTGGCTAGTTTATAAAAAACGATATTTAAACAAACATTAGCCTGATTTTCCATCTCTCCTAGTTATCTCTGCATAAATAAGATTTAAGCGGTTGTGTGTATGTGTTTTTCCTACTTTTGTTTAGACTAGACAGTTTTCATGAGGGGGAAAATGCTGTCTTATCACTATATTTTGTAACCTTACTTCAAACCGAAATTGTTTCAAAATTTATTCTGTGATAAGAACCCACCCTAAGTTTTTCCATAACAGCTGCTTTCCTTAAACATCAGCTCAACTTTAATCTCACAAGGCAAACTACAGAAGAAAAGCCAAAAGTAAAGTCCTATTTCCTTCAAAATTCAAACAGATGTTTTAATGTAATCAAACAAATCCATTGTTTGAATTTCCTACACACACACTACACTGACTCCCAGATTATGTTCTAAAATCTTCGAAAATATCATTAATACACAAGCTAGAAAATACGAGGATGTCCCCACTGGAAATGTTTAAAATTCATTTTAACAAGGGTTGCAAAGGTTCACTTTGGACTACTTGAAAAACCTGATCGTTAGGGACAATCAAGGTGGTCTAGATGAGTAACTTGATCCATTGGATGCTTGCTCTGAGCATCCTATCGCAATCGCAAATTCAACTAACAACAGCAGCATGTCATGACAATTCACTAACAATGCTGCTTGACTCAGGACACTGAAAGAACACAAGATCTTTATCTATAATTACCATTATAATTAAAGATACAGAAAGCACTTTAGTCAAAGGGTAAAATGGAATTATGTCCAATGGCTAGTTCTGCAGACATATCATGTTACACGAGGACTTCCTTTTTAATGTTAAATTATCATAGGTGAACAGGCCACATACTGCTCGTCCTGCTCTGAATACAAGTAGACAATGCCATCGTTATTGCTCTGTCCCTTCTAAAGGCGATTTACATTAAAACACCTGGGAAACTGAAAAGTAAGCTTCTGAGTCTCACAGTTAACTCACTCCCAGATATTCAATCTCTCTGGGAAATTGACAGGCGATATTCATAGGGAAAACGGGGGTGGGAAGCAAGCAGTGGGCAAGGGGGTGTTACCTTTTATCTCATTAGCAGAGAGATGAGTCAGAGGCTGCCCTCTACTCCCTACAGATGGGCCCTCCCAGCAAAGCAATCCCACTCAAGACCTGCCGCAGCCCAAAGCTATTTGCCAGCCTGCCCAGGTCAGCTCTAAAGCCACCCAAGAAAACAAATCTGAATGAGCAACCTTCATGCTGACTCTCCGCCTACAACGGCAACCTTCACTCTCTTCATTGTTCAAGGTCAGTGACAAACTTATCTTTACAACAACGTGAACTTGGCTAACTACACAGAGGCATCTCCAAACCACTCTTTCTGTATCAGCAACAGTTCAACATCAGCCGAATCACCACCACCTTTGTCAGTATGGTAGAGGAATGATGTGGCCATTTTACTGCAACTTGCCCGCATTTTATAAAACGAATAGAAAAATAAAACTGCCAATACTAGTGATAAGCACAGGACTCAAATTTAATGCAACTGAAACAGAGAAGGGCACCTTTATAGAGCAAGAAAACAGAGACTCAAACACCATCTAGACAGATGGTATCCGCATAAGTGACTGTAAAGAAAAAGACCAAAGTTAAAAATGATGTTGAAAATGGTTATTGTCGATGGCATCTAAAGGAGGTGTAGCTGGGATTTTCTTCATTATTTTTAGTCTTTTGGGAATTGAAACACGCGCACACACACTCGTATTAACACATAAGCCTATTAACTGACTTTCACATATTTACGTTTACTTAATACCTCTGGAAAAATTGCCATGTTTGAAGGTAGAGGACTGAACTACTTTCTGGGTATAAGCCCAGAAAACATGGCTGCAAATGAGTGGCTGGTGCACTTGAAAAACTCCTGTAATTCAGCAGAGTTGAATCAAACATAGCACCTACAACATAATCCCAACTCCACAAAGTAAAATCATATATATTAAATGTGAGTGACTGTTATAAAATATCAAAATATAGTTCTCTCTGGGTGATATGTATTTCACAAATGCCCCAAACTGTTCAAAAAAGCATCAGTCATGCAAAGAATGAACTTTTGTGCCTAGATCCCTTCCAAGGGTGGAAGCAACACGTGATATAATGAGGACCTAACATTTCCAATCACTATAAACAAAGAGCTGTAGGGAAAAAGTTTTGTAACCAAAAGCACACAACAGGGGGTTCAGCTAGGTCACAGTACATGCTCTGTCTAGGAGAGAGGAAATGCACCCACACAGTAGCCAGGAAACAACTCCAGTGCATCAGATGACCACATACTAGGTGGTGTGGACAGGTTTTGTGTGCAAGTTCTGAGAATTCTTAAAGCAAGGGGAAGGTCATTTCTGAGGAAAATGCTTCTTGAGCTTGGCCTTAAAAGCAGAGATTTGGGTTTTATAGAAAAGGAAGGACATCTCAGGGAAGTCAGTACTTTTATGTGGTATGTAATTTACTTTTTAAAGAGGTCCTCATGGATTTTGTGTGTGTGTGTGTGTGTGTGTGTGTGTCTGTGTGTGTTTTAAGCTACAGTCTAGAGGTGATCAGATGCCCTGATGAGGAAGACCCATTCCAGCTAACACTTAACAAAAGCCAGCCTCTAAAAGCCTCCTGCGTGGGCTTCAGTTACTTCTAACTCCAATGAGCCCAGGCTTTGTTAACCAGCGTTAACGATGAGACATGGTGAAAACCGCAAGAACTCTCGATACACAGCAACTCTGCTCAAACCCTTGCACGAAGGACTTGACCAAACTTTAACAGGCTTCTAGTAGCCTGAGGCTGCATCCCTGGGATGACCTAGCTGCCTTTTGCCTTTTTGAGTTCTTGTCTGGAAAAGTTCAGGGCTGTAAAAAGAAATTTACTGTTTGTTCTAGCCAGCACCTAAGATAGGCCCTAACCTCCCTTTCTTTTTTTTCCTTTTTTTTAAATTTATTTATTTATGTTTGGCTGCGTTGGGTCTTCATTGCTGCGCACGGGCTTTCTCTAGTTGTGGTGAGTGGGGGCTACTCTTCGTTGCAGTGCGCGGGCTTCTCATTGCAGTGGCTTCTCTTGTTGCGGAGCAGGGGCTCTAGGTGCGCGAGCTTCAGAAGTTGTGGTTCGCGGGCTCTAGAGCACAGGCTCAGTAGTTGTGGTGCACGGGCTTAGTTGCTCCGCGGCATGTGGGATTTTCCCGGACCAGGGCTCGAACCCATGTCCCCTGCATTGGCAGGCAGATTCTTAACCACTGCGCCACTAGGGAAGTCCCTATCCTCCCTTTCTTAAGAGCATTTACTAAATAGGGCTAATAATTGTGAATCCTTCCTCTGTCCCTGAGAAGAGGGACAGATAGGACACATTTCCTACAAGTCTGGAGTGTCTTTCTCAAGGACTTAAATGCCATTCCTTTGAAATGTAATCATCAGGAAGGATAGGGTCTATCTCCTAGTCTCAGCGGAAGGACAGAATATAACCTGCCAGCTATCAGACCCAGCTGGCCTCATCACCCATACTCCAAACAAACCTTTGTAACGTCTCACTTCCCTAACTCTACTTGGGCCTCCACTCACTCCTCCCTATTCCCTCATCGTCCCTTGAAAACTCCCAGTGATCTGTGCTAATCAGGATGGAGCTCAGGTCTTTCTGTCAGTGAGTGGTTACTGAATAAAATCTGTTTTCATTGCTTTAACTAACGTCCAGCTTTATTTATCTTTGACAGTGGACAGTCCCTGGTGGCATTCTGTGGCTTTGTCAATCAATTAACATAACAGACGTTAGAAATCTGCTTTCGTTGGGGAAAATCTCAGGGATTAAGTAATACAATCTGGCTGGAAACACCCTGGCGTGGGCATTCCCACCCTTATATGAACCGGCTACAAGGACAAGGAGTCTTCTGCCTGAGAGTGGGACCGTGGGCTTGATCCATCCATGCGGTCCTGTGCTTCAGCAGTCTTGGTCAAGTTCTTCCTTCTAGAAGGTTGTCACATCTGCCTCAGGGGAACATGCAAGTCACGTGTCAGTGCACCAAGAAGGGCAAAGAGCTGGAACTTCGTGAAGCCGCAGATCAGGCTGTGTAACTGTGCTGTGCCTGCCTGCCAATAAATGCCTGCACAAGCGACAGAATTTGGTCTGAGACTTGCTGTCTTTATAACCTGGACAGACTATGAGGAAGAAGCTAAACCCCACCCACTGGTAACTCCTGGCAACCACCAATATCTACCAAGACAGCCTCATAGCTATGCAATCAAAGCTGCCTTAGGGCCATTATAAGCAACAACAATGAGCAACAGTTCCTCATGATTTATTCATACTGTATTTAGAATAATAAGGAATAACAGTTTCCCAGTTAGGAGCTCCAACTCGAGTCAGGTGGACCAGTGTTGAAGGCCTGGCTCCACCACCATGTAAATATCAGTCAAGTTAATTTATCTCTCTGCACTTCAGTTGCCTCACCTGCAAAAGGAGGCCAATTAGGACATTCCCCGACCCCATAGGGTTGCTGTGGAGAATGAGTGATATAACGTAGGTAAAAACAGCACACTCGTGGGCATGAAATAAGCTTCAGCTATTGTTACTATTATCATTAATGCTTATACTTGCCTGGAGTAAACACTGCCAAGCCTTACTCTCAAATTGCCTTGACGAGGTGTCTAGATCTTCCAATTACACATCTCATTTCACCTCTGACAGGGTGTCCTGTCACTTTCTGCAGTGAGCTTCCCCCACACTTCCAATCCCCAACTAGCCCTTAAGTTCCAGGAGAGCAAGGACGCACTTTGTTAATCACCCAGTGCCCAGGGGCCTTACCACAGTGCTGGATACCCAGAAGGTGTCGAGTAACCACTGTCCTGTGACCTCTGCTTCCATTAGCACCGATCAGCCAACGGCCTAAGCAAAATCTAAGTATATCAGGGTCAATGCAAAGATAAAATGACCCGGAGACTGTCCAGGTAGAGGTGGATAATGGTCACTAAGATCTTGGGGGTTCCTTACTCTGTGCCAAACCCTGTACGAGAGACATTATCGCATGTAATACTCATAATAACCCTAGGAGGTATTATCATACCCATTCAACCACGGAGGAAAACTGAGGTTAACTGAGGGTAAGTGACGTGCACAGTCACACCACCCCTCCGTGTCCAGATTTCCCAATTCAAATCCAGACCTGAGTCCAAAGCCCAGGCTCTTTTCTGGGTTACACATTGTTTCTGACAGTATCAGTTAAAGTCCCCCAAATTTCTATCTCCAACCTCAAACTTCTCCCAACTTAAAAATCCAACTGATGACTTGCCATCTCCATTTAATTTATAATAGGCATCTCAAATGTGACAGAGCGAGAAGAAAACTATGGGTTTTCCTTGCCAAATGTCTTCCTCCCTTCAAGGAAGAGCCAATGCTCTCATTCCCACCCCCCACTTCTAACCCATGTAAAAGTCCAGCTCTACCTCTACAATATGCCCAGAAGCCAGTGACGCCCCACCGTAAGCACCACGACGCCCTAAATTAAGGTACCACACTCTCCCCTCCTTGGCCTAGGGCAACAGCAGGTTGCCAGGATTCAAGCTCCGTCAAGAAGAATTTGGGCTCACTGCGGAAGCCCAGACCACTGCTCACACGCAGGAGGAGGCAGCTTAAAAGTATTCACCGGGTGGCCAGCTCTGACTGCTCTCTCTCCATGCCAGTCCCTGACAGTCAAGTCTTCACAGCACCCAAGGTGACCACTTCTTTTCCTCCAACACCCTGGAAGCCTCCCTACCCAGGCCCTGATGTGGGTGCCTCTCCTCCTTTATCGGTCTCAATTCCAAGGGCATCTTCTCAGACAGACTTCCCCAGCAACCCTACCCAAAGCCACTCTGCCACCAGGACCTGTGACAGTACCAGTACTTGCTGTTTCACTGCTTGCATGCTTATGAAATGCCACCCAACCCCAGTCACTGAGGGCAGAGATGATGTTTGCCTGGCCCACTGCCGTATCTCCAGCTGTTGGCACACAGTAGGCGCTGTGATATTGTGATATGATTAGAAATATTTATTCGGTCTTCCACCCCAGTGTGGGAGGCCCAGAAGACTTGTGATTGGTAGCTGGAGTGTGCGGGGGAGGGAAGGGGGAGGAGGGCGGACCCCTAACCTGTGGGATACTAACTCCAGGTAGTGTCAGAATTGAATTGTTGTACAGCCAGTTACTATCTGGAGAGCTGGGAAACTGGCTGGTGCGGGGGTAAAAACAAAACAAAAAACCCGTACGTTGATGTCATAAGTGATGTAGGGAAAAACAATGCACAGGTGCTCAAAAAATGTTTGCAAAGGATTCACAGACTTAGATATCTTCTGACAGTGCTGCATTTTTTTTTTAATGCAAACTTAACAGCCCCATTCATACGAAATTATAGTGTCATCACCCCCTCCCTGTGTTGAGAGCCACCACAGTGAAGCCTCAAGCAGTCCCTAGAAAGCAGAAGTTAATTTTCCTGTGATGAACGGCCAGGATTTGGTTCTTTCCAAAGTCCTGAGAGGGGGATTTCAGAAACAAGTCATGAGGACTTCCCTGGTGGCGGAGTGGTTAAGAATCCGCCTGCCAATGCAGGGGACATGGGTTCGAGCCCTGGTCCGGGAAGATCCCACATGCCGTGGAGCAACTAAGCCCGTGTGCCACAACTACTGAGCCCGCTTGCTGCAACTACTGAAGCCTGTGCTCCACAACAAGAGAAGCCACCTCAATGAGAAGCCCGTGCACCTCGATGAAGAGTAGGCCCCGCTCACGCAACTAGAGAAAGCCTGCGTGCAGCAACGAAGACCCAACGCAGCCAAAAAATAAATAAATAAATAAAATTTAAAAGTTCTCACTTTAAAACAAACAAAAAGAAACAAGTCAGGAAACCCTGCCAAAATATCAACCATACCAATCATTCTTTTACAAGACCCACTTGAGTACTGGCAATAATTTTCAGAGCCCTAAATCACCTGCTGGGAGCCACAGAAAACCTCAAGGGGCTTTCAAGGGACTGGAGAATAGGTGCCCCGAAATACTTGTAACGTAATCACTATATAATGAAGTGTCACATCAAATTAGAACTATCTCAAAATAACAACCATGAACGATTATGCAAAGCTTTCTTGACATTTGGAATATTCTGAAAACAGCCTTTTCCCGGCCACGTTGGTCTCCAAAGCCCTGAGAAGGTGTTAAATGTCCTCCTGTCGCCTTGCCTGACTCAGGGCAAGGCATTCCACCTCAAGTTTAAAACCTCAATTTCCTCATCTCTGAAAAGGCCAGCTTGAATGCATGCCAAGTACAGTATTAGACCTCAAAAACCAAGTGATAACTTCACACGGCCACTGGAAAGAGGACGGATTATCTATCAGTGTAATCGGCGGGTTAGAGAAACCCACAGCTTAACCCCTGCATCAGTTACGGGCTGGCCTCTGATTGTCGCAAGGCTGAATGTATTAAGAAGCAAAAACAGCCCGGTATGCCCTCCGGAGTTAGACTCATTTGAGAAAACGCACCATTAAAACTGTACAGAAATGCTGATAATCAATACGGCTAGGAAGGAAGGAGCGCGACGTGCGGAAGGCTTTACCTACTTCTTTTTTTTCTAACTCTGCAGGAAGGAGTGAAATCAACATTAAAGGTTAAAAACTACTACTAATTATGCCCTGATGCACTACTAACCGGTAGAAGACGCCTGTCCCAAGCGGACACAGGTGTTTTAAGATCTCATGAGTTTAACAGGCGAGAGTTACAAAACAGGCTCGGGCAAGTTCAGCTGAAAGGAGGGATGGGAAGGCTCGCGCTCTACCCAATCAGCCGCGTTTGGGTCCAGCCAGGGTTGGGTCGGGAGACTCAGGAAGCAGGGCTGAGTCTTCCCAGCGCCCAGATCTGAGCACCGCGGTTTGGAAAGCAGTCTTCCAGACTTTCTCGAAGAAAAAGAGCCACTGCTCTAGAGCCTTGCGAGATGTCAAGCGCAACCCGTCTGGGCCATACGACCCGAGTTTCGTTCAGGGCATGGAAAAGGAGTGGTTGCCCAAACCCACGTCTTCTCCTGGGTTCATCGGGTTGGCAGAGCCAGGTGGCCTACGGAGCTCAGCACCACACACTCGTGTTCTGGGGAGGAGGCGACACCCTCCTGAAACAGTCGGGATCCTTCGCCCGAACCCTGCCCGCCCCGCCCTAAGCGAAGTTCCTAAGGCCGAACGGGAAGACCTGGTGTAGCCTCTAGGGCTTCCCCGTGTCCCTCTGGCCCGCCCGCCGCGGCACACGGTTTTCCCCGAAGGCCGAGCGCCGCGCTCCGGCCCGGAGCACTCACCCAGGCGGCGCAGGGTCACCCACCCCACTTGCGGCGGCGGAGCTGGGACGTGCACCCAGAGAAGCCCGCGCTGCCTCGGCTCCTGGCCCGGTCTCCCGACCTGTCTCTCCCGGCTCACCTGGCCCGCACAGCACTGCGCTGACATCGTGGCGGCCGACCACCACCAGCGCGCTTGCCGGCTCCCAGCTTCCCTCTGGCCCTCCTGGCTCCCTCCGGCCTCGAGCGTCCCTCTGCAAACCCGCTCACGCCTCCACGCGGCGTAGCCCCAGCTGAACGCGAAGCACTGTGGCCTTGGTAAAAACAACTGCCGCCAAACCCCGCCCCGCCACCACAGGCCCCGCCCCACTCGCCCGCTCCAGCCGCGGCGGCCGCCCGCAGCCCCGCCCCGTGCCCGCCCCTTCCCGGGCGCACCGCCTCCGAGCCCGCCAGCTCCGGGCTCATGCTTCCGCTGGCGTCAGGCGGTGGGTGGTGGTCATCACTTCCCGGTGCAGCGCTGGACTGCGAAGTCTGTCCTCCAACGCGCCGGCCAGGTATTACCGGGCTCCTACGCCGGCCTGGCGGCGCTCGGTCCCCAACCCAGGAGAGCGCGGCGCCCCTAGTCCCCGGCTCTGGTGGAAGAGCTGGTTGCTGACTCCAATAAACCTTGGAGCCCTTAGTGAGCGATTCTGAGTGTCCTGCACTGCACAGGCGCAATAGGGGTGGCCGGGTGGTGGTCTGTGCTGCGCCTCGCGCCAAACTGGGATATCCACGGGATCCCTGTTCCAGAAATCCCTTTATCTCCCTCATCTGCCAAGAAAATTTCTCAACTTTTGGGAAAGTTCCCTCGGCCCAAGCTTCGAATCCCTGGGCTTGGCTGTCCTGCCCTGACGTTACCATGGCACTTGGGGGATCCTGGGAGAACCCTTTCTGTGCTTCCCTGAATATTGATCTATTTTCCAATCTCTCCCCCACCACCCGCGTTAAGAGCGCATCCCGGCCCAGGGACTTGGTTTGCATCCCTACTTCCTCTCGCCCGACTCCACTAAAAAAGGGTTCCCTATATTTGTTTGTTACATGCAGAAGACAGAGAGGGTGCCCCTAGTTTATCTCCCTACCCAAATCTTCTCTCCTCGCGGCCACTTTCCCAAGAAGAGGAATTTCTGTTATTACAAACTTTGTGCCAAGGCCTTTTTACTCCTTAAAATAAGCATTACAGTATATATTTTAGAAATGAGGCAACAGGTCTATTATTTAACACACAGGTTAAATAACTTGCCCTAAGCTTAACAGCAATGCTGAAGAAGCAATACTGGGACTGGAATCCACGTGTCTGATCCCCTCGGGCATGATACAAAGCTTGACCTTAAGCCTTTGGCAAAGTAGTGTCTTTAAGGGCAGTTTAGGAGGTGGAGACTAAGAGGAAAGTCGCATGGAAACCAATCCTTGGATTAGGAGCAGCACAAGATCTCCTAGAATTGAGGCAGGCTGGGAACTGGGATCCTCTACAAGAGTGCTTGCACCTGGACAAACGTCTCCTTGAGCAATAGGATACAAAAAAATTATGTGACTAAAAATAACTGCACACATGCACAGTTGAGGCAAAGCTGAGCAATAGGATACAAAAAGACCAGAAACAAACCACAAGTTGTTGAGGTGCCAGGAGCTGAAGCATGGTACTGTGCATGATCCTGTCCACTGCACCACCAAAGAGGTGGACAGACCATGTAATGTATGTCTCCTGCAAAACCCACCCATGCATCCCTGTTGTTACCCCATTTAAGGACCCAAGCAGCTTCACTCCGAGAGCTGGCAAGGGTACCTGTTTCTTGCTTTTGCTCCCTGATGCTGCAGCTCCAGCCCCAATAAAGCCTTGCCTGAAATTCTCCTCTGACTTCTTACCAATTTCTATTGATTAAAGAGTCCAAGGGCCCGGGTGAGTAACAGAAGCTCCTAGAATCTCAGCTGCCAGCGTTTAGAGGAAGAGAAATAATGGAGCAGGCCCTATTCAGAACCATGGAAAGTAATGACAGTTGGCTCTAACTATAAAAAATTTTTTTTAAATAAATTTATTTATTTATTTATGGCTGTGTTGGGTCTTCGTTTCTGTGCGAGGGCTTTCTCTAGTTGCGGCAAGCGGGGGCCACTCTTCATTGCGGTGCGCGGGCCTCTCACTGTCGCGGCCTCTCGTTGCGGAGCACAGGCTCCAGACGCGCAGGCTCAGTAGTTGTGGCTCACGGGCCCAGTTCCTCCGCGGCATGTGGGATCCTCCCAGACCAGGGCTCGAACCCGTGTCCCCTGCATCGGCAGGCAGACTCTCAACCACTGCGCCACCAGGGAAGCCCAAAATTTTTTTAATAATAGTATTAAAAAGAAAAAAAAAAGCATAAGCAGTATCAGACCAGTGCAGCCACCTGCTTGGTGGCAGCCTATGATTCATCAGAAGCCAAGGATCTCACCAAGACTGTCTAGTTAGGTTCACTGTCGGCTGGGGTGGTCACTCTGACCCCATTTCTTGCCCTGGGAGATTACTTGTGTGCCGGAAGATTCCGCTCCCCTGGGAAGAGCCAGGCAGCTTCTGGGGAGGGGGAAGATGTGAAATCTACCTAAGTTTGAGCCTGCTGGGACTACAAGGTCTCCTCACCTTTTAGGAGGAGCTCAGGAAGATGAGATCCCTCATCAGGCACCACTGGGTTACAGGCAGAGCTGGTAGTAGGATCCAGGCCTCCTGAATCCTGAACTCTTTTTTTCCAAATGGATGCCAACATGGGAGGATTCTGTGACAATATTAACATCAGCCTGGCAAAGAGAGAATATGACTTAATAACTGGAGGATATGTAGACTGTGCCCAAGGTACCCAAAAAGCATAGTAGAAGCCTGAGCTTCTGGAGCCATAAAGTTGTAAATTTTAACTCCACCAAGAACTCGCTGGGTGACCTCTGAGCCTCAGTTTTATCATCTGCAAAACGGGGACTGATAGTGCATTAAACTCACCCCTACAGACCATGTGGTACAGGGCCTGGCCCTCATAAGCACTGACTAAATAGTAGCCCTGACTGGTATTAACAAACGAGTTAAAAAGACAATAACAAATAATCTATGCAGGCTGATTCCTCCTCCCTGCTGGAAAATCTCAAAGGAATATGACTATTGTTGACCAGAAGAAAAACGTACAATGTAAAGTGAGTTGAGTTGTATTCAGAGAACTTACTGTGGACCATAGCCCAGGAGACAGCCTCTCAGATAACTCCAAATTGGGGAATTGCTCCAAAGAGATAAAGGAAGAGCCAGGATATATGTGAATTTTTTGCTGGAAAAAAAAAAAACATGTAGTCAAACATAAAAATATTACTGCTAATCACAAAGAACAGACATCTCAAGTTAATTATTTTAATACTTTTCTATGAATGGGAAGATACAAGAATCTGGGGTTCTTGAAATTTTTCCGTAGATGTGCTTCTTAACTATATAGGGGCCAGGATGTTTTTCCTTAGATACGCATCTTAACTATCTAGAGGCAAAATGCAGAATGCTTCCTGTTTTTCTCCATCCTGAAGTCCCCTCAGGGCGCATTGTTGGTGGGTGACAGTGGCTAATGGCTTGATCCCTGTAGAAATGGAATGGCTGGCAACATTTTTTTCTTTACGCTAGGTCTGAAGGTTTACTCCTTTCCTGGCTCTGAGGGCTTCGCACTTACTATTTAAGGTCTGGTCCATAGTATCCTTTGCATCTGTGGTCAGTTAAAAAGAATAGAGGTAATGTCAGTAGACATAACATAAAACAGTGGCACCTTAATTTTATTTTAAGTACTCTGCAGGCCTTTTCAAGAAAGACAGTTGTACACTGTTCCTAACAGGAAGGTAATTTTACAGTCCATCCCTTTTGATGTGGATTTTTCAGGAACAAGCAGTAATAGACCTGTTTCAATAGACTGTAGCTCTTGGCAGACCATGTGAAATATTCCCCCCACAAAAATGTTCTTAAATTAACTAAATTAGCTCCTTTTATACGATTTAATTATATATGTATATTTATGGCATATTATAAATAACCAGCTTATAATTTGCTTTTTTCCCCTCCTGAATTTAAAGATTTTTATTTGGTTTTTCCTTTTTAGGAAGAAGCCACTGTTGAGCTTAAAGACACCACTCACTGAACTGAAAACAATAGTTATATACATATGTTATTAAAGTAAAAAAATCGTCATACATTTGCTTTTTTTTAACTTTGAATTTAGAAAACTTCATTACAAATTTAATTTCCAGTTCAAGAAATGGCTTAAAAGCCAATAAAATTAATTATTCTAATTCCCTAAAATTTTCTCAACTTTGAAAAAAAAACCTAGTGATGTGTTATTGGTATTTAAATATAAAAGAAGAAATTTCTCCAATCTTCACTTATAAAGCTCTAGGGATCTCAGTCTAGTAGTGAAAGTTTAATTAATTTCAGTTACAAGTAAACAATGAAGTATTCATTTAGAAACAAATAGCTATAAATTTGGGACCCAGGCAAAAAACAGTAGGCTGCTATAGTGCCCCCGCCCCGCTCCTTATGGTAATTGCATTCTCCTTTATTTCTATTAAATTAATATATGTACAATGTATTTTAAATGTCACAAATATTACAAAACATAAAATAAGAAGTAGCATCTCCCTTCTCCACATCCTTCCTTTCAGTCCCTTCCCCAGAGGCAACCACTTTCAATTACTTCAGCAGTTTTTCCTTATTACCTCCATATTTTTTTAACATTTATTTACTTTTTTATTATTATTATTTTTCACGCCACACGGCATGAGGGATCTTAGTTCCCTGACCAGGGATCAAACCCATGCCCCCTGCAGTGGAAGCACGGAGTCTTAACCACTGGACTGCCAGGGAAGTCACAACTCCATATTTTTAAATAATATTTTTATGCTGTTATTTCCTGATCTGTTGACTATATTTCTTGTGTATTATCTTTTATGTTTCATGTGGGCTGAAAGCTTAACCCACTGAGCACGTCTATCTGCTATCTTGCCAATCTAATTATATCACTTTTCATAAAATAATGTGTAATTAATTTCATAAATTAATATGTAACTGGCTAGTAAAAATTATTCATTGCATAGCCACATGGTGTATAATAATAGCATTTCTTTCTTGTCTCTTTTTATTTTTCATTCCCATCCCCCTTTCCTGGAGAGGCAGTATATTCTAGTGGTTAGGGTTAGAGACTCTGGAGCCAGACCCTGAGATCAGACCTTTGCTTTTGTCGCTTATTAGGTCTGTGATTTTAAGCAAGTGACTTCTCTCTGTACTTCAGTTTCTTCCTCTTTAAATGCAGAGGATTAATAAAAGTATACAGATTAAAGCACTTAAATAGCACCCAGCATGTATTAAGTGTCTGGAGTTGTGTTTGACTCACATGGTTTTCTTTCTACCTAATTTTGATTTTTCTCCATTTGTCCATCTGATCTGTCATAATTCTTTTCTCCCAGATAAGCAACCATGTCAGATAATCTATCAATTCCATTTTCCCCAAGAGTCCTTTCTTTCTGGCAGACATCTCCAAGCTACTGCAATCTGGATCCCTCCAGGCTGCTACTGATGGCTGCCATCCTGGCATTCCCCTTGCTACTCTCTTCTTGGATATCTGGCTTTCTGGAGTCCTCTTTCTTGATTTTCTCCCTTGCTTTGGTGAATACATCAGAACCTTGGGACGCCAAACCCCTTCTTTTAACCCTATATTGACCTTCCTTGACCTGCTTAACTTAAAAGTTATTCATCTTTCTTTTTAACTCTAATCATTCTGTTGTACCCTCATCCTACCTTTAATTCCATTACCTCCTGTCTCCTCGACTTTCTCTCTTCCAAGCATTTTTTTTTTTAATAAATTTATTTATTTATTTTTGGCTGCATTGGGTCTTCATTGCTGTGCACGGGCTTTCTCTTGTTGCAGAGCATAGGCTCTAGGCGCATGGGCTTCAGTAGCTGTGGCTCGTGGGCTCTAGAGCGCAGGCTCAGTAGTTGGGGCGCACGGGCTTAGTTGCTCCACAGCATGTGGGATTTTCCCGGACCAAGGCTCAAACCCATGTTCCCTGCATTAGCCGGCGGATTCTTAACCACTGCGCCACCAGGGAAGTCCCTCTTCCAAGCATTTTAAGCTTTTGCTTTCTACTGAATCATTCTCAAGCTCCAAACATGGTCAGATTTCTCCTAAATTAAACAACAAACGAAAACCTCATTTCAACTCAGCGACCACCTTTTCCTCTTTTCTTCATCTTAAAACTTCTAGAAAACAAAGTTTGGTGCTCCACTCTCCTGAACTCTCTCTGGCCTGGCTTCTGTCCCTCTAGGCCACTGAAGCTGCAAGCTTCTGAGGTCACTGGGGCCCCCAGCTCCTGTTCCTAAGCCTATTTGCTTTAACTCCTGCTTAAAATCATTTTCTTTTTATCTCTTTATCCAAACACAGAAAGAAAATTGAATATTACTCCACTAATTCCCATTTAGAAAATTTTTAAAGAAGTGTGCTTTTATTTTTCCAAATTCAACTAAGACAACAAATAAGCTAACAATGTGTTGCCTAGTCAAGATTTTTAGGGTAAATGCTTTGGGAAACCGGAGAAATCTTTTGTAATCATCCTCAGTTATTTTGTACTTAGAGAAAACTAATGATTCTTCAGAACTCAAATGGGTGCTTTAAAAGTTTTGTCTCAGTATTTTAAAGATTCTCCCTTTAATCCATTTCACATTATTAATTTGCTTGGAAAGTCCTTTGAGTGTAAATAATACAAAGGAATATACTCCTATATAACACCCCAGGGAACCCAAATTCCAAGTTAATGAAGAGGGTAGAGCGTTGTTCAACAGGTTTTTCAGCATTGCTCAACCCTTCTGGGAACAAATTAATATTTTTTAAAGTCCTCTTGGACTAAAGGCCTAGTCTTCATATCAATGGAAAGAATATATATGTATATTATTCATATATAATATGTATATATTTCCCACACACCCCCATCTCTGAGATGTATCATTTACACTCAGATTTTGTTACCTCTTTCTAAGAAAACTCAGTAGGAATGTTTAGAGAGGCTTTGCATCTCTAACTTAATAATCTATATAGTTGTCTTTGAGTAGATTTTCGAAAGTTTCCAATTTCTTCTCTTAGAAATAAACATTTGGGTAAATCAGGCAAATAATTATTACAATCACTATTCAATCGTATTATGAACTTTAACAAACATTTCTGAAAACAACTCATTTCTGTTCTTCTGCATACCAAGGAAAATTATTTTGACTTCTTTGGTTTTAAAACTCAATCCAGAAAACTTTCCATTTCCTGATTTCAAGTAAACACATTCAGAAAAGCTTGAGGTTGGAGGTTGGGGTTTGGGGGGCTGGGAGGGGGACAAAAAAGAGAGCAGGCATCCTTTTCAGTTTTCCTGGTTAATCCACTCTAATTAATTTCCTGAGCAGAAGAACAAGAGGTGAGCCCATTTCTTCAAATAAGAGCACTTTGTGTTGTCTTATCTTTTTAATGTGTATTTAAAGGGACTACTCCTGCTGATTTGTTTTAAATTTGCTTCATAAGATGCATCCTTTGAAGTAAGCGATCCTTGGAGGTGATTGGTTTTAAAAGAATCATGGCCAGTTAAATGCCTGTGAAACCATATAGTTTCATGAAAATCAATAAAAGGCTTTCATTGAGGGTTTCACTTGAAAGGTGTTTACACTGTTCTGTGAAGACTGGAAAAGCAAAAGAAGCTTCCTGAGGTTCCACAGAAAGACAATCCAGCTTCTTTATTCATAATAGGATTTCAGTTGCAGAAGAGCATTTTAGATTCAACAGTAGGGGAATTTTAAATGGCTGAGAAAAATTGTAAGAAAAACTTCAAAGAACATTTCATTTTTGTTTCCCTCTTTAATGCAAAAGGAAGGGAAATACACCAAGTGAAGAAAGTTAATAACTCTGAAGCCCAAATGAAAAGTTCTAAAAAACAGCTGCTTTAAGGGGGAAAAAAAGAATGCATTTATTGAACTGACATCATCAATCAACAATTTTCAATATTTTTCTGTGTTTTCTCCCATGCTGATTCTAACAGGTTGAAAGCAAGATTAAACACTCCTATTCCTTTGCTTTATATAAAAGCAGTGGGCTTCTATTCCATAATTGGACTACATTTTTTGAAGAAGCAAATGGAGCCTTAGGCACATTCATTTCTGACCCACCCCTCAAAGTATGAAATCCAAAATGGGGGTGTGTGGCTTGAGTCACAGTAAACTGAGGCAGGGAACAAGCACCAATTTTTATTTATTTATTTATCTTGCTGGGACATAGGGGCAATTAGTAGAAATGCAGAGTTAAGGCCACATTGTAGACTTGAAGGTGGAGCGGTAGAGACAAGGGAAGGAGGAAAGCATAAGACTGTCCATTTAGCAGAGAAAAGTCTCGACTAAAATCTCCCCCAAGGAAAACCTTAGATACCAATTTGTGAAAGGCCTGTGCTGTACGTAGTCAGTCTCCAGATTTACCTTCTAGCCCCGGAAAGGTTAATAGTGATGACTTCATACCTTTATCCTGAGATAACTTGGGGAGATTTTCCCTTTTAGAAGTACTAGGTTTCCTGCTGCTGTTATTTTTAAATCCCTCTGGAACACAGAGACTTTTGGAAAAGTAGGAGACAGAGTAGAATGTTTTAGCTTCTACCCTAAGAATAGGTGTGAGGTTCAGTGATTGGGAGAAAAAAATACCAGTAGATGTAAAGCCTTTTGGCTTTTATGTCTTTAAGAATGCCAGATGCTGACCCTACCTATATGTCCACTGCAACCAGATGCAGGGTGGCGATCAGCCCAGACCCTGGTCCATAGGTGATGTTGTCACCATCTTTCCTCAAGCCCTGCTCCATGGGAATCTCCAAGAGGAGACAATACCTTAACCCTGTCACCTGAAAAAAATGCACAACCTAAAAGTTGACAATTATGTCTTATTTGGCGGACAAAACTGAGGACTTAAGCCCGGGACACAGCCTCTCAGATAGCTTTAAGGGACTACTCAGAAGAGGTAAGGGAGGAGCCAGGATATATAGGCGTTTTTACAAGAAAGACCAGGTAGTCACAACATCAGAAGATTACTGTTAGTTAAAGAAAACCAGCCATCTCAAGTTAAGGCATTTAGCGCTTTTCTATGTACGGGAAGATGCAAGAGTCTGGGCTCACTGAAATCATTCCTTTGGTATACACCTCAGCTATCTGGGGCCAGTATCCTGTGCTTTCTCGTCCTGAGTCTCCTCAGGGTGCACCGTCCGGAGGGACTGCAGCAGTTGACTGCTAGATGGCAGGCATCCTGTTTCTATCCTGAGTTCCCTCAGGGCTCACTCTTGGGGCCCTGTAATGTCATGGCTTTGATGGCTGCAACATCCTTTGTTTACTGATATGGCAGGCAACATTTTTTCATTGATAACCTAATCAGAGTTCTCTAACTTTAGGGGTCAGTTACACAGGGAGTGCTGGGGGCAAACAGGCCTTTGAACAGTTGTTAGTTCAGATGGAATCAAAATGTTAAGGTATAAACTCCTGGGCTTCTGTTTTACCATAGTTGATACTGGGGCCCCTGGGTTTCAGGGAAGTGCCTGAGCCAAGAACTACCAGCTCTTATGTGATGGGAGGCAGGGGTAAGGGAAACCCATCATGTCCCATTGATTTCCAAACTTAAACCTAGTGCCTTATTTCTGCTCTTATGTCCAAATCAGGACAAGGGGTCACAGGGCACCTCAGAATAAGGACAGCTCATACAGTGAGGTTTGTCTTATATTTTTGTTCTGGTGAAATAATTTTAAAACAAAAGGGAAGGGGCTTCCCTGGTGGTGCAGTGGTTGAGAATCTGCCTGCCAATGCAGGGTACACGGGTTCGAGCCCTGGTCTGGGAAGATCCCACATGCTGCGGAGCAGCTGGGCCCGTGAGCCACAATTACTGAGCCTGCGTGTCTGGAGCCTGTGCCCCGCAACAAGAGAGGCCACGATAGTGAGAGGCCTGCGCACCGCGATGAAGAGTGGCCCCCGCTTGCCGCAACTAGAGAAAGCCCTCGCACAGAAACGAAGACCCAACACAGCCATAAATAAATAAATATTAAAAAGAAAAACAAAACAAAACAAAAGGGAAGAGGTTTGGGGTTCAAAGTGGCAGATTTAGTAATAGAATTTATCTCCCCTCTTTCACAATATCTACATTTGTTTTTTCTGTAAATTCAGTTTTATTAGATTCCATATATAAGTGAGATCATACAGAATTTGTCTTCTGTCAGATTTATTTCACATAGCATAACACCCTCAAGTTCCATCCATGTTGTCACAAATGGCAGGATTTCCCTTTTTGTGGCTGAATAATATTCTATTATATATCTCACAGCTTCTTTATCCATTCATCCATTGATAGACACTCAGGTTTTTTCCATGTCTTGACTATTATAAATAATGCTGAGATGAATATGAGGGTGCTGGTATCTCTTCCAGATAGTGATTTCACTTCCTTGAGATATATACTCAGAAGTAAAATTGCTGAATCATATGGTAGATCTATTTTTAATTTTTTTTAGGAACCTCCATAACGCTTTCCACGGTGACTGTACCAATTTACATTCTCACTAACAGTGTAGGAGGGTTCCCTTTTCTCCACATCCTTGCCAGCACTTGTTCTCTTGTCCTTTTCATAACAGCCATTCTAACAAGTGTGACAAGATATCTCACTGTGGTTTTGATTTGCATTTCTTCCTGATAATTAGTGATGTTGAGCTTTTCATGTACCTGTTAGCCATTCAAATATCTTCTTTGGAAACATATGTATTCTGGTCCATTGCCCATTTTTTAATCAAATTATTTAATTTTTTACTATTGCGTTTGAGTTCCTTATATATTTCGGATACTAATCTCTTATCAGATGTATGTTTTGCAAATATTTTCTTCCAGTCCATAGGTTGCCTTTTGATTTTGTTGGTAGTTTATTTTGCTGTGCAGAGCTTTTTAGTTTAATATAGGCCCATTTGTTTTTTGTCTGTTCGTTTGTTTGTTTGCCTTTGTTGTTTGTGCTTTAAGTGTCATATCCAAGAAATCATTGCCAAGACCAAAGTCAAGGAGCTTTTTCCCTATGTTTTCTTCTAGGAGTTTTATGATTTCAGGTCTCTTATTTATTTATAATTAAGAATTCAACTATTTTTTAAAAAAAATATTTATTTATTTATTTTGGCTGCACTGGGTCTTAGTTGTGGCACGTGGGATCTTCATTGAAGTATGCAGGATCTTTAGTTGCGGCATGCGGACGTCTTAGTTGTGGCACGTGGGCTTCTTATTTGTGGTGTGTGGATTCTTACTTACGGCATGTATGCGGGATCTAGTTCCCCGACCAGGGATCGAACCCAGGCCCCCTGCATTGGGAGCACAGAGTCTTACCCACTGGACCACCAGGGAAGTCCCGAGTCTTATATTTACGTCTTTAATCAATTTCAAGTTATCTTAGTGGTGTAAGATAGGTATCTTACATTTATTCCTTTAAAATGATAGTAAAGGAATAAAAGGAACGAGTTCCCCACATTAAAGCAAATAAGAGTGGATGAGAGATATGGACAGTTTCTGAAAGATAGAAAGCTGGAAGAGGAAAACGGTGGTGCATGAGGCTGGGTGGGGAAGCTGCTACCTACAGTACAAGCCACAAGCCAGGGAGATGCTCCCAGGGAGGGCACTAGTTTGACAAAAAGAACCCTGGAGAGGCCCTTTAGAGACAAGAGAGGGCCAGGATGACACTCCATGAAAAAGCAAGAAAATTAATAGAAATTCCTAAATAGCAGTAAATTACTCCCATCATCACCCCCACCCAACCTCCTGTGGATAAAATACTTGGGAACAGCGTTCTCCCTACCCCTACTCCCCCAGATAAAATCAGATTAGCACCAGACATCTCATTTGCAACACTGGATGTTAGTAACACAGCGGAGCAACACCTTCAAAATTCTGAGGGGAAATTACTTTGAGCCTAGAATTATACAGTACAAGAAAGTAAGGTACTGATTTTTCAGATTTTAGAATGAATCCATGAACGTTGTATAAGTGGTTTAATTATGGGTACAGAACAGTATGTAAATGACAGAAAGTTTGGTGATGTCTAAGTGTAGATGAGAGAAGTCAGAGGATGGGAGGTTTGAGGCGAGAGGGTTAAAGGGAGGGTAGAGCCATTAATACCCTTGTCTGACTGAGTTGGGAGTTGTGGTAGGCAGACTAATGGGTCCTCAAAGATGTCCACATCCCAATCCCAGGATCCTGTGAATATGTGAGGTTACATGGCAAAGGGGAATTAAGTTTGCAGATGGAGTTAAAATTGCTAATCAGCTGCCCCAGAGATGAGGAGATTATCCTGGATTATTTGGGCAGGCCCAATGTAATCATAAGGCTCCTTATAAATGGAAGAGGAATGCAGAAGAGAGAGAGCCAGAGAGATGGCAGCATGAAAATACCGATATGGGGGTGTTAGTTTTGGATAAGGAGGTGACTGTCCAAAGAGCTAAAACAGAAACACTGAGATTCAGGAAGTTGTTCCTGAGGAAACTTTGTGCACTGGTGGTGGGAATGTAAACTGGTACAGCCATTATGGGAAACAGTGTGGAGTTTCTTCAAAAAATTAAAAATAGAACTACCTTATGATCTGGAAATCTTACTTTTGGGTATATAGCCAAAGGAAATGAAATCTAGATATGGAAGAGAGATCTGCACTCTCATGTTTACTGCAGCATTATTTACAATAGCTAAGATATGGAAACAACCTAAATGTCCACTGATGAACGAATTGATAAAAAAAAATGTGTATATATGCACAACAGAATAGTATTCAGCCTTAAAATGAAGGAAATTTTGCCATCTGAGACAACATGGATGGACCTGTAGGACATTATGCTAAGTGAAATAAACCAGGCACAGAAAGACAAATACTGCATGATCTCACTTAAATATGGAATTTAAATAGTTAAACTTACAGGAGTAGAGAGTAGATGGGGATTGCCAGGGGCTGGAGGGTGGGGTTGGGGATAGAGGAATTTGGGGAGATGTTAGTCAAAGGGTACAAAGTTTCAGTTATGCAAGAAGGATAAGTTCTGCAACACTGTATTGTATACATGAAATTTACTAAGAGGGTAGATCTTAAGTGTTCTCACCACAAAAAAAGAAAGAAAATAAAAAGAAAATGGTAACTATGTGAGTCTATGGATATGTTAATGAGTTGGATTGTAGTGATCATTTCACAATGTATACATGTATCAAAATAGCAAATTGTACACCTTAAATATGTATAGTTTCTATTTGTCAATTTCAAAAAAAAAAAAAAAAGCTTGAAAGAAGCTGTCCCTGAGGAGCAAGACCAGTAGTGAGAAGGAGTGGGGTAGAGGAAGCTGCTTTTTAGTATCAAAATCTTCTTTTAAGGTTGAATTTTTAGACATATGCAGATGTGACTTTATAAAACAAAGGCAGGAGGGACAAATATTGGTTTCAGAAGGGACATCACAAAGGCCCAAGGAATGTCAGATTTTCCAAATCCCAAGGTTGAATGGGCACTTCTTTAAGAGGAGGTTGATCTTACACCTGGGGACCACATAAACAATCAGTTCTGATGTCTATGGCAAATGTTTCATCATTTAAGAGTTAACAAACCAGTATTTGATAATGTTTTACTTTAAACAATTAATTAGAGTCATTCTAGATTATCTGTCCCTCAGTTGCATTCCCAAGTGTTTTGTTGGGTGGACAAGAAAGGGATGGAGCCTGAATTTTGTACTGCCCACATGGAACATTCTCTAGGATTGACTGCATACTAGGACACAAAACAAATGCCCTGGTATGCCATGTGAGGTGTCCCAAGAGTCAATGCCATTCCTCATGGGTCTCAAGGATCAAAGCCAGAGAGCTACTGTGCCAGAAGACTTACCCTAAATAATGAGCTGGGGTTAAAAACTCACCCACCCTAAAACAGTCCTCAGGAGCTTATGCTTTGGGAACACCTGTCTATATGTGCTTAACTGTGAAATATAACAGTCATTTACTTAAAGTAAATCAGTAGCAGTTTAAAGAATAAAGGGAACATCTGTGTATGCCCTTCCTATCCCCTCCAAAGTTAATGTGTATCCTCAGTTTTATCTTAATTATTCACTTCCTTTTCTGTATTGTTTTACCAACTATGTATGCAGTTTTGAACGCTCTATAAATGAAATCTCATTGTATATATTCTATGAATAGTTTCTTTGCCTGAAAATTGTTTTTGAAATTAAATTGTATTATGCATGTAGTTATAGTTCATTAATTTTTACTACTGTATAATATTCCCTTGAAAGAATAAATTGCAATTGATTTATCCATTCTACTGTTGATGGACACTTAGGTCGTTTCCAAGTTTCCACCATTCTGAAGAATGCTGCTGAGTACATGATGGGAGAGGTAATCTACCTTGAGCCCAGAGCATCCCTGTACATTCCATGCAAGCAGAAATACAAGGTCCTGATTGCTTTTTGCTTAGGCCATTTCTCAGGGTTGTGCTTACAGCCAGAAACCTTAGGGGTGTGAAATACTGTTTCCTTCCAGGACAAAGAACAGGCTCACTGTAAAAGAGGTTGATTCCTCTAGCTCAGCATTCCTCAGCTGTAATGTAAACCCATTATGTGTCACACCCATCTGAACTCCTCCAGTGTCCCTTCCTTGGGACTTGGGGACAAGGAGAACTTGTATGAACATGATACTCAGGCAGCTTGCTGTGCTCTGAATAATAAAGTCCTTTGTCTCTGACCCAAGAATCTCATTTTCTGCCAGTATCCATAAAACAAATTAACTTAACCACCCAAAGATCTGAAAACAGAAACAGACTGAGATTCAATTAGTTGTCCCCAAGGAGCAAGACCAGTGATGAGGAGGAGTGGGGTAGAGGAAGCAGTTTCAATATCAAATTCTCATTTCATGGTTGAATTTTTAGTCATATTCAGGTGTGACTTTATTAAAAAAAACAAAAACAGAAAACAAAAAAAACCAGGGGTGGAGGAGTCACAACCACTGATTTGAGAGGGGACATCACAAAAGCCCAAGGAATGTCAAAATCCTTGTAGGATAAAGTCATAGACCCTGACAGCACATTCTTGTCCCTTTCTCTTAGTGAACATGTCCAAGGGAGTGTAGAATTGCTGGGTGGTGGAGTTTGCATTTTATTAGCTAATGGCAAACTCTTCCCATAGTGGCTGTACCAACTTTTTTTCTTTTTGGTCACACCATGAAGCCTGCAGGATCTTAGTTCCCCGACCAGGGATGGAACCCGCGACCCCCCTGCAGTGGAAGCATGGAGTCTTAACTACTGGACTGCCAGGGAAGTCCCTGGTGATACCAACTTTTATCCCCACCAGTGCAGATGAAGAGTCTGGTCTCTCTAGAATTTATGAATTAGTAGGGTTAGATGCTATTATTATATCCTTTTTTTTTTTTTGTAGATGAAGAAATTGAAGCTGAGAGAATTTAAGCAACTTGCCCAACTTTGTCATGCAAGCAGTAAGTGGAAGAAACTGGGATTTGAACCCAGGCAGTCTAGCTTGAGTGTGTGTGTGTAACAACTGTACTATGCTGCCCTAAGTAATATGCTGAGTGATTAAAGACATATAGAGTTTAGAGTGTTTAAAGAACTTTTAAGAAGTTAATGAGACAGGAAAATGTACGTTTTAAAAATTGGGGCAAGGGACTTCCCTGGTGGCGCAGTGGTTAAGAATCCGCCTGCCAATGCAGGGGACACAGGTTCGAGCCCTGGTCCAGGTCCTTCCTGGTCCAGGAAGATACCACATGCTGTGGAGCAACCAAGCCTGTGCACCACAACTACTGAACCTGCGCTCTAGAGCCTGCGAGCCACAACTACTGAGCCTGCATACCACAACTACTGAAGTCCACGTGCCTAGAGCCCGTGCTTGGCAACAAGAGAAGCCACCGCAATGAGAAGCCCACGCACCACAACAAAGAGTAGCCTCCACTCGCTCCAACTAGAGAAAGCCCATGCACAGCAACGAAGACCCATCTCAGCCAAAATTAAATAAAATTTTTTAAAAATAACTAAAAAATAAAATAAAATTAAAAATTGGGCCAAAAAGGCATTTTACTGAGGAGGAAACAGGAATGGTCATAAACACAAGATAAAATGTTCAAATTATTTAATAATCAGAAGACGCAAATTGAAATCACAGTGAGATGCCATTTTACACCCACCACGTTGTAAAAATTAAAAATACAATGACAAGTATTGAAAAAGTTGGAAAGTGCTTAAAAGAGTGTCTGACATATAAGTTTTATATAAATATTTGCTATTATTGTTATCATCATCGTAGTCATCATCATTATATTAATACTACTACCACTACCTTTATTAACCTTTTGTCAGTTATATGTGTTTTCTCCTAGTGTATGGCTACTGTCTTTATGATGTTTTTTTTTTTAAACATTTTTTTTTAAAATTAATTTATTTATTTATTTATGGCTGTGTTGGGTCTTCGCTTCTGTGCGAGGGCTCTCTCCAGTCGTGGCAAGCGGGGGCCACTCTTCATCGCGGTGCGCAGGCCTCTCACTATCGCGGCCTCTCGTTGCGGAGCACAGGCTCCAGACGCGCAGGCTCAGCAATTGCGGCTCACGGGCCCAGCCGCTCCGCGGCATGCGGGATCCTCCCAGACCAGGGCCCGAACCCGCATCCCCTGCATTGGCAGGCAGACTCCCAACCACTGCGCCACCAGGGAAGCCCTATGATGTTTTTGATTAACAGAAATTATTTATTTTACTATAGTTGAATTTGTCAGTCCTTTTAAGAAATCCTTCCCTATGTGAGGTTATAGATATTCTCCTGTATGAGAATAAAGATCTCCTTGTATATACTTTTAAAGTTTTATAATATTGCTTTCAGTCTTTAATCTCTCTTCTGTAACTTATTTTCTCATATGGTTCCAGGTAGGGATCTAATTTTCTTCCAATATGGCAAATGAATTGTCCCTATGCTCTTTATTATATACTTTATGCTTTCTTTTTTTCTTTTTTTTCAAGTTTATTGAGATATAATTGACACATAACATTGGGTAAGTTTAAGGTATATAATGTGATGATTTGATACATGTATATATTGTGAAATGATTACCATAATAGGGTTGGTTTACACCTCCATCACCTCACATAATTAACCTTTTGAGTATGTGGGGTGGGAACATACTCTTAAGCAACTTTCAAGTATATAATACAGTATTGTTAACTATAGTCACCATGTTGTACATTAGGTCCCCAGAACTTATTCATTTTATAACTGGAAGTTGGTACCCTTTGACCAATATCTCCTCATTTCTCCCACCCCTCCAGCCCCTGGCAACCACCATTCTACTCTCTGTTTCTATGAATTCAGCTTTTTTAGATTCCACATATAATCCAGATCATACGGTGTCTGTCTTTCTCTGACATTTCACTTACCATAATGTCCCCAAGGTCTATCCATGTTGTTGCAAATGGCAGAATTTCCTTCTTTTTCATGGCTGAATAATATTCCATTGTATATATATTCTGTATCATCTTTATCTATTTATCTGTAGATAGACAATTTTAGATTGTTCCCGTATCTTGGCTATTGTGATGAATGCAATGAACGTGGGAGTGCAGATATCTCTTCCACATCCTGATTTCATTTTCTTTGGGCATACACTCAGAAGTGGGACTGTTGAAGCATATGATAGTTCTATTTTTAATTTTTTTGAGGAACCTCCATACTGTTTTCCATAGTGGCTGCACCAACTTACATTCCCACCAAGAATGTACAAGTGTTCCCTTTGCTCTACATTCTCACTAATGCTTGCTGTCTCTCTCTTTTTGATAACAGTCATTCTAACAGGTGTGAAGTGATTGAGGTGATAACTCATTGTGGTTTTGATTTGCATTTCTCTGATAATTAGTGATGCTGAACAATTTTTATGTGCCTGCTGGCCATTTGTATATCTTCTTTGGAAAAATGTCATTTCAAATCCCCTGCACATTATTAAATCAGATCTTTGATTTTTGGTTTTCGTTTTTGTTTTTGTTTTTTGGCTATTGAGTTGTATAAGTCCCTTATAAATTTTGGATATTAACCTCTTATCATATGGATGGTTTGCAGATATTTTCTCCCATTGTGCAGATTGCTTTTTCATTTTGTTAATTGTTTCTTCTGCTGTACAGAAGCTTTTTAGTTTTATTTAGTCCCACTTATTTATTTTTGCTTTTGTTGCTTGTGCTTTTTGTGTCATTTGTAAAAAAATCATTGCCAGGACAAATGTCAAGATTTTCCCCTACTTTTTCTTCTAGGAGTTTTATGGTTTCAGATCTGATGTTTAAGTCTTTAATCCATTTCAAGTTATTTTTGAGTGTAAGACAGGGTCGCAGTCTCATTCTTCTGCATGTGATTATCCAGTTTTCTGAGCACCATTTATTAAAGAGAATTCTCTCCCTATTGAGTATTCTTGGCTTCCTTGTCAAGTATTAGTTGACCATAAATGCATGGGGTTATTTCTGGACTTTCTACTCTGTTCTATTGGTCTCTGTGTATGTTTTTATGCCAATACCATACTGTTTTTTTTAATTAATTAATTAATTAATTAATTAATTTTTGGCTGTGTTGGGTCTTTGTTGCTGCATGCAGGCTCTCCCTAGTTGTGGCGAGCAGGAACTATTCTTCCTTGCAGTGCATGGGCTTCTCATTGCGGTGGCTTCTCTTGTTGTGGAGCACGGGCTCTAGGCACATGGGCTTCAGTAGTTGTGGCTTGTGGGCTCTAGAGTACAGGCTCAGTAGTTGTGGCACACGGGTGCTCAAAGCCGTGTCCCCTGCACTGGCAGACGGATTCTTAGCCTCTGCACCACCAGGGAAGTCCCAATATCATACTGGTTTTTTTTTTTACTTTTTAAATTTATTTATTTATTTATTTATGGCTGTGTTGGGTCCTCATTTCTGTGCGAGGGCTTTCTCCAGCTGCGGCAAGCGGGGGCCACTCTTCATCGCGGTGCGCGGGCCTCTCACTGTCGCGGCCTCTCTTGTTGCGGAGCACAGGCTCCAGACGTGCAGGCTCAGTAATTGTGGCTCACGGGCCCAGTTGCTCCACGGCATGTGGGATCTTCCCAGACCAGGGCTCGAACCCGTGTCCCCTGCATCGGCAGGCAGATTCTCAACCACTGCGCCACCAGGGAAGCCCTATCATACTGTTTTGAATACTAAAGCTTTGCCACACAGTTTGAAACCAGGAAGTGTGATGCCTCCAGCTTTGTTCTTTCTCAAAATTGCTTTGGTTATTCAAGGTCTTATATAGTTCCATACAAAGTTTAAGATTGTTTGTTCTATTTCTGTAAAAATGTCATTGGAATTTTGAAAGAGACTGCATTGAATCTATAGACAGTTTGGGGTATTATGGACATTTTAACAATATTAATTGTTTTGATAAACATGGGATATCTTTCCATTTATTTATGTCTTCTTCATTTTCGTTCATCAAACTCATAGTTCTCAGTGTACAGATCTTTCACCTCCTTGGTTAAGTTTATTACTAAGTTTTTTGTTTGTTTTTGATGCTATTGTAAATGGAATTGTTTTCTTTATTTCTTTTTCAGATATTTGTTGTTATTGAATGGTCTGTTCTTTTCCCATTCATCTGCAATACTCTGTAAGTCACGAGTCAAGTTTTTTATATATGTATGGATCTGTTTCCTGGGCTCTTCACTACAATCCATTCATCTAATTGTCTATCCTTGCACTGTATATGCTTTCTAAAATTCTTTGCCCTCCAAATAAGTATTGATGTATGGTAGATTAAGTCCCACCCCTTCTTCAGGAATGTCTTAACTGTTCTTGGCCTTTTGCTCTTCCATGTAAATTTGAGAATCACCTTATAAAGTTTCATGAAAAGCCTGTTGGAATTCTTATTGTAATTTCATTGACTTTGTAGATTGCAAAGAATTGACATTTTTACAAGAATGACTTCCTATTCAAGGATACAGTATATATTTCTCCATTTGTTTGAGTCTTTTTATTAACTTTCATTAAAATTATATCATTCTCTCCACATAGTTTTTTGTTAAACATAATCTTGAGTCCTTTTGTTTTGTATTGTTATTGCAAACGATATATTTTTTATTGTAAAATTTAAAATAGCTATAGTGAGTATATAAACATATATGTACAGTTTAAAGAGTAATTATAAAGCCATCACTCATGTAACCTCCATCCAAATGAAAAAATGAAACTTTGTACTATAAAAGTTCCCTGTGCCTATCTTCAGTAATATCTTCCTTTCTCCACCCTGGAAATATTCACATTCCTTGCCTCTCTTTATAGTTTTACTACATTGTATGCATCTCCAACTAGTTTAGTTTTGCCTGTTTTTGAACTTTGCAAAAATGACATCATACTGTATGTATTATTATAGACTTCTCTTGGTCATTGCGATTTTGTGATCCATTTTAATACATCTAGCTGTTTTCATTCATTTTCACTAATATATATTTAATTGTATGAATATACTACAATTTGTTTACCTATTCTACTCTTACTGGGTATGTCTTATTTCCAGTTTTTGGTTATTAAAAACAATGCTGTTATAAAAATTCATGCTCATAAGGTTTTTATGTATCTTCTGGGTCAGAAGTTCATATATTTTTCTAGGTCAGTGGTTGTTAAAATGTGGTCTGAGGACACCTAGGAGTCCCTGAGACCCCTTCATGGGTACTAGGAGGTCCTCCCTTTTCCAAATATATATCTTTCTGCGTTCAAATATTCTTTATATCCTTCAGCCAAAACAGTATACCACAACATATTGAAAGCAGAAGCGGATATGAGGATCTAACTGTCTTCTATTAAACAAACATTAAAAAGGTCTTTAAAAATGTAAAATAGTAATTGTTTTGTAGAAGATAGTTATTTTACAAAAATTTTGTTATTTTTGCTAACATGCAATGGATTTATTATTTTTAAAAATGAATTACATAAATATTTAAAATCTGTATTAATTACTGATACAGTAAATAGCTATGACCCAAATAAACAAATGCTATTTGTTGTTCTTCACAATCTTTAAGAGTGCACAAGGATCCTGAGTTTGAGAACTGTTCTTCTAAGGCATGGTCTTCAACCTGGTTGCACTGTTCAAGATGTATACAAGGTACAGATAATTTAAAGAGTCTGTTTCCAGATCCCTAATGTCCAAATGTACTGTGCCTAGCTTCATATAGCTCTCCTTTCCTACCTCCCCCTTCACAAGTGACAGTCTTGCCAGAGTTGTCTTTGCCTGACACCTTCTGGTCAAAACAAAAAGTGCCAGCCTCAAACTCTAAAGAACAAATAACTTAGAGGAAAACCCCTGAGACCACAGAGGAGCAGTTTTTTTTTAGGAAATGCTGCTTCACCAATGCTCTCGATGCCCCTGACCCCTGTTGTATGGGACAAAAAGGGCATTGACTCCAAGTAGAAGTCATGATTCGTATGAGCCAGGCTGACACAGTTATTTATTTTACAAGGTTAAAAAAAACTATATCAGTATTTTTTAAAAGCTCTTTCAATAAGTATAACATTTCAATTTTATACCACTAATAATTGTAACTTATAAGACTTAGATCTTTATGGTCACAGGAAATTAAAATGAATATTTCAACTTATACATACATTTTTGTTGCAAAGAATTATGAGAATTGATTAAAAAAACTTTCAAGCATAAATACATGTTACATTAGGATAAAATTCTGGGGAGGGGGTGGATTGGAAATACAAATACAAGGGTAAGGAGTGATACAAAATTTCCCATTGTTAAAGAGAAGCTTGTTTGTATATTTTTTAAGTGAATGGTGGTACATATCAAAATCACTATAGTGTTTAGAGCCTATTGGATACATTTAAAAGAATGATGTAACAGTTAAAAATCTATGTCAAAACTTTAACATGCAGGAATAATATCCTATGTACTTAAATGAAATTTGATGAGAAATTTTAGATGTCAAACTAGAAATGTGTGAGGGAATACATACTTTAAAAAACTTTTATGTGCAGTGTTCTGAGGCTGGAGATAGATGGGCTCCAGGCTAGGTATTTATAACTGGCCTCCTGTTTACATTTCTTGTCGAGAAAAAGATGGGCCTTAGGCCTGACACTTACAACTAGCCTACTGTTTGCATTTCCTGAGACAGGAGATAAGTAGGCTCCAGGTTCGATATTTACAACCAGCCTCCAGGCTTTGTCTCCTGAGGACACTTGAAGGTAACAGTCATGGCAGGAGCAGAGAGGGGCTAAACCTTGTTTGAGTAAAGCATCAAGAGGTCACATATTTCCCATCCTTGGGGCAAGGGAGACACTGCACATGCACAGCAAGGCTCCTTGGGGGTCAAAAAGGAGGAGGCACCACCCCAGAATAGATGATGCCAAGGCCCCCCCAAAGCCCTTTGGGCTGGAATCCACCTTGGAAAAAAGTTGCACACGCATGTTGGGGAGGGCCCTAGGGCAGGTCAGGTGTGGGAAAAGAAACCAGATGATTGGCCAAAGGTAAACAAAGACCTGGAAGCACTGCCCTATATAAATGACCTAACGGCCTGTTTACTGCACTCCTCATTAGGGAGGACGCCCACACCCTTTCTCTCTGGGTGTGTGTCTCTGCCTTGCTTCTGTCTTAACTAAACGAACTGTTTCTCTGTGTGCTCTCCCACTTGTTGTGCTGTGTCTCTAGTAATAAACTTTGTACTTGTTTTTACCGTTTTTGCCTTCTTGAGAAATGCATTTTTCAATGGGGTAAGAGCCAGGAAAAATTTGCTTCCAGCCTCTAGCCCTTGCTGGCCTAGTGGCTAGGATTCCTGGTTTTCATCCAGGCTACCCAGGTCCAATTCCTGGGCAGGGAACTAAGATCCTGCTTCAAGCCACCGCTCACTGCTGCTGCCTCTCTGAGATCAATACTAGCAAAGAGATTTGAGGACTAATAACGTAGAACATTGACAAACATGTAGGTGTTCACAGGATCCAACCTAGTGATAGGAAAATAAGGCATGTATCTGGACCAGTGGAATTCAGTGGGGTTGGAAGGTGGGGTTATGCATATTTTATCTTCTACTTTTTGCTGGTATTTGAATGGAGTCCTTATGTCAGCAGTTCCTCCCAGATAAAGGAACTCATTAAACTGCTCCACTCCAGCTCAGACCAGCACTGTGGCCTTGAGCCCAGGGCTCTGCCAGTGTGAACAGGGGAGGCCTGGTTTGCTCAAGAGCAAGGCACTGATTAGCAGTTAATATGAAATGCCTTTGAGGGGCACAGACGCAGGTTAAGACAAATGAGAGGAGGAACTGAGGAAGGCAGAAGACAGGATTAGGTTGAATTCAGGCCTATTGGAAATAAGAGCTGTGACAAGCACATCCAGGAAAAGAGATCATTCAAGAAATATTTAAATTGTTTTGGATCTCTGTCTTACACAGACAAACACACTCACATTTTTTTTTCTCCTTTCTGAGTAACTCAACCCCAAACTCCCCCCACTTCTAGCCCACAAAATGCTCCAGATGACTTTGCAATGAAGACAGAAATAATTCACTTCATCTCCCTTCACATTCCATCACTAATTCAGCAGCTATTCTTTTTCAAGGCAGCTATCGTAGCTGAAACTTAGACAATCCCAGGGCTGGGATCTTCCTTAAAGAAGAAGCATTCTTCCTGCTCATGTGAAAATTCTGTTTCTGTGACACCCCGTTCCATGTCTCATTCACCTCTTGTACCAAGACAGCAGAGACTGCTAGTTGGCTACGTCAATACCTTTCTCCCTTTCTGAGAACTCTCAAACCAGACAAGGTCAGCCCAAGTTAAGAACATTAAAAATCAATCTCATTTATGAACATACATGGAAAAGTCCTGAATGAAACACAAGCATCACTTTCACTTACATTCCATTGGCCAGAACATACAGTCACATGACCACATCATGTTGCTAAGAAGACTGGAAAATATACTCTACTCCAGGCAGCCTTGTGCCCCACCAAAATTGGTTTTAAATTCTCGAAGAAGTCATTTCTGTATCTCTCCACTCAGCAACAGGATCAAGATAAGCAAGCTTCTTACTGGCCCCCTGCGTGATGTGCATTTATTTCTACTTTACCCTTACACAAAGAGCTTAGCATTTTGCAGACCCAGATTTATAGAGAAGTCTTCTATTAGACTCTGAGATGGGTTTTGTCACCTATCCTCCTGCATTAGACTCAACTGTCAAAACTGAAATTTAAGTTTATGAGGATTTGAATATGCCCTGAAGGAAGAATATGGTTTCTTGTTTTTTCTAAATTCCTACTTTCCTTTCTCTTTTGATTTTTTTTTTTTTTTTGGCCACCTCAGCAAGACAGTTATATAATTTTAAAAACATTTACTCCTGCCCAAGTGGAAGTTCACTCTGGTATTTTTAGAGGTTTGTTTAATAAAACTTCAAAGGACAGCTAATCTTCATCTTATACAAATTATTTCAGAGAACAGAAAAGAAGGAAAGTTACACAACTCATTTTAAAACAGTTGTTTAATTGTGACACCAAAACCAGGTGCTGACAAGGTCAGCACAAAAAGAGAAATTTAAAAATCATTCTCACTTATAAACACTGGAATTTTCAGTTAAATAGGCTAATAAGTTCTCTTTTGTGCTTAAAACGTGATTTAAAAACATAGATGGAAATGTCCCAAATAAGACATAAGCAAGGGACTTCCCTGGTGGCACAGTGGTTAAGAATCCGCCTGCCAATGCAGGGGACATGGGTTCGATCCCTGGTCCTGGAAAATCCCACTTGAGCAGAGCAGCTAAGCCTGTGTGCCTAGAACCCGTGCCTACTGAAGCCTGCATGCCTAGAACCCGTGCTCCGCAACAAGAGAAGCCACCACAATGAGAAGCCTGCGCACCGCAACGAAGAGTAACCCCCGCTTGCCTGCAACTAGAGAAAGCCATCGTGCAGCAACAAAGACCCAACACAGCCAAAACAAAAAACAAAAAACAACCATATGCAAATCCAGTCCAATAGTGTATTTAAAAAGAACATGATTCCAAAATAATTCAAGGGTGGTTGAATTACACTGATAGATTTTCTAATATTAAACCATCAATTTCTTATGGCAGCTTAACTATCTCCTTTAAATATTTTGGGCTTCTATGGACACTCATAACCTCGGGGATTTACCTTTTATCTCAAGTAGCAATAGCGGCAGAGGCTGGAGGAAAGGAGGTCAGCAGAGGGGTTAAATGAACTGGAGACTTCCCAGAAAGAAAGCGATACCTATTTTTAGGATCATTCTAGCATAGGGAGTTAGAGAAGCCCGAGGGGCCTCTGGAGAAGGAGGTCCCACCGCAGGGTGCAGGAGGGGCAGACCACTCTGTCTGATTGTGCGGGTTGGCGATGGCGTGACTTCGTGGGTACCAGTCACATCATACTCGTTGTGGATTTGTGCATTTATTACAACCATCTTGAGGCAGATAGCAGGACAGTATCCTGGAAGGAGTGTCTGTTTCTAATTCCTACACAGGTGCCACTGGGCTACCTGTACTGCTGAGGAGAGAGTCTGACTACAGCAGGGCTGGGATAAGATCTGGAGATGGACCAGCCCTGCCTGATTCTGGAATTAAGATCTGGGTGTCAGAGCCAGACGCTGTACAGCAGGAGGTCCTGGGGGACCAATGAATCCTGAGCTCCAGCTCTTCCTGGACTTTTCTTCTCAACTGGCTCTGCCAGGAATCTGCTTCATCTGGTATACTCACTGCCCGTTCCGAGGCTCCTATCTTTGGCGCCTGCTGGCCTCAGCATTCTCTCTTCTCTGCCTCATCACGGTACCCCACTGCAGTCTCCGTAGCCTGATTTTCAGTAAGTGCCTTGGAAATCTATAAGCGTAACTGTGTTACTAAGAAGTAATTACTTTGGCATTTTCCAGGGGGAATGCTTCTGTCCATAAAGAGAAAAAGATATGAAATGACTGGCAGCACACTGTGCAGACATTTAAAAGCCTCTTGGGGGAAAAAAGAAACTCTTAGAGTTGTCAGATTATCAACTGATCAAAGCTACAAAGATGTTTTTGGGGGAACCCAAGATACAAATAAGAATCTCTTTGAGGAAATGGCCTTAAAGATGCAATCAAAGGGCTTGAAGGAACAAATCAAAGGCCAGTGGTAAATCCACTTGTTATTTTAGGCCCCAAGAACAGGAATATAAAAACCTGGATAAAATATTAGAATGCAAGAACTCACTGGACATATTACTCATTTTTACAAGGACTTTTGCAAACTTTCAGAGTTGAAAAGAGCCTTTAATGAAGTTAATTTTAGTAAAGGGACAAAACCTGGATTCCCAAGGGTTAAAAAAGAAGATACTGGACTTAAGAGGCTTGGACACTTACAACTGGGAGCAGAAAACTGAAAGGAGCTGAGTGATACAATCAAACATCGTCAGAAATTTCCAGAAAGACACAGCAAGTGCTCTTGCTCACAAAGAAAATGAAATGCAGGTTTTGAGTAATGGTATTGTGCAGCTGAAATAGCTGGCAGGTGACCAGACTGAGAAGTTAAAAACAGATGATAGATGGCTCACGAAAGGAGCCTTTGTTAACAATAGTTGAAAAAGATAAAGGCCATTTCCAATCTAAACTAAATGCTGAGATGCTAACTCGGCAAGGGCTGGAAAACAGAGATGTTGGAACACGAATCTTGCCGACTTATTTAAGCCAAAGTTCTACTGGAAAATGACTACAAAACTTTGCATCAGAAAGCTGATATTCTTAATAAACTCTTGGGCAGAAAGGCAGCATTCTTCCAAAGAAGCTGTTCCAGGAAGAATAAGAAAAGGAAGAGAGAGAGCAGAAATACCAGCTAGAGAGTAAGTAAGATTCCATAAGCAGAAAACTCAAGAAGCGGAGGATGAAGTACAGAAAACAAAGATCTTACGAAACCCAGATTTCCCTTCATGATAAGAAAGGTCATGACAGCTGGCTGATTGCACATACTGCAGAACGAGCTCTAGCGAGAAGAGGCAAGCTGCTAGCCCAAGACAGGTATTAATATGTGTGCATCTAAGGACAATAATTTTTCAAAAGTCAGTGAATGTCCAACCAACCCCAGGAATACCGTAATGATAGAAACTTCCAAAGAGAGAGTTACTAATCCAAGATCAGTCTTTTGGTCCACCCGTTGAAACTAGTGAAAGCCTCTATTTTATTGGTATTGTTTCTACCTGGAATCTCTTACTCTTGTCTTAATGGCATAGATCTGTAAAAGTGAACCTGTGTCTGTCATTGGTCCCACAGCTGATCCTAGGAGGCCATTTCAGGCATCTGAACTAGTATCTATTTCTTATCTGCATTTTGGTAGAGCTTCATCAGTAAATCTTACCAGGGAAACTCACCATGATCTCACACGTATTCATTCATTCCACAAATATTTAGGTATCTTTCATGAGTCAGGGATTTTACAAATGTCAGAAATACAACAAAGAACAAGACAAAAATCTTGCCTTTGTAGAGCTTACATTTTAACAGAGAAAACACGTAGGTAAAAAAGAAATTAATAATATAATGCCAGGTAGGGATAGGGTTACAAAGGACAACTAAGCAGATTGAAGGGGTAGTCACGGGAGCACCACTTTACATATGGCGATCATGGAAGGCTGCATAAGGAGATGACATTTGGGTAGAGACATGAGTGGAAAAAAGGAGCGAGCCGTGTGAAGATCTGGGAAAGATCCTCCCAGGCAGCGGGAATAGCTGTGCAAAGGCTCTGAACCAGAAGCATGTTTGTTGTGTTAGAGAAACAGCAGGAGTTTCAGATGGAGAGTACTGCGTGTCTGAAGGCTGAGAGCTGAGAGGTGAGAACTGAGAAAGAACATCCTGTGTTCTCATATATATGAGAAAATAAAACTTCTAATGGCTCCGATAAGGTAAGCAGGGAGTTATAAGTGAAGACGGTAGAAGGGTAAACCCCTACCAGATGCTATTGTACATTATGAGTCACGTTAAAAAGTTGAAACTTTAGTCTTAATAACATATTACTATCATATGTTGAGTCCTTACCACATGTCTGTCAATGTAATAAATACTAGGATTTTTCTCACTTGATCCTCATAAATATTCTATGAGTTAAGAATCAATGTTATTTCAATGTTAGAGATGAGGAAACTGAGTCACAAAGTGGATAAATCATTTGCCCAAACACCCAGAGCTACTAAATAGCAAAATTGGCATAGGAACCCATATCAACTTGAGTCCCAAGCCTGAACTCTTATCCTCCACTATTCCACATTTTTATTTATTTATTTATTTATTTTTGGCTGCGTTGGGTCTTCCTTGCTGCACACGGGCTTTCCCTAGTTGCGGCGAGCGGGGGCTACTCTTCGTTGCCGTGCGCGGGCTTCTCATTGCGGTGGCTTCTCTTGTTGCAGAACACGGGCTCTAGGGCACGTGGGCTTCAGTAGTTGTGGCTCGTGGGCTCTAGAGCGCAGGCTCAGTAGTTGTGGCGCACAGGCTCAGTTGCTTTGCGGCATGTGGGATCTTCCCGACCCAGGGCTCAAACCTGTGTCCCCTGCATTGGCAGACAGGTTCTTAACCACTGCACCACCAGGGAAGTCCCTGTAAAGTTGTTATTTTAATTTTATTTTACTTGGCCGAGCAGCATGCGGACTCTCAGTTCCCTGACCAGGGATCGAACCCTCATCCCCTGCATTGGGAGCACAGAGTCTTAACCACTGGACCCCCAGGGATGTCCCTATTCTGCACTTTTAAATGATCTATATGCATGTAGTATAATGGAGGCTATAGAGTGGGAAGGAAACCCGTTAGAGGCGGGGGTTAAAGGGAGAGGGGATGGTAATGGGATCTTGGTAATAACAGTGGGGTTGAGAAGAAAGAGATGGGCTTGAGAGAAGTTTAGAAAGTGGAATGATTGGGATTTGGTGTTTGATTGGATCCGAGGAGGGAGGGAGGAAGGGAGAGGGTGGGGGGAGTCAAAGATGATTTCCAGATTTCTGGTTTATGAAACTCTGTGGTTACCATTTAAGGAGACAAGAAACCAAGCAGGAAGGGCAGTTTGGGGCTTAGGGGGAAGATGATGAGTGGTTTTAGATTAAGGATGGTGGAATAAGGACCTCTGAAAATCCACTCCTCCATGTAAGCAACAAGATCAATGACCAAAAAAAAAAAAAAAAAAAGTCAAAATCAACTTTTTAGAACTTGGAAATTAACCAAAGGCTTGCAAGAATCCAAAAAGCATTTATTCAAGAAAAACGACGGAATCTCAGTAGAAACAGTGAGCTTTGTACTGGGGCAAGAAGGCAGATTCTAGCGGTTTGAAGAGTGAGCAGGAGTGAGGAAACCAAAATAGTGTTTAGCCCTTTGCTTGGAAAGACAAGAGAGATGGGGCTTTAGCTGGAGAATGGGTAAGGACGCAGTGTTCTTTTTTATTTTGTAGAGATGTAAATAGTGCAATGTAGCTGGTAAAAAGCCTGGTCTTTCAGGAGGTGAAAAGGCCTGGTATCCTGATAGGCAAAACAGCTGAAATCTGACACCTAGAGACAAGCTACTCAGGTTCTTCTTAACTTTATTCTTGGCTCCATTTCACTGTTTGCCCTTTTTGCTCTAGAGATAGAAGCTTGTCTTTAAAAATTAAGAAAAAAGGCAGAATTAATGACCAAGAAACATCATTGTGAGGGAAGATTAGTTATTTACATCATTCAAGTTCTGTGCAATTCTTCTAACGTAGTTATATAATCATTAGTCTTATCAATTACCATAAAGGTATGCCAGTGTTAGGTTTATAGCATGTCATCTTGACAATCTGTCTTCAGAGCATCCTAGGGATTCTCAAACACCATATGCAGGAGTTGGAAACTGCTTGGTCTAATTGGGCAAGCATTGAGTTCTAACTGAAAACCAGGGCAAACAAGTCTAGAGATCTAATGTATAAGCATGATGACTATACTTAATAATACTGTGTCAACCAGAAAATATGCTAAGAGAATAGATATCAGGTGCACTCACTGGACAAAATGCTAACTATGTGAGGAGATGATATATTAATTTGCTTGACTCTGGTACTTATTTCACCATGTATATGTATATCAAATCATCATGATGTACACCTTAAATATATATACAATTTTTATTTTAAAATATATAAATAAAAAATAAATCTATTCATTAAAAAAAAAACAAACGAAGGACTCTACTTGGAAATGGAAATCTACTGGGAGGTTTAAAAAGTACTGATGCTTGGGTTCCAACCTAGAAACTGTATTCAAATTTAGTTTCATGTCTTTTAAAGGTCAGTTTTTTTTTCAGTTCAGGATCCAGTCCAAGATCACATGTGGCATTTAATTGTCATGCCTCTTTAATCCCCTTCAAACAAATCCAGTCTTTCTTTGCTTTCATGACTCTGAGCTTTTTGAAGAGTATAGTCTATTTATTTCACAGAATGGTCCTTCAATTTTTGTTCTTCTGATATTTTCTCATGTTCAGATTGAGATTATGCATTTCTGGCCATGAATACCACAGAAGTGATAGTGTGTCTTTCTCACTGCATTCTGGAGGCACAGAAAATTTTATTTGTCCCATTACCGGTGATGTTAACTTCAGTCACTGAAGGGGTACATGCTATTGACATGACTCAACACTGATGTTTAATAGGCACAGATAGAGTTTGCCAGCTTTCTTCACTGTAAAGTTACTTTTGCTCTCTCTTTCCACACTCTACTCTTTGGAGGCAAGTCATTAAGCATTGTCACAATCTGCGTTTCACCCCTTGTGTCTTCTGACCTCTTGGTTGATTTTAAAAAGATTTTATACATTACAGTTCACTCTGTGCTGGTAAGTTTTGAGAAATGCAGTCATATATCTATCACTCCAGTACCATACAGGTTAATTCTATCACTCTAGAGATACTCTGTGCTTTCCCTAGTTAACCCCTTCTTCTGGAAACCACTGATCTGTTTTCCATCCTTACAGTTTTGCCTTTTCTAGAATGTCTCATGAATGGAATCATTCAATATGTAGCCTTTCCAGTCTGGTTCTTTCAACTTAGCAAAATGCATTTAAGATCCATCTATGTAACTTTGTGGATGAATAGCATGTTCCTTTTTTCTTGCTGAATAGTTTTCCACCATGTATCCCACAGTTTGTTCATCTATTCACCTATTGAGGGACATCCTGGTTGCTTCCAATTTTTGGTGATTATGAATAAAGCTGCTAAAAACATTTACATGCAGGTTTTTGTGTAGGCATAAGTTTTTAGTTCAGTTGGGTAAATACCTAGGGGCATGATTGCTAGGTCATATGGTAAGTCCATGTTTAACATTATAAGAAACTGTCTTCCAAAGTGCCTGTATCATTTTCGCTTTCCCACAGCTCTTGCTCCAAATCTTTGACAGCATTTGCTATTGTCAGAGTTTTTTTTTTTTTAATATTCAAATGGTATGTCATGGCATCTCATTGTTTTGCAATTTGCCTTCCCTAATGACAAATTATATTGAGCATCTTTTTATGCTCAATGGTTTATTTGCCATCCATATATCTTCTTTGGTGAAGTGTTCTGGTTAGGTATTTTGTCCAGTTTTATTTATTTTTATTTTTTTAAAATAAATTTATTCATTTATTTATTTATTTTTGGCTGTGTTGGGTCTTCGTTGCTGCGCGCGGGCTTTCTCTAGGTGCGGCGAACAGCGGCTACTCTTCGTTGCAGTGCGCAGGTTTCTCATTGTGGTAGCTTCTCTTGTTGCAGAGCACGGGCTCTAGGCACGCCGGCTTCAGTAGTTCTGGCTCGCGGGCTCTAGAGCACAGGCTCAGTAGTTGTGGCACACGGGCTTAGTTGCTCCACGGCATGGTATCTTCCCGGACCAGGGCTCGAACCCGTGTCCCCTGCATTGGCGGGAGGATTCTTAACCACTGGGTCACCAGGGAAGTTCCTGTCCAGTTTTAAAATTGAGTTTTTTGCTTTCTTATTGTTGAGTTTTAAGAGTTTTTTATGTATTCTGGGTACAAATCTTTCATTGCATATGTGATTTACAAGTATTTTCTCCCAGTCTGTGGCTTGTCATTTCACTCACTTCAGCAGTATCTTTCACTGAATGAAATATTTTAATTTTGAGAAATTCCAATTTATCAAACTTTTCTTTTGTGGGTTATGCTTTTGGCGTCATATCCAAAAACTAATCATCAAATATAGGGTCATACAGATTTTCTCCTGTTTTCTTCTATAAATTTTAGTTTTGCATTTTACATTTAAGTATAAAATCCATTTAGAGTTAATTTTTTTGTAAGGTGTGAGTGTCAAAATTTATTGCTTTTTTTTCATATGGATGTCCAATTTGTCCAGCACCATTTGTTGAAGTGCCTTTCTATCTTTGATAAAAATCAGTTGACTATAGTTGTATGAATCTATTTCTGAGCTTCCTATTTTGTTCCATCTATCTATGTGTCTATCTTTTCACCAATACCACACTGTCTTGATTCCTATATCTTTAGAATAAGTCTTGATATCAGGTCATGTGAGTCCTCCTACTTTGTTTTTCTTTTTCAAGATTGTTTTGGCAATTCTGGATCCCTTGAATTTTTACATGATTTTTAAGATCAACTTGTTGATCTGCAAAAGAGGCAGCTGGGATTTTGATAGAGATTGTGTTGAGTCTGTGGATCAATTTGAGGAGTATTGCTATCTTAACAGTACCAAGTCTTCAAATCCATGAACATGAGAGGTTTTCCACTTTAGATCTTTAATTTCTTTCAACAATACGTTGTAGTTTGCCGAGCGTTAAGTTTTGCACTTTTTTTGTTAAATTTTTCCCTGCATACAACCACTGTCATTATTTGCAGCAGTTTTGTTCTATAAGGTCACTGCCAACATTGAATTAGCCAGTACTT
This sequence comes from Eschrichtius robustus, assembly GCF_028021215.1. NCBI lineage: Eukaryota > Metazoa > Chordata > Mammalia > Artiodactyla > Eschrichtiidae > Eschrichtius > Eschrichtius robustus. The sequence goes on from NC_090825.1 coordinate 63,382,170, forward strand.
GAATACTGCTTCTAAGGGAAACGTGGACAAGGTTAGAGGCTTGCGAGTCTCTGGTCACATTTTCCATTTTCATCAGTCAAAATACCATTTGCATTATGTAGGTTTGTTTGCCAACATTCTTGTAAAACAAGCCAGTCTCAGCAGCTGTGAAAACCTGTTCTTCCACGTAACCCTTTTTCTACTAAACGCTTAGCAGAAATTGAAAAATTCTTCCACAGTCTACCTGGCTTCCTGGGCAAGTTTAACGAGTTAAGGCAGGAGGGTGGCCTCTAACTCCAGCTCTCATCATAACTAGCTGTAACTTTGGGCAAGTCACTTAGAATCTCCACTCTAAAACTCTGATAAAATAAGACTGTGGATGAGAATATCTCCATCGTTCCACTCATTCTAGAGTTCTATACTTAAAAAAAGGGGGCAGGGGGAACTGGCGGGGGGAGGGGGAGGTTATATGGCAATTTTAAAAGCCCACAGCACCACCTGGTGGTCAAAGAGAAGACAGACTGAGGAAAAGTGTTAATAGACATATCCAGCTACATCTACATTTTGCTTGTTTGAAAATTTCACATTTTCAGACAATTTCTCCTCTAAAATGGCTACACACGTACAATAATACCTATAAAAGCAGTCATACGGCATTAGGTTTAAAATCACACCCTGCATAGAATGCCTTGTAAATATAAAGACTCTAACCCTTGAATAGCCATCATTATTGAGCTATCATTATACCTTGGTTAAAACAAAAACAAAAACAAAACAAAACAAAAAACTATTGAGCAAGTAGAAGAATTACACGAAATAAAAATATACTTCATTGTACCAAAAAATCCATCATGTTAAAATTATTCACACAGTTGAGTAAGAAAATGATAGTATTCAATTATAACCCCCCCGAAATAAAATATCTGTGAGTCCATACATATATAAATACATAGGTGAATGAATGAATGAATAAAATGGAGATGTAAATACAGGAAAAGAGACAGCTATTTTTTACAAAATAACTCTAATCAATAAATATAAAAGGAATGAGAGAAATAGAAAATCACCATTAGATTACCACTGTAATAACTGCTGCAGGCAAGATTCACTTCTGTATACTAAAATTATACTGTATAAGCAAACGTTTGAGGAGAAACAGGATAATTTCCTAGTCTCAAAACATCCTCCCCAGGACGTTTATTAATTATAAAGGGAAAGATAGTAACTTTATAGTAGTTTAATTCAGCAGATATCACTTAATGAAGTGACCAAGGTTAACATCACCAGAAATAAGACATGTTGATATCATGTACCCTTTGATATGATTTCTATTCTTGTTAAGGCAAACTGGTTTTAAAAAGAGAGAAAATTCTATGCATGTTTTCTAAGAGCTTTTTGCTCTTCTTTTTCACATTTCTTTTTTTTTTTTAAGTCATTAAGCTAAGGACACTTAGTAGATAGCAATTGTAAGACAATCCAAATGTGTTTAACATTCATACTTATCCACTGGGCTTACGGGTCAATAAAGAAAAGAAGACCACTCTGGTGGCTTTTCAGTATCTACAGTAAACTCAAATTTCAGTAAAATTAACAGAAATTTTATTTGAAATTCATTGTATTTGTAGGGAGGAAGGAAATATTTAAATCCCCTTTTGATGAAAAGAGAATTCTCATGGTATCTTGACCAAGCTACCTTCAAACCAGTTTCCAGAAAAATCAAAGACAGGGTAATATCAGATTTATGTCCAAAAGCATAAAAAAAACTGCAAGCACAAGAAGAAAATAGAGAATTCAGTTTCTTTCAAGTATCCATAAAATATACATGAACATTGTTAATCTATTAGGCCAAAGAGAAAATATCAATTTCAAAAGTAGGAATATTATATTTTCTGATTACAACACAATAAAGCTAGAAATTAATTACCAAATCAGGAAAAAAAAGTTTCCTTGTCCTGGAGATTTAAAAAGTATCTTAAATGATGGCTTGAGTCAAAGGGAAAAACCAAAATATCAATCAAAGTTGGACCTTATGAGATGGATTTAAAGCATAAGGGCAATCTCTAGCCTCTGTGGTATCATTGTGTGTGGGTCAGAAAAGTGTTCCCTCTTCAAGTAAAAAACAAGACCATCACAACTGCATCTGTGGATGGTCATGAGGTGATGGCTCTGAGCCCAGCTGGCTGGAAGCTGAGCATGACACTCAGGGAAACTAAAGTCAAAGTGAGTTGGGAGCTGTGAAAGAAAAAAAATGTAAATTTCTCTTCTCTAAGGAAAAAAAAAACAAACTGCTAGATAATGAGTTTTCCCTTAAGATTAGAAGCAAACTTCTAGTTAGTAAAGTGCCTGCTAGCAAGATTTTGAAGGCCAGGAAAAAGTCTCACCTAAGGAATGTTTTCTTTGGTTGAACTTAATATTCTCAAGGCCCTGACTCCTAAGGACAAAGAGACAAGAGTGAGTACACTTGGTTTAATACTCTTCAATTACTTTTCTATAAGCCACTATAGGATTTCATTGTTTCAAATACTTTAGGTAAATTATGCCATTTTAAACAAGTTCTTGTAAAGAGTAATTAAAGTTTTATATCCCCTGATGTAAATGATTCAGGAGCAAGCTTACTAAGCCTGTCTTAAAGGATGCCTGAATTCAGGGCATCCTGGTGGTCCAGTGGCTAAGACTCCACGCTCCCAATCCAGGGGGCCCAGGTTTGATCCCTGGTCAGGGAACTAAGAGCCCACATATCGCAACTAAAGATCCTGCATGCGGCAATGAAGATCCCACATGCCGCAGCTAAGACCTGGCTCAGCCAAATAAATAAATAAACATTTATTTTTAAAAAAAAGGATGCCTGCATTCCAAGCCAAGAAAAGTCTCAATTTGTAATTGTGTTGTTAAGAAACCATTCAGATATTCTCTTACTGCATTAGAATATTTTTTAATGGAGCGATTCCTGATGTTATTTCCCTAAAATCACAGAAAGATTGCAGCACTTTTTGGGTTCTATTTTGTAAGGATGACTTTCTTTTGCAGTAGCATCTCTCCTAGAATGGGACCAATAAGGGATCCAGGTGCAATGAAAGAATGGGGACCCTCACCAGGGACGACTTCTCTCAGCCATGCACTTAAGTGTTAGAAAAACATACCGCAGTTGAGAACATGTTGTGTATGGTGGGGATGAGAGGAAAGTCAATGAATATGATGAATATGAAAGTCACTGAATGAGATGAATAAAAACCTAGAAAAGGAAGGAAGGGAAGGACTGGTGTAGAGATCTTTCTGGAGTGGGGAGTAGCTTTAGGCTTTGAGTCACCGGGTGGGAGTTTAAGAGGTTTCTACTGTGACTCAAAGGAAACAGAATCTGGGGACAGGCCACAATGGTGCAGTGACAGAATAAAGACCTGGTTGCCAGGATCAGGGAATAAACACCAGAAGCCTGGAGAAGGAGAGATGGAGCCCTAGCTCCTGGTCCCCTTTCCCACCCTCCTTCCCAAGTTGTGTAAGATGTTACTTTCCACCTAAACATCATCTTCCTGGTTTCAGACCTTAACTCTGGTCTCTGAGTTCTGCTTAGTTCCACATTCTCTACCCATTTGCACAGAGGACCACCACCTTCCCTTCCTGGAATCTCTAAAGTTTTCTGCTTTGCTCATGCCCTGGTCATCAACCCTACTAATTCAGCCTGAGATGGAAGTGCCCACCCTCTCCAAAACGCTTAAGTCTCCTGATCTCAATGAAGAGTCTTTGGACCCTAGGATTATCATTGCCTTATTTGAAATTGGATCACTTCCTCCTGTTGCTTGCAGTTCTCTCCCTTCCCTAAAAAATAGTGACCATGAAGCAACTGAACAACGAATTGCAAAGAAGTTTGAAAACCTCTTAAAAGAAATTAAAGATATTGTTAAACATATGACAGGTTATGAAGAGAAGGTCATAGAAACAAAAGAATCTTTTGAGGAAACCAATATCTCTGAGGATGTGTCAGAACTTAAAGAAAAAATCAAAGAACTTGATAAAATAAATAAAGTACTATTGGAAAAGCTGCTTGCTAGTTGGGACTTAGGGAAAGAACAGAACTCAAAGAAACAGGAGATGATGTTGGAAAACCAGAACTCCAAGGACACCATGCAAGGTTGTGCAAGGGATTTGGTAAATTGTTCAGAAGAAAAAAGAGCCCTTCATGAAACTCAACTAAGTAAGGAAAAAGCAAAGCACAGATACCCTCTTGTTCAAGAAGAAAATATCAAACTGAGGGACAACATGGAGCAATTACTACAGGAAGCAAAACACTGGAGCGTGCAACATACTGAGCTCAGTGAACTAATAAAATCCTATCAGAAATCTCAGACAGACATCAAAACTCTTGAAAATAATGGCGCCCATTCCCCAACTCAAACGAATAATGGGATGTCCGCTAAGCATGAGCTGGAAGAACAAGTGAGGAAACTGAAACAAGACACATATTCACTGCATTTGATTGCAGCTTTGCTGGAGAATGAATGCCAAATCTTAGAGCAGAGAGTAGAGCTTCTCAAGGAACTCCATCATCAGAAAGAGGGACCTCTACAAGGGGAGCCAATTCAGATAAACTATGAGCAGAACAAGAAAGAACAGAAGCTATCAGAGGCAGAGAAGGTCAAAATACATAAGCAAAACATGCAAGAAATGTTTCAAAAAGGAGACCAATTCTGTAGAAGCCTGGATGTTTGTCATAAAAAGAAAGCTCGTAATAATTTGTTCAATACTCATATTGCAAGAAGAGCTCTTGTAGGAAAAAAGAGGCCAGCAAGCAGCCTAAGTTAGAAAATACCAAGAGTAGAAGAAAAGGCAGTTCTTCAAAAAACTACAGTATATCCAGCTCCAGGCATGTCAATCATCAAACCTAGGATAGACCTTTCGGTTCAACCAAGAAATAGCTATGGAACAAGAAGATTAACATTTAACATTATTCATTACATCAGTGGTTAGGTAAGTTTGGTCTTTAATGATCATCAGTGTCAACTTTTGGTCACATTTGTCATCTTTACAATCTGTTTTTGTAGTTATTAGATAGAGATCCTATGACACTTAAACCAAAAGTGAGAATTTACAGGTCCAAATAAGTAAAGATCTAAATAAAAACCACAACAAACAAAGGAAAGGGTTTTTTTTTTTTCTTTATTTATTTAGTCATTGTCTTGGGGAGGAAGTTCTGGGGAAAAAAGTATATAACACTTTAACTGTGAACCTTTAAAGCTCCCTTTTCAAATGCATATTCCTTTTCCTATTTATTGATATTATCCACTGAAGTGTGGGCAGTAGTTGAATTAAAAAAAAATTAAAAGCTGATGAGCCACCCCTAAACAGCTTTTCTCTTCTCATAAATCTCCCTATTCCCTGGATCTACTGTTACTAATATTCCTCTCTTGCTCCTCAACTAGTAAATGGTGGGCATACCAGGCAGCAGAGGCCCTTGGGGAAGGACACCTTGGCTTCTTGAGAAGAATAGATGTGTGTCTAGATTTTGTTCCATGCTGGAAAAATTCCTCTCATTACTCCAGGTGGGGGCAGTAGAGTTATTCAGGGAAAAAAGCAATATCTTCTGTTAAGTGAGCTGAACTTTTTGGTTCCAGAAAAGATGGAGCAGAATCATTTCTCCCTATTCCTCCATTAAATAAGCTAAAAACCCTGGACATTATGTATAAAATGAACGTAAGAAGACCCTGAAAGATGGAGAGAAGGAGATGTACTGGCCAGGGACCTTGAGACTTAAAGAACAGCATAGTGTTAAGTTCCCTGAGTTTTCTTTTTGTCTCTTATATATGCTGGGAGCTGATAACCCAGAAATGCCAATGCATTTAGACAAAAAATGCACGTGCACCCACCCCCACAAGCCTGCGTTCTCTTGCTAAGGGATGAGGAAACAGTCTGGCAAGACAGAAACCTTTTTAAAAAACTGCCCTATCTGGCCAAACTGCATAAAAAATGCCATGCCTCCACTCTCAGCCCCATCAGCAAATACTGAGCAGAGACACTAGACTTTCACACTTGCCTGGGAGTAATGAAGCACTCCTCCTTCCTTCTTCTAGGGTGGTACATACAGAGGTGGCAGAGAAGGGACCTTGGAGTTCCACTCCCACCTGATGGTAACAAGGTGCTCCTCCCTGAGCCCCTTCTCCCAGCGGAGTAAAATGTCAGTGAAGGCCACATAGGTAGCCTAGATTTCTATACCCTTCCCCTGCTGGCACAGCATAGCTAAAGCCTGCTAAAACAGAAGATTTAGCTAGGATCCAGGGTCTCAAAGCACAATGCCCCAAATGTCCGGAAAACATAGAAAACTCACTCATATCAAGAATCAGGAAAATCTCAACTTGAATGAGAAAAGACAATCAACAAGTGCCAACAATGGGATGACACAGATGTTGGAATTATCTGACAAGAATTTTAAAGCAGTCATTATAAAAATGCTTCATTGAACAATTACAAGCACACTTGAAAAAACAAAAATAATAGAAAGTCTCAGCTAAGAAACAGAAAATATAAAGAAGAAACAAATGGAAACTGTAGAAATGAAAAATATAATTTGTAAAATAAACTCAATGAATGTGCTCAGTAGTAGAATGTTGAGGTCACAGGAAAGATTCCATGAACATGAAGATAGAGAAATAGAAATTACCCATTCTGACCAACAGAAAAAATAGGCTGAAAAAAACCCACAGTCTCAAGACACTTGGAATAAAAATAGATCTAACACTGGTGTCATCAGAGTCCCCCCAAAAAAGGTAGAATGCAGGCTGAAAAAGTATTCATCAAAAAAATGGCTGAAAATTTCTAAATTTAGTGAAAGGCATAAACCTACAGATTCAAGAAACAGAGTGAACTTCAAATAGTATAAATTCAAAGAAGTTCAAGGCATTCATAATCAAATTTCTGAAACCTAAAGACAAAGTGAAAATCTTGAAAGCAGTTATAGAGAAAAGACTCATTCGATGTAGGGGAACAATGATCCAAATGACAGTGACTTTCCCATCAGAAACCTCAGAGGCTAGAAGGAAATGAAAATTTTTCAAGAACTGAAAGAAATGTCAACCCAGAATTATTTACCCAGTGAAAATATCCTTTAGGAATGAAGGTGAAATCAATAAATTCTCATGTAGAGGAAAACTGAGAGAATTAGTAACTCATTTCTCATTTGTTGAAAAAGCCCATTTGGTTATACAACTAACCCTCACTTTTTTACATTCAAGAAAATGAGTGTTCCCTCTAGCCTCAGACTTTGTCTTATTCCATTTCCAAACAGGAATTTCACATAGGAGATGCTAAATGAATGAAATGAGAAACTACAATATAGCTGAACCAAACAGTCACTTCTTGTATTTCAGCTTGTTCATATGCATTACCTAACAAATTCTGTCAGCATCATCTATCTGTCAAATGTTAAGGGGCTAACTTTCTAGTTCCTCGTCTGTGCACTGATGTTCCCCTGGTACCACAACAAACAAGAGAACTGCAGGATTTTCAAATTTTTTAGAGAAACACTGCAATATGCAACATCTGTTGCACACAATACAAACTCAAGGTAGTCATAGTTTCAACTTTAGATTGATGTAGCACCGTACCCAGAAGTAAAATTTCCATTGGTGAGAACTCAGTCACAAGGCCACACCTATCTGAAAGCAACTGGGAACTGAGGTTTTTAGCTGGATAACTATGTTGCCCAGGCAGAAGAAGAATTACTTTTGGAACACTGTGAGGTGGAGAGAAAATATTTTTGTTTCTGCACAGTTAGGGCATTCTAAGCAAATTTTATGGAAACTTGAGATCCTGGACTACAAGCAAGCTCTAGAAGATATTTTCCAACCGCATAGATAATAAGTGTTCAAAAGACTTACCTAACTTTAGAGATGTGTGTTAACATTTTAAATTGGGGGTGAGGCCTGGGATTGGGAGACTCCTCTGGGTTATAAAGCTGGAGACACTGGACTTAGATAACCCCTGGAGAGATTTATTGGATTGGCCAAAAAGTTCGTTCGTGTTTCTCCATAAGACGTTACAGAAAAACCCAAAGGAACTTTTTGGCCAACCCAATACATTATAAAAGGGTTATAGTGAGAACCCAGGATCCAGAGGGTTTTTTCCTCTGTCCTTTTAGAGGGGGAGAAGGACAGCTGCCTTTCTTTTCTACATAAAAGCCTGGATTCCTTTTCTCATCATTCCTCCCTTATATTTCAGGCCCTGTTGCATGTAGGGTGACATCTGGTTCTCATCTCTCTCCAAGGGTAAGTATTGGAGCAAGGGGAACTAGCACAATTATTATTATGTAAGTAATAATAATCTGTCTCTGATTTAAAAACCTCACGTGTGCATTCAGGATAAAAGAGAGATGAATATTAAAAACCCAACAAAGTCAATCACAATCTCCACCACAGGTTCTATTATGAATGAAGCATAGGGCATGAGAAATTTTCATATGTTGGAAGTACAAAATATGCAATTTGAAATATTGCTCCCTACTCCATAAACATTTCTTTCTCATGTCTGGAATATGTATCACTTTATAAATAATCTAAGAGACAAAATTTTCCTGTTATAGCCCTTAGTAAAAGAAAAAGATTCCCAGTTAAACAGTATTGGGGCTACTAAAAGAATCACATATTTTTTCCATTTGCCTTTCCCTCTAATGGAAACTACCATCTACTTTATTCTATTTTCCAGCCATCTTGGTTAACAAAACATTGTGCAGTTCATTCTATACTTTACCAAATATGTGCTACATGTTACCAAGAAAAAATTTTTTGCTAAAATAAATTACAGGTTTTTAATTGTCAGATACAGCAAGCGATCTCTGCTATATGAGACCCTCTAGATTTGATATTGACTTTAAGATGTTATATGTGTGATAAAATTGTTCTTCTACCACAAGGTCATATATATATATTTTATCTAATTCCTAAACATGTAAATGAAAATTTCTGAAAATAAGGCATTTTTAAAGGTGTTTCATGTGGGTTCCAGTGGATAACGATCTATTATATACTTTCAGTTAATGTAAATTTACTTGGAGAAGTATCATGGCATTTTATATGTGGAAGGATCTTTAGGCCATCACTTGTTGGCAGTGAAAAGCCAAGGTGTGAAATCAGTGAAAATCTGGAACAATAATTAGTATTGACCTAGTCCAGAGTTCTTTAACCCTATATTTTCTCATACCTGAGGGTCAAATTCCAATAAAAATCAAACTGTTTTTGAAACTTGTAGATGTCCAGCCCTATCATCAGTATACTGCTGTCCAACAGCAATAGTAACTTTTAAGATATATATTTTTGGATAGTCCTCTTAGGAAGAAGGGAAAACCCATACAAACTTCTTTGTCAAATAAATTTTTCCCAATAAACTCTTCATAGTAATAAACTAGATTCTTGATTTCAAAGTACTTGGATCCCTAAAAGTTTCCCCATCAAGCCATAGCAGTTCCACAGATTTTTTTTTTAAAGTTCTTGATAATAGTGATACTTTAGTAAAAATAACTACCTTGTTTCCCCCTTTTTTAAAATTTATTTATTTATTTATTTTTTTTAGAAATTCACGTTCTTTTATTTATTTATTTATTTATTTATTTATTTATGACTGTGTTGAGTCTTTGTTTCTGTGCGAGGGCTTTCTCCAGTTGCGGCAAGTGGAGACCACTCTTCATCGTGGTGCGCGGGCCTCTCACCATTGCGGCCTCTCTTGCTGCGGAGCACAGTCTCCAGATGCGCAGGCTCAGTAATTGTGGCTCACGGGCCCAGTTGCTCCGTGGCATGTGGGATCCTCCCAGACCAGGGCTCGAACCCGTGTGCCCTGCATTGGCAGGCAGATTCTCAACCACTGCGCCACCAGGGAAGCCCTCCCCTTTAAAATATATTCCATGAGCCAAATATTATTTTTTAAAATTTGGTTTCCATTCAGATCAAAATAAGAGTTTATTTACTACCTTTTAACTGTTTAAAAAATTATGAAATATGACAAATATACAGAAAAACACATAAAACTTATATGTACAATTTAACAAATGATTAAAAATCTATGTAACCACCCCTTGGGTCATGTCATACTGTTTTCTAAAGTGGTTGTACCAATTTACGTGCCATTCATTACTGTAAGAGTGTTTCTATTGCCCTATAGTCTCACTTAAATTTAGTTTTGTCAGACTTTTTAATTTGATGGTTATGTAATAGTACCTCTTGGTGGCTTTAATTTGCATTTCCTTGATTACTGAGTTTAGTCAACTTTTTATGTTTGTTAATCATTTGTGTTTCGCTTTTCATGAAGTGCCTATCCTTTGCTTCAAATTATTGGTTTATAGGAGATTTTTATGTATTCTGAACACTAGTCCTGTGACAATTATGAGCTGCAAACATTCTCTCCCACTCTGCGGCTTGGCTTTTTTACTTTTTTCGTGGTTTCTTTTGGTGAACTGAAGTTCTTTTTTTTTTTTTTTTTAACATCTTTATTGGAGTATAATTGCTTTACACTATTGTGTTAGTTTCTGCTGTATAACAAAGTGAATCAGCTATACATATACATATATCCCCATATCTCCTCCCTCTTGCGTCTCCCTCCCTCCCACCCTCCCTATCCCACCCCTCTAGGTGGTCACAAAGCACCGAGCTGATCTCCCTGTGCTATGCAGCTGCTTCCCACTAGCTATCTATTTTACATTTGGTAGTTGAACTGAAGTTCTTAATTTCAATGTAGCCCAGTTAATTAAACTTTTCCCTTTTAATTGTGGCTATGTTTTGTTTAAGAAATCCTTACCTATATCATGGATAAAAGTCTTCTAAATTTCTTTAATTTCTTGTCTTTCATATTTCTTTCTTTAATCTCTGAATTGGATCTAGACAGACAGAGTCATTAATGTATTTAGGTTGGTTGTCCAAGGATTCTGCAATTATGGATATTTTCATTCCTTTTTCCATGTCTATGCTTTGGGGGTACTTTTTAATCTTTCCAATAAGAAAACTATGAGAAGCTTTATATTAAAAAAAGTAAGGATGGTATAATGAAAGAAGCATTGCACAAAGAGGGAGGTGATTCTGGATCCTAACTCATCTGGGTCCTAACTCATCTGTTCCTTCTACAAAGTGGAGATAGTAACTTTCTTTTGGACCAAGGACCAATGGTCAAAGATTCTCTGGCTCTCTTCAGCTAAGGTCTTATTGCTCTCTGAGGAGTAGGAACAGACTAGATGAGAGAATTAGAAACTAACCAGAAGCAAGCATGCCCCAAAAGGAAGGGAACAATAGCAAATAATCCAGGTATACAAGATGTCCAGGAGTTGGGGTCATTGATATTTTGAAAGTAAAAAAGAAAGGTAATTTTACATAAAGGAGAAAGGTGTACCAGATCAAAGTGAAGCAGAGGAGTGGATTTATCATCATCACGCAGTCATCATTATTATTTTTAAAATGTTCTCCCACAAACCTGATCAATGTAGAAAGTAATGTTTAAAATATTTCGTAACACAAATAAGGCCTCAGACAAAGATTCATCATAGGAGTGTCACAGTCAGTTGAGTGTTCTTTTCTCACAATTACAGTTTTCTCGGGGAAACCACTAACCACTAATCCATATTTAATTAAGCCTTCTCTCACAGGGAAGCATACAGTACAGCATTTTGGTTGGCACTGGTCTGTTATGAAGCTTCATTTTATGAGGAAGTAGGTGCTGATATTTGCATTCTATTTTTATTTTAAGAATTTTTTTTTTTAATTTAAGAGAAACGTACCATTTAGTAATTCTCAGACTTTTCTGGGGAAATATGCTATTTTGTTTATTTGTATCTTTACCCTTTTTCTTGATCTACCACATTAGTCTTTTCCAAAAACTGGATTTGGGTTTGTTAATCTTCTTCATTATTTTTTTATTCCATTTCAATAATTTCTGTCCTTATTTTGATGCCCCTCCCCTTTTTTTAATGTTTTGTTGTGCTTTTTCAATTTCTTGAGTTGAACCCTTACTGTGTTTATTTTTAACCCTTACTGTTTCCTCAAAAAAAATATTAAAAGCTACAAATTTCTCTGTATATACTGTGGATGTAGATCATAAATATTCATAGGAAATGCTTTCATTATTATTAATTTTAGTTTTAAAAAATATTTTAAAATTATTTCCTTTATAACCCAAACATTATTAAGCAGGTCAGTAGATACACTGCTATGACTTTAAGTATTATTTTTTAAGTTATACATAGACATCATATGTTGTCCTTTGTGTGTTTGATATATTTCATAGGAAAAAACGTATAATGATAATATACTTATAGCCCAGCAATTTTACTTATAAACTCTATAGAAACTCTTGCACATGAGCAAAAGTAAACTGTACAGTAATATTCTTTGCAACATTGCAGTATTGTGGGAAATAAACCCTAATCTATCAGTAAAGAATAATTAAATTGGGCTATATTTATGAAAAGTAATAGTATAGAAATTAAAATGAACTAAATTTACATGTATCAGCACACAGAGATGTCTTTTGACATCTTTGGTCAGAACTCTGGGCTGATATCAATTACAATATCTAATCAAAAGAAGCATATTTTCTTATTAATCTAAGAATTTTAAATTACTTTAATAAAACTAACCACCTAAAGTTTTACATATCTTAAATAAATATAGTGTTTACACAAGTATTTTTATAATGTTATCATTTTTCATTGTTTTTCTTATATATTTCTGTCAACAGTAAAATACTATCTAATATTCTTTTTTTTCTTTATTATTATTATTTTTGGCTGCATTGCGTCTTAGTTGCAGCATGCGGGATCTTCATTGAGGCATGAAGGATCTTTCATTGCGGTGCAGGCTCTTCATTGTGGCACACGGGCTTCTCTCTAGCTGTGGCGTGTGGATTTTCTCTCTCTAGTTGTGACATGTGGGCTCTGGAGCGCCTGGGCTCTGTAGTTGTGGCATGCGGGTTCTTTCATTGAGGCGCGCGAGCTCAGTAGTTGTGGCGTGGGGGCTTAGTTGCCGCATGGCATGTGGGATCTTAGTTCCCTGACCAGGAATCGAACCCGCGTCCTCTGCATTGGAAGGTGGATTCTTTACCACGGGACCACCAGGGAAATCCCATTACCTAATATTCTAACATATTTTTAAGTCACTTTTTTAAAAGGGACAATCCTCTGAGGAAGAAACGAGAATGGCAACTTTAACCAGTCATCATATTCCAAATATATTGCTGTCAGTTATGACCATACTTTTAGATGTTCCGATAGTGTCTTCTGAACACCAAGTTCATTGGTGAAAATTATTTTTAAAAAGAGGACATTAGCACCTCTAACACGCATACACCCAAATATGCCTATAACATTTTTTTAAGTCTTTATTGAATTTGTTACAATATTGCTTCGTTTTATGTTCTGGTTTTTTGGCTGCCAGGCTTGTGGGATCTTAGCTCCCCAACCAGGGATCAAACCCACACCCCAGCAATGGAAAGCTAAGTCTTAACCACTTGACTGCCAGGGAAGTCCCCTATAATTCTTAATTATGAAAAGCAGCTAGTAAACAATATAATGTTCTTAGCTAACGTCCAGTCATTAGTTCTATTTCAGCCTTGAAATCTTCTGAGTTCATGCATTTATTATCAACATAGGAGTTTTGCCTTCTTATAAGCTTTTAAAAATACCTTTATTTTGTTGCCAGGCTGGGCTTGGCTCCTCCTCATAGGCAGCTGTGTCTTGGAAGACACAAACTTGTGGGAAAGCACTCAGCCTTTTGCCACTGAATATGAGGTTAGCTGTAGAGTTTTGTAGATATTCTTTATCAAGTAGGGAAGTTTCCCTCTATTCCCAGGGTCCTGAGGGTTCTTATCAGGAATAAATGTTGAATATTGTCAAATGCTTTTTCTGCATCAACTGAAATGACTATGTGATTTTTTAAAATTTGCCTGTTAATATGGTGGATTACATAGATTGATTTTTGAATATTGAACTTGCCTTGCATCCCTGAAATAAACTCACTTGGTCATGTTTTTTTTTTAATATTACTGAATTATATTTGATAATATTTTGATAAGAATTTTTGTTTATATTCATAAGGGATATTGGTATTTTGTTTTCTTTTTTGTACTGTCTTTGTCTGGTTTCAGTATTAAGGTAATACTGGCTTTATAAAGTGAATTGGGAAGTGTTCCTTTCTCTTCTAATTTCTGGAAGAGATTGTGTACAACTGATGTTAATTCTGCTTTAAACATTTGGTAGAATTCTCCAGTGAAATTATTTGGGCCTAGAGTCTTTTGGGGAAGATTTTAAATTATGAATTCAATTTCCTTAATAGTTATAATGCTACTCATATGCTCTATTTCATATTGAGTGAGTTATGGTAGTTTGTGTTTTTTGAGGAATTAATCCATTTCATCTAAGTTGTCAAACTTACATGTGTAGAGTTGTTTGTATTATCCTCTTAATTATTCTTTTGACATCTCTAAGGTTTGCAGTGATATCCCTTGTCCCATCCCTGATATTGAAAATTTGTGTCTTCTCTGTTTTTTTCCCTGTTGGTCTTACTCGAGGTTTGTCAATTTTACTGATACTTTCAAAGAACCAGTTTTTTTGTTTCATTGAATTTTTCTCTTCAATTTCTTTGATTTCTGCTCTTCATTATTTCCTTGCTTCTGCTTGCTTTGGGTTTATTCTTGCTCTTATTTTTCTAGCTTTTTGAGGTGGGAGCTTAGATTATTGATTTGAGACTTTTGAAAATTCCCTATAATACCAAAATCATAACCTGAATATATGACTGCTGTACAGCAATTGGTAAACTTTTCTTTTTATTAAGTATTGAAGGACATTATTTTTCATAATGTTTTTCTAACATTTAAAGAATGTTAGGAAATATTATTAAATTATCATTTTATTATATGCAATATTTCAGTTGAGATTATTGTCTTATTATTTAATTTTATCAATAAAATTATCAATAAAAATATCTGTATGGCAGGATCTTGTGTGTACAAGAATATAACAAGACTAAGCCTTACACAAAAGCTACTAAGTCTTCTTGTAGTGTACTGAAGATAGAATTCTGGGAAAACTTTTTAAAGAACATCAGCTCTCACACTCTTTCCTCCAAGTAGCCCCCCTTACACAGACTCCTCATCAACTATTTTCCGGTGTCATCTCCCTTCCTTACACTGGAATTCTTGCTGATTTTTTTTCTTATTGTTGAATCCATTGGCATTTTGCAACCATTTTTTAAATTGTGCTCTATGTGGCCCTTGACAGCTTTGATCCTGCTCCTTTATGCACTGACTTTCCTTAGGGTTCTGTTCTTAGTTCTAATCTCTTCTTATGTGATCTCATTAGTACACAAGTCTGCATTAATCCAGACACCCCACTCCAAACCCTTAAAAAGACTGCTTAAACTAAAGAATAGACATAGCAGGGCCAAAAAGTAGGGATGAATATGAGATTCCATATCTCATGGGCTATATATTCAGTATGACTTGGTGAGGATATGTGCACTTGGAAGAGTGAGGGTGAGGCAAAAGGAGGAGCTGAAGATAAGACCTAAGGTTCCAACTTCAGCCCTGGGTTCCATTCACTAAGCTAGGAGGTGAAACAGGTTTGGAAAGAAATATAATGAGTCAACCTTTGGATGTGAAATTTCTGTTTCTTTACTGTTTCCCACAATGCACAAACAACTGAGGGCATATATTTGAAAAGAAAATAATTCCATAAGTGAAAGTTCTATATGTCTACCTTTTAAATAGAAATATGTAGGCATATTAGTCAACAAATTTTTATTAAGCACCAGGCCTTAGGTAAGGTATGTGTTAAAGAAACAGAGAGAGAGAAAGATGTTTTGAGAGACAATTCTTCGTGGATTTTTGTGGTCTTGTGGCAGCTTTTTTCTGAATCACCTGTTCAAGGATGTTTGTATAGCAAATAGCCTTGCAAGATTCAAATAGCGTTTCCCTCCAGGGCAAAGAGCAGGTATGTTTGCTGTCTAGGATAATGAAGATAGTGTTTCCCTCCAGGGCGAAGTTTGGGTAGGTTAGGTATTAGCAACTTTTAAAGATTGGGATGTCCTAAATTCAAATTTCCTCAACTGGGACATAAATCAATTACATGTGCAGAATCTATCTGAGTCCTTGTCTCTACCACCCCCATGGGATCTTGGGGAACAAAGGAACAGATGGAAATATGAGGTTCATGCTGCCTCTGCTATGAGTAATAAAGTCCTTTGTTTCTGACCCAGGAGTCTCATGTCTTCAGCCAGCACCTGTGAAACTGTGACACGTTAACTAGTTAGCTTGAAAGTAGGGTAAAATCTCAGACCATTCATAGTTCTTGACAATGTCCAGCCAACAGTTGGATAAGAGATCTTGAGTTTCTTCTGAACTCGAGATCCTGAATCCAACTGTCTGCTGGACATTGTCCAAGATATGGCTTTGGGTGTCATCAGCATATAAGCGGTCATTAAACCATGGTAGTGGATGTGATCATCTAGGTTAGTGTTACCTGGAAAGGAGGACTTAGTACAGAGCTTTGAGGAACTCCAGCATCTAATAATCTGATTGAAGAAGGGGGTTCAAGGGAGTCTTGAAGAAGACTTCAGGTCAGTGTGATGCCACAGAACCAAAGGGAGAGAGTGATTAAAGGAGAGAATGGTCAAGTGTATCAAATGCTGAGAGACCACATAAAATGAGAACTGAAAACGTCCATTGAATTTAGCAATTTGGTCACTGTGACTTAACAACAGCCGTAAGAGCAGTTCAGTGGCGTAATCGGGTGGAATCCTAACTGGAGGAAATGTAGGCAGAGAGTAAGGGCCAACAGCTCTTTCCTACAGAAGAGGAAGGGGAGGAAGAGGGTTCACGGAAGAGCCTTTGCTTTCAGCTTTATGGGCAAAGATTATGCAAATAGCAATGTGATCACCACCAGTGCTTTTCAGGTGAAAATACTTTCTCTGATTTCAAAAACTTGCTAGTAGGACAGGAATAAAGACACAGACACAGAGAATGGACTTGAGGACACAGGGAGGGGGAAGGGTAAGCTGGAACGAAGTGAGAGAGTGGCATGGACATATACACCACCAAATGTAAAATAGATAGCTAGTGGGAAGCAGCCACATAGCACAGGGAGATCAGCTCGGTGCTTTGTGACCACCTAGAGGGGTGGGATAGGGAGGGAGGGAGGGAGGGAGACACAAGAGGGAGGAGATATGGGGATATATGTATACATATAGCTGATTCACTTTATTATAGAGCAGAAACTAACACACCATTGTAAAGCAATTATACTCCAATAAAGATGTTAAAAAAAAAAAACAAAACTTGCTGGTCTAAAGACAGTCCTTCGGTTTGAGGCTGAATAGAGTCTGTTGAGCCAGTGTGTACGAAATTAGAAAAGTTATACTTATTCCAAGAGATCTTCCAATGCCTCCATTCAGAAATGGACTTAATGGGGATATAGGCCATCATCAAAACTGCAAAAACAGATTAAAAAAGCTAAGAATGAAAGCCCCATTTTGGGAAAAACGTGTATGAGGAAATTTAGTGTCATCAAGATAACTAAAGCCCAGATGGCATGCTTAGGAGCTCTTGGCATTAAAAGGACACTGATAAAGAGATGATTATAAAGAGAATTCCCTGGCAGTCCAGTGGTTAGGACTCCACACTCTCACTGCTGGAGGGCCCGGGTTTGATCACTGGTCAGGGAACTAGGATCCCAAAATCCATGCAGCATGGCCAAAAAAAAAAAAAAAAGAGAGAGAGAGAGAGAATCATAAATAAGGAGAAAATGCCAAGGAGGGAATGAGGTCCCACAGAAGCTAAGTCCCTCTGTAAACTGAGCACCTGTTGCAGTCGCCCTGTAAGAGGAGAGGCATGGACAGAAAGGTTCCGGTTTTCCATTTAGTGCGTACTTTTCTTTAACCTGTTTGTCAGATTTTTTTGTTTAATTTATATTGTAAGGACCTGAAAAGCCATGTGTCTCTATTGAGATTTATTTAACCAATGAAGATGGGATGAAATCAATATTAAGACAAATTATACAATATGCAGAAAAAATACATCTAGTGCCTCTTAGAGTCTATTCTTGATCTGAAGGAATAAATTAAAGATTACTGGCTACAACACCCAAGGAGCAGAAAGTACTAATAAAGATCACTGGGGATGTTCCTATAGAGGGAAGTATTCCTGCTCTTTTTCAGTCTTCTTTACTGAGAGATTAAATTCCATACTTAATGGGCACTAAATGGTAGGGTACAAAAAGTCACAAACCCTTATTTCCCTAAATCAAATGTAATCTACTTTGAGGAGGGGGAAAGTCAACCTCAGTTATTTGAGGACTCCTTTCGCTCCCCAGGATTACACAAGAATTCTGGGCTCCTGCCTTTTAGAAAATGGGTTAGGACTGGCTCTTTGTCCTCAGTGGTTGCATCATTGTCATTGCTTTGAAGACTCTGCAGTGCTGCTATAGAGCCTGGTCCCAGCTACTGTTTTTTGGGCCCTGAGGCTCCAAGCAGCTTCGGGCATGAGTCTCACCTTATTCTTCCTACTGACTTCAGGACATATGCCCCTGTTCTCTGGTTCCCTACCACTGGGTGGTCCCTGTAGTTTCCTATTGCCTTCCAAGGCCTGAAAGAAGCTTAAAACTCTCTTTCTCTGTCCTGAGAAACATAATCCATCTTTGTAGTGGTGGGGATGAGCAAACAATAGGCTAACTCCAGTTGATTTTTAAAAATAACCTATTTAGTTTAATTCATATAACTCAAAGTTTATTTTAGTCATTTTTTTCATCCTTCTCTCTCACAAAATATATTTATTGAAGAAAAGATAACTGATTAGAGTTTCACTACTTTTCCCGGCTTCAGTGTTAAGAGGTGACTGGCAGGAGAATTAGTTCACCAACAGTTGGCTGTTCTCTATAGATTTGTTATAAGCCTGGTAGTAACTGTGCCATTTTGAGTCCAAGTGTGAGTGTCTTGGTACTCAGCTTTCAAGCATTCAGTTCAGATACTCCATAAAATAGTACAGGGAGAGCGGCCAAGATGGAGGAACAACAGAAAGACCCTGAGCTCACCTCCTCTCAAGAGCACACCAAAATCACAACTATCTGCAGAGAACAACCATCGTTGAAAAGGTGTGAAACCTACCAGAAAAGATCCTCTACATCAAAAGACATAAAGAAGGAACAACAACAAGATGGGTAGAAGGGTCATACTCTTGATATAATCAAATCCTACACCCCCTGGGTTGGCGACCCACAAACACATACTGCAGAGATTCTCTCACAGGACTGAGAGTTCTGAGCCCCATGTCAGGTTCCCCAGCCTGGGGGTGTCTAGCACCAGGAAGACGAGCCCCCAGAGAATTTGGCTTTGAAGGCAAATAGGGCTTAATTGTAGAAGCCCCACACTGGAGAAACAGAGACTCCAGTCTTCAAGGGTGTGTACAAAACCTCACATGCACTGCGACCCAGGGCAAAAGCAGTAATTTGATAGGAGCTAGGGCCAGACATACCTGCTGGTCTTGGAGAATCTCCTGGAGAGGTGGAGGGTGGCTGTGGCTCACCCTGGGGACACAGACACTGGTGTCAGACATATTGGGGAACATTCAGTCACATGAACACTGCTGCTGCTGGCTGCTAACATCTTAGCTCATTATCACCAAGCCCTGGCTCCACCTAAGAGCCTGCAGGCACCAGTGCTGGGATGCCTCAGGCAAAACAACTAATTGTGTGGGAACACAGGCCCACCCATCAGCAGACAGGCTGCTTAAAGACTAAAGAACCCACAGTGGCCTCTGGACTCGCCCCTAGACATGGCCCAGCCCACCAGAGGGTCAAGACCCAGCTCCACACACCAGTGGACAGGCACCAGTCCCTCCCGCCAGGAAGCCTGCACAAGCCTCTAGGCCAGTCTCACCCACCAGTGGGCAGACACCAGAAGCAAGAAAACTACGATCCCCGCAAAGCAGGCCAGACCCTACCCTGGGACCAGCTGGTCCCTGGCCCTGCCCGCTCACAGGCCAAAGCAACATTTCAGACACCCTGGGCCTCATATCCAACTGTGGCAGGAACTGCCCCTCCCCCCCACCCCCCTACCCCCACTATGATCTGAAACAAGCTCTGTGATCCTGGGGTCCTGAAGCCAGACTCCAGGAACCAGCTCTGCCTGTCACTAGACTGGCACTAACTCCAGGATCTGGCTTCACCTGCCAGTGGGTGGGCAACAGCCCCAGAGTCTTTGGGACCCTGACTCTGCCCACCAGTGAGCCAGCACTAGCCCCAGGGCCCCCCAGAATTCCACAACCAGCCACCTCATGACCAGGCCCCACTAAACAGCAGCCAGCAGCATCTGCACAAAGCAGGGCCTGGCAACCAACCAGTCTAGAAGTCCACCCACTATGTGGGTGGTCTGGTTTGGTTTTCCAGAAGGGGCTCATAATAGAGGACTCCCTTCCAATCCCACCATATATACAACATCACCTCTTTGGATGAAGACCGGCCTTTGGTGTGGTTGGTGGTGATTCATTTCACTTGCCCCACGATCTCTTCCATTCCACATTATTGTACAGCATCCACTTTTCATCGCCCGTCATAATTTGTTTTAAAAACAGAACGTTTTCATTACATTTAAGTAGAGAATCGCATGTGGAAATATGGTCAAGAAGGATTTTTTTTGCTTATGTGGAACGCAAACATCAAAGCAATTAACATAATCAAGCTAGTGCAAATGATTTTCAATGCTTGATTTGGATATTTTGAGTATGTCGGCTATCTCCCACGTGGTATAACGTTGATTGTTCTCAATTAATGTCTCAGTTTGATCACTATCAACTTCAACTGGTCTACCCAACTGCGGAGCATTGTCCAGTGAGAAATCTCCAGCATGAAACTTTAAGCCTCTTTTGACACATTTGATCAGCCACAGCACCTTCTCCATACACTGCACAAATCTTATTTTGTGTTTCAGTTGCATTTTTACCTTTCTTGAAATAATAAAGTATAATATGCCAAAAATGTTGCTTTTTTTCTTCCATCTTCAATATTAAAATGGCTACACAAAAATTCACCTATTTTGATAAGTTTTTTAAAATAGATGCTGATATGGCAGCTGTCACAATACAATTTAACAAAATTGTTTCAAATGAAGTTAAAGACAACTAAGCACTACTAGAGCCATCTTACGAGAAAAACCAAACTTTCTGGCCAACCCAATACAAATAGAAACTTAGACAAAATGAGGCAGCAGAGGAATATGTTCCAGACAAAGGAACCAGATAAAACCCCAGAAGGAGAACTAAGTGAAGTGGAGATAGGAAATCTACCTGAGAAAGAAGTCAGAGTAATGATCATAAAGATGATCAAAGAATTTGGGAGGAAAATGGATGCACAGAGAGAGAAGTTAGAAGTTTAAACAAAGAGTTAGAAAATATAAAGAACAAACAAATAGAAATGAAGAATATAATAACTGAAATGAAAAATACACTAGAAGAAATCAATAGTAGACTAAATGATTCAGAAGAATAAATCAGTGAGCTGGAAGACAGAGTAGTGGAAATCGCTGCCACTATACAGAAAAAAGAAAAAGGAATGAAAAGAAATGAGGACCATTTAAGAGACCTCTGGGACAACATCAAGTGTACTAACATTTGCATTATAGGGGTCCCAGAAGGAGGAGAGAGAGAGAGAGAGGGCTTGAGAAAATATATGAAGAGATAATAGCTGAAAACCTCCCTAACCTAGAAGAAGAAAGAGTCACCCAAGTCCAGGAAGTGCAGAGAGTCCCATACAGGATTAACCCACAGAGGAACACACCAAGACACATTGTAATCAAAATTATAAAAATTAAAGATAAAGGGCTTCCCTGGTGGCACACTGGTTAAGAATCCGCCTGCCAGTGCAGGGGACATGGGTTCAAGCCCTGGTCCGGGAAGATCCCACATGCTGTGGAGCAACTAAGCCCGTGCGCCACAACTACTGAGCCTGCGCTCTAGAGCCTGTGAACCACAGCTACTGAGCCCGCGTGACACAACTACTGAAGCCCACGCGCCTAGAGCCTGTGCTCCGCAACAAGAGAGGCCGCGACAGTGAGAGGCCCGTGCACCACAACAAAGAGTAGCCCCCGCTCGCCACAACTAGAGAAAGCTCACACGCAGCAACGAAGACCCAACACAGCCATAAATAAATAAATAAATAAATAAATAAACAAACAAAATGAAAGATAAAGAGAGAATATTAAAAGCAACAAGGGAAAAGCAACAAATAACATACAAGGGAACTCCCATAAGGCTATCAGCTGAATTTTCAGCAGAAACTCTGCAGGCCAGAAGGGAGTGGCACACAATACTTGAAGTGATGAAAGAGAAAAACCTACAACCAAGAACACTCTACCCAGCAAAGCTCTCATTCAGATTTGATGGAGAAATCAAAAGCTTTGCAGATAAGCAGAAGCTAAAAGAATTCAGCACCACCAAACCGTCTTTACAACAAATGCAAAAGGAACTTCTCTAGGTGGAAAAGCCCACAGCTAGAAACAAGAAAATTACAAAATGGAAAAGCTCACTGGTAAAGCCAAACATACAATAAAGGTAGGAAACCAACCACACACAAAGCTGGTAGAGAGGTTAAAAGACAAAAGTAGTAAAATCATCTATATTCACAATAAGTAGTTAAGGGATATACATAAAATAGTAGGTATTTGAGAGGACATGTTACTTCTAGACCTCGGGGCTGGAGGCCCAGCCCTGGCTCCACCACTCCTCCCAGGAGGGACTGGACCATTCAGTGCCTGTGTCCGTCCCCCCTGGGCCTCCAGCGGGCCTTTGGGCCAAATCTCTGGGCCTCCCTGGCTACAAGTCAAGGCTGAGTTGTTCATCCCCAAACCCCCAGACGGCAGTGTCCAGCCCCTGCTGTTTGCTGCAGCTACTTGGTGATTGAAACAACCTCTGGTGCTCAGTCAGCTGCCTTTCTCCATTTAACCCCCGCCTTCCCCCAACCCTGCTGCTTTGGCAAAGAAAATGACATTGGGAGGGGAGGTGCCTCACCTCTTGGCTTTTCTCCAAGTGTTCTCATAGATACTGGTAATCTGTAAATGAAGAGGTAATTCTCTGTGTGTACCCACTCCTGCAGAATGTCCAAGAAACCATTTTGTGTTAGTATTAATGCCAAAAAATTTTTTTAATGTTTTGTATTCAGCACATCATATGAACACACGTTCTTTCTGTCATTTCAGGGCAAACCAACTGGTGGGGAGCCCTTGTTATGTGCTATTTTAAGCAGTGTGTCATTGGCCAAGTTGCTTCCCATGTATGCTATGACATGTTTATATCGTCCAGAAAGTATTGTTGAGGCTTTAAGCAGATGCAACTGGCAAACCCTGGAGAGAGAGTGCCTACCGTCTTGACCAACAGCCTGTCTCTTCTCTTTCTTGTTTAGTTACTTAAAGGAATAAATCATCTATGAGTTTAAAAAAAAATAGTACATATTTGCTTGATAGTATATATGTTTGTATATTATTTTTAATACATATGACATATTAAGTATAATACATAACACATATACATAAGACATATTAAGATAAAAGAAATACATATACATTTGTATATGTATTAAATATATGTATTTGTATGTGAAAGTGTATATGTATATAGCTTCGAAGATATATATATATGTTTTACACCTAACCTTAGATGTGAAAACAAGCTTATATTTTTGAAAAAGTTTTTATATCGAGCACTTTGTGTAAGTAAATGGAAAAAATAGAAATCTAACAGATTAATAACCAGATCCTATTCACATTTGAATTTTACTGACTGTATTGCCTATTTATGGTAATTATGATTTTGAATTGGTATTATGACTATGGATACTACTATAATGGATTATTATATATATTAGGTATTTGGATGAAGAATTGTGAAAATGCTTAGCTATATTAAAGGTACAAAATTAGATGGGATTTCTGATAACCTGGGGAACTGAATTAGAATTCAATTGACCCTAAAAAATAGTACTAGTGAGGGGAAATTTATGTAAAATATACTTACCTGGAAAACTATAACAGGAATAAGTATAGGGTAATTTGCTTATGAAGGAAAAAAAAAGACGTTTAGAGAAAAAAAATGAGGGGGAAATGCTATTGCATCATGTCAATCAAAATATATTTTGGGTGATTCAGAGATCTTGTGTAATGATGTTGAAGTAGTATGTACTAAAAACCTGCTGAAAATATAGCTATCCCTCATTCTAGATTCTATGAACGTAAGCCCAACAATATATCCATCATTCAAAGACAGCCGTAGTTAATGATGTAATGTATTTCCTCCCCTCCTTTTTGTCTACTAATTTCATTTTACATAGCATAATCACACTATATATTCAACTTTTGGTTACCTGTGTATGATTTATATATTTTATGGATTATATACAGGAAAATTTTTATCACAGTTTAGCTTTTCTTTCGTAACAAGCTAAGCTCTTAATTGTTATTTGTCAAAAAATAGAAATAATTTTAATATGAAGAAAGTAACTGGACTGCCAAAAATTCAAATGTCTTTCGCAAACAAGTCAAATAGTTCATTAAATGATTCATTTACTATATCACTACTTCATGAGTACTTACTGTATGAAAGGCACTGTGCTAGAGTCAGTGAGAATCAGAAAGATAACATGTTTTTGTCCTGGAGGAGTGAAGGATTCAGTGTATTATAACATCGTGACAATTGCTTGGAGTTAATGATTATTTTTCTCACCAACATGAATATATTGGGACATGAGTCCAGATTCTTTTCAGATTTGGCCAATTAAATGTTCTGTTATTTCACATGATGATTGAAATGAAGAAATTTGTACATCAGATGTAGTACTAAATCAAAAATTAATGAAAAAGAATTGCTTAGTGTAATTTGAGAAATAACTGCTAAGAATCCTTCCAGGGAAGATCTCCTTGTTTCTAAGTGAGCATTTGGAGCACTTGAGGAATTCATGCCAATTTTAAAGTATTTGACCAATTTATTCCCTCTCAAAACTAGTCGTAACTTTAATCATCAACAGCTTCACTATTTTGAATGGTAGTCAAATCATGTTGATGGTTTTAGGAAGCTTAAATTACATAGTAGCATGTTTTTCCAAATTTCCATATGTTTTACCCTGAAAACCATATTATTTGTAAACAAGCTATTTTCCCTTTGTGTGTAACCTGGATGTAGAACATACCAGGAGCATATAACACTGAACTATTTGTAGTTTTCCCCTCAATGTTTATTGTTTCTTAAATGGTCTTACTATAATAAACATTTTAAAGCAAGGAATCAATGCTGTGAAAAAATAGAATGTGATCTGTAATTTTATTTTTGGATTTGTACTTGGCCATTGGATTTGATAGTATTTTTTTTTTAAGCAGCATGTGTTTCTTTGAAAACAACTGTATTTCAATACAAACAGCTAAAATCATTTTCTCAGAAGAAAGCACCCTTGTTACAAATAATCTTCTGGTCCTGGGCTAGTTCTGTTGGTTAAAGCAGTGATATTTAAGAAAAATAGCCATGGTTTTGATGACCACAAGAACTTTTAAATTACCTTTACTCAGTGCCAAAGCCACAGACTGTTAACTCTAACTACATTTTCTGAAACAAGCATGTTACAAAGTAATGCAAGATGAGTGAAAAAACCACTGTCTATATCTATCTATCTATTATTAACTAAAGTCCATACTTTATTCAGATTTTCTTAGTTTTTAACCTAATATCCTTTTTCTGTTGCAGGATCCCACATTACATTTAGCTGCCATGTCTCCTTAGGCTCCTCTTGCTGTGACATTTTCTCATCTTTCCATGTTTTCGATGACCTTAACTGTTTTGAGGAGTTCTGATCAGCTATACGACAGGATGCTCCACTATTGAACTTCATTTGCTATTTTTCTCATGACTGGACTGGGTTATGGGTTTATGAAAGGAAGATCACAGAGGTAAAGTGTCATTTTCATTACATCATATCAAAGGTACATATTATCAGCATAATTTGTAGCTGTTGATATTGGCCTTGATCACCTGACTGAAGTAGCATTTCTCAGGTTTCTCCACTGGAAAGTGACTCTCCTCTGGCCCCCTTCCCATTCTGTACTCTTTGGAAGGAAGTCACCACTCACAGCTCACACTTTCACCATTTTCTCTTGGAAAACAATTTAACGTGCATGCCTTTCTGATTATAGATTAGTAACAGACTTCTGTTTCAGTTCCAATAAATTAAGGAAAACTCAGAGTTTGGGTAGAACATTATAACTGAATACTAGAATGGATCTGAAGAAAGTTTCCATTTATCCGCAACAGCTGAGGAGTGAGTCACAATATGTAATTTGTAAGGATTATTAATTTCCAAAAGTGTAATAATAAAATACCGTTACCCTTAAAATTACACACACCTTTATGTATCTATTTCTTAGTTGTTATGATTTACAAGGTACTTCAGGACCTTGTAGTGCATGCACCAGGATCATCAACAAGAACAACAATTTAGGGACTTCCCTGGTGGCACAGTGGTTAAGAATCGGCCTGCCAATGCAGGGGACAAGGGCTCAATCCCTGGTCAGGGAAGATCCCACATGCCACAGAGCAACTAAGCCTGTGCAGCACCACAACTACTGAAGCCTGCGCTCTAGAGCCCGCGAGCCGCAACTACCAAGCCTACATGCTGCAACTACTGAAGCCTGCATGCCTAGAGCCCATGCTCCGCAACAGGAGAAGCCACTGCAATAAGAAGCCCATGCACCGCAACGAAGAGCAGCCCCTGCTCGCCACAACTAGGAAAAGCCCATGTGCAGCAATGAAGACCCAACACAGCCAAAAATAATTTTAAAAAAATTTTTTTTTAAAAATAACAACAATTTAACAAACAACAGATATTAGTTGACTTGAATAACAGATATTCCCACATTTCACTGAAGATGTAGGCAGTAGAAAAGTTTTGCATAAGCAACATGGATGGACCTAGAGATTATCATACTAAGTGAAGTAAGTCAGAAAGAGAAAGACAAATACTATATAATATCACTTATATGTGGAATCTAAAATATGACACAAATGAACTTATCTATAAAACAGAAACAGACTCGTACACACATGTGGTTGCCAAGGGGAAGAGGGGGTGGGGGAGGGATGGATTGGGAGTTTGGGATTAGCAGATGCAAACTATTACATATAGAATGCATAAACAACAAGGTCCTACTGTATAACGCAGGGAAATATATTCAATATCCTATGATAAACCATAATGGAAAAGAATATGAAGAAGAATGTATATATATGTATAACTGAATCACTTTGCTCTACAGTATAAATTAACACATTATATATCAACTATACATCAATAAAATAAAATAAAATAAAACATTTTAAATAAATTTGTTCTAGATATGACTACCAGGAAGCCAATAAAATAATTGGCATATCTTATCTTGTTTTCTGACCCCCTAAAACCTGGTTAATTTGCACTTCTTGATATTTGGAGTGTTGAACGTATAAGGACACACTCTGTTACTCTTTCCAAGGATCTTCAGTGATTGCATTGTGGACGTTACAAATGTGACTACCCTTAGAGCATCAAAAAAAGCTCTTGTAAGAACCAATACTAAATAATAGTGTTTGGTTGAATTCTCTTATTTAATCAACAACTATTTTAACACCAAGAAGAATTACTGATACATAAATTTGGCTCACAGCTAAAGACCAAAATTGTTCACAATCAGGACTTTGTAAAAAGGCACAATGAGTTAGCTCTTGTTATGAGTATTTTTGCATATAAAGCTAATGACTGTAATCAATGGATAATAACTGTTTTAGCTCTCTTTTGGAATATTGCTTCTTCACGAACGTGCCATCAGAGATGAACAGTTTGCTGTTAAAGTTTACATGAAATAACTTGGAAGAAAGGCCTATTTGAGTTGTCATTGGATTACTGTTTTATTCCCATGCAGGGACTAAAAGTTGAAATCTGAGTTCCTGAATGTAAATTTTTGCCTGTTTTGTAAAGGCCAGAGTGAACCACTTTTTAGAAATCGGTAAATATATTTCAAATATAATTATGTCAATGCCCTTCAGCCAAAATCCACCAGGAATACACTTAGAGTTGTGTTGATTACTCATTGTAAGTAAGGGAGAGGCAACACCACAGGGAACTATAGCAGGTCACAGGAAAGGGATGTTAGAAAAAACTTCGAGGATTTGGGCTTGTGTTAGGTGATGTTGGGGGCTGTTTGAGGAAGCAGGGATTTGCTCTGGATTGGAGACTGTTGGGAAGGGGGAGTAATTCTATGATTAGGTATCTTAACAAACTTATGTAGGAGAAGGGAAGACCAGACCCACACTAAAGCTTTAATTAATAGAGGCAACACTCGTGTCAGCCAGACAAGGAGGTGTTTGGTATTTTTGAGGCTTGGACAATTTCATGTTTTCTCTATATTCAGATGTGATTATGGGGAGGTCTTATTTTTGTCTTGATCCATCATGGCTTTATATGATATTACTATTCTGTGAAATTTTTTATGTTCAAGAGGAGAACACCATGGCCTAATTGTGAGTGCCAGGCCATCTCCCAGATGTCGGGAGATGATTTTCTCTTTCTTAACTGTTAGGTCATTAAATGACTAAAGTAATAATCACTGATTTTGAAGACTTTTTTCAATATTATACATGTGAATGAAATTCAATATCTACTCAAAATATGAAACAGACATCACGATACTTCTAAAGGTTTACTAAACTGTTGCAATGTTTTTGGTCAACTTCAGAATTAAATTCCTTCTTTTTTTTAAAAATAAATTTATTTATTTATTTATTTATTTTTGGCTGTGTTGGGTCTTTGTTGCTGCACACAGACTTTCTCTAGTTGCAGGGAGCAGGGGCTACTCTTTGTCGCGGTGCATGGGCTTCTTATTGCGGTGGCTTCTCTTGTTGCAGAGCATGGGCTCTAGGCATGTGGGCTTCAGTAGTTGTGGCACGTGGGCTCAGTAGTTGTGGCTCACGGGCTTTGTTGTTCGGCGGCATGTGGGATCTTCCTGGACCAGGGTTCAAACCCGTGTTCCCTGCATTGGCAGGCGGACTCCCAACCACTGCGCCACCAGGGAAGCCCCAGAATTAAATTCTTATCATTAAGTTCTTTGGCATTAAATTTGAGAGTCAAGGAGTATAAATTTTGTATTTGGTAATTTTTTATTTCTCATTTTAAAAGATTTTTATCTGCATAAGGTGGCATTCCAGTGGAAAATCAATGTGTCCAGTGTCTTGTCTTTAATTTATTTGTTGTGGTCGTTGTCTCTAGTTTTATAGACTCGGAGATTCAGTGTACTAGAATATCCAAGTTATATTGGGCTCTGGGCACATATGCATACTAACTAAAATCACGAAAGACTAACATATCTACAAGAATGCTAATGCATTAGTTCACAGTGGGAAATATAACCATCAATAGTAATAATAGCTAATGCTTATTGAGTGCCTACTACAGTAAGCATGTGATATGAATTAATTCGTGAAGCTTTCACAACAACCTTATGCGGTAGTCACTGGTCATTTGGAAAACACTGGAAAAGACAAACTCTGCATGCCCCTCCTCTTCCTCCAGGAGCCTCCTAACTTCCTAACTTCCCTCTCTCTCTCTCTCTCTCTCTCTCTCTCTCTCTCCCCACCCCCAACTCTCATTTCCAAGAGTTGTTGGATCTGTGCTACTATTACCTTCCATGTTGATGCTATACCCATTTCCCACTGGTGTATTCTATCATTTAGAGCAAAATGATGTAGTGTGTTAAAAACTGAGGGATCCTTTCCCACCTCTTTTTCTTTGAAAAAAAAATCTGAAAGGTGACCAGAATTTTATAGTATTTACTTATTTTTATTTATATCAATGCAAATTCTTTTGTTATGATAGATTAGAAATTAAATGTGTTGGTGTTTTATGCAATTTTGACTTGAAACTGAACTCACAAATGAGATAATCCTATGATAATCTCTTTTTATTAAAAAATAACATTTATCACCTTAATGTGTTTTATCCTTTTGCTCAGTCATGCATCTCTAATGCATCAAAATCAGGTTTAATGAATTGATCTAGATATTCATATATATTGTAGCCTGGGGTTTTTTGGGGGGTGAAAGAAGGTGCTTTTTTAATTGTTATTGTTACAATATATGCTTATGGTTTAAAAAAATTGAAAAGTACAAAGTAAGCAAGGTACAAAGAATAAAGAAGGAAAATAAGCCATAATTCTCCCACTTAGAAGCAAACAGTTACTAACATTTTGGGTTGAGTCCTTCAACGTGTCTTTCTACACAGTTGGCATTGTAATGTACCTAAAATTGAGTTCTCTACTTTTTTTCCCACACAACATCACATTACAAGCTTTTCCATTTTTAAAAATGTAAACAAAAGATTTAAATATTCATGTAACACATGAATAAAATGTCTCCTTTTTCACATATTAAAATATTTAGGTGTAAGGATATGTATCAATTTAATTTTTTAAAGCTTTTTTCTTAGAGCAGTTTTAGGTTCATGGCAAAATTGAAAGGAAGGTACAGAGATTTCCCATATATACCCTGCCCCAACACATGCAGAGCTTCCCTGTTAACAGTATCTCCCACCAGAGTGGTATATTTGTAATAACTGGTGAAATTATATTGACACATCATAAGTAACCCAAAGTCTGTAGTTAATATTAGGGTTCACTCTTGGTGTTGTACATACTACTGGTTTGGATAAATGTGTAATGGTTTGTATCCACCATTATAGTATCATACAGAATACTTTTACTGCCCTAAAAATACTCTGTGCACTGTCTAGTCATCCTTCTCCCCTCCCTCTCCTCTCCCCTCAACTCCTGACAACCACTGATCTTTTTACTGTCTCCACTGTTTTGTCTTTTCCAGAATGTCATATAGTTTGAATCAACCAGTCTTTTCAGATTGGCTTCGTTCATTTAGTAATATGAATTTAAGATTCCTCCATGTCTTTTTATGGCTTGATAGCTCATATATATGTATATATTTTTTGGTATTTATTTTTAACATCTTTATTGGAGTATAATTGCTTTATAATGGTGTCTTAGTTTCTGCTGTATAACAAAGTGAATCAGCTATATGCATATGTATATACCTATATCACCTCCCTCTTGCATTTTCCGCTCACCCTCCCTATCCCACCCCTCTAGGTGGTCGAAAAGCACAGAGCTGATCTCCCTGTGCCATGAAGCTGCTTCCCACTAGCTATCTATCTTACATTTGGTAGTGTATATATGTCAATGCTACTCTCTCACTTCGTCCCAGATTTCCCCTCCCCCTCCCCATGTCCTCAAGTCCATTCTCTACATCTGTTTCTTTATTCCTGCCCTAGGTTCATCAGAACCATTTTTTCTTTTAGATTCCACATATATGTGTTAGCGTACGGTATTTGTTTTTCTCTTTCTGACTTACTTCACTCTGTATGACAGACTCTAGGTCCATCCACCTCACTACAAATAACTCAATTTCGTTTCTTTTTATGGCTGAGTAATATTCCATTGTATATATGTGCCACATCTTCTTTATCCATTCATCTGTCGATGGACACTTAGGTTGCTTCCATGTCCTGGCTATTGTAAATAGTGCTGCAATGAACATTGTGGTACATGTCTCTTTTTGAATTATGGTTTTCTCAGGGTATATGCCCAGCAGTGAGATTGCTGGCTCATATGGTAGTTCTACTTTTAGACTTTTAAGAAACCTCTGTAATGTTCTCCACAGTGGCTGTATCAATTTACATTCTCACCAACAGTGCAAGAGGGTTCCCTTTTCTCCACACCCTCTCCAGCATTTATTGTTTCTAGATTTTTGGATGATGGCCATTCTGACCAGTGTGAGGTGATACCTCATTGTAGTCTTGATTTGCATTTCTCTAATGATTAGTGATGTTGAGCATCTTTTCATGTGTTTGTTGGCAATCTGTATATCTTCTTTGGAGAAATGTCTATTTAGGTCTTCTGCCCATTTTTGGATTGGGTTGTTTGTATTTTGATACTGAGCTGCATGAGCTGCTTGTATATTTTGGAGATTAATCCTTTGTCAGTTGCTTCATTTGCAAATATTTTCTCCCATTCTGAGGGTTGTCTTTCCGTCTTGTTTATGTTTTCCTTTGCTGTGCAAAAGCTTTTAAGTTTCATTAGGTCTCATTTGTTTATTTTTGTTTTTATTTCCATTTCTCTAGGAGGTGGATCAAAAAGGATCTTGCTGTGACTTATGTCATAGAGTGTTCTGCCTATGTTTTCTTCTAAGAGTTTTATAGTGGCTGGTCTTATATTTAGGTCTTGAATCCATTTTGAGTTTATTTTTGTGTATGGTGTTAGGGAGTGTTCTAATTTCATTCTTTTACATGTCGCTGTCCAGTTTTCCCAGCACCACTTATTGAAGAGGCTGTCTTTTCTCCATTGTATATTCTTGTCTCCTTTATCAAAGATAAGGTGACCATATGTGCGTGGGTTTATCTCTGGGCTTTCTATCCTGTTCCATTGATCTATATTTCTGTTTTTGTGCCAGTACCATACTGTATTGATTACTATAGCTTTGTAGCATAGTCTGAAGTCCGGGAGGCTGATTCCTCCAGCTCGGTTTTTCATTCTTAAGATTGTTTTGGCTATTTGGGGTCTTCTGTATTGCCAAACAAATTGTGAAATTTTTTGTTCTAGTTCTGTGAAAAATGCCATTGGTAGTTTGATAGGGATTGCACTGAATCTGTAGATTGTTTTGGGTAGTATAGTCATTTTCACAATGTTGATTCTTCCATCCAAGAACATGGTATATCTCTCCATCTGTTTGTATAGTCTTTAATTTCTTTCATCAGTGTCTTATAGTTTTCTGAATACAGGTCTTTTATCTCCTTAGGTGGGTTTATTCCTACTATTTTATTCTTTTTGTTGCAGTGGTAAATGGGAGTGTTTCCTTAATTTCTCTTTCAGATTTTTCATCATTAGTGTATAGGAATGCAAGAGATTTCTGTGCATTAATTTTGTATCCTGCTACTTTACCAAATTCATTGATTAGCTCTAGTAGTTTTCTGGTAGCAGCTTTAGGATTCTCTATGTATAGTATCATGTCATCTGCAAACAATGACAGTTTTACTTCTTCTTTTCTGATTTGGATTCCTTTTATTTCTTTTTCGTCCCTGATTGCTGTGGCTATAACTTCCAAAACTATGTTAAATAATAGTGAGAGTGGGCAACCTTGTCTTCTTCCTGATCTTAGAGGAAATGGTTTCAGTTTTTCACCATTGAGAACGATGTTGGCTGTGGGTTTGTCATATATGGCCTTTATTATGTTGAGGTAAGTTCCCTCTATGCCTACTTTCTGGAGCGATTTGATCATCAATGGGTGTTGAATTTTGTCAAAAGCTTTTTCTGCATCTATTGAGATTATCATATGTTTTTTAATCCTTCAGTTTCTTAATATGGTGTATCACATTGATTGATTTGCGTATATTGAAGAGTCCTTGCATTCCTGGAATAAACCCCACTTGATCATGGTGTATGATCCTTTTAATGTGCTGTTGGATTCTGTTTGCTAGTATTTTGTTGAGGATTTTTGCATCTATGTTCATCAGAGATATTGGCCTGTAGTTTTCTTTTTTTGTGACATCTTTGCCTTGTTTTGTATCAGGGTGATGGTGCCCTTGTAGAATGAGTTTGGGAGTGTTCCTCCCTCTGCTATATTTTGGAAGACTTTGATAAGGATAGGTGTTAGCTCTTCTCTAAATGTTTGATAGAATTCGTCTGTGAAGCCATCTGGTCCTGGGCTTTTGCTTGTTGGAAGATTTTTAATCACAGTTTCAACTTCAGTGCTTGTGATTGGTCTGTTCATATTTTCTATTTCCTCCTGGTTCAGTCTTGGAAAGTTGTGCTTTTCTAAGAATTTGTCCATTTCTTCCAGGTTGTCCATTTCATTGGCATATAGTTGCATGTAGTAATCTCTCGTGATCCTTTGTATTTTTGCAGTGTCAGTTGTTACTTCTCCTTTTTCATTTCTAATTCTGTTGATTTGAGTCTTCCTCCTTTTTTTCTTGATGAGTCTGGCTAATGGTTTATCAATTTTGTTTATCTTCTCAAAGAACCAGCGTTTAGTTTTATTGATCTTTGCTATTGTTTCCTTCATTTCTTTTTCATTTATTTCAGATCTGGTCTTTATGGTTTCTTTCCTACTGCTAACTTTGGGGGGTTTTTGTTCTTCTTTCTCTAATTGCTTTAGGTGTAAGGTTAGGTTGCTTATTTGAGATGCTTCTTGTTTCTTGAGGTAGGATTGTATTGCTATAAACTTGCCTCTTAGAACTGCTTTTGCTGCATCCCATAGGTTTTGGGTCATTGTGTTTTCATTGTCTATTGTTTCTAGGTAGTTTTTGATTTCCTCTTTGATTTCTTCAGTGATCTCTTGGTTATTAAGTAGTGTATTGTTTAGCTTCCATGTGCTTGTATTTTTTACAGATTTTTTCCTGCAATTGATATCTAGTCTCATAGCGTTGTGGTCAGAAAAGATACTTGATACGGTTTCAATTTTCTTAAATTTACCAAGGCTTGATTTGTGACCCAAGGTATGATCTATCCTGGAGAATTTTCCATGAGCACTTGAGAAGAATGTGTATTCTGTTGTTTTTGGATGGAATGTCCTATAAATATCAATTAAGTCCATCTTGTTTAATGTATCATTTAAAGCTTGTGTTTCCTTATTTATTTTCATTTTGGATGATCTGTCCATTGGTGAAAGTGGGGTGATAAAGTTCCCTACTATGATTGTGTTACCGTTGATTTCCCCTTTATGGCTGTTGGCATTTGCCTTATGTATTGAGGTGCTCCTTTGTTGGGTGCATATATATTTATAATTGTTATATCTTCTTCTTGGATTGATCCATTGATCATTATGTAGTGTCCTTCTTTGTCTCTTGTAATAGTCTTTATTTTAAAGTCTATTTTGTCTGATATGAGAAGTGCTACTCCAGCTTTCTTTTGATTTCCATTTGCATGGAATATCTTTTTCCATCCCCTCACTTTCAGTCTGTATGTGTCCCTAGGTCTCAAGTGGGTCTCTTGTAGACAGCATATATACGGGTCTTGTTTTTGTATCCATTCAGCCAGCCTGTGTCTTTTGGTGGGAGAACTTAATCCATTTACATTTAAGGTAATTATCAATATGTATGTTCCTATTCCCATTTTCTTAAATGTTTTGGGTTTGTTATTGTAGGTGTTATCCATCTCTTGTGTTTCTTGCCTAGAGAAGTTCCTTTAGCATTTGTTGTAAAGCTGGTTTGGTGGTGCTGAACTCTCTCAGCTTTTGCTTGTCTGTAAAGGTTTTAATTTCTCCATCAAATCTGAATGAGATCCTTGCTGGGTAGAGTAATCTTGGTTGTAGGTTTTTCTCCTTCATCACTTTAAATATGTCCTGCCACTCCTTTCTGGCTTGCAGAGTTTCTGCTGAAAGGTCAGCTGTTAACCTTGTGGGGATTCCCTTGTATGTTATTTGTTGTTTTTCCCTTGTTGCTTTTAATATTTTTTCTGTGTATTTAATTTTTGATAGTTTGATTAATATGTGTCTCATCATGTTTCTCTTTTGGTTTATCCTGTATGGTACTCTCTGTGCTTCCTGGACTTGATTGACTACTTCCTTTCCCATGTTAGGGAAGTTTTCGACTATAATCTCTTCAAATATTTTCTCAGACCGATTCATTTTCTCTTCTTCTTCTGGGACCCCTATAATGCTAATGTTGTGTGTTTAATGTTGTCCCAGAGGTCTCTGAGACTGTCCTCAATTCTTTTCATTCTTTTTTCTTTATTCTGCTCCCTGGCAGTTATTTCCACCATTTTATCTTCCAGCTCACTTATCCGTTCTTCTGCCTCAGTTATCCTGTTATTGATTCCTTCTAGAGTATTTTTAATTTCAGTTATTGTGTTGTTCATCACTGTTTGTTTGCTCTTTAGTTCTTCTAGATCCTTGTTAAATGTTTCTTGTATTCTCTATTCTGTTTCCAAGATTCTGGATCATGTTTATCATCATTACGCTGAACTCTTTTTCAGGTAGGTTTCCTATTTCATCTTCATTTATTTGGTCTTGTAGGTTTTTACTTGCTCCTTCGTCTGTAACATATTTTTTTGTTGTTTCATTGTTTTTTCTTTTTGATGGGTGGTGCTGTATTCCTGTCTTACTAGTTGCTTGGCCTGAGACATCCAGCGCTGGAGCTTGCAGGCAGTTGGATAGAGCTGGGACTTGGTGCTGAGATGAGGACCTTCAGGAGGCCTCACTCTGATTGATATTCCCTGGGGTCTCAGGTTCTCTGTTAGTCCAGCGATTTGGACTTGGAGCTCCCACCACAGGAGCTTGGGCCCAACCTCCAGTCCGGGAACCAAGATCCCGCAAGCTTTGTGGCACAGTAAAAAAAAAAAAAAAAAAGTAAGAAAGAAAGAAAGAAAAGAACAATACAATATCAAAAAATAAAAAACAACATAAAATTAGTAAGATAAAAAATATATTAGGAAAAATAAAAGTATAATTGAAACAACTGCATTAAGGTAAAATAAAACCACAGCAGAAAAAATTTTTTAAAAAGGGGGTGGGGCAACAAGACAAAAGGAGAGATCACTAACAAAGCATAAAGAATAAAATAAAACTAGAAAAATAAAAGATTTATTAGGAAAATAAAAATATAAAAGAATCAACAGCAATGAATCAACAAGGTAAAACAGAACCCCAATCTAAAAGAGGAAAAAGGAAAAGAAAAAAAAAAAAAGCTGTGGCTATGGGGGCAGAGTTTAGGCAGGCGGGTGGGGGGGTGGGAGTGGGGGGTGGTGAAACTTAGGCAGGGGCGGGGTTTAGGGTGGGGCAGGACCTAGGTGGGTGGGGGTTTCAGCATGGGGCGGGGCCTAGGCTGGGTGACGTTCAAGCATGGGGCGGGGCCTCTGTTTAGGACCTGCGTGGAAGGGGAGAGGCAGCACATAGAAAGGAGGGCCTCTGGAGTGTGGAGTTCCAGAGTTTGGAGGTAGGGCCCTGAGTGAGGGTGTGTGGGTGGGGTTTAGGCCCAGCACATTGGAGGGGGTCTCCGGGTGCAGCGGTAGGGCACTGGGTTGGGGTGTAGCGGTGGGGCTTGGGCTCTCCAAGGCAGGAGGGAGGCTCTGAGGGCA
Source organism: Eschrichtius robustus (assembly GCF_028021215.1). Lineage (NCBI taxonomy): Eukaryota > Metazoa > Chordata > Mammalia > Artiodactyla > Eschrichtiidae > Eschrichtius > Eschrichtius robustus. The sequence continues at coordinate 63,419,288 of NC_090825.1, forward strand.
GAGGATTAGGCCCGGGAGCCCAACCGGCTTCCTGGTGCCTAAGTGGACAGGGAAAGCACAGGCCCTGTTCCCTTCCATTCCTTTGTGCCCCTCCCCCACTGTCTCCCCCAGGGTCTCCCCCATCGCTGCTGGACCCCTAACCATGGGTGGGTCCCACTGGGTGTAGGAACTCCTCCCCTCCCCCAGCCACCCCTCAGGGGTGCCCATCCTGGAGGTCCGGCTCCCCCTTCCTTCCCTCCCACTCCCTCAGGACCCGTGCGGCTGGAGGGGGCCTAGGTGGGCAGAGGATCAGGCCCAGGATCTCAGCAGGTTCCCAGGGGTCCAAGTGGGCAGGGGAAACCTGACCACGCTCCCTTTTGATCCTCTGCTCTCCCAATGGTTCCCCAATTTCCCCCTTCAGGCATGGGATCCCTTCCCCTCCCCCAGCTACCCCTCAGGGGCGCCAGTCCCCTACCGCCTCCATTTTTCCTCCCTATTCACTCCCCCCATGCCCCACATCCTACCTGGTCACTGGGGTTTCCTCGCATCCCCTTAGGTGCCCGTGGTCCCCCTCCGGTGCCTGGTAGGTGCCCTAGTTGTGAGGAGACGTGAATTCCGCATCCTTCTAGTATGCCATCTTGACTCTGCTCATATCATTTTGATGCTGAATAATACTCCATCTTCTGGATGTATCACAGTTTATTTATCTATTCACCTACTGAAGAACATCTTGGTTGCTTTCAAGTTTTGGCAATTATGAATAAAGCTGCTATAAACATCTGTGTGTGGGTTTTGTATGGACATAAGTTTTCAACCGCTTTAGGTAAATATCGAGAAGTGAGATTGCTGGATCATATGGTAAAAGTACATTTAGCTTTGTAAGAAACTGCCGAACTTTCTTGCAAAGAGGCTGTACCATTTTGCATTCTCACTAGCAATGAATGTGAGTTCCTGTTACTCCACATCCTTGTCAGCATTTGGTGTTGTCAGTATTCCAGATTTTGGCCATTCTAATATGTGTGTATCTCACTGTCATTTTAATTTGCATTTCTCTGATAACACATAATGTGGAGTGTCTTTTCATATGCATTTGTCATTTGTATATCTTCTTTTGAGAAGTGTCTCTTAAGGTCTTTGGCCCATTTTTTAATTGGGTTGTTTGGTTTTTTATTGTTGAGTTTTAAGAGTTCTTTGTACATTTTGGCTAACAGTCTTTTATCAGATGTGTCTTTTGCAAATATTTTCTCCCAGTCTGTAGCTTGTCTTCTCATTCTCTTGATGTTGTCTTTTGTAGAGCAGTTTTTAATTTTTCAATTTAATTTTGAACACCACTCCTGATTAGAGTATTCCTCATAGGAAAATGCCACTGTTTATTTAGTCATTGTCTTGAGTTATTTCCATTATTTTCCTAGTCAAACACTGGTACAATGAACATTCTTTGACATATCTTTGATATAAGTTTCTTCAGGGTAAAAGGTAGAAATGGAATTTCTGGGTTATAAGGTATGAAAATTATTTAGTTATAATAGACATTTTTAATGCTTAAATAAAAATCTATTGTATGATTTTAATGTTGCACTTTAAATGCTCTGTTGAAAATATCTTTGTCCACATACTTTTGTGCTTATTTTATGTTATTCCCTTAAATTTCTAAAAGGAGAACTACTCATTCAAAGTGTATAATAATTTTGAGACCTCCTGATACATAGCATCAAATTGTTTTCCAGAAAGATTACTTTAGTTTAGAACCTCAGTAGGAGTGTATGAGATACCCATTTTACCATCCAATTAAACATTAGATGTTATCACATTTAAAATATATATTTTTCAATTTGATAGGGATGAAAGAGTTGTCTGCCTGAGAATCATCTGTTCTTCCACCACTTTCTAAAGAAAAATTTCCCTGCATCCCTCTTACATCAAAATAGGGATTTTCCTCCTTTGATGATACACTACACATTCATTTATCACTATGTAAACTGTATTAATTTACTTTAAAACACTTTTTATTACTTATATCATCTTGTTCTCATTGTTCTATTGGTAGATTTTTCTATTTGTGAAAAAATTGTTTGGGTGTTTTGAGATGGGATAGACTATATCATCAACTTCTCCCATTAAAATTAATGGAAATACCTTTTCATTTAATGGCAGGATCTTCAGGAATGAAAGAAGTCATTAATTGAGGGCTAAGTATTAATTTATTTGTATATTTTGTAAAAACGAACAACCCATATTGTATCCTGCCCTTTTCATGGGCAATGGTATTTTAGATATCTTTCTATAGCAGTATACATAACTCTATGCATAAAGATTTTAAAGCAGATTTTTGTATGTAGTCTTGTTTAGTGCAACTAAGCTTTAAATATTATTTCTTCTAAAATCTCCTTTTTAGTGTTAATTAATCCTGTTGTGCATGCCTTTCTTCTAGGTACTTTTCAATCCCTGGTTCAATCCCTGGTTTCTGGGCTTATCATATGTATCTAGAGACTTGTAACTTAAAGGATACACAAAGGTTAGTAATGTATGACTTTCTTCCAATCTATTGTAGAAATTTCCTCAAAGAATATGATATTTTTATATTTATGGGTGGAAAGTTATAGAGTGCTGCCTTTTTCTGATGGCTGTGTGTTTGATGTTTTACTTCAAATCATGAGGCCCAAATCAACCTCAAGGTTCTTCTCTGTAGATAAGCAAAGGAAGCTACAATTCATATTTAAAGCTATATACTTCCTCTATTACTGTTCTGACTCTGCAGTCCATTTCTATTCTTAGAATACGTAAAACAGATGGGTCTTAGTGTGCTAAAACCACATCATAAAGCTGTTTTGCTTCATGGCCCAGGAATTCTGCTGCTTACCTAACTCTTAAGAAAAATCCCTGCTTCTGAATAACTTAATACTTTGCTGTGACTCCATATACGTAAAGAATAATCTTAAACTTTCAATTTTTCAGGCCCCTGGGGAAATCATTCACCTAGTCCATAGACTTCAAAAAAGATATTGTAAGAGTGAGGTGTGAGTATACCATATTCTAGTTTCTTGGTTCAATTCTGCAAGATTTATTACTAAACAATTTAAGTTTTAGTCAAATATTAAATTATAGACATTGACAAATGTCTTTACTGAGGCTTCAAGAGATGTTTCATATGTTTTATCTCTAATGTGATACAATAATGTGTATTAGCAAGTATAATTTTTTTTTTGGCTCCAAATCATTTCTAAATGGTAATTAAATTTTTCTCACCAGCTAGTCACACATATTGAATTAGCTTATCAACATTTTCCACGCGCCTATATTTTCCCTCTATAGTAAATAAATGTCTTGCAATAGGAAACAAAATTTGAACAGAATAGATTTAAAAACAGAGGAGGGACTTCCCTGATGGTGCAGTGGTTAAGAATCCACCTGCCAATGCAGGGGACATGGGTTCAAGCCCTGGTCCGGGAAGATCCCACAGGCTGCCGAGCAATGAGCCCATGCGCCGAAACTACTGAGCCTGCGTGCTGCAACTACTGAAGCACACACACCTAGAGCCCATGCTGCGCAACAAGAGAAGCCACCGCAATGAGAAGCCCACGCACCACAGCAAAGAGTAGTCCCTGCTCACTGCAACTAGAGAAAGCCCGCATGCAGCAGCGAAGACCCAATGCGGCCAAAAATAAATAAATAAATTTTTAAAATAAAAATTGAAAAATGAAAAATGGAGAGAGAGGAGAAGATGGCAGAAGAGTAAGACGTGGAGATCACCTTCCTCCCCACAGATACATCAGAAATACATCTAAACATGGAACTGCTCCTATAGAACACCCACTGAACGCTGGCAGAAGACCTCAGACCTCCCAAAAGGCAAAAAACTCCCCACGTAGGAGTTTTTTGGGTAGGGCAAAAGAAAAAAGAAAAAACAGAGACAAAAGAATAGGGACAGAGGCTTCCCTGGCGGCGCAGTGGTTGAGAATCTGCCTGCCAATGCAGGGGACATGGGTTCGAGCCCTGGTCTGGGAAGATCCCACATGCCGTGGAGCAGCTAGGCCCGCCCGTGAGCCACAATTGCTGAGCCTGCGCGTCTGGAGCCTGTACTCCGTAACAAGAGAGGCCGCGATGGTGAGAGGCCCGCGCACCGTGATGAAGAGTGGCCCCCGCTTGCCGCAACTAGAGAAAGCCCTCGCACAGAAACGGAGACCCAACACAGCCAAAATAAATAAATTAAAAAAAAAAAAAAAAAAAGAATAAGGACGGGACCTGTACCAGTGGGAGGGAGCTGTGAAGGAGGAAAGTTTTCCACACACTAGGAAGCCCTTTCGCAGGTGGAGACTGCGGGTGGTGGAGGGGGGAAGCTTTGGAGCCATGGAGGAGAGCGCAGCCACAGGGGTGCGGAGGGCAAAGCAGAGAGATTCCCGCAAAGAGGATCGGTGCTGACCAGCACTCACCAGCCCAAGAGGCTTGTCTGCTCAGCCGCCGGGGCGGGCGGGGCCTGGAAGCTGAGGCTCAGGCTTCGGTCGGATCGCAGGGAGAGGACTGGGGTTCGCGGCATGAACACAGCCTGAAGGAGGCTAGTGTGCCACAGCTAGCCGGGAGGGAGTCCAGGGAAAAGTCTGGACCTGCCAAAGAGGCAAGAGACTTTTTCTTCCCTCTTTGTTCCCTGGTGCGTGAGGAGAGGGGATTCAGAGCACCGCCTAAACGAGCTCCAGAGACGGGCGCGAGCTGCGACTACCAGCGCGGATCCCAGAGATGGGCATGAAACACTAAGGCTGCTGCTGCCACCAACAAGAAGCCTGTGTGCAAGCACAGGTCACTATCCACACCGCCCCTCCCGGGAGCCTGTGCAGCCCGCCACTGCCAGGCTCCCGTGATCCAGGGACAACTTCCCCGGGAGAATGCACGGCGTGCATCAGGCTGGTGCAACGTCACCCTGGCCTCTGCCACAGCAGGCTCGCCACGCATCCGTACCCCTCCCTCCCCCGGCCTGAGTGAGCCAGAGCCCCTGAATCAGCTGCTCCTTTAACCCCATCCTGTTTGAGGGAAGAGCAGACGCCATCAGGCGACCTACACACAGAGGCGGGTCCATATCCAAAGCTGAACCCCGGGAACTGTGTGAACAAAGAAGAGAAAGGGATATCTCTCCCAGCAGCCTCAGGAGCAGAGGATTAAAGCTCCACAATCAACTTGATGTACCCTGCATCTGTGGAATACCTGAATAGACAACGAATCATCCCAAATTGAGGAGGTGGACTTTGGGAGCAAGATATATTATTTTTTCCCATTTTGCTCTTTTTGTGAGTGTGTATGTGTATGCTTCTGTGTGAGATTTTGTCTGTATAGCTTTGCTTTCACCATTTCTCCTAGGGTTCTGTCTGTCTGTTTCTTTTGTTTTTTTACTTAAAAAAATTTTTTTCTTAATAATTATTTTTTATTTTATCTTACTTTATTTTATTTTTTTCTTTCTTTCTTTCCTTCCTTCCTTCCTTCCTTCCTTCCTTCCTTCCTTCTTTCTTTCTTTCTTTCCTTCTTTCTTTCCTTCTTTCTTTCTTTCTTTCTTTCTTTCTTTCTTTCTTTCTTTCTTTCTTTCTTTCTTTCTTTCTTTCTTTCTTTCTTTCTTTCTTTCTACTTTTTCTCCCTTTTATTCTGAGCCGTGTGGATGAAAGGCTCTTGGTGCTCCAGCCAGGCATCAGGGTTGTGCCTCTGAGGTGGGAGAGCCAACTTCAGGACACTGGTCCATAAGAGACCTCCCAGCTCCACGTAATACCAAACGGTGAAAATCTCCCAGAGATCTCCATCTTAACACCAAGACCCAGCTTCACTCAACGACCAGCAAGCTACAGTGCTGGACACCCTATGCCAAACAACTAGCAAGACAGGAACACAGCCTCATCCATTTGCAGAGAGGCTGCCTAAAATCAAAATAAGGCCACAGACACCCCAAAACACACCACCAGACGTAGACCAGCCCACCAGAAAGACAAGATCCAGCCTCATCCACCAGAACACAGGCACTAGTCCCCTCCACCAGGAAGCCTACACAACACACTGAACCAACCTTAGCCACTGGGGACAGACACCAAAAACAATGGGAACTACGAACGTGCAGCCTGCGAAAAGAAGACCTCAAACACAGTAAGATAAGCAAAATGAGAAGACAGAAAAACACACAACAAATGAAGGAGCAAGGTAAAACCACACCAGACCTAACAAATGAAGAGGAAATAGGTAGTCTACCTGAAAAGGAATTCAGAATAATGATAGTAAAGATGATCCACAATCTTGGAAATAGAATACACAAAATGCAAGAAACATTTACCAAGGACCTAGAAGAACTAAAGAGGAAACAAGCAATGATGAACAACACAATAATGAAATTAAAAATACTCTAGAAGGGATCAATAGCAGAATAACTGAGGCAGAAGAAAGGATAAGTGACCTGGAAGATAAAACAGTGGAAATAACTACTGCAGAGTAGAATAAAGAAAAAAGAATGAAAAGAACTGAGGACAGTCTCAGAGACCTCTGGGACAACATTAAACGCACCAACATACGAATTATAGGGGTCCCAGAAGAAGAAGAGAAAAAGAAAGGGACTGAGAAAATATTTGAAGAGATTAGAGTTGAAAACTTCCCTAATATGGGAAAGGAAATAGTTAATCAAGTCCTGGAAGCACAGAGAGTCCCATACAGGATAAATCCAAGGAGAAACACGCCAAGACACATACTAATCAAACTATCAAAAATTAAATATAAAAAAAACATATTAAAAGCAGCAAGGGAAAAACAACAAATAACATAAAAGGGAATCCCCATAAGGTTAACAGCTAATCTTTCAGCAGAAACTCTGCAAGCCAGAAGGGAGTGGCAGGACATATTTAAAGTGATGAAGGAGAAAAACCTACAACCAAGATTATTCTACCCAGCAAGGATCTCATTCAGATTTGATGGAGAAATTAAAACCTTTACAGACAAGCAAAAGCTAAGAGAATTCAACACCACCAAACCAGCTTTACAACAAATGCTAAAGGAACTTCTCTAGGCAAGAACACAAGAGAAGGATAACACCAACAATAACAAACCCAAAACATTTAAGAAAATGGGAATAGGAACATACATATCGATAATTACCTTAAATGTAAATGGATTAAATGCTCCCACCAAAAGACACAGACTGGCTGAATGGATACAAAAACAAGACCGGTATATATGCTGTCTACAAGAGACCCACTTCAGACCTAGGGACACATACAGACTGAAAGTGAGGGGATGGAAAAAGATATTCCATGCAAATGGAAATCAAAAGAAAGCTGGAGTAGCAATTCTCATATCAGACAAAATAGACTTTAAAATAAAGACTATTACAAGAGGGAATTCCCTGGTGTCCCAGTGGTTAGGACTCTGTGCTTCCACTGCAGAGGGCACAGGTTCGATCCCTGGTCGGGGGAGCTAAGATCTCACATAACACGTGGCCAAAAAAAAAAAAAAAGACTATTACAAGAGACAAAGAAAGACACTACATAATGATCAAGGGATCGAACCAAGAAGATATAACAATTGTAAATATTTATGCACCCAATATAGGAGCACCTCAATACATAAGGCAAATACTAACAGCCATAAAGGGGAAATCAACAGTAACACAATCATAGTAGGGGACTTTAACACTCCACTTTCACCAATGGACAGATCATCCAAAATGAAAATAAATAAGGAAACACGAGCTTTAAATGATACATTAAACAAGATGGACTTAATTGATATTTATAGGACATTCCATCCAAAAACAACATTTTTCTCAAGTGCTCATGGAACATTCTCCAGGATAGATCATATCTTGGGTCACAAATCAAGCCTTGGTAAATTTAAGAAAATTGAAATCGTATCAAGTATCTTTTCCGACCACAATGCTATGAGACTAGATATCAATTACAGGAAAAGATCTGTAAAAAATATAAACACATGGAGGCTAAACAATACACTACTTAATAACCAAGTGATGACTGAAGAAATCAAAGGGGAAATCAAAAAATTCCTAGAAACAAATGACAATGGAGACACGACAACCCAAAACCTATGGGATGCAGCAAAAGCAGTTCTAAGAGGGAAGTTTATAGCAATACAATCCTACCTTAAGAAACAGGAAACATCTCAAATAAACAACCTAACCTTGCACATAAAGCAATTAGAGAAAGAAGAAAAAAACCCCCAAAGTTAGCAGAAGGAAAGAAATCATAAATATCAGATCAGAAATAAATGAAAAAGAAATGAAGGAAACGATAGCAAAGATCAATAAAACTAAAAGCTGGTTCTTTGAGAAGATAAACAAAATTGATAAACCATTAGCCAGACTCATCAGGAAAAAAAGGGAGAAGACTCAAATCAATAGAATTAGAAATGAAAAAGGAGAAGTAACAACTGACACTGCAGAAATACAAACGATCATGAGAGATTACTACAAGCAACTCTATGCCAATAAAATGGACAACCTGGAAGAAATGGACAAATTCTTAGAAATGCACAACCTGCCGAGACTGAACCAGGAAGAAAGAGAAAATACGAACAGAGCAATCACAAGCACTTAAATTGAAACTGTGATTAAAAATCTTCCAACAAACAAAAGCCCAGGACCAGCTGGCTTCACAGGCGACTTCCATCAAACATTTAGAGAAGAACTAACACCTATCCTTCTCAAACTCTTCCAAAATATTGCAGAGGGAGGAACACTCCCCAACTCATTCTACAAGGCCACCATCACCCTGATACCAAAACCAAAGATGTCACAAAGAAAGAAAACTACAGGCCAATATCACTGATGAACATAGATGCAAAAATCCTCAACAAAATACTAGCAAACAGAATCCAACAACACATTAAAAGGATCATACACCATGATCAAGTGGGGTTTATTCCAGGAATGCAAGGATTCTTCAATATACGCAAATCAATCAACGTGATACACCACATTAACAAATTGAAGGAGAAAAACCATATGATCATCTCAATAGATGCAGAGAAAGCTTTTGACAAAATTCAACACCCATTTATGATAAAAGCCCTGCAGAAAGCAGGCATAGAGGGAACTTTCCTCAACATAATAAAGACCATATACGACAAACCCACAGCCAACATCGTCCTCAATGGTGAAAAACTGAAACCATTTCCACTAAGATCAGGAACAAGACAAGGTTGCCCACTCTCACCACTATTACTCAACATAGTTTTGGAAGTGTTAGCCACAGCAATCAGAGAAGACAAAGAAATAAAAGGAATCCAAATCGGAAAAGAAGAAGTAAAGCTGTCACTGTTTGCAGATGACATGATACTATACATAGAGAGTCCTAAAGATGCTACCAGAAAACTACTAGAGCTAATCAATGAATTTGGTAAAGTAGCAGGATACAAAATTAATGCACAGAAATCTCTTGCATTCCTATACACTAATGATGAAAAATCTGAAAGTGAAATTAAGAAAACACTCCCATTTACCACTGCAACAAAAAGAATAAAATATCTAGGAATAAACCTACCTAAGGAGACAAAAGACCTGTATGCAGAAAATTATAAGACACTGATGAAAGAAATTAAAGATGATACATATAGATGGAGAGATATACCATGTTCTTGGATTGGAAGAATCATCATTGTGAAAATGACTCTACTACCCAAAGCAATCTACAGATTCAATGCAATACCTATCAAACTACCAATGGCATTTTTCACAGAACCAGAACAAAAAATTTCACAATTTGTATGGAAACACAAAAGACCCCGAATAGCCAAAGCAATCTTGAGTACAAAAAATGGAGCTGGAGGAATCAGGCTCTCTGACTTCAGACTATACTACAAAGCTACAGTAATCAAGACAGTATGGTACTGGCACATAAACAGAAATACAGATCAATGGAACAGGATAGAAAGCCCAGAGATAAACCCACGCACATATGGTCACCTTATCCTTGATAAAGGAGGCAAGCATATACAGTAGAGAAAAGACAGCCTCTTCAATAAGTGGTGCTGGGAAAACTGGACAGGTACATGTAAAAGTATGAAATTAGAACACTCCCTAACACCATACACAAAAATAAACTCAAAATGGATTAAAGACCTAAATGTAAGGCCAGACACTATCAAACTCTTAGAGGAAAACATAGGCAGAACACTCTATGACATACATCACAGCAAGATCCTTTTTGACACAGCTCCTAGAGAAATGGAAATAAAAACAAAAATAAACAAATGGGACCTAATGAAACTTAAAAGCTTTTGCCCAGCAAAGGAAACCATAAACAAGACCAAAAGACAACCCTCAGAATGGGAGAAAATATTTGCAAATGAAGCAACTGGCAAAGGATTAATCTCCAAAATTTACAAGCAGCTCATGCAGCTCAATAACAAAAAAACAAACAACACAATCCAAAAATGGGCAGAAGACCTAAATAGACATTTCTCCAAAGAAGATATACAGATTGCCAACAAACACATGAAAGGATGCTCAACATCACTAATCATTAGAGAAATGCAAATCAAAACTACAATGAGATATAATATCACACCAGTCAGAATGGCCATCATCAGAAAATCTAGAAACAATAAATGCTGGAGAGGGTGTGGAGCAAAGGGAACCCTCTTGCACTGTTGGTGGGAATGTAAATTGATACAGCCACGATGGAGAACAGCATGGAGGTTCCTTAAAAAACTAAAAATAGAACTACCATACGACCCAGCAATCCCACTACTGGGCATATACCCTGAGAAAACCATAATTCAAAAAGAGTCATGTACCAAAATGTTCATTGCAGCTCTACTTACAATAGCCATGACATGGAAGCAACCTAAATGTCCATCATCAGATGAATGGATAAAGAAGATGTGGCACATATATACAATGGAATATTACTCAGCCATAAAAAGAAACGAAATTGAGTTATTTGTAGTGAGGTGGATGGAGTTAGAGTCTCTCATACAGAGTGAAGTAAGTCAGAAAGAGAAAAACAAATACAGTATGCTAACACGTATATATGGAATCTAAGGAGAAAAAAAAAAGGCCATGAAGAACCTAGTGGTAAGACGGGAAGAAAGACACAGACCTACTAGAGAATGGACTTGAGGATATGGGGAGGGGGAAGGGTAAGCTGTGACAAAGTGAGAGAGTGGCATGGACATATATACACTACCAAATGTAAAATAGACAGCTAGTGGGAAGCAACCGCATAGCACAAGGAGAGCAGCTCGGTGCTCTGTGACCACCTAGAGTGGTGGGATAGGGAGGGTGGGAGGGTGGGAGCAAGGGAGATGCAAGAGGGAAGAGATATGGGAACATATGTATATGTATAACTGATTCACTTTGTTATAAAGCAGAAACTAACACACCATTGTAAAGCAACTATACTCCAATAAAGATGTTAAAAATATTAAAAAATTAAAAAAAATTAAAAAATTAAATATAGAAACAGAGGAGCCTTGAACCCCATATAAAACAGATTTTAATATTATCATTTCACATTTTTTATTTGTAAGTCTATTTCATACACACACACAGTCAGTCAGTTGTACCTGTAGACATTTGTCCTACATCATCTAACTGTAAATTTTATTAATTTCTTATTTTTCTTCATTTTATCAACTCATGTTTTCCTGTTAGTACTCATTCTCATCCTTTTTTTCTCATGAAAAATTTCTACCTATAGAATGGAGTTCCCTGTGTTTACTATCTTAAACACATTTCTACAGTTCATCTAAGAGAAGCATTCTCCATTGACTTTTAGCCATGGGACCATTTGCTTTTTTCCCATCCAAAATCTTATAATGAGCTGTTTTATAGTGTGAATTTAATTTATAATGTCAAATTATAGCATTTCATTTATTTACTTTTTTATTTCATTTGATGCAACTTTTAAGATGGAATTCTGGGATGTCAGATCTTTTTGATGACGAATGTTGTATACATTGCTTATAAGAAATTATTATTCTTTGTTGGAGCAACAAGCATATGTAACACCAGTTAGAACTTTAACTAATTCTTTCTAATCTTTCACTTTTTGTTTTGAATCAAGAGCATTTGGAGTTCCTTGCAGCGTTTGATTTAAAAAAGAAGAAGGAGCAGGAGGAGGAAGTTGGGCGGGGGGAGAAGAATATTTAGGAGACATTTAGATGTTTGTAAGATTGCCTTTGCAGAGGTAACAGATCTTGAAGTATCTGAGTTAAATATAAATTTTTAAAAAAATTTTCTTGTTCTTCCTCTTTTGACTTTTTTGTCAAATTGTTGAAGTGTAGAAAACCTTAGAAATTTGGGACTGAGAGTATAGGTGAGTACTTCCCACTTTGCTGACACCATGTCAGCCATGCATAAAGTTCTCAAGCTTTAAAGAACGGGCAGATTCCCTAAATACATTTCATTATTTCACATGAACCCTGTGAATGACACGTAGCTGTAATTATCATCTCATTGTACAGATGTGGAAACTTAGAGAAGTTAAAGCACTTTCCCAAGGTGACATAGCTTAGTTAGTGGTAGAGACAGGTCTTAAACCAGATCTGCTGACTGCTGACTAAATGCTAGATCTTTAGAGGATGCATTGTTAACTCCTGCCTGCAATGCTAAATGCCTTAGCACTATGGTGTTTTTGAAAAGAAAGTAAATCTCAGCAAAAAGCGTCCTGGGGTAAATAGAACAGGATTAGCTGTTCTCTTAGAGGCAGCACTCAATCATGAGAGGTTATAAAAAAGTCTTCCCTAGAAGTCTCTAAAAATAAGATTATAAAATACACCCATATGTTTTGTAATGTCAACTACAAATTGGCACCTGCCATTGGCACTTGCCATCTACCTCTACAAGGATTAAATCATGTGCTGCAGCTGCTGACTTTCAACACACCCCTGAAAGGAGCTCAGAGTGGAGAGCAGAAATGAGGCACTCTGTGCTCTGGGAAAAACTAGTGAAACAGGTCTTCAGATAGTTAGATATTTTCAGGAGCTGATTTTATGACCCCAATTCTTGTATCTCCTCATATCTGTAAAAGCACTAAAATCTTTCATGGTGACGTCTGCTCATTGTGACTAGCAGAAACCTACTACAAAAAAATATGGTCTTCAAAAACAGAAATATAGATCAATGGAACAGGATAGAAAGCCCAGAGATAAGCCCACACACATATGGTCACCTTATCTTTGATAAAGGAGGCAAGAATACACAGTGGAGAAAAGACACCCTCTTCAATAAGTGGTGCTGGGAAAACTGGACAGCTACATGTAAAAGAATGAAATTAGGACACTCCCTAACACCATACACAAAAATAAACTCAAAATGGATTAAAGACCTAAATGTAAGGCCAGACACTATCAAACTCTTAGAGGAAAACATAGGCAGAACACTCGATGACATAAATCACAGCAAGATCCTTTTTGACACAGCTCCTAGAGAAATGGAAATAAAACCAAAAATAAATAAATGAGACCTAATGAAACTTAAAAGCTTTTGCCCAGCAAAGGAAACCATAAACAAGACCAAAAGACAACCCTCAGAATGGGAGAAAATATTTGCAAATGAAGCAACTGACAAAGGATTAATCTCCAAAATTTATAAGCAACTCATGCAGCTCAATATCAAAAAAAACAAACAACCCAATCCAAAAATGGGCAGAAGACCTAAATAGACATTTCTCCAAAGAAGATATACAGATTGCCAACAAACACGTGAAAGAATGCACAACATCACTAATCATTAGAGAAATGCAAATCAAAACTACAATGAGATATCATATCACACCAGTCAGAATGGCCATCATCAAAAAATCTACAAACAATAAATGCTGGAGAGGGTGTGGAGAAAAGGAACCCTCTTGCACTGTTGGTGGGAATGTAAATTGATACAGCCGCTATGGAGAACAGTATGGAGGTTCCTTAAAAAACTAAAAATAGAACTACCATACGACCTAGCAATCCCACTACTGGGCATATACCCTGAGAAAACCATAATTGAAAAGGAGTCATGTACCACAATGTTCATTGCACCTCTATTTACAATAGCCAGGACATGGAAGCAACCTAAGCATCCATCAACAGATGAATGGATAAAGATGATGTGGCACATATATACAATGGAATATTACTCAGCCATAAAAAGAAACGAAATTGAGTTATTTGTAGTGAGGTGGATGGACCTAGAGTCTGTCATACAGAGTGAAGTAAGTCAGAAAGAGAAAAACAAATACTGTATGCTAACACATATATATGGAATCTTAAAAAAAAAAAAATGGTCATGAAGAACCTAGGGGCAAGACAGGAATAAAGACACAGACCTACTAGAGAATGGACTTGAGGATACGGGGAGGGGGAAGGGTAAACTAGGACAAAGTGAGAGAGTGGCATGGACGTATATACACTACCAAACGTAAAATAGATAGCTAGTGGGAAGCAGCTGCATAGCACAGGGAGATCAGCTTGGTGTTTTGTGACCACCTAGAGGGGTGGGATAGGGAGGGTGGGAGGGAGGGAGATGCAAGAGGGGGACATATGTATATGTATAGCTGATTCACTTTGTTATAAAGCTGAAACTAACACACCATTGCAAAGTAATTATACTCCAATAAAGATGTTTAAAAAAAAAATTTACTTGATTGCATGTACTCCCCCTTCACCAAAATTACACATATACTGACCTTCCCCCCTACCTCTTTGAAGCAGTTTCTCAGAGCTATCTGAAATGCTGTCTCCCGGGCTATAGTCCTTATTTTGCCCCAAATAAAACTTAACTCACAGCTCTCACATTGCGCAGTTTTTTTAAGTCGACAGTAATGAACATAGTTTATAGTCAGTGGACGTCTAGAAAATAATTTTATAATAAGTTCCACATGAAAGCATTTGAAAGGCCTGGCCTAAAACAGTAAACAGAATGTCCCCATTAAATGGTAGAAATCAGATATTTCTTGAAAAATAAAAATTTATTTTTTGTTTTTAAAATCAGTATCAAATGTAGAATTTTTTATTTTTATCACATCTTTGGTGAGTTAATCCAAACTAAACTCTATGTACCTTTACCTTGCATTGGGATAAAGAATGATATAGAATTAACTTCTGATCATCTGTGCTAATATAAGGGATCAGGGGCACAGGCATTCCATTTGTCTTAAAAATGTGTCATGAGATTGTGCATTGTGAGGTGGGTTTTTTTGTTTGTTTGTTTGTTTTTCAGGTGAATGGGATCATAGGATGCTTGTGTTTTACTCAGTTATATAGTATAATCCATTTGTCATTTTTTAACATATAGCAGCCAGTATTGGAAGGAATTGGCAACAGTGAATGACAGGCATCAGTGAGAAACCAATATGGAATGCCAATATGTCACAGGAAAATCCACAAAGTACAAATCTGCTTGTGGATATACCCGAGTGTCATCTGTGAAATTAGACCATATTCCTTCTGAGGATTTGTAACTATTGAAGGCAAATGCTGGGGTTCAGGGATTTGACAGCCAAAAGGGGAAAGTTAGGATCATGTTTCACTTTCTATTTCAAGTGAAATCTATTCTTTCCACATTTTTTGTTAATTCCCACTTGAGATCCTGGCCGCAACACTTCCTTGGTTCGTACTTTCCTTTCTACTTTCTGTGGACACGGTGCTTGAAAAATAATATACAAACTTGTGTGTGCACACTCTCATCTTTGTGAGAAAATAAGGTACTTTTTGGATTGAAATCTTGCAGTGCTTGAGAACTGCCTCTATTATAGGCCCTGTTTCTTTGCTAAAAATGGCAGCTTCTCTTAGGAAGTAGCTTCCTGCATTCAGAACAGAGGTTCAGTAATTAGGTAAAACAGCTACTTTGGTTTTGCTTCTCCATTTTTTGTAGAATAAATGCAAGTATCTGTTTCGGGTTAACTTCATTGTGGAGCGCAACGGATATTGAAACATATGATTGGTTTTACATGATAGAATCAACTCATTAATTAGATTTTGTTTCCATCATTCAAGTGTACAAATAGTAGTTGGAATGACAGTTGAAGCCATGTACAAATGTTGATCTAATCAAGACACAATTGGTTCCCTATGTTGGTACTTAATATTTCCTAAATTCATATATCTTTCATGTGGCCCTAAAATTACTATGAAAGTATATAATAAAACCTATTAGTGTTTATTAAAATCACAAGGATGAGCAAACACTGATTAACGTGAAGGTAGGCATGTTAGAAAGGTAGAGTGGGGCAGTGGAAAATGGTCATATCAGACAGATACGTGTGAAGCCGAACCTCACCACCTACGAGCTATGTAATCTTGGTCAAGTTACTTCATTTCTCTGTGCCTCAGTTTTCTCCTCTGATAAGTAGGGAGTAGTAACTGCCTTGCACATTACTGTAAGGATTCGAGAAAATATTTTCAAAGTGTCTAGCTAGCTCAGTATCCAACACTTGGCAGGGATTCACTAAACTGGAAGCTACTATCTCTGGTCTTGAGAAATAAATCATTTAGACTACGATTCTAAAAATATTTCACTTTTATAGAAGGGGGACAATTTTCCTTTAAACTTTCAGAGTAGATATGAAAGCAAACAAATATTAGCAATGCAGGGGGAAAGTCTGGTTATTAGAGCAGGTATTAGAAGCATCTGGCAGGACTTTGAAAGGTGGCAGCATCAGTCAGGTTCTAGGCAGAAAACCAGAACTGAGATATTTTAATAGAGAAAATTTAATGTGGAAAACCAGTCACAGAAGTGATGGGAGAGCTGAGAAGGCAATCAGAGGTCAGTGAGGCAACACAAAGTTACCAATGGCAGGAAACAGCTATTGCTCCCACAGCCAGAGGGACAAAGGAAGGAGGTGGTGGAACCAGAGCTGAGGAAGCCTGGAGAGAGATGGAACCTGCCTGACGTGTTACACAAAGCAGAGAGAGAAAAGAGAAGTACATTCATTTTCCTACTTCTCACCCTTCAACCTCCAGTCATTGTCTCCTCACTGGTCCATCCTAATAGAAGTCAGTTGTCAAACAGCTTGGAAAATGCAGTTTGCAGTGGTGAGGGTCCTGCAATACAGAGCAAAACAGGGGAAGGGCAGGGAATAGATCTGAGGACAAATAAACAGATAGCCAGCACAGGGACATTCACAGTTATTTTCTGAAGAATTGTTTGCATGGCCTGGGACAGAATTGCAAGGCAGATAGTCTACTGCTTTTGCATTTTTCCTTTCCTTGCCATCAGTACCCTCCCTCCCTGGATTTGGTGTAGGGCAGGTCTAAGGTAGTGAAATCCAAAACTGTGATTAGACCAGAAGGAGGCTCACAGGTACCACAAGTCAGAGTAGTTGGGGTCATACCCAGAGCAGAAGGCTATGGCAAGAAAAAACAAAGGCAAGTAGGGTTTACTAAGCCAAGCAGATAAACTAGATTCATTGTTGGCAACAAATCAAAAGTCAATGTTAGTAGAACAATCTGCAATAGACTAAAGATCATGGTAGCTCACCCCAGATGGTGAGAAATGGATATATTTCGGGGGCGGAGCCAAGAAGATTATTGACTGATAAATGTAAGTGTGAAGGGAGGAAAAATAAGAGGAGTGAAGGACGATGGCCAAGTTTATTCTGAGCCAGGAGGATAAAACTGCCATTTATCAAGGTGAGCAAACTGTGAGAAGAGAAGGTTTGGGGGGGGATAGCAAGAGTTTGACTTTTGATATGCTGAATTTTAGAACCTTTTGTTTTCAAAAGTTTCTTTTAAAAACTGCCCTTTTTGTGATTTTTTTTAACATAATGCAGGAGGCTCAGTACTGAAACTAGGGAAATTATTACACATCTCATGGTGAAACCTCATCTTTCTACCTTCTTTGATTCTGAGAAAGCTGGCAGACAAGGTTTACCCACACCCTGTCCTCAAACTCTTCCCCCAACCCCAAGAGACTGGTATATTACTCTTTGGGGTAATTGGCTAGCTCAAGAGAAAATCCCTGTAGGTACCAGTAATTAAGGATTTCCCACAGGAATATCTGAATCCACGGTGACTCCAAAGTAATTCCTTATAAATCCCCAAGCTCTGACCATGCACACTTCCATCCTGTTGTTAATTCAACACATACACGAATGGACAGTCAAAGGTCAGCACAATGTTAGGCACAATGTTAGGCCCTGTGAGAGACTCAAGGCCAGGAGACCACACCTGCTCATCAGTCTCAGAATTCAGGCAAGAATTATTCTGGGTTTGTCTCTGACACCTGGTAAACATTCTTTCAAAAACATTGAGTACATGCATGTTCATAGCAGTGTTATTCACAATAGCTAAAATATGGAAGCAACCCAGTGTCCATCAGTGGGTGAATGGATAAGCAAAATGCGGTACATACATGCAATGGAATACTATTCAGGCTTAAAAAGGAAGGAAATGCTGACATATGCTACAATATGGACGAACCTTGAGGACATTATGTTAAGTGAAATAAACCAGTAACAAAAGACAAATATTGTATGATTCCATTTAAACAAGGTACTTAGACTAGTCAAAATCATAAAGACAGAAAGTATAATGGTGGTTGCCACTGGTTGGGGGAGAGGGAGAATGGAAATTAGAGTTTAATGGGTATAGAGTTTCAGTTTCACAAGATGAAAAGTGTTATGCGGATGGGTGGTAGTGATGGTTGCACAACAATGTGAATGTATTTAATACCACTGAACAGTTCACTTTAAAATGGCTAAGATGTTTACCAAAAAAAGTTGGGAAAAAGAAAACACTTGGAACTTCAGAAGAAAAGAGGAGTTACTATTGTATAATGGCAGATATTCTCCAAATTGCCTTTGACCAACAATTGATCAAGAAAAAGAACCAGGCACTAAAATTGCACAAATGGACAAAAGGCACTGAAAGAAAATCAGAAAAGATAAATTAGAGGCACCTTAAAAGGAATGTTAAAATATTATTCTAATAACAATGACCAAGTATAATTTTTATATTTTTATTGTTAAACATAAATACATTTATTTCAGTCATGCTCAGTGTAAGCAATGCTATAATTATGTTGCACTTACACTTGTGATCCCATTTAACCATGCAGTATCTATGAACAGAATAACAAAGGAGGTCATTGGAGGTTAGAGCTGCCAATGACCTATTGTAATAATGAAATCATCTTTTCAAATTAACAGCAGAATTACTGCTTTATACTCTATTGTCTCATGTAAACAATACCAGATTTAGTGGAAAAAAATTAACGAAAGATGTAGATGATTTAAAGAGAACTCCCCAGAAAGAAATAATATTGATAATATTGATAAAACCCACAATTGAATATATCTATCTATTTAGCCAATACTGAATGTGTATACTGATATATATAATGCATATATTTGTTCTCAACTATGTTTAAAAATTCTCAATAAAAAAGACATTGTCTTTAGTTTCTATTCTTAAATCCTCAATAATATGTAGGGAATGTGTCTGAGAAAGAGCAGATATGTAATTATTTATATTGGTTGACAGTTTAAGGAATGAAAGACTAAATACTATGATGACAAGCTATAATAATAATTTTTTCTCTTAATATGGCATACAGTCTATGGTTTGCTGACAAGCTCACATGTTTTTTAAAATTTCTGTGCATTCACATGGATAATAAAGAACCAGCTTTGGCTAATCAAAGACAAGTTACTTGTTTGCTCAGACACTGAAAGAAAAGGAAGATACTGCAAAGCAGAATAAAGATCAAATTACAGATGTAGTTTTGGGGATCCTCAGCACATGTGATAATTGAAGCCTGCAGTAGATGAGTTCATCTATGTGTAGTGGTGGAGGAAAGAACGACTTAGAACTGAGCTCTTAGGAGATCCACCATTTTGTGTTTTGATAGAGGAGAAGCTCACAAAGGAGATTTACACGGAACTTCTGGAACAGTGTTGTGTCATAGAATCCAACAGAAGAGAGGGTTTCAAGAAAGAGGAAGTGTCAGCTTTGCCAGATGCTGAGAAGCCAAGGAAGACAACAGAAAAACACCTGATTAACTTAGTTTCATAGGGTCCCTGTTAGTGTTTGCAAGAACAGTGGAGTATTCAGGGACAATCCATTCTAGAGAAGGTTGAAGATAAATAAAGGAGGTGGGGAAGTCAGTCAGTGAGAGCAAACACTCCTTCTAAACATGTGACGAGGGGAAGAAAGACAGTGAGGGGTGGAGGGACAGTTTCGTTTTTGATTGCATTGACAATGCAATCATTAATAGTGTGTCCCAGTGTGATTAAGAGGTCAGCCTTTATTCTGGAGTTGCAAGTATCATGCAGAGCCTGTTCAGATCCATGCTATTTTATGAATCTGTGTTCTTGCAACAAGGGAGCTCCCAATGGCACCATGGTTCAGTTAGAGTGTGGCAGAAATTGCTATTTCCTCCCAATATCCATTCTCCCATTAGAATTTTCAGCGAGGCACAGGGCCCTCCAAAATAAAGACACACAGGGCCTCCCAAAATAAACAATTCCCGTCTTCCTTGTAATTATATATGGCCAGGGGAATAAGTTCTAAACAATGCAGATAAGCAAGAGTATCCTGCAGCAGCTTCAGAGAATCTTCCTTAAGGAACAGCTTGCATGAACTCTTTGACCCACTATGTCACTTTCCTCTTCCTAGCTAGTTGAAATATGGACATGATAGATGGAGCTGAAGAGCCATCTTGGACCATGAGGTGACCTTGAGAATAGAGGCCACAGTTGATAGAGTAAAAACCTAGAAGAATCCAAAGTATGTGTTGACTTCATAGAACAGAGTTCTATGAAAGCCCTAGACCATCTGTATCTGGATATTAAGGCAAAAGGAAAATAAGCATCTAGTTTAAGCCTCTGATATTTTGGAGGCTACTAATACCCTTAGTCAAATCTAAATCTAACGAATATATAGAAGGACAGCAAGAAAAGTGCAGACTGTAATAAAATTGACAAGTCATCATTGAAATGAAAACAGATTAAAAGTCACTGAAGAGGGACTTCCTTGGTGGTGCAGTGGTTAAGAATCTGCCTGCCAATGCAGGGGACACAGGTTTGAGCCCTGGTCCAGGAAGATCCCACATGCCGCAGAGCAACTAAACCCACGTGCCACAACTACTGAAGCCTGCGTGCCACAACAACTGAAGCCCATGCACCTAGAGCCCACGCTCCACAACAAAAGAAGCCACCGCAATGAGAAGCCCGTGCACCGCAACGAGGAGTAGCCCCACTTGCCGCAACTAAAGAAAGACTGTGAACAGCAACAAAGACCCAACACAGCCAAAAATAAATAAATAAATAAATAAATTTATTTTTAAAAAGTCATTGAAGAAAATTCTATTTAGGAAAAATAATAATGTTAATTTAAGACCATGGATATTGTCCAGGAGTCGATATTAAGAAGGAAATGGAGAATGAAATTTTGCCATTTGCAGCAACATGGATGAACTTGGAGGGCATTATGCTAAGTGAAATAAGTCAGACAGAGAAAGACAAATACTGAATGATATCACCTTTATGTGGAATCTAAAATATACAACAAACTAGTGAATAGAACAAAAAAAGAAGCAGACGCAGATATAGAGAACAAACTAGTGGTTACCAGTGGGGAGGGGGGGAGGGGCAACATAAGGGTGGGGGAGTGAAAGGTACAAACTGTTGGGTGTAAGTAGGCTACAAGGATGTATTGTACAACACGGGGAATATAGCCAATATTTTGAAATAACTGTAAATGGAGTGTAACTTAATTTTTTCTAAAAAAAATAAAATCATATGAAAAAAATTTTAATAAAATAAATTTTAAAAAATTTAAAAAGCCATATACAAAAATAAACTCAAAATGGATTAAAGATCTAAATGTAAGACCAGATACTATAAAACTCCTAGAGGAAAACATAGGCAGAACACTCTTTGACATAAATTACAGCAATATTATTTTGCATCTGTCTCCTAGAGTAATGGAAATAAAAGCAAAAATAAGCAAATGGGACCTAATTAAACTTAAAAGCTTTTGCTCCACAAAGGAAACCATACACAAAACAAAAAGACAACCTATGGAATGGGAGAAAATATTTGCAAACAATGCAACTGGCAAGGGATTAATTTCCAAAATATTCAAACAGTTCATACAGCTCAATATCCAGAAAACAAAAAATGCAACCAAAAAATGGGCAGAAGACCTAAATAGACATTTCTCCAGAGAAGACATACAGATGGCCAATAGGCACATGAAAAGATGCTCAACATCACAAATTATTAGAGAAATGCAAATCAAAACTACAATGAGGTACCACTTCACACCATTCAGAATGGCCATCATTAAAAAGTCTACAAATAACAAATGTTGGAGAGGGTGTGGAGAAAAGGGAACCCTCCTAGACTGTTGGTGGGAATGTAAATTGATGAAGCCACTATGGAGAACAGTATGGAGGTTCCTTAAAAAACTAAAAATAGAGTTATCATATAATCCAGCAATCCCATTCCTGGGCATATATCCAGAAAAGACAAAAACTCTAATTCGAAAGGATACATACACCCTGATGTTTGTAGCAGAACTATTTACAATAGCCAAGACATGGAAGCCACCTAAATGCCCGTCAACAGATGAATAGATAAAGAATATTACTCAGCCATTAAAAAGAATGAAATATTGCCATTTGCAGCAACATGGATGGACCTAGAGATTTTCATACTAAGTGAAGTAAGTCAGACAGAGAAAGTCAAACATAACAAGATAACACTTATATGTGGAATCTAAAAAAAATGATACAAATGAACTTATTTACAAAATAGAAATAGACTCACAGACATGGAAAACAAACTTATGGTTACCAAAGGAGAAAGGGGAAGGGATAAATTTAAAAAAAAAAAAAAAAAAAAAAGGAAATAGGCAGGAAAATTACCATAATAGGAAGAAAATGTCACATGAGGAAATGTGGTCCCATATTATCCAGTCTCCTTGTATATCACTGGTCAATCACAGCAGATACTCTTGCAAAGTCTTACTTCAAGAGAAAAAGTGAGGTAGATGATGATTCCCTTTTCCTGTTTAGTATATACTTTCATACTTTCTTTTAACCTGTTTAACTGTATATATATTTTAACTTGTTTAACCTGCTTGTGTATCTATCTTTCTATCTATCTCAGATGTATAAATATATGTGTGCGTATATATACACATATATAGTTTAATATGAGTTGTAAAAGTCTCAGAGTCCATATGAGTCTATTGGTTTCTTTTTAACATTAAGGAAAATTGTAAAGTGTGCAGAAAAGTTTCTTTTGGTTATCTCTCTTTCTTGATCTGAAGGAGTAACTCAAAAATATTTTAAATGAGAAAATTCACTTTTGAACTGACTATCAAATCTGTTACCAAAAAAAGCTAATAAAAACATCACCATCTCTCATAAGAGAGGACAGGATTTCCATTCTATTTTTATTGAGAGATCACCATTATAAAACTACTTATAGTGGGCATGAATTTTATTTCACAATGCCAGGATACAAGATATATCACATTTCCCTATTTCCTAAATCAAATATAATCTGTTCTGAGGTTGGAGGGAAAATTCAACCAATCATTTTTGGGATTCCCTTCTCTTTCTTGATGGGGTCCCACAACAATCCTAGTAATGTCAAAATCAGGAGGTTGAGCTGTCCTTTGCTCTGTGTGGTTGCCATATTTGCTGTTGCTCTGTTGACTGCAGGACGCTGCTATACAGTGCTGGAGCTGCCTCTTGGGCACTGAAGATCAGGCAGGCCCAGAGATACATCTTACAAGGGATCTTTCCACTGACTTCAGACTGTGCCTCTCACTGCCAAGTTCCTGAGGTCACTGCATGCCTACAAGTCTTGGTCTCTGCCACCCAGTGGTGGGTTCCTTGTCTTCTCTCCAGCTGTAGAAAGTTAATACTCTCCCAATGTTTGGAAATGTGATCCCTTTTCTTGAATATACATAATGAAAGGAGCTGGTAACCCCAGTTCATTTTTTCTCCTAATTATACACAATGTTAAATTTATGTAACTCAGATAGTATGTCAACCTTTGTTTTGAGCTTGTTCTCACAAAAATATAATTATTTAAGTGACTAAAAAGTAGAATAATTAATTTCACTTCTCTGATTTGAATTTCAGTTCTCTTTCTGGCTCCAGTTTACATGCTAACTGGCAGTGGAATTAGATCACTAACAGTTGCTTCTTCTCTCTGTAAATTGCCTGATATTGTCACTTGCATCTTAACATATTTGAGCTTTGGTGAATTTCCTTATGCCAGCTTCCTAAACATAAAATTAGTATAACTGTGCACTAATATGATATACCTATATCTTTGAAATTTTTGTAGATGAATTCAATTGTGACTATCCTTAGATATAGTATAAAAGCACCAAATAGTTTTGATAACCTTTTCTTATTGACCTGTTTTATGACTTTATAGAAAAAAGTAGAAATCTAACATTAGAGTTATAAGTATATCCTAATCTGATTTAAATTTAATTATAATTCCTTGGACCATTTTAATAATATTTTTCGTATCATGATTTTGGCAATGGATATGACATGTGTTCATTATAGTATTAAACATTGGGATGTACAATGGTGAAAATGCTGAAATGTGTTTATTAAAAGCTAGAGAACTGGTTTAGTATCATATATATGTAGTATATGATATGTAGTATCATATACATACATACATTTAACTTACATATATTACCCCCCACACACACACACCATTAGTCTCCTTTAGACAGTACAAGGGAACCAACTCATTCTTCTGAAAACGGTCAGTAAAGTAAAAGGTTGAATATTTAACTTCTCTTTCCTGTATGAACTTTATTTCAGGAAAACTAAATTGTTATTGAGGGACATTTTTCTTTCCCTAGAAAAATTCCAGCCAATAAATAAAAAAGAAATGATAGATTAGAATGTCACCATTTTGCAAACTCCAAATCAAAGGATGAATCCAAGTAGTGATTATCAATGGTTGCTAACATCACTGAAAGAGAGCCAACAAGATATTATGTGTCTCCTGATGGAAGTACACACCATCTATGAAGTAGCCTTGCCAAAAAAACTGAACTGTATCAAACCAAGCCTCTAGACCTAGCTACAAGTTTACAGGAAACACAGAGGCAAGAGACACGTGTTAAAAGATACTATGCAGAGGGAGGTGCAGAAAAGTCCAGATACTGAAAATTTTATAGGCTAAAAGACATGGCTTTTTAAAAAAACAAATTGCCAGGAACAAAAAAGAAAGAGGGAACTTTATTACACATCAACCAATCTCAATTTGTTGACCTTATTTGGATTTTGATTCACCCAAGCTATTTAAAAATGATGACATTTATGAAACAATTGGAAATATAGACAGCAATGCTTAAATATTTGACACTATTGAAGAATTAGTGTTAAATTTTTCAGGTGTAATAAAGGTATTATTAATATATTTTTGTGAAGAGCTGTTTTATTTTAGAAATACATACTGAAATATTTATGAATGAAATGATATAACGTGAGATTTTCTTCAAAATAATAAGGTTGGGTAAGGCTATAGATGAAACAAAGTTATCCATATTGAAGTAAGATACTAATATTGGATAGAAAAGGATTTCATTGCATTATTATTTCTACTTTGTAAAGTGCTTATCTTTTAAATATATGTGTAGAAAAAATTTAGAGATGAAAAGATATGATAAATATAGCAGAGAGAGGAACACTCTCAAACACATTCTATGAGGCCACCGTCACCCTGATACCAAAACCAGACAAAGATGTCACAAAAAAAGAAAACTACAGGCCAATATCACTGATAAACATAGATGCAAAAATCCTCAACAAAATACTAGCAAATAGAATCCAACAGCACATTAAAAGGATCATACACCATGATCAAATGGGGTTTATCCCAGGAATGCAAAGATGCTTCAATATACACAAATCAATCAATGTGATAAACCTGATTAACAAATTGAAGGAGAAAAACCATATGATCATCTCAAGAGATGCAGAAAAAGCTTTCGACAAAGTTCAGCACCCATTATGATAAAAACTCTCCAGAAAGTCAGCATAGAGGGAACCTACCTCAACAAAATAAAGGCCATATATGAAAAACCCACAGCCAACATCGTTCTCAATGGTGAAAAACTGAAACCATTTCCTCTAAGCTCAGGAACAAGACAAGGCTGCCCACTCTCACCGCTATTATTCAATATAGTTTTGGAATTTTTAGCCATGGCAATCACATAAGAAAAAGAAATAAAAGGAATCCAAATCAGAAAAGAAGAAGTAAAACTGTCACTGCAGTTTTACTTTATTTGCAGATGACACGATACTACATGTGGAGAATCCTAAAGATGCTACCAGAAAACTACTAGAGCTAATCAATGAATTTGGTAAAGTAGCAGGATACAAAATTAATGCACAGAAATCTCTTGCATTCCTATACACTAATGACGAAAAATCTGAAAGAGAAATTAAGGAAGCACTCCCATTTACCACTGCAACAAAAAGAATAAAATACCTAGGAATAAACCCACCTAAGGAGACAAAAGACCTGTATTCAGAAAACTATAAGACACTGATGAAAGAAATTAAAGACAATACAAACAGATGAAGAGATACACCATGTTCTTGCATTGGAAGAATCAACAATGTGAAAATGACTCTACTACTCAAAGCAATCTACAGATTCAATGCAATCCCTATCAAACTACCAATGGCATTTTTCACAGAACTAGAACAAAAAAATTTCACAATTTGTATGGAAACACAAAAGACCCCAAATAGCCAAAGCAATCTTGAGAATGAAAAATGGAGCTGGAGGAATCAGGCTCTGGGACTTCAGACTATACTCCAAAGCTACAGTAATCAAGACAGTATGGTACTGGCACAAAGACAGAAATATAGATCAATGGAACAGGATAAAAAGCCCAGAGATAAACCCATGCACATATGGTCACCTTATTTTTGATAAAGGAGGCAAGAATATACAATGGAGAAAAGAGAGCCTCTTCAATAAGTGGTGCTGGGTAAGCTGGATAGCCACATGTAAAAGAATGAAATTAGAACACTCCCTAAATGGATTAAAGACCTAAATGTAAGGCCAGACACTATCAAACTCTTAGAGGAAAACACAGGCAGAACACTCTATGACATAAATCACAGCAAGACCCTTTTTGACTCACCTCCTAGAGAAATGGAAATAAAACCGAAAATAAACAAATGGGACCTAATGAAACTTAAAAGCTTTTGCCCAGCAAAGGAAACCTAAACAAGACGAAAAGACAACCCTCAGAATGGGAGAAAATATTTGCAAATGAAGCAACTGACAAAGGATTAATCTCCAAAATTGACAAGCAGCTCATGCACCTCAATATCAATAAAACAAACAACCCAATCCAAAAATGGGCAGAAGACATAAATAGACATTTCTCCAAAGAAGATATACAGATTGCCAACAAACACATGAAAGGATGCTCAACATCACTAATCATTAGAGATATGCAAATCAAAACTACAATGAGATATCATATCACACCAGTCAGAATGGCCATCATCAAAAAATCTACAAACAATAAATGCTGGAGAGGGTGTGGCAAAAAGGCAACCCACTTGTACTGTTGGTGGGAATGTAAATTGATACAGCCGCTATGGAGAACAGTATGGAGGTTCCTTAAAAAACTAAAAATAGAACTACCATATGACCTAGCAATCCCACTACTGGGCATATACCCTGAGAAAACCATAATTGAAAAAGAGTCATGTACCACAATGTTCATTGCAGCTCTATGTACAATAGCCAGGACATGGAAGCAACCTAAGTGTCCATCGACAGATGAATGGATAAAGAAGATGTGGCACATATATACAATGGAATATTACTCAGCCATAAAAAGAAACGAAATTGTGTTATTTGTAGTGAGGTGGATGGACCTAGAGACTGTCATACAGAGTGAAGTCAGAAAGAGAAAAACAAATACCGTATGCTAACACATATATATGGAATCTAAAAAAAAAAAAAAAAAAGGTTCTGAAGAACCTAGGGGCAGGACAGGAATAAAGACACAGACATAGAGAATGGACTTGAGGACACGGGGAGGGGGAAGTGTAAGCTGGGACGAAGTGAGAGAGTGGCATGGACTTATATACACTACCAAATGTAAAATAGATAGCTAGTGGGAAGCAGCCGTATAGCACAGGAAGATCAGCTCGGTGCTTTGTGACCACCTAGAGGGGTGGGATAGGGAGGATGGGAGGGAGAAACAAGAGGAAAGAGATATGGGGATATATGTATATGTATAGCTGATTCACTTTGTTATACAGCAGAAACTAACACACCATTGTAAAGCAATTATACTCCAATAAAGATGTTAATAAAAAAAAAAAAAGAAAAGATAAATGAGATTCTCCTCAAAATAATTCAGTTGTGCGGGGAGGGATAGAGTGGGTGAGTTTATAGGTAAAATAAGATCTTTGATTTTGATTTGATTTTGATTTGATTTGATTTTGAATCTATTGCACTAGTCTCTGTACTTTTATGTGATTGATGTTTTTCATTAAAAAAAAAGTTAAAAAAATTCACTATCATTCTGAGTAGTAGTAGAGGTTAAGCATGTGTTTACAACAAAATGTATTTACCTAGTAAATCATAATAATTGTAAGTATAGAATAATTTATTTGTGAAGGCAAAACACATTGGGAAACGACGCTGCCGTAAGTAGCCTCACTGAGACACCACCCTGGTATATGGTTCAGAATAGCTACGTCCAAATCTCAGAGACATAAAACAAAGTTTATCAGCTGTGACAGGCTAAGCTATGTTGCAGTAACAAATTACCCCCAAATCTCAGTGGCATATAACAACAAGGTTTATTTCTTGTTCTAGAAGTGCTCTGGAATCCCTCAAGAACTCACACTAATGGAGTGGCCACAGTATCAAGTCTGGTCTATTGCTGTGCCAGAGGGAAAGGAGGCTCTGGAGTGCCTCACATTGGTAAGTAAAATATCCAGTCTAGAAAGACACGTGTCACTTCTCACAGTTCATTTGCCTCAATAAGTCACTTGGCCCTATTCAACCATAAGGGGGCCAGAAGATACCCTGCCATCACATGCCCAGAAGAGAGAAGAACTAGAAATATTTGGCAAAGAAATCTGACCCCCTCAACAAGAGAACCCATGTCATGATGTTGAAGCTGTATCAAACCTGAGCCCTGGGGACTTCCCTGGTGGCGTAGTGGTTAAGAATCCACCTGCCAATGTAGGGGACACGGGTTCGAGCCCTGGTCCGGGAAGATCCCATATGCTGCGGAGCAACTAAGCCCGTGCGCTACAACTACTGAGCCTGCGCACCACAACTACTGAAGCCCATGCGCCTAGAGCCCGTGCTCCACAACAAGAGAAGCCACCGCAATGAGAAGCCCGCACACCGCAATGAAGAGTAGCCCCCGTTCGCCACAACTAGAGAAAGCCCGCGCAGCAACGAAGACCCAACGCAGCCAAAAATACATAAATAAATAAATGTATTAAAAAAAAAAAAAAAAACCCGAGCCCTGGGAATCACTGTACCTTGCACCACCTCTAAGACAGTATCCAGACACAAGTGCTCATCAATCCTTTCGGGTATATTTCTCTCTGATGACTCACAGTCATGCAATATATTGTATGCAGAGATTGCATAATGAATATAAGGTAATTGGTTGGCTCAATTACGAATTCAGCAATACTTTTAAAAAGGAATCCTTCCATTTTTCCTCTTGGATTATTAAAGTAATATGTTCTCATTACAAAAAAACTTGGAAAATATGGAACACTTGGAAGAAGAGGGAGAAATCACTCATAATTTCACCTTCCAAAAATAGAGTTAATATTTTAGTGGAATTCCTTCCAAACTTTTTCTATGCATTTTTAAAAACTAGTTCGCACAGTCACCAAAACTATAACCATTTCTTCATTGGTGACTTTGTTCCAAATAGCTGATCCAATTGGCCCTAGACCAGCAGACAATTTTTTTAAAAACTGTTTCAGCTCTTTTCCTTGTAACATGGGTGTTTTAGCATGGTTATATATCACTTAAATGCAGATGGGTAACTAACAGTTGCATGTCACATTCTGTATTTTGGTGCAATGAATCCCTAGTTCTAAAACTGCTTGTTAGTCTCAGACCAGCCATGAAACAAATGAATAATTGTAATAGTTATTTTCATTTGCTTCTGGTATTTTCTCCACCCAGTTTACTTATGAAAAGGGAACAGCTTTGGAAGTTCATATTACAATGGAATTTAAGCCTCTTAAAATCATCAGGATCCTGGTTACCTTTCAAAATAATAAAAACTGCTGATGATCCAAGTGATGACTAGGTAGTCTAAGGAATAAATTGACCAAGTATGTTATAACTAGGATGATGACTTTCCCCAAGTCCAGAAAACATTTAGTTATAAATAGGATCTTTAGGTAAAAGATGATACATTGAATATTTCAGTAATATTACTCAACTTTTGCCAAGGACTCTTTTTCCTTAATATTTTATCTGACATTACATTTGATGTGTAGCTTTCTTCTTTATTTCAACCAACAAAGGAAATCACAGAAAATTTGACCAAGAATCTATACAAAGCTCTTGTAATTTTACTATACTGCAGCAATCTCTCAGCTATTTATGTTAATAAATAAAAGAATGACACGGTGGATTGTGAACTTCTTCAGGGCAAAAATCATAAATTATCCATCGTTATAGTCCTTATAACTCCTAGCATACTGCACTGTATAGAGGAAACACCCATAAACAAATAAATGTGATACAAGGTACAATTTATATGTGAAAGGTAATTGGGTTTTGGTACCTTGTTTATTTTCCTTATTGTTACTCATCTAAATCTTTGTATTCTGATATATCTCCTTATAATTTCCAAAACAGAAGTTACTGAATTAGGTCATGTGAACATTTCTTGATATGATTTGACAAGTAACTTTCCAAAATCTTTGTCTTAATTTATATACCCAACAGGGTATGAGTGCTCATTTCATTCTACCCTCACCAATGGAGTCTATTCACAATGTAAACAAACTAATTAGATCCATGGGAAATAATACCTTTTTTGTCTTCATTATTAACGAATTTGAACATTAGTAAAATATGCAGTAGGCATTTAAATTCCTTATTTTGTGAATTGACTGTTCATGTATATACTTTTCCCATTTACCTGTTTAAGGTCTTAGTGTTTCCTATTTCTAGTTTTTGTCCTCACACTGTGCAATGTAAATACTTCTATCTCAAATATGCACTTGTATACATGCATCTTTGCTGTAAGACTGTGTTTCTATAAGGGTAGTGACCCCATTTTATTTATCTGTGAGCAACACCGGACACATATTAGAGAAAATGCATACTGTTCTTCGTAGGATTATTCTTAGGATTA
Organism: Eschrichtius robustus; assembly: GCF_028021215.1. NCBI lineage: Eukaryota > Metazoa > Chordata > Mammalia > Artiodactyla > Eschrichtiidae > Eschrichtius > Eschrichtius robustus. Next base: position 63,450,596 of record NC_090825.1, read on the forward strand.
AATGAGATGACCTAAGCAAAGCATTTAACACAGTGTCTGGCACATAGCAGATGCTCAATAAATTATTTTAAGCAATCAATACAAGTTTCACCGTTGAACTAAAGCCACACAATTTCATTTCAGAATTTAGGAAAACCAAGATGAAGTATGTTTGAAAGATCAGTAACCATGCTTGTCCAAGTTGCAGATTTGGGATTTGAACGCTGATTCTCAAATCTGTCACCGCAAATTACATCAGACTTAATATTCCTGAGATACTAAAACTCTTGAAATTTTTGAAAGAGCAGTATGAATTCTGAACCGGTAAAACCTTTTGGCAACCGACGGATTCTTTTCCCCAGTCTGTAATACCCTGACCTCACACAGATGTCTCTTCTTCCCTCATTTAAATTTATAGGAAACTTGTGGTGAACACAGTAAGGCTCAAACAAGCACAAATATACATCACATGATTGACATTTACTTCTCCGGATGAGTTAGCTTGTGTTTTCATACAGGGGGGGCAGCTGTTCTCGCGGCCACTGTCAGAAAAGCAGAACTAAAGCAAGGAGAGGCAAAGGCAGAGCCCTCGGGAATGGCCAGTCGGCTGGAGGGCTTAAGGCTTGGCAGGGGGGTAGGAGCATTTTTGTTGCTGCCAGGGTGTGAGGGGGAGGGGGGCTGCGGGTGGTTGCAAAACCAGCCCTAAGCAAAAAAAGTGAGGTTTTTTTCCGGGAAGACAGCAGAGCTGGGGGGAGCAGGCCGCGTTGGCTGCCCAGCAGGCGGGTGTGTCCAGTACAGGCCGCAGGACGCAGGAGGCTGGGGGCGGGGGAAGCTGCGTCTAGGTCAGCGAAGGGCAGAGGAAGCCGGACACGGACGCAGTCGCCTCCCGATCCCGGCTCCAAGGCTTCTAGTGGGAAACCGAGTCCCGACCTACGGCCGATCTTCAGGAGCCCCAGTCACCCCAGAACCTCCTCAGGCCTTTCCGGTAAGAAGCCCGACGCCCGGGGCTTAGAACCTGCATGGCAGCGCGCAGGCGCCTCGTGAGCCGGGAGGCCGCGGACGCAGGAGGGGGTGTGTGAGGCACAGAAAGCCTTCTCTGCGCCTGCGCTATCTGCTCTCCCTAGGTCGGTGGGGGGGTAGGGGGGGCAACAAACCTTGAGCCGACATCGCGCACACCCTGGATTCCCGGCCGGGGTCGCTCTTCACTCCTTAACGCGGCGTCTCGTCAAGCCTCACAGAGCTCCGCAGGGGTGTGGGGAGGTAAGAGCCCCCTGGAACAGGCGTCTTGGCCTCTCCTCACCCCTGCTGCCCTCGGGGAGGGGGCGGGGTGACCGCTGGTCGCGCTGCCCTAGGCGCTGGGTCTGGTCCTCCTGTTCCTCCAGGGACCGAGCCTTGGGCCCCCGACCCATTCCTTTCCTGAGCCCCCTGAGCTGGCTGGGAAATAAGGACTCTCAAACCTCGCGGCTCCTCGGTAAAGCCTGTTGGGCCGGACCAGGCCAGGATGGCAATCACGGCCGCTGTTTGCCGGGTCCCACCCACCCGGGCCTCCCGGAGTGCTCGGCGCTGCCGGGGGAGCAACCCCCGGGCCGCGGCGGATGGAGGGAGAAGAGCCCCCAGGGCCGCCTGTCCCTCCAGGGAAGGGGCTGAGCCTGCAGGAGGGACTGTCGCTCCCGAGGAGTGAGTGGTAGCCTCTGCGCTGAAATGACTCTGCCCCCGCAGAGGAATCTGTCATCGCCGCCCGTGCTCTAGCAAAGTCCATTCTCGCACCGATGCATTTTCTCATCGTTTTAGACCAGAAGGACGCGCTAGTGTCCCTTCGTCTACCTTTTCTTTAGTACCTTTGCAAAATGATAAAAGATGATCTAACTTTTAAACTATAAACTTATTTGTACTACCGTGACTGCATGATATTATATTCCAGACTAAGGGAGTTCTTGTTAGTTTGACTGGTATGGAAACCAGTCCATACATTTGATAACTTAATATTTTTCCTTTAATAAAATAGGCAGTTTGTTGATCGAATTAGGTTCCTTAATTTATTATTTTGAGCTTGTCTTTTGAATTGGCACGAGTTCAGTGGTTTGATCTAGTAGAACTATATATAATTTTCCACCTAATTTCTTCCCTTTTTTCTCCTCTGGATATTAAGCCGCATGTTTAGTGTAAAAAAAATTAAATATAATAAAGAATAAGGAAAAATAATCAACTTTAATTCCACATTTAAAGGTAATCAACAATAGTTAATTTTGTCTTTTCACCTGAGTCTTTTTTTTCCCTGTGGCATTTTCTTAATTGAAATAATGAGATTTTATATACAGTTGGATTGCCTGCTTTTCTTGCTTAAAATTATATTTTAAGCATTTCCCCATGTTTTTAAAAAGCTTCATAGACATGACTTTATGATTTTTGATTACACAACTGATACATGAGCAAAGTGTCTTTTGAAACAGTTACATTACAGATAAAAATAAATTCCCTTTTAATTATCATCCCCAGTTATAATATTACATAATATGATGGTATCACAGTTTATTTAATCCAGTGGGTCTCAGGATCCCTTTATACACTTAAAAATTATCGAGGACTAGAAGAGTTTTTGTTTTCTAATGCAGTATATATATACCATTTTAGAAATTAAAACTCGGAAAATTAAAAAATTTTTTATTCATTTAGAAGTAATAAACCCATTATATATTGAATTAAATTATATTGTTTAAAGTAACTATATTTTTAAAAAAAAATTTAGTGAGAAAGATGGCATTGTTTTACATTTTTTGTAGGTCACTTTAATGTCTGGCTTTATAGGAGATGGCTAGATTCTCATATTTGCTTTGCCCTTCGGTCTGGTGCGCTACCTTGTTTAACCTGAAGCATATTAAGAAAATCCATCCTTGCACAGATTGGTATTTGGAACAGGAAGGCCCTCACCCCCCGAAAGCTCTTGGGGTCTTTAGGGGTCCTCAGACCACAGTTTTAAAAAGCTGATTTAATCATTCTTGTATTGGTGAGCTGTTAGATTCTTTGCAATTTTCACTATTACAAACATTGCAACATTGAAAGTTCTTTATAATGTGTTCTTGGGCCTAAGTACTAGTGTTTCTCTAGAAGTGGAATTGCTAGGTCATAGAGTATATACTTTAAAAAAAAAGTTTTGATAGACATAAACATCACTTATGATGCCTGCATAATTTTCTGTGTCCTAATGTCAGTGTTTAGATTGCTTCAATTAATGATTTGGCAAAATATCTTTGCATATTTTCAGTTGTTTTGGATTATTTTCTTAAATTTATGAAATGGGAATCGTTAGATAAAATGTTAGGAATCCTTTTGAATCGATTGATGCATATTATCACATTGATCCCCTGAGTGAGTATACCAGTTTATTTCCTATCAGCAGTGTCTGAGATGCTCTTTTTATCAAACACTTACCAACATTGAGTACTTTTATTATTAAAAAGATCATATTCTGATCTAGTAGGCAGTGAATGGTATGTATTCTGATTTGTGTTACTTTGGTAATGCAGGTTGTACATTGAATGTTTTTTCATAATCTTACTAGTTATCTGTTCATATTGTTTGCCCATTTATGGTCCAGTGTCCAAGTGTTTTTCTAACAGATTTGTATTACCTTTTTACATTATAAGGATACATGCTATCACTTTTTTTGAAGGAAAGGAACAAAATTATCTTTTTTCCTGTTTATAGAAGTAGTATATTTTTGTTAAAAAAATACTATAAGAACATGTAATATAGATGTTATGCTTATATAATCTCAGACACCATTATGAACAGTTTGGTGTTTGCTCCTCTGTATTTTTTTTTCTTGTGCCTTTGCTAATACTATATATTTTTTTTTTTTACAACTTATTTGTAAAAATGGATTTGTACTATGCATGAAGTTTTACAGTTTGATTTTTTTGTCTTTTAGCATTATATATTGGATATTTTTTCATGGAAGTACATAGAACTATGGGCAAAGTTTTTGCAGAGTGGCTTTAGGAACACCAGTTGTGACCTTTAGTTATCTGATGTCAGGCTCCTGTCCTCTTCTATATTCTCTTCCTAGGTGATTTCATCTATTAACAGCTATGTGCTGCCAATTCCCAAATCTTTATCTATCTCAGACTTCTCTCCTGCATTCCAGATCCTTAATTCAACTGCCTATTGGACATCTCCCCCAGGATGTTCTCAAGGTACTTCAAACACCAGTCCAAACGTGAACTCGTGTTTTCCCTCAGTCCTGCTCCTCTTTGTATTGCCTGTTATGGTCAGTGCTACCTCCGTCTACCCAGTCACTTGCGATGGCAACCTGGCAGTAATCCTAGCTTTCTCCCTTGCTTTCACTCCCCAAAGTTCCCATTCTTTAGCCGCTTTTATATCTGTTTCCTTTTCATCTGCCCTGTCTCAGTTCAGGCCCTCATCATCTCTCACCTTAACCATTTTAGGAGTCTCCTTATTATTGGTTTTGTTGTTTTCTGACAAATCTTGCATGTTGTTGCCAATTTGGTTTTACTCATGAAGAGATTTTTAAAAATCATTTTTGCAGAGTAAATATTGTAAATATTTGTTTATAAAATTATGAATACATAAATGGCCAAGTTAGTAAAGATAATACCTAAAACAAGTTATCATATGCACACATAAATAAACTTCCTTAGAATAGGGAGTATATCTTGTATTTCTTTTGTGTCTTCTGTACAAGGGTAGATTACTGGCACAATAAGTAAATCTTGATTGAAATGGGACGTATGTGCAGTTTAATAAGATTTCATGTCAAAAGATTTCAATGTCATACCTTTTACAAATTGTTAGATTATATTATTATTTATCCTACCTTGTTTTGTATCTTTTAGGTGACTCAAAGAACATAATACTTAGTAGTACATTGCTATTTAGATAGAAATACTTTTTAAGTAGATATTATTTAATAAATTCTATAATTTTTAAGAAAAATTATTGGGCTTTTTCTAATGAGAACTGTTTTCTACACCTTTGAGTTCTGTGCTTTATTTTTTAAAAATACATTTTGTATTATAGTTCCTTTATTACTTTTTGCTATTATATTTAAGGTAATGTTTATGTTTATCAAAGGGATACCTGTACATAATTTAAAGAGTCAAATAATCCTACAAGACTTATAGTGAAAAACAGTAGCCTTCTGCCCTCATCCTTCTCTCCCTGAATCCCACTCTACAGAAGCAGCTTTTCTAAGTGTTCCTCATTGGAATCACAAACACAGAAAATAACTTGAGTAACTATTTTCTCAGCTTCCCCAAGGGTGATTTATAACTATAGTAGACCCTTGTACAACACGAGTTTGAACTGCAGGTCCACTTATACTCAGATTTTTTCCAGTAGTAAATAAATACTACACGATCCTGCTTGGTTGAATCCATGGATACAGACAGGAATCTCAGATACTGAGGAACTGTGGATACAGAGGGCCGACTGTAAGTTATACAGGACTTCGTGAAGTCAGCACCCAAACCCCATTGTTCAAGGGTCAACTGCAGTAACACTTCAGATGCATAGGAGAGATGTTAATTCATTACATAAAGTGAATGCCTTAGGGGCATTAAGGCTTAATTCTCTCACAGAACCCTTACTCAGAAAGGCTGCCCCACAGGCAGCGACTATTTAACTCTTTTTCACCTCTAGGTTTTTAAATAACATGCTCTCATATACAGCTATTTCTCCTCTCTACCCCCATCCTACCATAGTTTTAGACATTATTTACCAATTTCCTATTATAGAAGATGGGAATTTATGTTTGTTACACCAGCCTCCACATTTAAATACTGCACTTCTCCCCTCCTTTATATTTGCAAATTAGTTATATGTTAATTTTTAGTTAAATTATTAGTGTTTGCATCATTTATGTAAATATTGTGTACAGCTGAGCCAGGTAGTATATTGTGATGATACTTCCTTTCATATATAATTCTGTGTTTTTCCTAGAGTTAATAATCATCTTGGTTTTTTACTATATCTTTTCATATCGTTTATTTAATCTATTAACAACCTTTCAGACAAGATGTGTAAATCTCCTTGTGGTAGATTCACACACATCAGATAATCTGTTTGTTTATTTTGCAACATCTTTCCTGTAATTGTCTGTCACCCTGCGTCCATCTTGATGGGTTGCTCTCTACGCCTGTTGTACAGCTATCTTCCTGAAGTGTCCTTTTATGATCATCTGTGAATTTCATTTTTCTCTCCCCTGTGTGGGATAACCTGTTTCCAGGATGTCAGGTCTTTTTTCTTTCTTGGTGTTGCCTTCATGTTGGCAAAGTACATCTTCTAGTAGTTTCCTGAGAAAGACTGAATGGGAGGCAAATTTTGACATACCTCCTTCATTATGTGTGTGCATGTATGTGTACATGCATTTCCTTACTTTCCAGCATTATAAGATACTCTATGCTCATCTTGTATATTTCTTGTCCCAGTCTTACAATCAGCGATTTCTCCAAGGAGCCTTGGTTCCTTTTGTTGGAGAAACCAAGATCTGGGCACTAGTGTGCTTGTTGCCACTAAGACGTCTTGCTTTTAGGCCCTTTCAGCTGATGGAGCAAGAGATATGGTTTATGCTAATATCTATAAATATTTCAAATAAAAAATTATTACAAATGTGTAACCATCTGTGTCCATATTAAGCTAAACATGAATTTATACTGATGTCTCCAACTCAAATTCATTACCACATGGATCATTCTAGCTTCCTCCCCTTGCTTATATATAACCTACCCCTCCAAAAGTGGAAACCTCACTCCCACCATCAGCCATCCATTTATTTAATTTCATTTCTAGCATATGTGTATGATGGTTTCAGAATTAACCCATACCCCCAGAAGAAACAGCTTTATCAACTAGAGTATAATGCTTGTGTTGCCTTTAGACTCCACTTATTTCCAAAGGTAGAACTTTATTTCTCCCCCTTTATTTCTCCCCCTTCAGCATGGTTGTTTTATACATTCATAATGCATTTAGACTTTTTTTTTCCACATTCTGCATTCCATCTGAGTCCCCCAACCTAATAAACATTTTAAAAAATTTGCGTACATTGAGGTTATTCTTTGTGTTATAAAGTTGTATGGGTACTGACAAATGCTTAACGTCTTGTATTCACCATTATAGTATTATACAGAATAGTTTCACCACCCTAAAAGATCCACTTTGCTTTACCTGTTCAGTCCTCCCCTACTCCAAAGCACTGGCAGTCACTGATGTGTGTACTGTCACTCTAGTTTTACCCATTCCAGAATGTCATAAAATTAGAATTGTATGGTATAGAGGTTTTTTAGACTGCTTTCTTTCACTTAGCAATACCCATTTCAGATTCATCCATCTTTTTGTGGCTTGATGGTACATTTCTTTATATCACTGAATAATATTCCATTGCATGGATGTACCAGAGTTTATTTAGCCGTTCACTTACTGAAGGACATCTTGGATGCTTCCACATTTTGGCAGTTATGAATAAAGCTGCTATAAACATTCACATCTCAGTTCTTGTGTGGATATAAATCTTTAAATCAGTAGGGTAAATACCCAGTATTATGATTGCTGGTTCATATGGTAAGACTATGTTTAGTTTTGTGAGAGACTGCCAAGGTGTCTTCCAAAGTGGCTGTACCATGTTGCATTCCTATCAGCAATAAATGAGAGTTCCTGCTGTTTGGCATCCTTGGGGCATTTGGTATTGTCAGTTTTTTGGATTTCAGCCATTGTAATAGATATGAAGTGGTATCTCATTATTTTAATCTGTAGTTCTCTAAAGATAAATGATATTGAGCATTTTATCATATGCTTATTTGCAAATTTTATATCTTTTTAAATTTTTATTTTAGAGTATAGTTGATTACCAATGTTGTGTTAGTTTCAGGTGTACAGCAGAGTGATTCAGTTATACATATACATGTATCCATTCTTTTTAAAATTCTTTTCCATTTAGGTTATTATAGAGTATTGAGCAGAGTTCCCTATGCTATACAGTAGGTCCTTGTTGGGCAAACTTTATATCTTCTTTGGAGAGGTATCTGTTCAGAACTTTTGCCCATTTTTTAATTGGATTGTTTGTTATCTAATTATTGAATTTTAAGAGTTTTTTGAGGACTTTGGATACAAGTCCTTTATCAGTTATGTGTTTTGCAAATATTATCTCCCACTCTGTGGCTTGTCTTCTCATTTTCTTAACAGTGGCTTTTTCAGAGCAGGTTTTTTTTTAACTTCAGTAAGGTCCAGCTTATCAAGTTTTTTCTTTCATGTGTCATGCCATTGGTGTTACATTTAAAAATTCATCACCAACCCAAGGTTATATAGATTTTCTCTTATGCTTTTTCAAGAAGTTTTTAGAATATTGCATTTTACATTTAGTCTCATCCATTTTATTTTTAATTTATTTCTTCTTCCAGTTTCATTGAGATAAAACTGACATACAGCACTACATAAGTTTAAGGTGTACAGCATAATGATTTGACTTACATGCATCATGAAATGATTACCAGAGTAAGTTTTGTGAACATCCTTTATCTCATATAGATACAAAATTAAAGAAAGAGAAAAAAAATTTTTTCCTTGTTATGAGAACTCTTAGGGTTTACTGTCAACAACTTTCATAGGTAACATACAGCAATGTTAATTATATTTATCATGTTGTACATTACATCCCTAGTACTTATTTATCCTATAACTGATGTTTGTACCTTTTGCTACCTTCATCCAGTTGCCCCTCCCTCCACCCCCTGCCTCTGGTAACCACAAATCTGATCTTTTTTTCTGAGTTTGTTTGTTTGCTTTTGAAGTATAAATGATCTACAATACTATGTTAGTTGCTGGTGCACAACATAGTGATTTGATATTTCTGTACATTTCAAAATGATCACCACGGTAACTCTAGTTACCATCTGTCACCATACAAAGATATTAAATAATTATTAACTGTATTCCCCACACTGTACATTTCATACCCATGACTTACTTATTTTGTAACTGGAAGTTTGTACCTCTTAGTCTCCCTCATCTATTTCTCTCCTCCCCCCGTCACCCTTCCCTCTGGCAAGGGGGCTTTGTTCTTTATATATATGACTCTTTCTCTTTTGTTGTGTTTGTTCATTTGTTTTTTAGATTGTACATATAAGTGAAATCATATAGTAATTGTCTTTCTCTGTTTGACTTATTTCACTTAGCATAATACCCTCTAGGTCCATCCATGTTGTTACAGATGGCAGTTTTGCCATTTTATTTCCATATGTCTTTGTTCTCTTTGGGTTGATCTTGTTTGGGACTCTCTGTGATTCCTTGATTCTGTGGGTTCTGAATGTCTGTTTCCTTTCCCAGGTTAGGGAAGTTTTCAGCTATTATGTCTTCAAATATGTTCTCTGCCCCTTTCTGCCGCAGACCGGCTGCAGAAAGCTAGAAGTTCCTGGCGGTGAGGGGTAAGGAACTGAAAAGCACCAGTATGGGGTCAGAAGGGCCAAGACAACTGATGGTTGCAAGGCAAGTTTATTCAAAGAGCATGAATGTATATACAGGTTTAGTACGGAACGAATATTAGACAATAAATCAGTAAACCTTGTATTTCCCCATAATTCTGTGGCCACTATCTATGCGCCACTATCATCTATGCGCCACTATCTATGCGTCAGCATGCCTTATGGGCCATTCTTTGGAGATACAGACTTCCCCCTCAGAGCAGCACGTCCTTCTTCTGGGGAACAACCAGGGGCTCTTAGATCCAGAGCAGGCACCTGGAACGAAACTGGCCGCAAGCCATTTTCCTTTTTTACGCTCAATACCGCAGCGTCAGGAGTGCATACCAAGAAAGAGACAAGCAGTTCTCCGGAAAGCAGAAAGCTGAATAAGCTTACAGCTTGGGGGCCACCACATTTCCCCCTTTTTTATTATTTTTTAAAGCTTGATAATTTAGTTTTAAGCCATGAACATCCTGACGCAAGACAGCGAAGCGCCCCATTACAAATCTAACAACACAAGGTAATAAACCGATCACCAATAAAAGTAGTACACCAATTGATATCAGGCCTGAGAGCCCTCCATGAATCCATTGTATCGGATTTAGCCCTTGTAGTTGATCTAATGATCCTTGAATCAAATTCTGGGGTCCATCTTCGTCCAGGTGGGCCTCTTGAATAGCTTGTATTTCGGCATTTAACTTTTGAATATCAAGGCTAATGTGTCCATCAGTCCATACACTTAATATACGCTTTTTTACTTTTTCCCAATCCCATTGTGAATCATTATATAAATGTTGAGTTACACAAATCCAGGTATATTTGGCGTGACAAATCAAACGCATTTTTAATTTTAAAGCCATAACTTGATCCCCTATTCCTATTAGAACATTTTTTAATTCATCTACTTCCGTTTTTAGTTGGGTATCAATATGACTTTGTAGGGCTAATGCTACACTAGTATTTTTAGATAACTGATTAACATAATGAGCCTGGTGAATAGTTTGTGAAAGAGCAGTCCCAGCAGTGGCCGCAGTAGCAGTTAAAGCTGCTAAGGCTAGGATTGCACATATTAGAACACCTATAAATCTCTATGGTCGTTTTAATGCTTCAGTCAATTCCAGCCAGGCTTTCATGCCAGTGTTATGATACCATGGTTCAGACAAATTAACAGGTAACATTATATAAGAAGGTTGCTTCATAATCATAACAGATGTAGATCCTTTAACGGGCAAAACACAACTACTAAAGATACAATTAACACAAGTAATATTATAACCTATAGGATTCATAGTGTTTTCTACAATTAAATCTCCAATCAATAAAGCATAAGGAGGAGCGACGCAAGTAATCACCGGTCTATAAGAAAAGGATAAGGCAAGTTTCCAGAATTCCCATTGCTTGTAAAAAACAAGGCTGTTATTATTAACGGGGACAGAAGAAACTAGTATGGTGGCATTATCATAATCTAAAGTACACCAGACAGAGGCTTTAGTCCATGTATCATTACAAACAGGAAAATCAAACTGCGGGAATTCAGAAGCCATAAAAGCAGGAAATTGTAGTCCTGTGACAGTCTTTACGACCGTAATTTGATGTCCAGCTAATAACGTCCCTTGATTACCTATGGTAGTTTCAATACACAAATAATGTCCAGTATCTTCAATCCTCAAGCGATATATGCATAGAGAATGATCCAACGAAGTATTAGAAGCAAGCTTAGTTACTCTAGCATTCATGTGAATGGGAACGTTATCCTTATACCAAAATACAAAGGTGGATAAATCTTCTCGTCTAGAAACAGTCTGTTTGCAAGGAAGACAAATATTAGATCCCATAGCTTTATAATTTTTACGTAAATGAGTAAAAAATTGAGAATTTACAGTGGTTTGGTAAGAAATAGCATGTTCTAAAGCAACAGCCTTAACACAACCCGAATTGGTACTCATAGGACTTAAACAAACAGGGGGAGTATTAAACCAATTAGAGTAATTAACAGAAGTATTAGTAATAGGCAAATTTCCTAGCACTCTTCCAAAAGTAGAATCATTATAGAAAATTGGAAGGTCAGCTTCAGACCATGTAACAGGTTGTAATAAAGGAGGATCGGGTACATAAGCCCAATAAGATTTAGCCTCTATAGGTGGGGCTGCCAATACAGCTATCATGGCTAAAAAAAAGGTAAGAGGAGAGCGAGGATGAGCACTCTCCTCCATAATCCTACGTGCTTGAAATACTAAACATTGCAATTGATACCAAGTAATTTGATTTCGATCTCCCCTCGCCTCCCTGACAAGTTGTCTCCTACTCCGTCGCCGCATTCTTCTCGTCCGCCGGGGGAACCGGTTGGGGTGTGCTGTGGTCGATTGCGAGAGCCTCAGGCGACGCATTCTTCGAGTCAGGGTGTTTATTGGTGATGGCATGATAATGTCGAACCAAGCGCTCCGGGAGCCATCGCGGAGAGTCTGCCTCCCTAGGGAAAACACAAACATGGCCTCGGCCCCATACTAAAACAGGGTCTGGTCCATGCCAAAGGTTAGTCATGGGATCTTTCCATTTAACAAGCGCTTTTTCAGGAGGGGTTCCAGAAAGACCTGTAAACAATCGTGCATAAGGCGTGTGACTAAATGCATCTAAAATTAAAAAATTTAAAATAAATAAAGCATGATTAAGCATAATCTGAGGAGATCTATCATATTCCCCCTTTTTTATTTTTTGTAATGTAATTTTTAATTGTTGGTTGGCACGTTCTACAATACCTTGACCCTGAGGATTGTAGGGAATGCCTGTTTTATGTGAAATATGGAAAGTTGCACAAAAATTGGCAAAAGCTTTACTCGTATATCCTGGAGCATTGTCTGTTTTTAAAGCTTTAGGAATTCCCGTAGATGCAAAACAATGAAATAAATGAGTAATTACATATTTAGTAGATTCCCCAGCCAAAGGCGTAGCACATATAAAATTAGAGTAAGTATCAACAGTTACATGAACAAATTGTAATTTACCAAAAAAGGGAATATGAGTAACATCCATTTGCCAAAGATGATGAGGGAGTAAACCCCGAGGATTGACTCCAAATTGTGGAACAGGAAGGTGGGGTAAACATTTAGAGCAGGACTTAACAATGTATCGGGCTGTTTCTCTAGAAATAGAGAATTGTTTTTGAAGCATAGCAGCAGATTGATGATGTAAATTATGTGATTGAGTAGCAAGATCCTGAGGTTGAGATAAACTTAAGGCTATAATCTTTGTATTTTCGTCAGCCAATTGATTTCCCAAAGACAATGGGCCAGGGAGACCTGAATGGGCTCGAATATGTAATATGGCTACAGGAAAGTCATGCTGACGAATAATCTTTTGTAGTTGAAAGAAAGTCTGAAACAATTGAGAATCAACAGTATTGCCAATTATAGCGGTTTCTATGTTACGCAAAATAGTAACCAAATAATGGCTATCCGTATAGAGATTAAAAGAACAATGTGAAAAGATTTGAAAAGCCAAGGAAATCGCATGTAATTCAACTCGTTGGGCAGAGGTATGATCTGTTTGTTCTTTATGAAGTAAGTCATCAGAAATAACAACAGCGATGCCATTGGCAGAACCATCAGTAAAAACATTTGGGGCATTGAGAATAGGAGTTGAACAGATAGTTTTAGGAAAAATAAATAGATGTTGAGTAGCAAAATGAAGGAGCTTATTAGAAGGATAATGATTATCAATAATTCCTGAATATCCAGCAAAAGCAAGAGCCCAAAAATCAGAGACAAATAATAGCCAAGAATATTGATAAGTAGTATAAGGTATAATAATAAAATTTGGTTCATATCCTACCAACTGAATATTTCTTCTACGACCCAATTGAACAAGGGTTGCTATTAACTCATAATAAGGTGTAATGACTTTATTAGGCGTATTTTTCATATGAATCCATTCAAGAATTCCTGTTTCTTGCCATAATAAGGCGGTAGGGGTATGTGACGTAGCACAGATTATTAATAGTATAGGTAAAGAAGGCTCAATTCTAGTTAGCTGAGCAGATTGTATTGCTTTGTTTACAAGCTTGAGTGCTTGTTGAGCTTCAGAAGTTAAAATACGAGGGGAAGAAGGATTAGGACTTCCCTTTAGGATATTAAAAAGAGGCTGTAACTGACCCGTAGTTAATTTTAAAGAAGGTCGCAGCCAATTAATATCTCCTAATAACTTTTGAAAATCATTTGAAGTTTTAAGAACGTCAGTCCGTATCTCTATCTTCTGAGGTGTAATATTATAATTTGTGATATACTTACCAAGATATGAGAAAGGTGGGTTCATCTGTACTTTGTCAGCAGCAATGACTAGTCCTGATCGTGACAAATGACTTTGAAGGGAATTATAAGCCTTAAGTAAAATATGTTTATCAGAATAAGCAAGTAATAAGTCATCCATATAATGAATAAAATATATCTGAGGGAACTGTTTACGAACAGGGGCAATAACTTGAGCTACAAACTGTTGACATAAAGTAGGACTATTAGCCATACCCTGAGGCCGCATTTTCCATTGATAACGTTGCATAGGTTCTATAAAATTTAAAGAGGGTAAGCTAAAAGCAAATCGCAACTTATCAGCCGGAAATAGAGGAATAGTAAAAAAGCAATCCTTAAGATCAATAATAATAATCATATAATTTTTAGGTATGGCTGCAGGAGAAGGCAAACCTGGTTGCAGAGCTCCCATAATTACCATAGTTTGATTAACAGCACGTAAATCTTGCAATAAACGATATTTTCCCGATTTTTTCTTTATAACAAATATAGGAGTATTCCAAGGGCTATTAGACTTTTCTAGTCTGCCCAAAGCAAGCTGTTCATTAATTATATTATGGGCCGCCATTAATTTCTCCTTAGAAAGGGGCCATTGGTCCACCCAGACAGGATTATCAGAAATCCAAGTTATAGGGTCAGCATGTGGTGGAGGAGAATCCAAGGCCCCTAGAAAAAACCCAAGCCTGTTTTATCCCGTTTATTATCAGTCTGTAAGGGTAATTTATTTCCCTGTTGATTTTTTCCCAAACCATTCCTAGGATCATACCCTTGATTTAACAATATATTAGTTACAGTAGGGTTGGTACTAAGCAATAGGATTCCCATTTGTTGTAATATATCTCTTCCCCAAAGGTTAACTGGCAATCCGGGCAATACGTAGGGTTTGAATATTCCTTGATTACCTTCAGCATCCTGCCAATGTAGGTATTGTGAACTTTGTTGTGGAGAATTAGATTGGCCAATACCTTGCAACTGTGTAATGGTTTGGTGCACGGGCCAATTTTTTGGCCAATGTATAAACGAAATAACAGAAACATCAGCACCAGTATCTAATAACCCAGAAAAAGGCCTTCCATTTATTTGTAATACCAATTGTGGTCTTTCCCTACCAATTTGTTGAATCCAATAAACTGCATCAGAGGAACCGAAAGCCCCAGTTCCTCTTTTGTTATGTTGTAAAATTTTTCCTTCTGGTATATATGGAATTAATAGAAGCTGAGCTATTCGCATACCGGGCGTGATAAGAAAAGATCCTTTTGATGTTTGAACCATAACCTTTAATTCCCCTTCATAATCAGCATCAATCACCCCAGGAGTAATAGTTAAGCCTTTCATAGACATACTACTTCTTCCAAGGATTATACCAACCGTTCCCTGGGGTAAAGGCCCAAAAGTTCCCGTAGGAAGGGCTTGGGGTCCCATATCCGAGGTTAATAAGAATTGGGTGGAGGCACAGAGGTCCAGTCCTGCACTATTTGGCGTGGCCCTTTGAAGGGAGGAGATTCCATTCCCTGAGGAACAAAGGTCTGAGCTGGAGACGGTGGAGCAGGTTGTGGGGGGATTATTGACATTGCTCCAATTGTTTGATGGGGCCGGAGCAGGCCCCTCTGGAAGTTTCCCGACAAGGGAGTTCCATCTTTATGAGTCACTGATCGACATTCTTTAGCCCAATGCCGTCCTCTTTGGCATCGGGGACAAATTGTGGGAGGAGGAGATTTACCTTGAGGCACAGAATTTACGACAGGCATATTAGGAGTATCAACAGTACAATTTTTTGCAAAATGACTTGGCTTCCCACATTTAAAACAGTTTTTACTTTTAGCATTTGGCCCAAATCCTGCCTTAGTTAGGGCTGCAGCTATAGCTGCTCCCTGTAAGTAAGATGATCCAATATCAGAACAAACTCGAATATAATCCTCTAAATTTCCTTTCCTTTTCCATGGACGTATAGCTGCTTGACAAATATTATTAGCATTTTCCAAAGCCAATTGTTTGACGATAATTGCTCCAGAAGGACCATCAGAAATAATTCTATTAACAGCCTGTAATAATCTATCCACAAAATCAGCATAAGGTTCATCTGCCCCTTGCCTTATTTTAGCAAGGTCTTCAGTCCTAGTGGAGGCAGGTAAATGTTTCCATGCATGTAGAGCTATATGATTGATCTGAGCATAAGCCACAAAAGGGAAAGCTAATTGATCCTGTAATAACTGATGTTGTCCTTCCCCAATCAACATCTCATAATTTACTAGCACATTATGTGCAGTATTTCTTTCAGCTTGTTCAGCAGCCTTTTCATAATATTCTGATTTCCAAAGTAAATAGTCGCCACCAGTGAGACAAGCACGAGCAATAGATTTCCAGTCTGCTGGAGGCAATGCTTCTGTTGCAATAGTATCCAACATAGTAATAGTGAAAGGGGCTATAGGCCCATATTGTGCACAGGCTGCTTTTAAATCTTTCAAAACCTTGAAGGAGAGAGGCTGATATTCCCGATTATTTTGTTGTGGATTTTGAGGATTGGGTCGTTCCACCACCGGGCAGCAGAATAAAGGATCCTCCCCTCTATTAAGAGCTCCCCGTACTGCTTGTTGTAAAGGACTAAGCTTAGGAGGGATAGGGACAGAGACATGTAATTGCTGTAACCGCGGAAGAATATTTTCATCAGGATATTTTTCAGCCTCATATTTGGCTTCTTCATCCGCTAGATCAAAAGAAAAGTCATCATCATCAAGTGAATTAACACTCTTTATCCTCGGTGGCAACGGAGGAGCAGTAGCTACTGCAGCAATATGTTCTACAGATTTAGCTGTTAATTTTGGAACTGAATCATAAATTGGATTAAAACAATCTCTTATTAAATTCCACAAGCTAAAAATGGAAACTGAAACAGAAGATGGTCCATGTACTTCATGATATTTAGATAACTCATCTCCTACACGAGTCCAAATTGCTAAGTCCACTGATCCTCCTTCAGGGAACCAAGGACAAGCATCATATACTAATTGCAAAAATTCCAGAAGTTGTGAGGTAGTTACCTTAGTTCCACGGGCTTATAACATTGAAAGCAAAACCTGAGCAAATAAATCACGCTCCTTAGAGCCCTTTTGTCCCATATTATTTTACTTCTGACTCTTTCTCGAGTTACCGTCCTAAAAACGAAATTATTTCTTGTGGCCACACTATCTCACTCGAGAGTTCTACTTACCTGAAATCTTCCGAAATGCCTCACGCACTCAGGTCCCTGTTCGGGCGCCGCTTGCCGCAGACCGGCTGCAGAAAGCTAGAAGTTCCTGGCGGTGAGGGGTAAGGAACTGAAAAGCACCAGTATGGGGTCAGAAGGGCCAAGACAACTGATGGTTGCAAGGCAAGTTTATTCAAAGAGCATGAATGTATATATAGGTTTAGTACGGAACGAATATTAGACAATAAATCAGTAAACCTTGTATTTCCACATAATTCTGTGGCCACTATCTATGCGCCACTATCTATGCGTCAGCATGCCTTATGGGCCATTCTTTGGAGATACAGACTTCCCCCTCAGAGCAGCACGTCCTTCTTCTGGGGAACAACCAGGGGCTCTTAGATCCAGAGCAGGCACCTGGAACGAAACTGGCCGCAAGCCATTTTCCTTTTTTACGCTCAATACCGCAGCGTCAGGAGTGCATACCAAGAAAGAGACAAGCAGTTCTCCGGAAAGCAGAAAGCTGAATAAGCTTACAGCTTGGGGGCCACCACACCTTTCTCTCTCTCTTCTCCTTCTGGAACTCCTATAATGCAAAGTTAGTGCACTTGATGTTGTCTCAGAGGTCTCTTAAGCGGTCCTCTTTTTTTTTTTTAATTATTTTTTTCTTTTCCTGTTCAGCTTGAGTGATTTCTACTACTCTGTCTTCTAGTTCGCAGTTCGCTGATCTGTTCCTCTGTATCATCTAGTCTACTGCTGATTCCTTCTAGAGTATTTTTTGTCTTTCATTTATTGTATTCTTCAACTCTGTTTGGTTCTTTATATTTTCTGATTCTTTGTTGGAAACTTCTAACTTCTCACTGTGTTCATCCATTCTTTTCCTGAGTTCTTTGAGCATTTTTATGATCATTACCTTGAACTCTTTATCAAGTGGATTGCTTATATCCACTTAGTTCTTCTTCTGGGGTTTTATCTCGTTCCTTCATTTGGAACATATTCCTCTGTTGCCTCATTTGCCTAATTCTCTGTCTTTATTTCTGTGTATTTGGTAGGTTGGGTATGCTTCCTGATATTGGAGAAATGACCTTATGTAGAAGATGTCCTATGATGCCCAGCAGCATATTCCCCTCTCATCCCGAGACCTATCTGCTCTAGGGAGTGCCCTTTAGGTGGACTGCATGGGCCCTTCCGTTTTGTTGGGGTGACTGCAGTGGGCATCCTGGTAGGTGTGGCTGACCCCTTGTCTGGTTTGGTTGCCAGGCCCTGAGTAGTGTGAAGACTCCTGGCTGCTGGTGGCAGGGCCAGGTCCTGACATGGCTGGCTGCATGGCCTGTGGTGTCCCAGTCCTGATGCTAGACTGCTGGTGGGCAGGGCTGGGTCATGAGGTGGTTGGGCCAGGACTAGTGCTGGCCATTAGTGGGCGGAGCCATGTCCTAAGGCTGGTGTTGGCCTCTTGCTGGGCAGGGCTGGTTCCTGACATGGTTGGCTGTGAGGTCTGGGATGTCTTGGAGCTGATGCTGGCCTGCTCTTGGTTAGGTCCAGATCCCGTGGCTGATAAGCCAGAGGGAGGATTCCAAACTGGCGCTTGTCATCACCAGTGTCCTTATGGTAGAATGAGCTCCCCAAAATGACTGCTGCCAGCATCTGTGTCCCCAGGGTAAGTCCCAGTTGCCTCCTGCCTCTCCAGGAGTCTCTCTAAGATCAGCAAGTGGGTCTGACCAAATCTCCTTTCAAATTACTGCTTCTGCCCTGGATCTCAGAGCATGTGTGATTTGGTGTGCACACTTTAAGAGTGAAGGCTCTATTTCCCCCAGCCCTCTGGCTATTCTGAATGTAAGCCCAAAGCCTAATGTTTTAGGAGGCTCATTCTCCTGGTGTAGGACCCCTAGGCTGGGGAACCTGATATGGAGCTCAGGCCCCTTGTTCCTTGGGGAGAACCTCTGCAATTGTAATTATCCTGCTGCTTATGGATCACCCACCCAATGGTATGTGTCTTGACTGTACCATGTCTCCACCTCTCCTACCCATCTTGTTGGGGTTCCTTCTTTATATTAAGTTGTAGAAGATCTTTTCTGCTAGTTCTCATCAATAGTTGCTCTTTAAGTAGTAATTTTGGTGTGCCCATGGGAGGAGGTGAGCTCAAGGTCTTCCTATTCCTCTGTCTTAGCCACTCCCCCTCTGTTATCCATTTAAAATACATTCTTATGTAAGGTGTAATTCTTGCAGTATTTCATACTTTTCATTATTATTATATTTGTTATGGTGATCTGGGATCAGTGATCTTTGATGTTACTACTATAACTTGCTGAGGGCCTAGATGACGGTTAGCATTTTTAGCATAAAGAATTTTTTAATTGAGGTGTGTACACTGGTTTTTTATACATAATAGTATTGCACACAATAAACTACAGTATAGTGTAAATCTTTAAATCATTTGGACAAATACCATATAATACCATATAATTTTTATATGCACTGGGAAACCAAGAAATTTGTGCAGCTCACTTTATTGTGATATTCACTTTATTGCAGTGGTCTGGAACCAAATCTACAATATCTTCAAGGTATCCCAAGGTATACAGGGATACCTTGAAGATATTGTGTTGGCTGTTATATAGGTCCTTTGCCTTTCCATATACACTTTAGAATGAGTTTCCTGAGTTCTACAAAATAGCTTACTGGGATTTT
Organism: Eschrichtius robustus; assembly: GCF_028021215.1. Classification (NCBI taxonomy): domain Eukaryota; kingdom Metazoa; phylum Chordata; class Mammalia; order Artiodactyla; family Eschrichtiidae; genus Eschrichtius; species Eschrichtius robustus. The sequence continues at coordinate 63,470,218 of NC_090825.1, forward strand.
GATTGGGAATGCACTGAATCTACAGATCAGGTTGGAAGAACTGACATCTTAACAATATTGTCTCCTTGTCCATGAACATGGACTATATCACCATTTATTTAGATCTTCTTTGATTTTTTGTCAGCATTTTGTAGTTTTCCACATATAGGTCCTGTATATATTTTATACTTATATCTAAGCATTTAATTTTTGAGGTATATTGTAAATGCTCTTTTTTAAAATTTCAAATTCCAACTGTTCCTTGCTCATATAGGAAGCATTTGACTTTTGTATATTAACCCTGTATCCTGCATCCTTGCTATTACACTCACTTTTCCATATTGGGGGTCAGTTTGGGGGGACTTTCTACATTGAAAATCATGTCATCACAAATAAAGACATTTTTATGTCTTCCTTTCCAAACAGTGTACCTTTTATTTCCTTTTCTTATTACACTAGTGAGGGTTTCCGTACTATGTGCAATAGGAGTGGTGAGAGAAGACATCCTTTCCTTGATCCCAGTCTTTGGGGGTAGGGCATCTAGTTTCTCATCACTAAGTATATTGTGTAATGGTAGCTGTAGGTATTTTGTAGATATTCTTCATCAAACTGAAGAAGTTCCCCTCTACTCATAATTTGCTGAGAGCTTTTATCATGAAGAAGTATTGGGTCTTGTCAAATGCTTTTTCTTTTGCATCAGTTCATATGATTATATGATAATTTTTCTTTAGTCTGTTGATGTGGTATATTATATTGATTAATCTTCAAATGTTGAACCCACCTTGCATACCTGAATAAATCCCACTTGGTTGTTGTGTATAATTTTGTTTATACATCACTGGATTCAATTTGCTAATATTTTATTGTGGATTTTTACTTCTGTGTTCATAAGTTACACTGGTCTGTAGTTTTTCTTTCTTGTAATGTCTTTATCTGGTTTTGGTATTAGAGTAATGCTGGTCTTATAGAATGAGTTAGGAAGTGTTCCCTGTGCTTCTTTTTTCTGGAGGAGACTGTGGAAGATTTGGATCATTTCTTCATTAAATATTTGGTAAAATTCACCAGTGGAGCTATCTAGACCTGATCACTTTTTTTGTGGAAGGTTATTAACTATTGATTCAGTTTCGTTAATATATATAGGACTGTTCAGGTTGTCTGTTTTTCCTTGTGTGAATTTTGGTAGTTTGTGTTTTTCAAGGAATTGGTCCATTTCATCAAAATGATAAAGTTTGGGGGCATAGAATTGTTCATAATATTGCTTTATTTTCCTTTAAGTGTCCATGGTATCAGTAGTTATGACCCCTCTTTCATTTCTGATATTGGTAATTTGTATCTCTCTTTTTTTTAAATTAGCCTAGTTTATCAATTTTACTTTTTTCAAAGAAAGAGTTTTTGGTTTCAGTGGTTTTTCTCCATTTCTCTATTTTCCTGTTTTTAATTTCATTGATTTCTGCTCTAATCTTTGTTACCTTTCCTTCTACCTACTTTGGGCTTAAATTGCTCTTTTTCTAATTTCCCAAGGTGGAAGCTTAGATTATGGATTCTTAGATCTTTCTTTTTTAATATATGCACTTAATGCTATAAGTGCCCCTTTAAGCACAGCTTTTACTACATTCTGTAAGCCTCACTTGAATTTTAAGATTTGTGTTATCAATTTTCATGATCACTTTTTTCTTCACATGTTCTTTACGTATGGCTTCCTGTTGCTGTTTCATAGTTGCATTGCTTTTTTTTTCTGAGAATATTAGTTTCTTTTAAGTTTTCTTCTTCCTATATTGTCTCTTCCTCCAAGTTCCTTTTATTTGTTTTGGTGTCTATGTTTTCATGTACTTTTGTATATGTATGGTATAAATAAAATTTAAAAATGGAAATAAAAGAAGTAATATGCTTTAATGAATAGGATGGCATACCATTGTTAATGAGAATTGTTCTGAAGTTTACCTTGTGCTAGCATAATTATTGTTTCTTTGAAGATGCCATTTTCTGTCTGACTGTTCTATCTTGGAGTTCAAAAGTTTCACTATAGAGTATCTAACTGTGGATTTCTCTTTACAGTTGACCATTGAACCATGTGAGGGTTGGGTTGCCGATTCTCTGCAAGTCAAAAATTCACATATAACCTATAGTCAGCCCTCCGTTTCCATGGTTCCTCCATATCCATGATTCAACCAACTCTGTGGAGTATTGCAGTACTTACTATTGAAAAAAATCTGCATATAAGTGAGCTGTGCAGTTCAAAGCCATGTAGTTCAAGGGTCAACTGTATTTATATTGCTTGGTAATGGGTTACCTATATCTGTTGTGTTTTTCATCAGTTCTGGAATTCCTGGCATTATCTTTTCAAGCATACTTGTTCCATGCTCTGTTCTCCTTATGGGGCTCCATTCTCATTCTGTCATCCATGTTTTTTAACTTCTTTTTTCATATTTTCTTCTTCCTCATCTCTCTGGGCTACATTTTAGGTTATTTCTTCAGATAGGTCTTCCTGTTTGTTCAATTCTCTTAAGCTCTGTCTACTCTTTTTTAACCCATCTTTAAAGTATCTCTCATTTTTTCTGAGCCTCATGTGTCCTCAGTTCATGGTGACCATCATAAGTGCCTCTAGTAAAGCCCTCTCAGTAGTTTATTGTCTTTTATCCTTCATTTCCCACTCCTATTCCTTACTCAGGGCACCATTCAAATGTGTTTAATAATCTATATCTTTTTGTTTGTATATTATTGCAAAATTTGTATTGTTTTATTGTGTTTTACAAAAGTAACAGTTTGTAACAGACTGGAAGTTTAAAAAAAAGTCATTCACTATCAACTGTTTAAGGAACATTGCTGAAAAGTGTTCCCCCTTCTGGATTTAGCTGATTGCTTTCTTTTGATATCATTTAACTTGTCCCTGTATCCTTGAGTTTCCTGTAAATATGCAGTTAGTACTAAAAACTTGATTAGATTTGGATTCAGGTTTTTTGGTTTTTTTGTGGTTTTTTTTGTTTGTTTCTTTGGGCAGTAATATTTTGTATGTGATTCTATGTCTTCCACATTAATTGATGGTGAAATTGGTCACTGGATTTAGATGTGTTGGCCTGATCCCACCATTATAAAGTTCCCCTCCAACCTTTCATCTAACAGTTTTAACATCCATTGATAGCCATTGCCTAGTCTATTTATTGCTTTAGGGACTATGAAGAAATGATTTAAAAATGTTTAATATCTTTCTGCATTTAGCAACTGGAATTCTTATCTAAAGAACTCTTCCTCAGCAACTGTTTTCTTATCCTAAAGTACATTTTGTAAATAAAGGGCAGGATAAATTCTTAGTTCTTTTCTCTTAGTATATCAATTTTCAGAGTAAAGGGTTACTGCCCTAGCAACCCTCTAATGAGTGGTGGTTTTTGTTTTTGTTTTTAGTATCATTATGATCTCTTGGTTTGTTTTTTTTTTTAATCCATTTGATTTGTGGTCCGTCCTTTGTAGTCTTCATTTATTTGAGGTTCATTTGTCCCATTTAAGCCAGTGATACTTAGCTCCTGTATCCTTTTAATATTGTCCCATTAGTCATTGATAGATTCCTTCAAGGTGTCTCAGGCTTATTTGATGGAGCTCCTGCCACAGATCAGAGGTTCACCTACTTTATTCATAAAACTAACTTTTAGTTTTCTTGTACCTCTCTCATATGCTTGTTTTCTATTTCTTTAATTTCTGCTGTTAGCTTACTTGTTTTCATTCTTTTTTTTCTAGTATAAGCATCTAAGTCTCTAGGTATCTGTCTTTAAGTATTCACTTTTGCTGAATCTCACAAGTTTTTACATGCAGTATTTTTATTTGTGTGTAGTATATTTTATATTATTTGATACGTGGTACTTACAACTATTTATAGCTTTCAACTATGCATTCTTTGACCCATGAGTTATTTAGATAAGTGTTTTAAATTTTAAATAGTTTACGTATGCATGTTATGTTGTTAGAGTTTGTTTTCATGTCATTTTTGTATATATAGAGGAATTTCCCCAACTAAATAACAGATTCTTCAAAGCAATACTCTTAAATTTTATTTGTGTCTATTCCCTGGCTGTGTTTCTTGTTATGCAGTACATGGTATAATATTTATATGTCAGAGAATTAAATGAACTATCATACTTCGTATTTTCTAGGCACACAAGAATTAAATTCTGAGTAAGTCTACAAGTAGGATGGACAGTTATTTTAAAGCAGCAGTCAGTGACTTGGACAAACTCCTTGATGATTTTGAACAGAATCCAGGTTTGTCAATTTTTCATTTTTACCATTAATGTAATTTTAAAATGTCCATAATTAGTACTCTTAGCAGAACTTGGTTTCAGTTTTGGTCACATGGTTATCTTCTGTAAAACATTCACTTATTATAATGAATTAGTGTATCCTTATACTGCATAGAACCAATAGCCAGAAATAGAAGTAAGAAAGGTAGAAGTTTCTCTCCAGATACACATTTAGGTAAAAGAAAGACCTTTAAAAACAACATACGAACCAGCTGAAAGCAACCTGAAAGTTCTATATTAATTGGTATTTCATTACTATGAAAGATAGTATTTTCCTCATCTTAGGATGAAGACTAGGAAACTGGAGGGCAGAACAAAGAAGTTAGATTGTTTTTCAGCTCTTCCTTAGTCTGGTTTTTATAGTGCAACTGAGTTATTTTGAGTAGAATTTCTATCATATTATGACATCTACATTAAAAAGTAAAAACCCCAAGTAGTTTAAATCCAAGTGAAAATAATTTTGGAGGTTATTACTATTTTGCAGGAGAGTAATATATTTCTGGTCTAAAAAAAAGTTTAGAAGTCATAGAAACCATAACATCTTTGTAATAATTTTGATTTGGGTCTCCTGACTAACATTATATTTCTATTTTAATTAGATGAACAAGATTATCTCCAAGATGCACAAAATTCATATGATTCTAACCACTATTCAGTCTCTTCAGAGTTGGCTTCCTCACAGCTAACTTCACTGCTACCAAAGGATCAACAATGCATTAATTGTTGTGCCTCATCAGAAACAGGCTATGAAACAAATCAAATTGCCCTGAATGAAAAAACACTTGAGGGACTAACTTCTATACAAAACGAAAAAAATGTAACAGGACTTGATCTCCTTTCTTCTGTGGATGGTGGCACTTCAGATGAAATCCAGCCTCTATATGTGGGACGATGTAGTAAACCTGTCTGTGATCTGATAAGTGACATGGGTAACTTAGTTCATGTAACTAATAGTGAAGAAGATATTAAAAAATTATTGCCAGATGATTTTAAGTCTAGTGCAGATTCCTTGATTGGATTGGATTTATCTTCAGTGTCAGAAACTTTCTGTGTTTCTTCAACAGACCGTGGTAATAATACAGTCAGAGAGGAACAGAATGATGTCAGTTCTGAATTACAAAACAGAGAAATCAGTGGAACTAAAGAATTTGGTATAAAAGTAGATACGACACTTTCAGATTCGTGTAATTACAGCGGAAAAGATAATTTAGAGGATAAAAAGATCTCTAATCAGTTAGAGACAGTTGTTGATTTTAACATGCCATCTGCTTTGACTCAACAAAGTTCCAAAATGTTTGATGCCAAAGACCACCTACAGTACAAGAACCAGCCATGTGAATTAGTAAAAGCTGATGGCTGTTTGGTAAAAGAGGAGGTAGATGTGCCAGTCATAGCTGCCCCAGAATGTTTAAAAGAAGGAGGCAGCACGAGTGCTTTGTCTTGCAGTCTTCCAAAAAATGGAGGTTTATGCTTAAATGATTCAAATTTAAGGGATGAAAATTTCAAGTTACCTGACTTTTCCTTTCAGGAAGGTAGGACTGCTATATTTATAAAACAATCTGCAAAAGAAGACTCAAGAAATCTAGATCTTAAAGATAATAAAGATGAAATCCAAGATTCTGCTTCAACTTTACATGTTTCAAGTGAAAATACATATTCCTCATTGTCCTGTCTTCCAGTATCTGGGTCTTTGTGTGGATCATTCATTGAAAATAAAGCTCATGGTGATTGTTTACCCCAGAATGAATATAAAGATAATATAAAAGATTCAGTGACTGTGCATGAAGAAATACAGAAGAATATGACTTCAGGTGGGGAACCTTTGAAGGAGACTGATCTTTTGATACAGGAAAAATGTAAAAACATACCTCATCAGCCATTAATTGAAAAGATGGGAGATAGAAAGGTAGATTCTAACCAGATGGTAGTTAGAGTTGAGTCTTTGGATTACCCTGATAACACCAGTTCTTCTACAGCTGCAGAATCTCAAATAGAGCTTTCTGGTGCTAATGCCCCAGAATCTCCTGATTGTTGTGAAGGTTTCACTTTTTCAAACAATGATATCAATGGACAAGACTTGGATTACTTTAATATTGATGAAGGCATGAAAAGTGGTACACCAATTAGTGATGCTGAACTTGATGCCTTTCTAACTGAACAGTATCTTCAGCCTAGTAACATAAAATCATTTGAAGAAAATGTAAGTGACTCAAAATCTCAGATGAATCAGATAGATATGAAAGGCCTAGATGATGGAAATGTCGATAATATATATTTCAATGCTGAAGCAGGAGCTACTGGGGAAAGTCCTGGTATTAATATGATTTGCGAAACGGTTGATAAACAGAATACAGCAGAAAATGGTAGCCTTTCTTTAGGGGAAAAAAGTACAATTCCTGTTGAACAAGTGTTATCTAGCAGTAAGTCTGAGATTACAAATGAATTATCAGTCTCTGATAGTAACAGTCAATCTGTTCATGTTGGAGGCGCCAGACCTAAGCAACTGTTTAGTGTTCCATCAAGAACAAGGAGTTCAAAGGAACCAAATAAGCTGGATGTTCCAAATATGCCTGAAAGTGAACTCAGAGTAGCAAATACCATTGTTCCAACCACCTGTGCTATAGATTCTGTGACTGATCCTCAGGTTAGCTTCAATTCTAATTACATTGATATAGAAAGTAATTTTGAAGGTGGATCCAGTTTTGTAACTGCAAATGAAGAATCTCTGCCTGCAAACACTTGCAAAGAAGGTCTTGTTTTGGGCCAGAAACAACCTACTTGGGTTCCTGATTCAGAAGCTCCAAATTGTATGAACTGCCAAGTCAAATTTACTTTTACGAAACGGCGACATCACTGCCGAGCATGTGGAAAAGTAAGCTATACAAATCTTTGTCTTTTATTCTTTTGAGACATTTTAAATGAAATTTAATGTGACAAAAAGCTGATTAAGAGATGATTACAAGATTCAGTTAGTTTAAAATCATCGTTTTTCACCTACGTGGAAGTGTATAAAGCACTGTCATTTTACAGATTGCTTGAGGTTTGAATAAATGTCACATTGTCATGGGTATTACATACTGGGAAATGAGGAACACTAATTTTTGTGAAATCTAAGAATACGTTTCATTCTCTCTCTAACATGAACACGTCAGATGTACGGAATTCAGTCAGCTTCCAGTTTATCCTTGAATACTTAATTTCAAGACTACTCTGCAGCTAGTGTTACGCTCGATACTTGAGGTAAACACTGAGAAAACAAGCAGATTGGCTTGCACAAGGTTCAGAACACTGAAGCTGTGACCTCATTTGTGTTCTAACTATCTTAATAGTCTATGGACTCTTAAGAGTTGCCTCTAGAAATAACATTGCATTTTTTTCAGCATTTTCCAGTAGTATGTTAGTCTCAGATCAACCCTACTCTCTTTTAGAAAAATAACATTCTACTTGTTTTTCTTTTTTTTTTAATTGAGTATAGTTGATTTACAATATTATGAAAGTTTCAGGTATCGAACATAGTGATTCACAATTTTTAAAGATTATACTCCGTTTGTAGTTATAAAATACTGCCTATATTCCCTGTGCTGTACAATATATCCTTGTAGCTTATTTATTTTATATTTAGTAGTTTGTACCTTTTAATCCTCTACCCCTATCTTGCCATTCCCCACTTTCCTCCTCCCGATGGTAACCACTAGTTTGTTCTCTATATCTGTGAGTCTGTTTCTTTTTTGAATAACATTCTCCTTTTAAAAGTTGTAAAGGAGGGGGACTTCCCTGGCGGTCCAGTGGTTAAGACTTTGTGCTTCCACTGCAGGGTGCACAGGTTCGATCCCTGGTCGGGGAACTAATAAGGTGCCGCATGCAGCGTAGCGCGGCCAAAAAGTTAAAAAAAAAAAAAAGTTGTAAAGGACCACAGAAAGCTTTTTAAGTTATGAACTTATTCATTAAGAAAGTTTTTGTTCCCTTCCAATTAACATAATTGATTTAAAGGAATTCTCATCAGAGATACAATTTTAAATTACAGAAACCTCATTTAAGTAAAATAATAAAAATAAAAAGAATCATTTAATAATTACCTATGATTATGGTGATTAGAAAACTTGTTTATGTAATCAGAAAAATGGTTTTTGGTTAGAGTTCGGGTCTCTCCTCCTCCTGCCTCCAGTCGGTATAAACATGCTTGAAACAAAATCACATTTGATATTTTGTCCTTTATAGGTATTTTGCGGTGTCTGTTGTAATAGGAAGTGTAAATTGCAGTATCTAGAAAAGGAAGCAAGAGTATGTGTAGTCTGCTATGAGACTATTAGTAAAGGTGAGTATTAACCTGACATATCTTCTTCCAGTAATTGAATATATCTTAAAAACAACTGGATTGTGACAAAGATAAACTTCTTTATTTTCTTAAGGCAAGGACCTAGTGTTGACTTATCTGGCTTAGGTGGGACATCCCAAGGCTTGGTTTCTCTTCTTTTTGTTCCACTCTCACAATTATTACTACCAGTGTGGAAAGGAAGCGTTCACTTTCTGGAGTGGCAGTTCATTAACTTTTAACAGGTACCAAGTCCCTAAATGCTGCATTTCATCTGCCTATTTGTTTTTGTCACCATCATTGTCATCCTCATCATCTTAATCTAAACATTTATAGAATATCTACCAATAAATAGTATATAATCTTACATATTAATAGCATAAGGCAAGATAATAGTTCCCACCTTATAGAAAATTACAACCTAAAGTGGGGAATAAAAGATAAGGTATAATATTTATAATTTTTATATAAATTCATAGGACTGTCACACTATTTGCACATTTTTGTCTTTTATATATTTTTTTCCCTTCTCAATTTTAGAATTTTGTTTGTATGTGTTTCCCATTGTTTCTCTGGCTCCCTAGCTAGCTTACTGTTATCAGCAATAATCTTACTTGAGTTCTCACAGTTTTGTGTGTCTGTGTTTTTTTCTTCAAATACACGTTTGTTCTTTTGAGTACTTCTTGGCATTTTCAAAGATTTGTTGACAGTTTAATTCCCAGCAAATATTACTTGGGACTTTTAAGACCAGGCCTGTGCGCTAGCTCAGGTGCTGCTTCCTGTTAGCCAGGAGAATAAATACCTGATAATAATTTGTTTTTCTCTTTTGAATGAAGATAAATTTTTTCAGCAATTCTTCAAAAAGCTCTGATGTGAGTCTGTTAGCCTGAGGTAAGCTGCTTTACTCTCTGCTGTTGACCTCTGCTCTGGAAGATAATAGAGTGTAAATCCTCTTATATTTCCATATTACCACCAGTGTTTATGAAGAATTTAGTTTAAGTGCTTGTAGTTGTTTTGTTTTTTGCTTATGCTGTTTCAGTAGCCTTTAAGACTACTGCTGGTGCTGTTAGCCAAGCAACCTGCTAGAGTTAAGAAATCTTAGAGCAAGCTCCCACATAATTATCTCTCCCCACTTAAAAAATAAAACAGCCATGAAGATTTGAAACATTATTTGAGTTGACAGGTCAGATTTTTAGGTGAACATTAAAACATATTGACCATAAGGATCCAGGAGAGGAGAAGATATAGTCACTGAAGAGACTTAGTAGGATAGTGAGATCAAGCATTGGTTTATCAAAGAAAATATTTGGAATGGATTTATTTATTTAGTTATCTGTTTTATTTATTCTGTTTTGATATCTTATAGCATGTAATTTCATTTATGGCTCTGTTTATCATTAATTTATACACTGCAGGAAAACGTAAATAAAAGTTAGTTTAACTCCAACTTTAGGGTTGAAAACAGTAGACATGATCATTTAAAATAATGTTACTAATAAGAGGAGAAAGATGGCTCAAGGGTTATAAGGCAAATTCCACAAAGAAGAAAAGATAGTTTCATTAGAGATTGTGGACAATGAGGAAGTTGTGCTGAGACTGTATAAGTTTTAAAGAAGCATGCATGTGAGTGCCATTACATAAACTTAGAGGAAGTTGGAAATTACTTTGAAACTCAAAGTACTGTGTTTGGATTTTACTTGGTTAGCGGAAGCCATTGCATGAGGGTGCTAATTCATTGGCACTTGAGGAAGGTTATTGTAGTAGTGGCAGCATTTATAGCAGATCAGTTTGGAGAAGTGCTGAAGGGAGAGGTACCAGTGCTGTTCCGTGTTATTTGGATGAAAAAATCATTCATCAGTATTTAGGCACTGTTCTGTGCTTTGGAACTCCAGCTGAGAACAAAATATATTCCCTGTTCTTATGGAGCTTTTGATCTCATGGACCTTATGAATGTGAGGAGACGTGGACAGAAAGCAAAGAGAATATCAGATGGTGATAATATTCTAAATGAAAATAAAAGAGTATAAGAGGGATAGATAGTAACAGACTGGTGGCAAGAGGTTGTAATTTTAAATGGTGGTCAGAATAAGGGTTTATGATAGTATGATGTGTAAGCAGAGACCTGAAGGAAGTGAGAGAATAAAGCCATGTTGAAGAACTTTCCAGGCAGAAAGAATAGTAAGAGCAAAGACCCTAAGCTAGAACAGTGCTTGCTTCCCTTGTTGAAGAACAAGGAGGCCTCAGTGGCTGGATTCTAATGAGCAAGTAGGATTTTAGTGAGAAATGATGTCAGACAGCTAACTGGGAAAGCAGAGGAGGTAGAAATGCAGACTATGTAGGGTCTTGTGGGCCACTGTAACAACTTAAATTTTCATTCTTGTTGGGAAGCCATTAAAAGATTTTAAACAGAAGAATGATGTGTTATGATTTATGTCTTAAAAGAATCACTAGGAACTATATTGGAAATAGACTGTAGGAGTACAAGGGCAAAATCAGATGGTCATATTAAATAGCAATGATTTTCTTTAGATATCAAATATATGCCAAAATTATATTGAAATAACTAATTGGTAGCTTATACTGAAGTGGAGTGCTGCCAACTAAAGTAAGGATATTATCTTTGCCAAGTGCCACTTCTTAGTTAGCCATTAATTTCTTTCTCCTTACAACTTGAAAAATAGAATATTTATCATGATTTACTTTGAAGTTCCAAAACACCTGAGATCAAGTTTTTTTTCCCTTTATAGCTCAGGCATTTGAAAGGATGATGAGTCCAACTGGTTCTAATCTTAAATCTAATCATTCTGATGAATGTACCAACATCCAGCCTCTTCAGGAGACTCAAACATCCAGTATATCTTCACCTACAACTTTACCAATCTCAGCACTTAAACAACCAAGTGTTGAAGGTAACTTGAAGAAAATGTTCTGTCTAATATTAAAGATAAATGATCAAAGTAGACGTTTTCTAGTATTGACAGGATCTAGTGAGAAAAGAGAAACCAGACTAGCTACCAGAAGGAATTTAATACAGGGAACTGGTTATGCATGTACGTTAGAAGCGTAGAAGAACAAAAAGGGCATGCTCAAGTGACTCAGAGATTAGTAAGTACAGGAAGCAACCACCATCCCTAGGGTTGGGAGAATGCAAAGGGAGAGGCAGTATTACTAGAACCCCGTGCAGGAACACCAAGAGATGCTTGGTTCTCAGACCTAGTATTCAGGGATTACGGTACCACGTCACATGACTGGTACTGTGACTTCTAGAGGAACACAAAGTGGCAAATGCTGGGACCATCAAGGAGCCTAACAGGGTTGGTGTTCAGATGACGGAAAGAGTGTCCCAGGCTTGATGTAAGAAGTACTGAAGATCACAGGACATGTGGGTATATCTGGTGGTGCCGCTGCTGCATAAGTCCTGGCAGGAACTAGAAACAGAAAGAATTCCTTCTGTTCCCACCTTCCAGTCTCCAACCAGTGCCTGTCACTGCTGGAACGTGACCAGAACCAACTAGCAAGGGGGTCTGGGAGTTGCACTTTCCAGACTTCCAGCCTGGCATCAAGGAGCACCATGTGGAACGGTGGGCTTGGGTTTGAGAGACAATAGGTAAATAATTGGCATGTCTCCCTTTCCTTAAAAATCTATTTTTTAAAAAAAATTAATTAATTAATTTATTTATTTTTGGCTGTGTTGGGTCTTCGTTTCTGCGCGAGGGCTTTCTCTAGTTGCGGCAAGCGGGGGCCACTCCTCATCGCGGTGCGCGGGCCTCTCACTGTCGTGGCCTCTCTTGTTGCGGAGCACAGGTTCCAGACGCGCAGGCTCAGTAGTTGTGGCTCACGGGCCTAGTTGCTCCGCAGCATGTGGGATCTTCCCAGACCAGGGCTCGAACCCGTGTCCCCTGCATTGGCAGGCAGATTCTCAACCACTGCGCCACCAGGGAAGCCCTAAAAATCTATTTTTAAATGTATGTTTTACCACAATAAAAAATGTTTCTTAAATCTTTTAACAAACTTCTAAAGATTTAAAAAATCTTTGGGCTCTCTGTTTTTTTTACAGCCTATTGTAGTTTAGGATCTTGAGTAAAGCCTGTGTAGACTTTTTATTTATTTTTTTAATTTTTAAAATTGAAGTATAGTTGATTTACAATGTTGTGTTAGCTTCAGGTGTACAGCTCAGTGATTCAGTTATACATATACATATATATATCTATTCTTTTTCAGATTCTTTTCCCTTATAGGTTATTACAAAATATTGAGTATAGTTCCCTGTGCTATTCAGTAAGCCTGTGTACACTCTTAAAAATAAACTATTAGTCTGTAACATGCTAGAAAATAACTGTAATTGTCAGTTAGTGACAAATTCAAGTATTTCTGTCAACTATTTTGGATTTCACTTATTTCTCACTTAATAGCTATTTTCTGTTTATCATTTTGACTTAAATAATGACTTTCAACATATATGGTTGTATATTATAGCTCTAAAGATGAATGAATCTGCTTTTAAAAATATTTATTCTCTTATATTGACTTTTAAAATTATTAAATTATAAAGTATTGCAAATACAAGAAAGATACCTTATTTAATATGTCCACCCGTGTTGCAAAAATTATACATATATGATTCCAATTTTTTCAGTGTTATCTGTATTATGATATGGAAGGTAGATGTTGGTCCTTTTGATGTTTATATGTTCTAAAATCATCTGGCAGGAATTTTCATAACTTTCCTCCATGGATGCTTTTTAATAAAAGAGAACAAATATTTATGCTGACATCTAGTTATTTCCTCCAAATTTGAAAGGAAAATACTAATAAATATTAATAAATTTCAATACCAACATTATAAGAACAAAGCATGTTATGCTTCTCTTGTTAAGTAAGTTAAAAGTAGGAAATGACCTCTGATGCACAAGTGATCCTGTTTCTTTTTTTAGACTTTTTATGCTTCTTTCTTCTGTTCTTCATACTTTTTTCCCTTTGCTTGTCTACCATGCTCTGGTCTATTCCATTTTCCCTCCCTGTGCCTTAGTCTCTAAATTTTATTCCACACTCACAAAGTTAGCCTTAATAATATAGGCTTTAAATCTGCCTTCAATGTCTTTAAGGTATAACCTCTCCTGTCCACTCTTTTTCTGAGTACGGGATTCCTAGGGCCAGCCCTGCCTTTGTATGAATTAGAAAAGAACTTCTACTCTGGGTAGATGAATCACAAAAGGCCATTTCTCTAGGCCTTGAAACCCTGAGAATGCAGGGCTTGCCAATGGTTAGCAAAAAGCTTTTGAAAATGTTTCCTGACCCATTTAGTATTAAATCATTGCAATATTATCAAATTAAAATGCTTTACTTTTTAAACTGATTCTAGGATTATGCACCAAAGAACAGAAGAGAGTATGGTTTGCCGATGGTATATTGCCCAATGGCGAAGTTGCAGATACAACAAAATTATCATCTGGAAGTAAAAGATGTTCTGAAGACTTTAGTCCTCTCTTACCTGATGTGCCACTGGTAAGGAATCTAAAGAATGACTTGTTAATTTAATAAAGTTTTATTTTGTAAGAAATTCCTTGTGTGATTTTTTAGAGTACTTTTTTTTTTTAAATGCTTTGAGCTTCATAAAATGAGAAGCATATGATGTATGAATATATTTTAGATTTTACCTTTTTTTAATGTCAGTTTAAGGCAGTGATTCTTAAACTTTTTGATCTAAGGACCCTTTATGCTCTTAAAAGTTATTGAGAACCCCAAAGAACTATAGGTTATGTGGACTATGTTTATTGATAATTACTGATATAAAATTGACAAACATTTTAAAAATTAATTAAAACATAAACTCATTAAATTAATAGAAATAATATTTTTAATGAAAAGTTTTTGAAACAAAAGTTTAGTGAGAGGAATAACATTGTTTTACATTTTTGCGAATTTCTTTAATGTCTGGCTTAATAGAAGATAGATTCTCACATCTACTTCTAAAGTCAGTCTGTTGTGATATGTTTTAGTTAAATTATATGAAGAAAATCCTAGGACCTCACTGACTTCCTGAAAGGGTCTTGGGGACCCCAGAGATCCCTGGACCACATTTTGAGAACCACTGGTATGGGGAAATAGAACTGAGATTTAGTAAGTTAATTTAGACTAATTTGTTTAATGATTTTCAAATATTCAGTAAAGTACCTGATGGTAGTATTTATGTTTATGTTTATACAAATGTCCTAGGTGTTAAATAGAAGATACATAATATAGAATCCCAGCCCACTAATAACTCTCATTGTAAAGTAGCAAAATACTCATAAAAGCAAGTATTAACACATGAAGTAGGAATACTTTTTTATTCATTAAACAAATATATATTGAGCCTCTCCTCTGAGCCAGTTACCTGGTTTATATTGGGTAAAGATACATCAGACAAGATGGATGTGTATCCTGCTCTCTTCAAGTTCACGTACCATATAAACTTATGTTGTTTGTCAGTAAGAGTTCACGAGCTAGTTTTTACAAGTAGCTCTAATTACCAGAAGTATGTTTCTTAGCTAGCACCTACCCTCAATCAATATTTTAACAAATTGGAATTTCTATAGAGGCTAGTATTACTTGAGTTCATAAACAGTTCTCTATTGACTTAGGTTTGGCCAGTCTAAAAAGAAAGGGGCTTACTTGAAGCAGACTTGAGGTGTAGTTTATTCTAGGTGGTTACTGTTGTGAAGTATGTCTACCATTTTGCTTCCTAACCGCTCCCCTCCCTGCCTTCTCCCTTCTTCCTCTCCCTTGCCAACCCCCAGCCAGGCTTTTTTGTCTATTAGGAGGAGGAGTGCCTTGAGTTGAACTAAGTGTGCTCACTTTGTGGTATGGTATAGGATCCTGAAGTTCTCCTTGCCTCCTTTTTCCAGTCTATAAAATTAGTCATAAATACCTACCTGAGCATAGAGTAAAGCTAAACCTGTGCTCTTGAATTTAAAGAACCAAAATGGTACTATTTCTTGGGAAATGTGGCTTCTGAAGAAAGAAACTATGAACTGATTTGGGTTTTTGTTTTCCATATTTTACAGATGATAAGCACAGTGGATCATGCCCATTCTACTACAGTGGAAAAACCAAACAGTGAGACAGGCGATATAAGAAATGAGATAATTCGAAGTCCTATTTCTCAGGTTCCATCTGTGGAAAAACTGCCTACAAACACAGGAACTGAGGGGTTGCCTACAAACACAGGAACTGAGGGGTTGCCTACAAACACAGGAACTGAGGGGTTGCCTACTTCTGGCTCTTTTACACTAGATGATGATGTTTTTGCAGAAATTGAGGGCCTATCAAGTCCTACTGGTGTCTTGGTTAACAGTCATGTACCTGTTGCTAGTATTTCAGATTATAGGTTATTGTGTGGTATTGACAAGAATGTTTGCAATAAGATTAGTCTTCTACCTGATGATGAGGACAGCTTGCCTCCTCTTCTGGTTGCATCTGGAGAAAAGGGATCAGGTAGGATAGCAGTTATTTAAATTTAAAAAGGAGCTTTTTTTTTTTTTTAAAGAAGAATATATTGATGAATTTTGTCTGTGATATATAAAATGTATTTTTAAAAATTTAGACAGTGTGGTTGAAATATGTATGATGGCATGGAACTCCAGTCTACAAAAAGTCTTACTATATAAAAACAAATTCTAAAAATATCTGACCTTTTGAGTTGATTTGAATGTGATTCACTTATCTCATCTGGGTCCCTAATTTAAAATAAGGCAAAAGTCCAGTACAACAGGGAAATTCATAGACTTTTAGTCCTGTATTAGTTTTGACTCCATATCATTTTTTTTTTAAGGAACATAGTGCCCAAAGAAAAGAATATTGGATTGGATGACAAAGCTAGGAATTTTAGTTCCTCATCTGCTACTTAATACACGTATGACTGGAAGCATGTAATTTAATCTCTTGGGCCTCAGTTTCCTTTGTAAAAGAAGAGAACTTAGGTGGTCTTTAAGGTCCTTTCTAATCTGGAGATTCTGTGGCTACCTCCCACCTTGGAGTAGTTCCCTAGGGATATATCCTTGTTACCCTAGGCATTATGCTGAATCTTACATGAAATGATTATGTTCTGTGCATGATAATGTAGGGGAATGAAGCCTAGGATCTCTGTTCTGAAAGTAGGAGCCATTTCATGATCCTATTGATAGTGGCAAAAATACCTTAAGCCCTGTTCTTTGCATGCCATGTATATTTTCCTGTTGGTTGTCAAGTTCTTTATTCACCACTTGTCACTGACATAAGGCTTATGGCAGCAAGCAGCATGTACAACTTGGTTCTAGACTACTTTCACAGATGTAAATTTCAGAATTTATAATTGGAGTGGCTGGCAGATAGGAGTCCACTTTACAAAAACGTTTGTTTTAAAACTTTAAAGGTGCTAAAATTGTATCAATATGCTGTTTAATTAACATATTTGTCCATAGACTATATATAATATAATTGATCAGGATTTATATGTATTATAATATTAATATCTTTACATAAATTGAAAAGTAAAAATTAGTATATAACAGTTGTCCAGGTGTTGACTGATTTTATAAAACGTGTTTGCTTTTGCTTTTAAATGTGATTAAGCCATTGGTGGATTTATAAATCTGTTTTTTTCATTATAGGCATATTTAACAGGAAGACATGTTTATTCTAATTAATATATTATTTTCATGTTTTAGTGCCTGTAATAGAAGAACACCCATCTCACGAGCAGATCATTTTGCTTCTTGAAGGCGAAGGTTTTTGTCCTGTTACATTTGTCCTAAATGCTAATCTACTTGTGAATGTCAAGTTAGCATTTTGTAAGTAATGATTCATCTTTCTTTGCCTAATTGGTAAGCAGGATTTCTGAATAATTAATTACATTGTCAGGTTAAATTTTGACGGTCAATGGTGAAAAATAAGCAGTATTGGATATTGGTTTTTGTAGCCAAATATTAATATAAATAAATTTTGCAGTTTTATATGCAGTGGGACTTGAAGTAATAGCTTAAAGATTTTTATTAGTGTCCCTCATTCAGTCCTAGGTTAAGGCCATGGGCTTATAACAAGCTGTATTTTGATGCTCATGATACAGCTGACCATGTATATATATATTTTTTTGAATTTTTGAATTTTATTTAATTAATTTTTTTATACAGCAGGTTCTTATTAGTTATCCATTTTATACATATTAGTATATATATGTCAATCCCAATCTCCCCAGCTGACCATATTTCATATAGGTTTTAGGTAAATTGAAATTTGGTAATTGAGGTAAGCAAGAATCCTGATTTAGTAACAATAAAGACAGTTTTAAAGTAAATGACACTAGACTTAATTAAAAGTAAGGAAGTAAATATTTCTCAGTAATAAATAGTCCTCAATACTCAATAATGCATCTGTTAGCTTTTCATTCTCTTTGAAACTAACCTGATTCTTACCCACTACATTTCAGCTTGTTAGTGCATCTTTTATTTTATTGTTGTTTATTAATTGACTCCATCAGATAATTTTTCATTCTTTCTCTTTTTTATATTAATCTCATACAATTCAATTTAAAGTTTTTGTGAGGAGAATGTTGGGAAACTAAGGAGTTTAAAAAGTTGTGCTTCATGCAAAGGACAATTATATTTAATTTTTTTGGTTAATGGAAGTTGACATTTATAGTTGTACACTTTTGTCACTTAAGATTCCTCAGACAAATATTGGTACTTCTCAACCAATGGATTGCATGGCTTGGGACAGGCAGAAATTATTATTCTATTGTTATGTTTGCCAAGTGAAGATACTATTCCTAAGGACATCTTCAGACTCTTTATCACCATTTATAAGGATGCTCTGAAAGGTATACCATTTTATTTTGAACTGTTCAGACCAGGGGATGGATAAATTAAGGGCATTTTTGCTTTTGGCTGTGCTAACTGTACTAAAGATTTATTTTGTGAAGAGATTGCTGATTACTTAAAAGAGCTCTGTCATCATTTTCAGTCTCCTTAAATTTAACATTTTATGTAATTAGTGTCTTTATAGTTTTTTTAATTTTAAAAGTGAAAATATATTTACCTTCTTGATCTCTTTATGTGTCTACACAATAATCCCCCCTTATCTGCGGGGGATAAGTTCCAAGACCCCACTAGCTGCCTGAAACCGCGAATGGTACTGAACCCTATGTACACTGTTTTTTCTATACATACATACCTGTGATAAAGCTTAATTTATAAATTAGTCACAGTAAGAGAACATCCGAATTGCCAACAACACTTCTCTTGCACCTTGGGGCCATTATTAAGAAAAATAAGGGTTACATGAACACAAGCACAGTGATACTGCAACAGTCGATCATAACTGAGACTGCTACTGAGTGACTAATGGCTGGTAGCATATACAGCGTGGATATGCTGGACAAGTGATTCACGGTGTGGCTCACATCCCAATGGGGCAGAGCACGATAGTGAGAGATTTAAAATTTGCTGTTTATTGAATTTTCCATTTAATATTTTTGAACTACAGTTGACCAGGGGTAACTAAAACCATGGAAAGCAAAACTGTGGATAAGGGGGGACTACCGTATACTTTTCTGTCTGTATAAGATTTGGGGGACATGATGATGACTTTTCACTTGACCGTGAAGTAAGGAGAAAAATTTTAAAACACTTAACGGTTAGAAACATTCTCAAATTTTTGTTCAAAATTCCCAATCTTCAGGAATAACTGAACTTTGTGCACACAAGGTATTCAGTGCTTCTTCAAGAGTGGAAATAAAGAAAAAATATATTACATTGCTTTTATTTAAGAAAGGTTATACTGGGACATTCAAACTCATAATGCTGCTTCAAAACAACTTAAAGTCTTTCTATAAATGATTTTATTTCTAGGAAAATACATAGAAAACTTGGACAGTATTACCTTTACTGAGAGTTTTCTCAGCAGCAAGGATCATGGAGGATTTCTATTTATTACACCTACTTTTCAGAAACTTGATGATCTCCTGTTACCAAGTAATCCTTTTCTTTGTGGAATTCTTATCCAGAAGCTAGAGATTCCCTGGGCAAAGGTTTTTCCTATGCGTTTAATGTTGAGATTGGGTGCAGAATATAAAGGTAAGTTTTAGAATAATAAGCAAATTACATAGGTTCAAATATACTGAATGTAAATAAGAATTTCAGATATCATTAAAATAAATTTTTAAAGGATTAATGGGACTACTTTTGTTTTGATGTACTTTTAAAATTCTAAAACAGCCCTCCTCTACTACCAAATTAGTCTAGACAACCTTGCTATGTCCTGAGTTTCTAGATATTCATAATTATTATATTAACTTACCTTAAAATTTTTTTTTGAATTTCAGAAAAAAAACATAGAAAACCTTGAAAAGTTTTCTTAAAAGTATTTGCTGTAGGGAGTTCATTTTGTTATGTTGCCTACATATTAAGAAGGTAAATTATTGCCCCCCCATTTGTGTACACCATAAAGCCAAACATAAGTGGTTGTGAAATAGTGGTCTAGGCTTACGTGTATGATTATTTCTGAGTTGAAATCATTTCTGTGTTCGACTGTCTTTGAATTCGTACCCTTTCTTTATCCCTCACTTTTTTAAAGAATAATTTATTTGTTGCATGTGAAGTACATCACATCTAAGGAAAATTTAGGCATTTGATTCTCGTATAATTTAATAGGTATTTTCTTGGAGGAAAATTAAGTGTAGAGAAGTTATAAAAGTGACCATTACTATTTCAAAATGGACAAATTCAGTGAAAGAGATACTCATTTAAATCTATTTGGCAAATTTATTAAACTCTCTGTTCTGAGGGGTTGGTCCTTACCATTTAAGATTTAAATATGGGATACTCTTAAATTGTGGTGCAGGAAGTAAAAATTAACTTTCATCTCAGGTTTTGTACTGTGTGAACCAAAGAGCTTAAGAGACTTCATTCTGAGCCAAGTGTTTCATCCATTCAGCCTAACGTTTTATCTCTGATACTAATATTTGAATGCTATTTTTATGGAAGGTTAGATCAAAATACTAGCTAATCTTAAGTCATTGTGGAACATATAATCTATAAGTGTGGCCAGTATTTTTGCCAGTATCACTTCTAGATAGTAAATCTATTTTTCTCACACTGAAAGCAGGAAAATCATAGAGTAACGTGAGAGACGTCTCAAAAGATCACAGGGGCTGGAGCTGCAAAGCTATGATAGCTGTTTAGTGGTGATGAGGGAAAATCACCAGTTATACATAGAAGTTAATTAGTCTCAGCTGTTTTCTGAGTTCTTTGTGTTCAGCTGGATTTTAGATAGACTGGCATTTTGATGTTACTGGTGCCCATGCCTCTTTAGACTAGAATTTGGAATTGTGATGTGTGTGTGTGTGTGTTTATTTTGTTATAGAGATAATGTACCTATGGAAAAGTTAATGGCAAAAGTTAGAGTCCCAAGATTAAAGACTAAAAATAACTGTCTGAGATTAGTAATTTTCAAATGGGGATTACCTACGCTTTTATGTTGAGACTATTTGGAACACCATTACATGTTGGATTAGATGATTTATGAGGTCCGTTTGTAACTCTGACAGAATGTCATTCTAAGCCATAACCTTTTGAAAATTACTGTTTTAGATAAAATTACCTCTATCAAGTTGCAAAGGATGCTCTTATTCATAAAAGATGAAGTAAAAAGTCAGCATTTACCTTAATCATATTGTTTATCATTTTAATGTGTTTTACCACTAATTTATGTTTCTTTCTGTACTCTCTGTCATCCAAATAACTTAGTTGTCCTTTTTAAAACTAAAATATATGCTTGTAATAGCAAAGATGTGAGTTGCCCTGACTTAATTTTTTAAAATGGATAATGTCATGTGTGTTTTCTTAGACTTTTAAGGAGGTATATTTGTATAATATGTATTAGAGAGGTTTGTTTGCTTAACCTAAGCTGAGAACTGAAATTCTCAGGTTAATTCTTGGGTTAAAAATGTGTCCGATTTTTATCATCATAGATATAGTCTTACCTTCCTTTTTTCACTTTCCTTTTCTTCCAGAATTCCTGCAGCATTGCCACCAAGTTACTTTTCCTTTTTGGTGTGCAATATTTATAGTGTCCTAAAGAAACAGAAAAGTAGTTAGATGACAGACTCCATATCACTTCTTCTCTGCGTTGACTTCTCTGATTCTATGTGTTCCTTTTATCATGCTGACCCAAGAACTATAAAAATTTACTATCATCCATAAATCCACACAATTGAACATTAATTACAAATGCCTTAAAAATCTTGAATTCTTCATATTTTGCTTTAAATTATCAGAATATTTCTTTTTAAATTATGAGAACTTTATGTAGGTCTAGCTAGTTATGGTAATTTTCTAGCCATCATAATGTTTGGAAACAACATGTATGATGAAAGATTAAATGCTTTGGAATCAGGCCAAGCCTGGTTTCATATCTGTTTCACCAGTTATTAACTTAGAAACCATAGGCAGGCTTATTAATCTGTGTCTCTACTTCCCTATTTGTAAAGTAGGGATAGACATACTTGCCTCATTGGGTTGTTATAAGGTTTAAATAGGATAATGTATGTAAAGGTCCCAGTTCAATGTAGCATCTGGTAGATACATGGTATGGGTTAATGTCATTTCTTGCTTTCCCCAGAGAACTGATTGAGTGGTATTTATCCGTAATGTTTGAAAAATGAAAATTAAAGGTAATAAATTTAAGACTTTTTTTGGTTTTTGTTGATGGTAACCAATTTTCTATTCTTGTGTATAGCATATCCTGCTCCTTTAACAAGTATCAGAGGCCGAAAACCTCTTTTTGGAGAAATAGGACACACTATTATGAACTTACTTGTTGTGAGTAATTGAACTGTTTTATTAAGTGTTCTATATTGTTACTTTAACAATTCATTAAGCAAATTTTACATACTTATATTTTTCTATTTTAATTTGACATATTTGGTATAATGAAAGTTCATTTATAATAAATCCTAATTCATTTAACATAAATGGCCTCTGTTTTTGATGAAGTGCTTTTTAGAACACGTCCTAATTTATGTATACCTGATTCAGATTGCCTTTTGATTCATTCTGCTGCAGTGCTTACATATTTAGGTAATGTGAGATTCACACAGTTGTTGAAGCCTTAGTAAAAGAGTAAAGTCAATCAATTTGATGATTTTGAGCAAACTGGCCCAAGTTACCTCATCTTTAATAGGAAGTATTGGATTAGACGATCTCAGGTTCCCTTCCACCTCTAATTTATGTAATTTTGTGTTTACCTTTTATTATAGAAATGTATTTCAGTGGACTTGCTTTTTTTTTTTAATTAATTAATTAATTTTATTTTTGCCTGCATTGAGTCTTCGTTGCTGCACATGGGCTTTCTCTAGTTGCGGCGAGTGGGGGCTACTCTTCGTTGCGGTGCGCGGGCTCTTCATTGCGGTGGCTTCTCCTGTTGCGGAGCACGGGCTCTAGGCATGCAGGCTTCAGTAGTTGCAGCACGCGGGCTCAATAGTTGTGGCTCGCAGGCTCTAGAGAGCAGGCTCAGTAGTTGTGGCGCACAGGCTTAGTTGCTCTGCGGCATGTGGGATCTTCCCAGACCAGGGCTCGAACCCGTGTCCCCTGCATTGGCAGGCAGATTCTCAACCACTGTGCCACCAGGGAAGCCCAACTTGCTTTTATTTATCCATGTTCGGTTTGAAAATCTACTGTTTTGGAAGATCTGTAACTAGAAAGAGATCACCCTCAAATACTACAGAATTCTTCCTGAGAATGATATTCTTTATTATTATTGTGGAGTAGCTGGAAGAATTAGCTGGATTTTGAAGTTGCTGTTGCTTTCTGGATGGTGTTTTGATAGTTATGTATCACAAGTTTTAAAATGATGGATACTCTTAAAAAAGGATTTAATGAATGGGTAAATGTTCATGGATAGTAGTTTAAGGTTTATGGAACTATCATTATTTTATGTAGGACCTTCGAAATTACCAGTATACCTTGCATAATATAGATCAGCTACTGATTCATATGGAAATGGGGAAAAGCTGCATAAAAATACCTCGGAAAAAATACAATGATGTAAGTATAATTGCTTTATTCAAGTTTTGAGATAATTATTGAACATTAGATTTCTTTAGAAGTGTGTTAAATTTGTTTTGAATTGGACTAATATATAATGACAAAAAAACTTATTTTTGAAATTTTAGATTTGTTTCCTAATAGAGGATTTGGTTAATCCTATTTTTTCCATTTTTTTCTTACTGTTTTATCTGTGTTTTAATTGAGGTGATTTTATTTTAAACATTTGTTTCTATCACATTCTCAGGGAGTTGTCCAGACTAAAGCTTGATAAAGGTGGTCAGAAATGTGACTCTTTGAATTATTGTAACTAACAAAGGCACAAAATGTTAAAAATGTTTCTAAATGCGTATTGTTTTTTTCCAGGTAATGAAAGTAATAAATTCTTCTAATGAGCATGTCATTAGCATTGGAGCTAGTTTTAGTACAGAAGCAGATTCTCATCTAGTCTGTATACAGAATGATGGAGTTTATCAAACACAGGCCAACAGTGCTACTGGCCATCCTAGAAAAGGTGAGTATTGGTTCCTAGTGTCAATCCATAAAACCATCTCAAAAAGTAGAATTCCTTTCAAAGAGGAATATACCTACCTATATGTAGATATCTTACTTATTTGCTGAATTGATGGTGATAAAACAGTATGCTTTAAATTTTTAGCTATACAAACAAAAAAATTGCTTCTAATATTTGTGTTTATCTTGGGCAACATTAGGTTTAAAAACTTGGAATACAGTATTTATTTTGATGTCTTCAGGTTTAGTGTGTCCCATATGGTGGGTGTCTCTGGAGTGAGGTATTTTTTGCCTTTGTTTGCTCTATGCTCCAACTCCTCTTAGCGGGGAGCACAGGGTAGATAAGGATGAAGAATGATTTATAAAACTGTTAAGTGGCTGGGAATATAAAAATGATAAAGATGGTGATGTGAATGACATTACTCGGCTGAATGGCCTCAGTGACTGCTGTGATTACCAAATCCTTGCAGTAGAGAGCCTAACAAATTGAAAGTTAAGAAGTATTCCAAAAAATTAATACATTATTGTAAAATAACACATTTAAAATAGTCAGACATTCTGGCTGCTAATAAAAAATCTTCCTCTGATTATAAAAGTATGTATACTCATTTGTAGTAAGCTTGGAAAATATGTTTCAAGAAGTAGTAAAAGGAAAAAAAATGCCAAAATATGGCCTTTGTTGACATTTTAATATATTTCCTTCTTATATTGATATATATGTTAAACAGATGATTTTATACTGGATATTTACTTTTGTATTGTGCTTTTTTAACCTAACATGCTATTGACATTTTTGTCATTAAAATTTTGCAGCCATTTAATATTTATTTGATGAATATTTATGTAGTATAAAATTCAAAAGGTATAAATATTCACACTGCAAAATCTCCTTTCCTCCCTAGACCCTCAAACTACCCTCTTCCCCTCCCCACAGGCAACCAAACCAGTGTTAATCAGTTTCTGGTATATCCTTTCAGAGATTTCTTGCTTGTATGTATATATAAGCAAACACCACCCCACCACACACATACACACACATACACCTTTCTTCCACTTTTTTTAAACAAGTCATAACATTTGTTGCACCTTGTTTTTTCTTTTGGAGATTATTCTTTGTTAGTATATAAAGGACTTTCACATTGCACATAACTTTCCACTTTATATGTGAACATCATTTAATTGTCCCTTATTAATGGACAGTTGCTACCAATCCTTGGCTGTTTATAAAAATGCACTATGAATAACCTTGTATATGTGCCATTAATTTCTAGAAATGGAATTTGTATGTCAAAGCATACATGTGTTTGTAATTTTAATAGCAATTTATCAAGTTGTCCTCCATAGAGATTGTTCTGATTTATGCTCTCAACAGTAGTGGATGTTTGATTTTCCACACCCTCACTTGATACAAACACTGTAAATAGTACAACAGCCATCAATTTTTAGATACAAACATTAAATAAACTTTATGCAATATTTTATCATAACTTTATTTTGTTTGGTATTTTTTGTTATTCTAATGTAAGTGGTATGGGCATGGCGTTTATCAGGTACTTAAAATATGCTGTGCTCCACATTATGCATTTAACAAATATTATATAGCATAAAAAGAGCAGTTTAAAACATAATTATTGTATTTTTAAATCAGTGACAGGTGCAAGTTTTGTGGTATTCAATGGAGCTCTAAAAGCATCTTCAGGATTTCTTGCTAAGTCCAGCATAGTTGAAGGTATGAGTTTCATCTTTAAGATTGGTTTAATGTAAAGATGTTTTCTATCTCCTTTTAAAAATGTATTTGATACTTACAAAAGAATATATGTAAGTTACAAAGCATAGTACAACAAACTTGTGTGAAATCATCACTCAGCCATGAACTAGAATATGACTAACATTTGGGCCTACCTCAAGCTTGACAACTCTGCCTTAGCCTGCATTTCCTGCTTGTGCGTAGCCTAAAGGTTAGTCTGAGGTGAGAGCTTAGGGTCTTCTCAGGTCTCT
The DNA here is from genome assembly GCF_028021215.1 of Eschrichtius robustus. Lineage (NCBI taxonomy): Eukaryota > Metazoa > Chordata > Mammalia > Artiodactyla > Eschrichtiidae > Eschrichtius > Eschrichtius robustus. Next base: position 63,496,368 of record NC_090825.1, read on the forward strand.
CCTTAGCATGCACACACCCTGGGCATGCGCACAGTATTGCACATGCATGGGGCCTTCTAAATTCCCAGATATATGTTAGAGCCTTTCAAAGCTCTTATGGACATCTTATTCCCCAGCTTTTCCTTTAAGTGTTTGGTTGGCCTATCGTTTGCCTCTACTAGTATCTGCTGCCACAGGCAGCTATGATGTTGATCACTGGCCTCTAATTGTTTTTAACAAATACTCCCTGAGAAAAGACTTTTTTCACTGGGCAAGCTTAGAGTCTGGTCAAATAAAGACATTGTACGTGGAGTCTTCCAAGGAACCACCTGACAAGTCAAAAAATGACAGTTCTCCAGTAATGAGGTTTTGAAGGAGTTCCAGCCCCATTTGCCTTCTCCAGTGGATACCAAGCTGATGGTTTTTTACTGTGATTGCAGGCTGTTGGTTTTTAGGCTTCTGCTAAGCTGGAGAGGAGGGGATGGGAATAGGAAAGTTTAAAATGACACAAAACTTGCTGTTTTTAATCAAGTTCCTGCCGGGTTTTTTTGTTTGTTTTTTAAAGAACCAGCTTTTAGTTTTATTGATCTTTGCTATTGTTTTTTTTGTTTCTATTTCATTTACTTCTGCTCTGATCTTTATGATTTCTTTCCTTCTGCTAACTTTGGGTTTTGTTTGTTCTTCTTTCTCTAGTTCCTTTAGGTGTAAGGTTAGATTGTTTATTTGAGATTTTTCTTGTTTCTTGAGGTAGGCTTGTATTGCTATAAACTTCCCTCTTAGAACTGCTTTTGCTACATCCCATAGGTTTTGGATAGTCGTGTTTTCGTTGTAATTTGTCACTAGGTATTTTTTGATTTCCTCTTTGATTTCTTCAGTGATCTCTTGGTTATTTAATAACGTATTGTTTAGCCTCCATGTGTTTGTGTTTTTTACGTTTTTTTCCCTGTAATTGATTTCTAATCTCATAGCATTGTGGTCAGAAAAGATACTTGATATGATTTCAATTTTCTTAAATTTACTGAGGCTTGATTTGTGACCCAAGATGTGATCTGTCCTGTAGAATGTTCCATGTGCACTTGAGAAGGAAGTGTAATCTGCTGTTTTTGGATGGAATGTCCTATAAATATCAATTAAATCTATCTGGTCTATTGTGTCATTTAAAGCTTGTGTTTCCTTATTAATTTTCTGTTTGGATGATCTGTCCATTGGTGTAAGTGAGGTGTTAAAGTCCCCCACTATTATTGTGTTACTGTCGATTTCCTCTTTTATAGCTGTTAGCAGTTGCCTTATGTATTGAGGTGCTCCTATGTTGGGTGCATATATATTTATAATTGTTATATCTTCTTTTTGGATTGATCCTTTGATCATTATGTAGTGTCCTTCCTTGTCTCTTGTAACATGCTTTACTTTAAAGTCTATTTTATCTGATATGAGTATTGCTGCTCCAGCTTTCTTTTGATTTCCATTTGCATGGAATATCTTTTTCCATCCCCTCACTTTCAGTCTGTATGTGTCCCTAGGTCTGAAGTAGACAACATATATATGGGTCTTGTTTTTGTATCCATTCAGTGAGCCTGTGTCTTTTGGTTGGAGCATTTAATCCATTCACGTTTAAGGTAATTATCGATAATGTATGTTCCTGTGACCATTTTCTTAATTATTTTGGGCTTGTTTTTGTAGGTCCTTTTCTTCTCTTGTGTTTCCCACTTAGAGAAGTTCCTTTAGCATTGGTTGTAGAGCTGGTTTGGTGGTGCTGAATTCTCTTAGCTTTTGCTTGTCTGTAGAGGTTTTAATTTCTCCATCGAATCTGAATGAGATCCTTGCTGGGTAGAGTACTCTCGGTTGTAGGTTCTTCCCTTCCATCACTTTAAATATATCATACCACTCCCTTCTGGCTTGTAGAGTTTCTGCTGAGAAATCAGCTGTTAACCTTATGGGAGTTCCCTTGTATGTTATTTGTCGTTTTTCCCTTGTTGCTTTCAATAATTTTTCTTTGTCTTTAATTTTTGTCAGTTTGATTACTATGTGTCTCGGCATGTTTCTCCTTGGGTTTATCCTGCCTGGGACTCTCTGCGCTTCCTGGACTTGGGTGGCTATTTCCTTTCCCATGTTAGGGAAGTTTTTGACTATAATCTCTTCAAATATTTTCTTGGGTCCTTTCTCTCTCTCTTCTGCTTCTGGGACCCCTATAATGCTAATGTTGTGTTTAATGTTGTCCCAGAGGTCTCTTAGGCTGTCTTCATTTCTTTTCATTCCTTTTTCTTTATTCTGTTCCGCAGCAGTGAATTCCACCATTCTGTCTTCAGGTCACTTATCCGTTCTTCTGCCTCAGTTATTCTGCTATTGATTCCTTCTAGTGTATTTTTCATTTCAGTTATTGTATTGTTCATCTCTGTTTATTTGTTCTTTAATTCCTCTAGGTGTTTGTTCTTTAATTCTTCTAGGTCTTTGTTAAACATTTCTTGCCTCTTCTCGATCTTTGCCTCCATTCTTTTTCCGAGGTCCTGGATCATCTTCACTATCATTATTCTGAATTCTTTTTCTGGACGGTTGCCTATCTCCACTTCATTTAGTTGTTTTTTCTGGGGTTTTATCTTGTTCCTTCATCTGGTACATAGCCCTCTGCCTTTTCATCTTGTCTGTCTTTCTGTGAATGTGGTTTTTGTTCCACAGACTGCAGGATTGTAGTTCTTCTTGCTTCTCTCCTGCTGTTTTTTTTTTATAAATACTCCCCAGATTGCTGCAAGCCTTTGGTTAATTTCCAGAGTTTCGAAAAAGTTTCCTCTGACATTTTATTGGTTTCCTTGTTGTTTTTATGGAGTAGTGTATTTTCAGAAGTTCTTAGTCTGCATTTTCACTAATATCATCCTCCATACTATCTCAGTTACATAGCTTTATAGGAAGTCCTCCCATCTCTGATGCCACACACATGCCTTATTCCTCATTTTAGTAGTGCTCTGGCCAGTCTAAGCCCTTTGTTTTATCATGTTAATTTTAGGACCAACTTGTCAGGTTCTAAAAGGTCCATTGGACTTTTTATTGGAATTGCATTATATTGCTAGTTTAATTTTGAGAAAATTGGCATATTTTCTATTTTCATTGTTTCTATCCATGTACATTGGCTACCTTCAATTTATTTACATAATATTTAATAATATTCATTTCCAATAAAATTTTATAGTTTTTGTGTAGGTTTTGAATATCATTTCTTATTTATTCTTGTACCTCATAGATTTTATTGCTAATGTAAATGGTATCTATTTATTTACTTATTACAATTTTAGTGTAATGTAAATGCCATTATAATTTTTTTAATTTATTTTTTATTGAGGTATAGTTGATATAAAATATTATGTAAACTTCAGGTGTACAACAAAGTGATTCACAAGTTTTAAAGGTTATATTCATTTATAGTTATTATAAAATATTGGCTGTATTCCCTGTGCTATACACTATATCCTTGTATCTTACTCACTTTATACATACTATGTTGTACTTTTTAATCCCCTACCACCCCTCCCTGCTTACCTCTCCCCACTGGTAACCCCTAGTTTGTTCTCTATATCTGTGAGTCAGTTTATTTTTTGTTATATTCACTAGTTTTATTTCTTAGATTCCACATGTAAGTGATATGATACAGTATTTATCTTTCTCTGTCTGACTTATTTCACTTGGCATGATACCCTCCAAGTCCATTCATGTTGTTGCAAATTGCAAAATCATTCTTTTTTATGGCTAAGTAGTATTCCATTGTATATATATACCACATTTTCTTTATCCATTCATCTGTTGATGGATACTTAGGTTGCTTGGCAACTGTGAATAATGCTGCTATGAACATTGGGGTGCATGTATCTTTTTGAATTAGTGGTTTTGGTTTTTTTTTGGGTAAATACACAGGAGTGAAATTGCTAAGTCATATAGTAGTTCTATTTTTAGCTTTTTGAGAAATCCCCATTTTGTTTTCCATAGTGGCTGCACCAATTTACATTCCCACCAACATTGTAGAGGGTTCCCTTTTCTCCACATCCTTTCCAGCATTTGTTATTTCTGTTCTTTTCGATGATAGCCATTCTGACAGGTGTGAGGTGATATCTCATTGTGGATTTAATTTCCATTTTTCTGATTAACAATGTTGAGCATCTTTTCACATGCCTATTGGCCATCCTATGTCTTCTTTAGAAAAACATCTATTCAGGTCTTCTGCCCATGTTTTAATCAGGTTTTTTTTTTTTTTTTTGATGTTGAGTTGTATGAGCTGTTTATATATTTGGATATTACCTCGTTATCAGTCATATCATTTGCAAATGTTTTCTCCCATTTGATAGGTTGTCTTTTTGTTGTGCTGATGGTTTTCTTTACTGTGCAGAAGCTTTTAAGTTTAATTAGTTCCCATTTGTTTATTTTTGCTTGTATTTCCTTTGCTTTTGGAGACAGATCCAAGAAAATATTGCTACAGTTTATGTCAAAGAGCGTTCAGCCTGTGTTTTCTTCTAGGAGTTTTATGGTTTCTGATCTTACATTTAGGTCATTAATCCATTTCGAGTTTTTTATTTTTTTGTACATGGTGTGAGAGAATGTTCTAATTTCATTCTTTCCTAGCACCACTTATTGAAGAGAGCGTCTTTGCTCCACTGAATATTCTTGCCTCCTTTGTTGTAGATTAAATGATCATAAGTGCATGGGTTTATTTCTGAGCTCTATTCTATTCCATTGATCTATGGTTCTGTTTTTGTGCCAGAAGCATACTGTTTTGATTACTGTAGGTTTGTAATATAGTCTGAAGTCAGGGAACATGATTTGTCCAGTTCTGTTTTTCTTTCTCAAAATAGTTTTGGCTCTTTGGGGTCTTTTGTGTTTCCATACAAATTAAAAAATTATTTGTTCTAGTTCTGTGAAAAATGCCCTTGGTATTTTGATAGGGATTACATTGAATCTGTAGATTGCTTTGTTCATTTTAACAGTATTGTATGTTCATTTTAACAATATTAATTCTTCCAGTCCATGAACACAGTATATCTGTGTTCCATCTGTTTGTGTTGTCTTCAGTTTCTTTTATCAGTGTCTTACAGTTTTCCAAGTACAGGTCTTTTACTTTCTTAGGTAGGTTTATTTCTAGGTATTTTATTCTTTCTAATGCAGTTGTAAATGGGATTATTTCCTTAATTTCTCTTTCTGATAGTTTGTTGTTAGTGCATAGAAATGCAAGAGATTTTTATATATTAATTTTGTACCCTGCAACTTTATCAAATTCATTCATGAGCTCTAGTAGTTTTCTGGTGGCATCTTTATTATGTTGAGGTATGTTTCCTCTATGCCCACATTCTGAAGAGTTTTTATCATAGATGGATCTTGAATTTTGTGAGAAGCTTTTTCTGCATCTATTGAGATGATCATATGGTTTTTATTCTTCAGTTTGTTAATGTTATGTATTTCATTGATTGATTTGCAGATACTGAAAAATCCTTGCATCCCTGGGACAAATCCCCCTTGGTCATGGTATATGATCCTTTTAACGTATTCTTGGATATCTTTTTAAATTAAAAATTTTATCTTATGTTGCTGGAAAATAGAAATTAATTGATTTCTGTATTTTTATCTTATCACCAGCTATATTGCTAAACTTACATTATTTAAAATAATTTACCTATAGACTCTTTTAGAGTTTTTTTATAACTATAAATAATGATAGTTTATTAATAAGGATAGTTTTGTTTCTTTCTTTACAGCCATTATGGCTTTTTAATTTATTTTTCTTGTTTATTGGCTAGTACTTCTAGTGGAAGCAGTGATTGTAAATGTTCTTGTCTAGATCCGTGTTTTTCAGTAATACGTTTTAAAAGTAAGTGAGCTTTATGATTCCATTTTGTGTGCCATATCTGTCTTCTGATGATGGAATGTGATATATTCAATTATATTTCTTATATCACATTATATGTGATAAGAAGTAAGGAGAAATAGGTTTTATTTTTGTTGGGTTGTTTGTGGTAGGTTTTGATTTTGCTCCTTTTTTCAGGGAAGCAGTGTGCCCTGGGACATCAATTCTTTGATAGATCTAAGAGTTGTTCATTTTATGTTTGTTCAGCTTTTTAATTTTTTTAAATTTATTTTTAAAAATTTTACTGAAGTATAGTTGATTTATAATAATCTATTAGTTTCAGGTGTACAGCAAAGTGATTCAGTTTTTCATATGTATATATATATTTTTTACAGATTCTTTTTCATTATAGGTTATTAAAAGATATTGAATATATTTCCCTGTGTTATACAGTAAATCCATGTTATTTTATCTATTTTATTTATATTAGTGTGTATCTGTTAATCCCATACTCCTAATTTATCCGTCTCCTCCCTTTCCCTTTTGGTAACCATAAGTTTATTTTCTATGTCTGTGAGTCTGTTTCTGTTTTGTAAATAAATTCACTTGTATTATTTTTTAGATTTTACATATAAGTGATATCATATATTTGTCTCTGTCTGACTTCACTTAGTATGATAATCTCTAGGTCCATCCATGTTGCTGCAAATGGCAATATTGCATTCTTTTTTTGGCTAAGTAATATTCCATTGTGTGTGTGTATACACACACACACACACCACATCTTCTTTACCCATTCATCTGTTGATGGATACTTAGATTGCTTCCATGTCTTGGCTATTGTAAACAGTGCTGCTACGGACATTGGGGTACATATATCTTTTTGAATTAGAGTTTTCATCTTTTCTGGACATATGCCCAGGAGTGGGATTGCTGGATCATATGGTAGCTCTACTTTTAGTTTTTTAAGGAACCTCCAGACTGTTTTCTGTAGTGGCTGTACCAATTTACATGCCTACCAACAGTTTAGGAGGGTTCCCTTTTCTTCATACCCTCGCCAGCATTTATTATTTGTAAACTTTTTGATGATAGCCATTCTGACTGGTGTGAGGTGATCTCATTGTAGTTTTGATTTGCATTTCTCTAATAATTAGTGATATTGAGCATCTTTTCATGTGACTGTTGGCCATCTGTATGTCTTTGGAAAAGTCTATTTAGGTCTTCTGCCCATTTTTTGATTGGGTTGTTTGTTTGATAGTGAGGTGTATGAACTGTTTGGATATTTCTGAAAGTAACCCTTCGTTGCATCATTTGCAAATATTTTCACCCATTCTGTAGGTTGTCTTTTCATTTTGTTTATGGCTTCCCTGCTGTGCAAAAGCTTTCGAGTTTGATTAGGTCCCATTTGTTTATTTTTGCTTTTGTTTCTTTTGCCTTGGCAGACTGACCTAAGAAAATATTGCTATGATTTACATCGAAGAATGTTTTGCCTATGTTCTCTCCTAGGAGTTTTATGGTGTCATGTCTTATATTTAGATCTTCAAACCACTTTGAGCTTATCTTTTTATATGGTGTGAGGAAGTGTTCTAATTTCATTGATTTACATGAGGTTGTCCAGCTTTCCCAACACCACTTGTTGAAGACACCGTCTTTTCTCCATTGTACATTCTTGCCTCCTTTGTCAAAGATTGACTACTGGTGTGTGGGTTTATTTCTGGGCTCTCTCTTTTGTTTCATTGATCCATATGTCTGTTTCTGTGCCAATACCATGCTGTTTTGATTATTGTAGCTTTGTAGTATTATCTTAAGTCTGGGAGGCTTATGTCTCCAGCTTTGTTCTTTTGTGAGGATTGCTTTGGCAATTCTGGGTCTTCTGTGGTTCCATATAAATTTTAGGATTATTTGTTCTAGTTCTGTGAAAAATGTGATGGGTAATTTGATAGGGATCACATTAAATCTGTAGATTGCCTTGGATAGTATGGCCATTTTAACAATATTAATTCTTCCAATTCAAGAGCATGGGATATCTTTCCACTTCTTTTTTTTTTTTTAATTAATTAATTTATTTATTTATTTATTTTTGGCTGTGTTGGGTCTTCGTTTCTGTGAGGGCTTTCTCTAGTTGCAGCAAGCGGGGGCCACTCTTCATCGCGGTGCGCAGGCCTCTCACTATCGCGGCCTCTCCCGTTGCGGAGCACAGGCTCCAGACGCGCAGGCTCAGCAGTTGTGGCTCACAGGCCCAGTTGCTCCGCGGCATGTGGGATCTTCCCAGACCAGAGCTCGAACCCGTGTCCCCTGCATCAGCAGGCAGACCCTCAACCACTGCGCCACCAGGGAAGCCCTCCACTTCTTTGAATCATCTTCAGTTTCCTTTATCAATGTTTTATAGTTCTCAGCATGTAAGTCTTTCACCTCCTTGGTCAGGTTTATTCCTAGGTATTTTTTTTATACAATTTTTAAAGGGATTTTTTTTTTTTTAACTTTCTGATATTTCATTGTTTAAAGTAATGCAAACTATTTCTGTAAATATTGTAGCCTGCTACCTTGCTGAATTCGTTTATCAGTTCTCATAGTTTTTGTGTGGAGTCTTTAGAGTTTTCTATATAGAGTATCATGTCATCTGCATATAATGACAATTTTACCTCTTTCCTTCCAATTTCGATACCTTTTATTCTTTTTCTTGTACGATTGCTGTGGCTAGGACTTCCAGTACTATGTTGAATAGAAGTTAGGTTTATTCCTAGGTATTTTATTGTTCAGCTTTTTTCTTGTTTTGAGGATGGAAGTGACAAGTTCCAAGCTCTTTACATGGAGCAGACACCAAGAAGTCATTAGTATTTTTTGTAATACAAGTTGGCTGACTTGCATTTATCTAATGTTGTCTTGCCTTTCATTTTTCTGAAGATGTCTTTATTTCATTCTCATTTTTTATGGGTATTTTTGCTAGATATAAAATTCTGCTTTGAAAGTCTTTTCTTTAAAGATGTCATTTCATTGTCTTCTGACCCTCATTATTTCTAGTGAAGAGTCAGTAATAGTTTTTATATTTGTTTCCTTGTATTTAATGTGCCCTTTTCCTCAGTCTGTTTTCAAGATAGCCTCTTTATCTTTGGTTTTCACCAGTTTTACTGTGGTGTGCCTCAATGTGGTTTTCTTTGTATTTATCCTATTTGGCATTTATTAAACTCCTTGGATGTGTGTGTCAGTATTTTTCATCAAATTTGGGGAATTTCTTACCATTTTTTTAAATGTCCTGATCTTTCTTCTCCTTCTGGGAGATAGTCTTATCTATGTGTATGTAATCCATATCTGTATTAGACTGTTTTATACCATCCCATGGGTCTTTGATGCTCTTTTTATATTTCTTCATTCTTTTTTCTCTGGGTTCTTCAGATTTGATCATTTTTGTTGACCTTTCTTTATGTTCTCTGATTCTTTTGCCATCTTCAATCTACTATTAAGCCGATCCATTAAGGTTTCTGTTTTAGTTGGATTATACTTTTCAGTTATAGAATTTGGGGGGAGGGTTTTCCAGTTTCTATTTCTCTGTTCAGATTTTTAAAAATCTGTTTATAAATTTAGCCAGTATTTGCTTTTCATTCTTTAAATATGTTTTCCTTTAGGTCTTTGAATATATTTTAGATAGCTATTTTAAAGTGTTTTTGTGTTTAATCCAATGTCTTGGCCATCTCATGGTTAGTTTCAGTTTTATAGGGGCTCACATTTTCCTGTCTTTGGTAACTTTTTATTATGTACTGTCATTATTGATATGCTTTAGAGACTTTAGATTCTTTTAGCTTTTTTTAAAGGGATTTTTTTGCTGAAGAAGGCTTATTTATGTTTAAGCAGGCATTTTATGTCTGCTTACCCTGAGCTTGTGTAGCCTTTATTTTTTTAACAGATGGATCTATGGATATTCTAAGGTGTTTACAGTCTGGCAGGACTCATCCTCCAAATCTGTTTTGCCTGTAGATTTTGTAAGAGCTTTGATTTGGCATTGCACAGTTCAGGGTTAATGAGGTGCTAATGTCTATTTTGGTTGGTTTAGACTACCAATATCCCCCAACATTGCTTGACTTCTAGTATCTCTGTTCTGTTCCCAACCATATAATAGCCATTTTCTGTTATGCCTCATCTAGGGTCACTCTATTAATGTGTTCTCAGTTCTAGTCCAAGGACTCAAAAAGTCCTTGAACACAGTCTCCTGGTGCTCCCCTTTTTAGTGTCTTGACCACAGATTTCAGGTTTCCCTGAACTCTTATCTCTGACTTCTCAGCCCAGTAGAGCAATTGTAGGCTTACTGGTCACCATGCAGAAATTGTCCCCAAGCAGAGAGCCTGGGCAGTTATGGGCTCACCTATTGAGTTTTCCTGTAGGGACCATGGTATTGTACTTCCTGTTTTCCAGAACCTGAAAACAATTGCCTCATACATTTTGTCTAGTTTTATGGTCGGTTTTCATAATGAAAGGGCAGTTTGGCATCATTATTTCATCATAGCCAGAAGTGGAAGTTCTCACCTTTATTTGTTTAACCATTAAAAAAAAAAAAAAGAATCCTTAACATTGTGCAATATTTTTCATATCCCCTAACAGAAAACAGCCATCAAGATGATTTAACAGATGGTCTAAAACTTGCACGGAACATATTTTGATAGCAAAATTTATGGCTTAGACATATAAATTTATATTCAGTAAAAGAAATGTGAAACATAATTCTCATTTTTAGATGGCTTAATGGTACAAATAACTCCAGAGACCATGGATGGCTTGCGGCTAGCTCTACGAGAACAAAAAGACTTTAAAATTACATGTGGGAAAGTTGATGCTGTAGACATGAGAGAATATGTGGACATCTGCTGGGTAGATTCTGAAGAAAAAGGAAACAAAGGGTAGGAATTTTTTGTTACCAAAATGTAATTGATTTGATGGAGGAGAAAGGATAAAAACATCCTGTTAACAAAATTAAATATTTTATAAATAAATATAGAATTATACCATTAATTTAAATGTATATACTCTAATTAATAAATGCAGTCTGTTTTTTTCAAAAATGTACCTAACCAGCGTCATGTGTGTTTTCTTAGCCAGGATGCTGTAAATTACTAAAGGGTGGTCAGTTTGGGAGGGGGCAAATGATAAAATGTGCATTGTGTAGCAGTGTAGGCTTGATGCCAGGTCTGAGAAAGACAAGATACTTTGTTATATGGTACATTGAGGCACACACATATTTCCCCCCAAGACTGCCTTTTATATACCAGATATGTATTTTCATGGAATTATTTGAGGATTATTTTTGTCAAATAAGTAATGGATTCCCTTTGGGTGTTTATTCTGTATTATATTGATCCACTGTAAATGCAAACAACTGAATTCAATCATATGTACATTAGAGGCCTTACAGAATATTACTGCCATTCCCTCCTCTCTTTAGTTACCCATTTTCTTTCTTTTTTGGAGACTGGCTAAGGGATCTGGAGCAAAAAAGGAAGAGGAGGGCTAATGCTGAAGGATTCCAAGATAGAGTTTTGCAATTCATGAGACAGCTTTTCTGTTAGGAGACTAAGGTATTTTAAACCTCAGGTCTGAATTGGGCATATGAAAAAGAGATATAATTTGCTACACAATCAAGAAATCTTGGTAAATGAATATGAGCTGTTTTAATTATTTTTTATATAATTGAGATGTCTTACTGATGCTTTAAATTTATAGCTTTCATAATTTTTATCCTTATTCCATTTGTTCAAGTCTAATAATTTACTTCATAGAAAGTACTTTGGTATTAAATAAATCTGTTCTATTATATTTTATTCTGCAGTGTTATTAGTTCAGTGGATGGAATATCATTACAAGGATTTCCAAGTGAAAAAATAAAACTGGAAGCAGATTTTGAAACTGATGAGAAGATTGTAAAGTGTACTGAGGTAACTTAGAAAGACGTTTCCTTCCATTTACATGCTGTGTTTGGATATATTTTTGTTAATTTGGAGATTTCATAGGACTCAACCTCTGAATGTTTAAGTGCAATGTATTACACTTTCATTACACCTTGAGACACACATATCTCCACCCCAGACTGCCTTATATACACCAGATTTGCATTTCCATAGGATCATTTCAGGTTATTGTATGGTGGTACTGCCTGTCAGCTCACAGTTAAGTTTTCACGGCATTGCCATCTTTGTTTGTACAATAACATGTTATTTGACCATGGTGTTTTCATTTTTCTCTTATTTTACAAAAAATAAAATATTTTATAGATATCAGTTTATAATCAGCATTTACATATGAAAGTTAGTTTTGCATGTTCCAGTTTTTTAAAAATAAGAGAATATGAAGCTATAGCCTTACAGCCCCTTAGTCTACCTCCATTCTCCCCCTCACTCTACCTCCTGGGTCAGACAATCAATGTTACTGATTTCTTAGGTATTCTTTGTGATTTTACACATGTAGAAGATAGAAACTATAGAGGGTATAGAAATTATAGGACATTATTTCTTTGTTTGATCTTAACTTCATTAAGATGTCCTTATGGGATGGTGATCTTATTGGGTGGGCTCATCAGTACCCTTCTTTAAACTGAGTTAACAAAGCTTTTGTTGCTACAAGTTAACTTTAGGCAAAAATAGCTGTCATTCCCATATTCCCTAGTCTTTGGTTTTAAGTTTTTACTTATACTATAGATCAGGCTATATATAGTATATATATATACTATATATATAATGTTCCTAACTAGTGAATTTCATGGCACTAACATTGGAATTTTATTCATAAAGTTGAATTGAAGGTAGCAATTGTTGCATTTTTAAAGCTACTTTTAATCTTAATCATGACTTGTTTCCTAATTAAATACATTTCAGGTGTTCTACTTTCTAAAGGACCAGGATTTATCTATTTCAGCAACTCGTTATCAGTTTGCAAAAGAAATAGCCATGGCTTGTAGTGCTGCACTGTGCCCTCACCTGAAAACTCTAAAGAGTAATGGGATAAATAAAATTGGCCTCAGAGTTTCCATTGACACTGATATGGTGAGGCATGTTTTTGTGATGTATTTTTGAAATGAATATATCTTATATTAAAATAATCAGAAGTTTTTCTTTAACCTTTTACTTTGAGATCACTGAAGAGAATTAAAGTTTGTTGAACGTTAATGTTCGGTACACACTTCCTGTACATTATCTCCTTTACTGTCCACAGCAGGGGCCAGCAAACTTTTTTTGGTCAGACAGTAAATAACTTAGGCATTACGGTCTGTCAGATTTCTTTCACAACTACTTAACTGTGCCATTATAGTGTGAAAGCAGCTGTAGACAGTAACTAAACAGCTTAGCTGTGTTCCAGTGAAACTTTGTTTACAAAAACATTTGGTGGGCCACATTGGCCCACAGGCCATAATTTGCTGACGCCTGCTCCACAACATTTCTGCTTGATAAGTAGGTTTTTTAATTATGCTGACTAAATTCTATATTCATGTGACTTAAAATTACAAAAGTCTAAAAATGTTAAAAAAGGAAAATTTTCAGTTTTTTCCGCCTATGTAGGGAAAAACCTATTTCTTCCCTCCTATATCTTTCTTTCCTGTGTGTCTCTTTCACTACTCACAGAAAACACTTCTGCTCACCAGATGTGTAGAGGCTTTCCCCCACCCCAGCAAGCAATTCTCAGACACAAGCAGGGTGTCCAAGAATTCAACTCAATTCTGACTTGATCTACCTGGAGATAGCATCAGATCCTACAGCTCTTACAAGACTGCCTCCTCCCCCACTTCATATGCCAGTCAGTTATCACCTGTGCTTCTGACCAACCAGTTATGGATCAGAGCTTCCAATGACCCCCTCCTCCTTGGGTTCAATTAACTTGCTTGAGCGGCTCACAGAACTCAGGGGAACATTTGCTTATGTCTGTCAGTTCATTAAAGGCTATACAGATGAACAGCCAGATGAAGAGATACATAGGGCAAGGTCTGGTAGAGTCCTGAGCAGGAGTTTCTGTCTCCACGGAGTTGGGGTGCATCACCCTCCCAGTGTGGATGTATTCACCAGCCTGAAAGCTCTCTGAACCCCCTTCTACTGAGATTTTATGGAGGCTTCCTCATGTAGGCATGATCAATTATTAAGTCAGTTTTTAGCCCCTCTCCCCTCTCTGGAGAATGAGGGGTAGGGCTGGAAATTTAAAGCTTCTAATCATGGGCTTGGTCTTTCTGGTGACCAGCCCCTACCTAGGAGCCCATCCAGAGTTGACTCAAAAGAACAAAAGATGCTCCTCCCTCTCTTATCACTTAGGAATTTACAAGTTTCTTAGGAGCCCTGTGTCAGGGATGGGATCAAAGATAAATATTAGAACAAGAGATGTTACTGGTATTCTTATCACTTAGGAAATGACAAGGGTTTTAGGAGCTTTATGCCAGGAATTGGGGTCAGAGACCAATATTTTCTATTATATTATATATTCTATTCTATTCTATTATAATATTATAATTATAATTATAATTATTATATTCTATTATATTATAATTATATAATTATATATTATAATTTTCTATTATCTCACAAATGTATATATATCGGGACCACCTCATTAAACATTAAACATGCTAGAGAGCAGCATTCACACAGTACTCTATTTAATTGGTGACCTCTGGAGATATTAACTCCAGGCTACAATGTAAATGGTTCCCAGTAGAGTTGCATCAGGTAATAGCCCTGGAAAGATCTCCTTCCTACCCTTGACTCCTAACCCTTCAGTCCACTTCCATACTCCCCCTCATCCTCCCTTCTTGGTCAGGCAGTCAAATGTTATCCATTTCTATGTATTCTTTGTAATTTTTTGCATGTTTGAGCAATTAAGTTTGTACGTCCTTTTTGTTCTCTTTTCACTTTTTTTTTAACAGTGCTTCTTTAACTTAATATATCTTAGAGATATTTCATATTAACTACATATTCTTTTTAAAGTTGCATAGTAGTAGTTGATTATATAAATGTACCATAATTTATTTAGTGCTTATGCATGTTTGGTATGTCCTGGTTGATATTTAAGGTATCCACAATATTTTGCTTTTGCATAAGTGTGAGTATATAAGAAACATTCCTAGAAGTAGAATTGCCAGGTCCAAGTATGTACTCAATAGATATTACCATATTGTCTCAAATAGAGGTTATGACAATTTGTATTTCTACCACAATTTATGAGAGTGTTCTTTCTCTCACATCCTTATCAAAGCAGAATATAATCAAACTTTTGAACTTTGCCAATTTGATAGGTGATAAGTGGTACTCCAGTAGTATTTTTTTTTTAATATTTATTTATTTATTTGGTTGTGCCAGGTCTTAGTTGCAGCTCATGCGCTCCTTAGTTGTGGCAGGCACACTCCTTAGTTGTGGCACGTGGGCGCCTTAGTTGTGGCAAGTGGGCTCCTTAGTTGTGGCATGCGAACTCAGTTGCGGCATGTGGGATCTAGTTCCCTGACCAGGGATCAAACCTGGGCCCCCTGCCTTGGGAGTGTGGAGTGTTAACCACTGCACCACCAGGGAAGTCCCAATCCAGCAGTTTTTTAATGTGCCTTTTTAACTGTTTCCGACATCCAATATAATAGATTTCAGTCCAGGTTGTTCATTAGAATGGTCAATCTTTTCTTTTTTTTTTTTGGCGGTGCCACGCCACATGTGGGATCTTAGTTCCCCGACCAGGGATCGAACTCACGCCCCCTGCAATGGAAGCGCGGAGTCTTAACCTCTGGACCACCAGGGAAGTCCCAGAATGGTCAATCTTAACATGAACAATTTCATATGTTGAAGGTTTGCTCTTCTTCAGGCAGGATGTGTTACAGTTCTTACTGGAAAAAAAGAACTTACATTTTTATCTCACTATTAAAAGTTCCTTTTTCAAGGAAGCACCTGATATTTATTTGAGTAAGCATTGTTAATTTTTTTAGTCATATGTATTAAAATGTAATTTTCACCAGCAAAATTAAATTCAAATATTATTTTATGATAAATTCAAAATATTTTTAAGTAGATCTTTTTTTAAATACCATGGGGTTTTTATTTAAGTCATGTTGACAATTATTCAAGACCTTGGTCTGCCAATGTGTTTACATGTTCATTGAGAAGAAACCTGAAGTATGAAGTAGTGGCAATTTTATTTTCATAGTATCTGTGGAAGGGACAATTATAATTTATGTAGTAGATAGAAGAAATAAAGGAGAATGTAAAACATTATTTTATGAACAAAATATCAAGTATTTTCTTAACGTGCTTAAATTGAGTGATATTCTTAAATAGTTTATTTTATATTCATCTGCTGAACTAAACAAGATTGCTCACTTTCTAGGGTTGACTCATCAAGATTTTTTTTTTCCAGGTTGAATTTCAGGCAGGATCTGAAGGCCAACTTCTTCCTCAGCATTATCTAAATGATCTTGATAGTGCTCTAATCCCTGTGATCCACGGTGGGACCTCCAACTCTACTAGTTTACCATTAGAAATAGAATTAGTATTTTTTATTATTGAAAATCTTTTTTAGTGAAAGGACCTGAGTCGTATTATATATTGCAAACTGATTTGTTAAAACTAACTCCAGCACTAAAGCTGAAATGCCACAAACACTAAAAGTAAATATGTTTGATGTTTGAAACATGTAAGCTTTGCTTTTTAGGCAGGAATGATCTTTTAAAAATCATTAGCACAATATTTAAATCTCCAAAAATTTAAGAGATCCACAGTTTTTGAAGCTTTACACTTTACAAGTACTGAAAAAGACAAGGATTTCTTCTGTCTTTAAAAAATTTGTAGCATTTAACTGTGTTATTTAAATGCTAAGCCAAAGTATCTGCACTTAGGTATACCTCTTTATGCCAAGAATGATTTTAATGAAGGCTCCTTTCAGATGTAACCTTATGAAGGAACTACCTTTTTTGTTTATATGCCAGTTAAATTACTGGTTTCTAAAGTCTGTTAAAAATGTATTTCAATGGCACAGACCAGTTTCCAGATCTTAGACTTATATGGTAATTCTTTGAATAAGGCAGATAACTTATTTGTATAATTGGAGTGGAGACCTACCTCCATGATTAGATAAACTGATTGTTTGCATTAAAATCAGAATTTTGCCTTTTTTCTTTTCAAATTATTATTTTATATATACATATATGGTTTTCTCTTGATTAAATGGGTATTCTTAAAATAATTGTGGGTGCTTCAGGATTTTGTGCTTCTATAATTAAGTATATTGCTTTTATAGCGAGAACATGTGATTTGGTATGTGTTTTCTAAATCTTTAATAATTTATAAATAGGTAATATTTTTGTATTGCAGTGCATTATTTTTCCTCCTTTCCTTCCAAAGTATACCACTGTATATACCACTTCTAAGAGTGATTGACAACAGGCCAGATGACCCTTGAAGTAGTCATTATGTAGCAATAAATGAAGCCTGAAACAGGTGTTTTTTTAACTTCTCCTTTAAAGCTTAAAAGTTTCTTGGCAAGTCTACATATTTTCATTGACACCAATGTATTAAATATAAATTTTAATGAACTACTTACTTTTGCATATTTTAAATTCTTTATATAGTAGTTATTTTTTATAACAGGATATTAACATAAGTTAAATTCTATGTATTTGAAACTGTTACAGAACTTTCTTCTTTACTTCAAATAGAAAAAAATTTTTAAAGTACGTTGTGTTAAAAAAAGTAATGGTCATATTTTAGTTAATCCTGTCATTTAAGTTATTTAAAATATAATCATTATTTTAATGCTTTTTTTATTCTAATGTGGAATATATATGTTTTTGTATCAAAAACACTCCTGTGTCTCAAGAAAAAGAAACTACACTAAATAGCCCTGTTTTAAGAAAGTATTTATGAAGCATCTCAACCTGAAGACGAAGTCAGGGTTATAACTCAGGTTCTTAGGTCTCAGGCTAGGAAAAAACTGAGAATTTGAATCAGTTTGGTCATATGATTCCTACTGAATCACATCTGTAGTACTAGCCAAAGATACAGCATGGAGAAAAATATCAGTCTTTTGGAAGTAACTACTTCATAAACAATGTAAAATGTTGCAGACATTAAATAAAATTAAGCAACATGTAATAACTTGTGAAATTTGTTGACATCATAAGCAATTGCATATCTAACTCAATTTGTTTTCTTTATATTTTTGTTTATTTTGCAGTATAAGTTAAGGGCACAATCTATGAATACTGAAGTTACTTTAAAATAACCAGAAGGTAGAGGACTCTTCCCATGATGGGATAGCTTTGGATTTGTTTCCATAAAGTCTCTGCATTTAATAAAAATTGGAATTACTGTGCCTTTGGAGGCACATTTTAAAGTATTCTTTGTAGATGTACAATATGTTTCTGAATGCATTTAGTCATGTTCTTCACATTGATAATTTAAAATTTTAATTTTTTTAAAGGTGAAGAAATAGAATGGTCCTTTGTACTCAGTCTACAATGATCTATTTTTGGTCTATGCCTTTTAAGAATACTGTCTTTCCAGAATTTTGAAATATTAAGTAAAATTTAGCCCATTTGCTTTTGCAGCAATCCAGCAGACTTAGTATATGCATATATGCTTGCTATACGCAGAGCACTTTAGTAGGCTTCATTGATTGAAAGATGAATAAAATAGTTCTTTCCCTCTTGGAGATGAATGTGTGAAGCAGATAATTAACAAAGTAAAAGTAATTGCTAAAATAGAGATATGACTTCTGAGTAGCTGGTTGGAAAACAATCCAGGAGGATAGCCATACCAATAAAGAGAAGGCGTGGGCGTTAAACTTGTCTAGGCAAGAGCTGAAAATCTGAAGAGTCAGTAATATGTCAAAACATTCAACTTTCCCTTTTAAGGCAATTTACTTTAAAGAGTCTTCTGTGTTGTGTGAATATCTTACCTTATAATTTAATCATAAAAGTAGTAGCCTGACTATGGTGTCTCAATTGCCTAAGTTTATAACCGCCTAGATTTAAATATTGTTTTATAAGTAAAGAATACAACTCTTCTTTTTTTAATAGTAATATAACTTTGATAACTTGACTCAAATTTTAAAAGAAAATATCTTGAAATCTTGAAAATAAACCAGAAACCTCTAAACAATCCTAGGTTTTAATTTTTTTCTTTGTGATTAAAAAAAAATGCTTCATATGTGTAATATATAAACATTCAAAAATCAGAAAGAAATGTTAAAAACTTAATCAATATAAGTCTTACTGCCCACCTTGTATGCATCTACCTTGTTCTTCTCACTCTCCAATCTCAATAAGAAGTGATTTTTATTATTGTGTATCTTTCCAAGGTTTAGGTGCAGTAGCAGCAAATATGTTTTTATTATCTCCCCTCATTTTTTATACAAAATATAGTGTGCTGTTTACACTGAAGAACACAATGTCATCTCCTCAATTACTTTGATTTATATGGCTTCTATTTAGAATCTTAAAGTTTTCACTGCTTCTCCAACCACTGTGTAATTGATAAAAGCAATCTTAATTGCAGAAAAGCAAGAAGAAAATCCATTACTGGAATTACGACCATATGTTTCCGTAGGAGGACTGTTTCTCTCATAACAAATTTTTACGAAAATACTTGCAATGTTATTTTTTATTTGAGCTATATTGAAAACCTTTATTTTTTTTCCTACCCAACACTAAGCCTCACCATCTAAATTTATCTTTTATCACTTAATTGACATTGACATTGGTGTTCTTTTTGTTTTGTTTTGTTTTTTTACATCAGATTTTTAGTAGTTTTAAATCTTCTCTTTATAGTCTGTGTTTTGGATTTAGCTTGGAATGATACACAATTTAATATTTAACACCTTTTGGGAAACATTTTCTGTATTTGCATTGATAAAATTACAGCCATATTTTCATGCTTTTTACAAATGAAGAAATAGGACTAATTCGAGAGCTTTATTATGAACCTCCGAATATAGTAAAGTTTTTTTTTCTTTCTTTTTTTGTTCTTTTGGTAAAATAAGGTGCTCGCCAGCTTCCAAGATAGCCCACAATGATCCCTGCCTCTTGGTTATTCACACCCTTGTGTAGTCACCTCCCACACTGTACCACTGTTGGTCTTTGTGACCAACAGAATATGGAAGAAGGGATGGGATGTCATTTCCAATATTATGTTATAAAAGTTTCTATGGCTGCCATCTTTGGTGTATTTCTCCCCACTCTCTTCATTTCATCCCTCTCTCCCCACCTCTCCCTCCCTGTCTGTCTGTCTCTTTCTCTTTCTCCTTCTCTTTCTATTGAGTCACTCATTCTTGGGGAAGCCAGCTGCCAGGCAAGTGGAAGGGGATCCTCCAACCCAGTCAGGCCTTCAGACTGCAGCCCCAGCCACAGTTTGACTGCAGCCTCATGAGAACCACCCAACTAAGCCTTTCTCAGATTTCTGAATATCAGATATAAATGTCTGTTGTTTTAAGCTGCTAAATTTTCTGGTGGTTTATTACATGAAGCAACTAATATTAGCTAACTAAAACAAGATACCTATATCTTAGAGCAGCTATAAGTACAAATTTCTAAAAAAAAAAAAGATTAATTGCTCTGACAAAATTAAGCATAGTTCTTATCAACATTTATGGATTCCATTCCACAAGTAGTATGTGCTAAGTGCAGAGAATACCAAGAGAAAGAGTAGGGTTTGGCCATGTAGGAACAAAGATGCAATTGTGGGAAACTTCCTGTTTCTGGAAATTGCATGTTAGGATATTTAGAGCTATGCCATTGATAAAAACAACCAAAGCTGATTAAAATACAAAAAGCATCTTAAAAAAAAAAAAAAAAAGCATCTTAAAACATCAAAGAGATTTTTAAGACAGTATGGAACACCCAGTCCAAAAGTAAAGAGAAAAAGAGAAGTGAGCATGGGGCCCTAATATGACAGCCTAATGGGGTAAGGGGGACAGATATCAAAGTTCAAGGCCCACACAAGATGGTGAATCTAACAGGAATTGTGAATCTAACAGAAGAACTTCCCCACAGTAGGCTGAGACTCCCTCAAAGGGTTTTGGCCTTTAGATGAGGATGAATCAGAAATATAAATTATGTAAAATTGTAGCCAAGTTTAGAATTGCCTACATCACCCAAAGACTCTTAAGCATTTAACTTGCTTTAAGGTGGTCCCCCCCCACACACAAACCAAAACAAACAAAAAAAACAGGCACATAAGGAAGCTAGATTCCAGAGGCAAGAATTAGTAGAAACAGTTAAATTCATATAGTCTTAGGTATTACATTTATGCTTTCTGTGTTTAAAGAAATAAAGTCAAGTGTCAAATACCTGTAGAGAATTGGAAACTAAAAAGTGATGGAACTAATTTGGGAAGTAACTAAATACAAATGTTGCAAGAATATATAAAAACTGAACTTTAAAACTCAGTAGATAGGTTTAAAGGCAGAACAGAATATAACCAATTGGAAGGATTTATAAACTGGAATATAAATCAGGAGAAACTATCCAGAATGCAGCATGGAGAAACAAAAAGATGGAAAGATGGAAAAAACAGGAGACATATAGAGGATACAGTGAGAATTCCCAACATCTGCTTAATTAGCTGCAGAAGGAGAGGGGAGAGTAGAACAGAACAAATATTTTTAGATATAATGTAGACTTTTAAAAATTGATGAAAGACATGACTCTACAGATTCAAGAAGTTAAACAAATCCCAAACAATAAATAAAAAGGAATCTACACATAGGCACTTTAAAATAGGAACTGCCAGCTGGCACAGACAGAGTCCAAGGAACAGTCTGCTCTCTCTAGTCAGAGGACAGAGAAGGGGGTTAGGGGGCTATGAGACAGAATCCTTTTGAATTTACTTACCTTATTCCAGGAGAGCTGCAGAAAAACAGCAGCACCCCTCCCTCCCTACCATGTCTAAACGCTATGGAGCAATGTGGACTTTCCCTGCACTACCTAATCTAGAGACAGCAAAAAGGCAGCACCCCCCTCTCTACCCACTGTGCAATGGTGGCAGTCAGTGCAGGGCAGAACACTAGCAATGTTGTGGGGAAGCTAAAGGTCTGCCTTCTAGCCAGAACACCAAGAAGGGGTGATCTTAGAACCAGAGAGTGTGGGGAAGATCACTGATAGGAGGGAATTGAAGAAAGGGAACCTCTAAATTTGTATATAAAATCCTGAGATCACCTCCACACTGTGCATGTGTGAAATTGACCAGAAGCAGCCAAGCAAAGGTTTTGAAAACTGATCTACAGTATAGCTCACTATCCAGGTTTCAGACTAGCCACTGGGTGGTGCACAATTTGGGTAGATTAGAATGGCAGTGGAAAGTCACTGAGAACTAAAGTTTGGAACCATAGCCCACAGAAAGCAGGCCAGGATGTGTGGTGTGAACTAACTGGATTGACTGCCAGCTAAAACAAGACAAAACGAAAACACTCTTCTGAAGATTTAAACAGGACTGAGAATTTCATAATATTCAAAATATCCAGGAAATAATCCAAAATTATTCAAGATGCAAAACACTAGGGAAATCTAAGTAACTCTCAAGGGAAAAGACAATGAACAAAAAACCAATTCTGAGGTCACCCAAATGTTGGAATTAACAGAAAAAGACAAAAAGAATTATTTTAATCAGGTTCTACAGAGCAAAGGTAAACATTATTGAAATGAATGGAAAGATAGAAGTCTTCACCAAAGAAATCAAAGCTATAAAAAGAACCAAATAGAAATTTTAGAACTGAAGAATACAATAAAAAAATTACTGGAGATGATGGATGGAAGAGTCAGTGAATTTGAAGATACATGAGTAGAAACTATCCAGTCTGAATAACAATGAGAAAAAAAAAGTGGAAAAAAATGAAGAGCTTTGAGGACATATGGGACAATATTAAAAAGTCTAATATTTGTGTCATAGGAGCTAGCTGAAAACTTCCAAAATCCCATGAGTCTGGGTTTTCATGATTCACTCAACCCTGTAAGTAAACACAGCTAATTGGATGAGTGGCAATAATGCCTGACAGATTTGTTAACTTAAAAAAGAAAATATTTAAGCAACTAAAGGAACCAAGATATAAAGTAGTTAAATTCTCAATTCTCAAAAACCCTTTAACTTCAAGCCTGAGGGCCATTTAAAATTCATTGAATTAAATTAGTTTTTTGTTTGTTTTTAATCACAATTTAGGGAGTTAGTAGGATCCCTGGTTTTAGCATTAAATTATGTGGAAGTGGGAATCCAGTGCAGAGACTCCCAATTTGGCAGATGACATTTAAACATCTTTTTGTCTGCTGAACTGCAGAATAAATCCAGGACAGGAATCAAAGTAAGTGGAAGCTATCAATGTAGGCATATTTAAAAAGAAATTTGAGGCAACCAGAGAGTAAAAATTGACTGCTTTATAGTTACGAGAATTTGCAACTGGGCTGGCAGAAAACTTGTCAATAACAAAACAGAAGCCAGAAAATTATAAAATATATACATTTAATATATATATTTAAGTGCTAGGTGGAAAGTAAATTCTAAGGCCAGCTACACTCTTATTCAAGAGTGAATTGTATGTACTGAATCAAAGGTCACCCACAGATGACCTCATCTTATTCCACTCCTCTAATACACATAATCTCACCACCTGTACCCAGATTGGGTTAATCAGAACTAATATTATACCATTAATTCCTATTTAAATATGTCATCAAAAGCAGCTCCAAACTATCAGGTCAATGCCCATTTTTCACATTCTGATCTTCATACGGCTCTGTACATCTCCTTTCTTCAGTGTACCATATACCCTTAATACATGAAACCCTTCCTTTGTGCAAAAAGATTAAAAGTAATTAGACACATATTTGCTATGAAATTTTCCAAACACTCAGAAGTAGAGAAAATGGTATGATGAAACTCCACGTACCCAACCTATAACAATCCTCAGATTCAACAATTATCAAGATTTTCCACTTTTGCTTCATCTATCTCTTGATTTCTTTGCTGGAGTAGTTTCAAGCAAATCTTAGACATCATTATCTCATGCCACATATTCCACTATGTAGTTCTAAAAAATGGACAGTGAAGAGTAATTTTAATTGAGCCAGTTACTGTAAAATCTATGAAAATATTGACCTAATACGGTTATCAATAGGCCATAAAAACTTTTGTACTGCAACTGAAACGATCTAGAACGTGAAAAGACAACCTGCAAAATGGAAGAAAATATTTGTAAATCATATATCTGTTATGGGACTTGTAGTCAGACTTTATAAAGAATTTTTACAATTCAACAAAACCTACACGAATAACCTAATTTTAAAAATGTGCAAACAATTTGAATAGACACTTCTCCAAAGAAAATATATAAAAAGCCAACAAGCACTTGGAAATATGTTCAACATTATTAGTCACTAGCGATATACAAATAACGACCACAATGAGATGTTGCTTCATATCCATTTGGATGGCTATAATTAAACAAACAAACAGATAATAACAAGTATTGGTGAGGATGTGGAGAAATTGGAACTCTCATACATTGCTGGTGGCAATGTAAAACGTTGTATGTAGCTGCTTTGCAAAACCGTTTGGCACTTCCTCAAAAAGTTAAACATAGAGTTACCATATGAACCAGCAATTCCACTCCTATGTATATACCCAAGAGAAATACAGCTGCATAATTCCACACAGAATTTGTACAAGAATGTTTATAGCAGCCAAAGTTCATTAGTAGCCAAAAAATGGAAACAATGCAATAGTCCATCCATTAATTGATGAATAGACAAATAAATGTGGTATATGCAAATAATGGAAATTTATTTGGCCACAAAAAAACTTTAATAAAGTACTGATACATGCTACAATATGAACCTTGCAAACATTATGCTAAGTGAAAGAAGCCAGTCACAAAACACTGTATAGTGTATGATCCCATTTAAATGAAATGTCCAGAATGGGCAAATCCATAGAGACAGAAAGTGGATTAGTGGTTCCTTAAGGTTGGGGAGAAAGGGAAGTGACTGCTTTGGATGATGTAAATGTTCTAAAATTGATGGTGTGCTGGTTGCACAATTCTATGACTACACTGCATTGTACCCTGTAAATGTATAACATTTTGTATCATTAGGAAATGCAGATCAAATTCAAGCCTATCAATTGTATATCTCAAGAAAGGTTTTCTTTTTAAGGTCAATGAAGTCATTAAAATTTAGTGTTTTCTGAAACTCAAGAAATCTTTTCGATTGAGCTTGAGAAAATCCAGAGAATACGGAAGCCTTATTGAAGACATATTGAAATAATTACAACTCGTCTGGAAAGACTTACGTATATTAAAATATGAAGAGTTGGGCGAGAAGGGCTGCCATTTGTGCTTTGTGTGAGGTGATGTATTGTCATCCTAATTTTACAACTGACGGATTGAGTGGTATTAGAGTTACAGAACCAGAATAGGGCAGTGCTGCATTGCTTATTCAAGTCAGTCTGACTCCACTGGCTCTTTTTCCAGGCCCAGCTTGGCTGTGGAAAGGAGTCAAGGAGGGCAAAGAAGGCAGTGGGTGGGAGAATCCAGTTGCTAGGAGTGTTTCTGAGTGAAAACCGGTAGAGAAGGCAAGAGGGGAACAGAAAACTTCCAACTTATCACTTCAGTCTCCTTATGCAGAAACGCTCATGTTTATGGAGACAGGATTTCATGTCATTTTTTAGGATGCTACTAAAATTAAAAAGAGAAAATATATCCAATTTGGAAATTCGTACCCCACAGCAGCAACTTGGCGTCTCAACCCAGCTTCTGTCTTCACTGACGCCGCGTTCTTCAGAACTACCCATTTCCTGACTACCTTTCAAAGGAGCAACGCGCGCGACACTAGGACGCGAAAACCATCCGGGAAGACGGCGGGCTGGCGAAACTCAAGCCGCCGCCTCTGCGCGTGCGCACCGCTCCTCGGCCCCTTCCGCCTCCGCCTCGGAAGCTCCTCCTAGGCGGCCGTCGGAGGCCACGGCGAGGTCTCTTCACTGTAGAGTCGGGTTTTCTCGCCACCTGTGACAGGTCTTCGGCGGCACCCACCGCTCAGCGCCTGCGCAGACTGAGGACCACGGTCACCATGACAGCGACCGCCGGGGCCCCTGGTAAGCGGGGCTCCCCAGGCTCCGGGGCTCCCCAGGCTCCGGGTCTGGGACGGTGCGCCACACAGTGGGCTTGCAGTGGACGTTTTCTCCGGCCCGCTGCCGGTAGTTGGGGGCCCTTTGAGAGACTCCTCTGGCTGTACTCCTTCCTCTTCTGGATCTCGTGGTCCGCGTTCTCTACGTGCTCCCAGAATCAAGCGGCCTAGAGCCTTGGTTCCCGGCGTGGGCGGTAAAGAAAAGCTTTTGGGGTGGCAAAGAATGGCAAGAATATTCTGACATTTTGTAAAGGAGTTTTTATGTTTGTTTTAAGAGCAGTTTTAGGTTCCTGGGAATTGAGCGGAAGACACAGTGATTCTCCATATACCCCCCTACGTGACATACGCATAAGTTCCCCATATCAGCCTCCCCCACTAGAGTGATACTTTTGTTACAGTTGTGAGCCTACACTGATGCATCGTAATTACCCAAAGTCCATACTTTACATTAGGGTTCCCTCTTGGTGGTGTACGGTCTGTGGGTTTAGACAAATGTATAATGAATGACACGTTCCATGGTAGGGTATCATACAAAATAGTTTGACCATCCTAAAAATCCTTTGTGCTCCACCGACTTATCCTCCTCCCCCCAACCCCTGACAACCACTGATCTTTTTACTGTCTCCATAGTTTTGTCTTTTCCAGAATGTCATGTAGTTGGAATTATACAGTATGTAGCCTTTTCACATTGGCTTTTTTTCACTTAGTAATATGCGTTTAAGCTTTCCCCGTGTCTTTTCATGGCTTGAGAGCTCATTCCTTTTTAGAGAGCAGTAATATTCTGTTGTCTTGGTGTACCACTGTTTATCCATTCACCTACTGAAGGATATCTTGGTTGCTTACAAGTTTCAACAATTATAAATAAAGCTGCTATAAACATAAGTGTGCAGGTTTTTGTTTGGACATGTTTTCAACTCCTTTGAGTAAATATCAAGGTGTATGATTGCCGGATTGTATGGTAGGAGTATGTTTAATTTTGTGAGGAACTGCCAAGCTCTCTTTTAAAGTGGCTGTACCATTTTGCATTCCCACCCACAATGAATAAGAGTTCCTGTTACTCCACATCCTCACCAGCATTTGATATATCAGTGTTCCGGATTTTGGCCATTTTAATAGGTGTGTAGTTATACCTTGTTGTTTTAATGTGTGTTTCTCTGATGACATGGATGTGGAACACCTTTTCATATACTTGCCATCCGTCTGTCTTCTTTGGTAAGGTGTCTGTTAAGGCCTTTGGTCCGTTTTTTAATGGGGTTGTTTTCTTATTGTTGAGTTTTAAGAGTTCTTTATATATTTAGGATAATAGTCCTTTATCATATGTGTCTTTTGCAAATATTTTCTCCCAGTCTGTAGCTTGTCTTTTCTTTCTCTTGATGTTACCTTTTGCAGAGCAGAAGTTTTTCATTTTAATGAAGTCCAGCTTATCCATTATTTCTTTCATGGATGGTGCCTTTGGTGTTGTATCTAAAAGGTCATTGCTGTGACGTGAGCGTAGATACAAAAATCTATGAAGGTCATGTAGATTTTCTCCTATATTATCTTCTAGGAGTTTTATCGTTTTGTATTTTACACTTAGGTCTATGATCCATATTGAGTTAATTTTTGTGAAGGTATGAGGTCTGTGTCTAGATTCCTTTTCTGGATGTGAACGTCCAGTTGTTCCAGCACCATTTGTTGAAAAAGCTGTCTTTGTTCCATTGTATTGCCTTTGTTCCTTCATCAAAGATCAGTTAACTCTATTTATGTGGGTCTATTTTGGGACTCTCTGTTCTGTTCCATTGATCTATTTGTCTGTTCTTTCACCAAAACCGCACTATCTTAATTACTGTAGCTTTATAGTAAGTTTTGATGTTGGATAGAGTCATCACTTCATTCTTCTCCTTCAATATTATGTTGACTATTCTGCGTTTTTCGCCCTCCACATACACTTTAGAATCAGTTAGTCGATATCCACAAAATAACTTGGTGGGATTTTGACTGGGATTGCTTGAATCTATAGATCAAGTTGGGAAGAACTAACATCTTGACAATATTGAGTCTTCCTATCCATGAACATGGACTGTCTCTCCATTTATTTATTCTTTGATTTCATTCATCAGAGTAGTTGTCCTCATGTTGATCTTGTACATATTTTGTTAGGTTTATACCTAAGTATTTTAGTTTTGTGGGTTTAATGTAAATGGTATTGTGTTTTCATTTCAAATTCCACGTTCAAGGCTGGTAAATAGGAAAGCAATTGACTCTTGTGTATTAAACTTGAATTCTTCAACCTTGCTATAATCACTTGTTAATTCCAGGAGTTTTGTGTTGATTCTTTTGGATTCTCTGCATAGACAACCATATCTTTGTGAACAAAGCAGTTTCATTTCTTCTTCCCAGTATGTACACCTTTGATTTCTTTTTGTTGTCTTAGTGCATTAGCTGGTACTTCCAGTATAATGTTGAAAAGGAGTGGCGAGGAGGGAGGAGTATTACTTTTTGAGATCTTGGTTGAAATGAAAGAAATGTGACATTTACCTGACCCATAATTTCAGCAGATGAAATGAGGAATAGTTTGAGCAGTCCTATTCCTCTTTGGCAATTGGGTGAGGATAGGAAATGTAGACAAAGTGATGTGGCCAAGCATTATTCCAGCTTTTTTTTATGCAGCCTTTAGAAGCTGGTAATTAGTGTGTCTCTGTTGTTTGACCTCAGAGTTAGAGGTGTTTTTTTTTTTCACTTTTTAAAAATTGAAGTATAGTTGATTATAGTATTGTGCCAATCTTTGCTGCACAGCAAAGTGACTCATTTATACACATATATACATTCTTTTTTTATATTATTTTCCATTATGGTTTATCCCAGGAGATTGCATATCGTTCCCTGTGCTATACAGTAGGACCTTGTTGTTTATCCATTCTAAATGTAATAGTTTGCATCTACCAACCCCAAACTCCCAGTCCATCCCTCTCCCTCCCCCCCTCCCCCTTGGCAACCACGAGTCTGATCTCTATGTCTGAGTCTGTTTCTGTTTTGTAGATAGGTTCATTTGTGCCATATTTTAGATTCCATGTATAAGTGATGTCATATGGTATTTGTCTTTCTCTTTCTGACTTTCTTCATTTAGTGTGATAATCTCTAGTTGCATCCATGTTGCTGCAAATGGCATTATTTCATTCTTCTTTTTAAAATATATATATTTATTTTTAATTTATTTTTTATTTTATTTTATTTTTGGCTGCGTTGGTCTTTGCTGCTGCACACAGGCTTTCTCTAGTTGCGGCCAGCAGGGGCCACTCTTTGTTGCGGTGCACGGGCTTCTCAGTGCAGTGGGTTCTCCTCCTGCGGAGCACGGGCTCCAGGCGCACGGGCTTCAGTAGTTGTGGTACAGGGGCTCAGTAGTTGCGGCTCATGGGCTCTAGAGCACAGGCTCAGTAGTTGTGGCACACGGGCTTAGTTGCTCCACGGCATGTGGGATCTTCCCGGACCAGGACTCGAACCCATGTCCTGTGCATTGGCAGGCAGATTCTTAACCACTGTGCCACCAGGGAAGCCCTATTTCGTTCTTTTTTTATGGATGAGTAGTATTCCATTGTATATATGTACCACATCTTCTTTATCCATTCATCTGTCAATGGACGTTTAGGTTGTTTCCATGTCTTGGCTATTGTAAATAGTGCTGCTATGAACATAGGGGTGCATGTATCTTTTTGAGTTATTGTTTTGTCTGGGTATATGCCCAGGAGTGGGATTGCTGGATCATGTAGTAATTCTGTTCTTAGTTTTCTGAGGAACCTCCATACTGCTGCACCAACTTATATTCCCACCAACAGTGTAAGAGGGTTCCCTTTTCTCTGTACCCTCTCCAGCACTTGTTATTTGTAGACTTTTAATGATGGCCATTCTGACTGGTGTGAGGTGGTACCTCATTGTAGTTTTGATTTGCATTTCTCTAATAATTAGTAACGTTGAGCATCTTTTCATGTGAGTACTGGCAATCTGTATGTCTTCTTTGGAGAAATGTCTGTTAAGGTCTTCTGCCCATTTTTTGATTGGGTTGTTCATTTTTTTGTTGTTGAGTTGTATGAGCTTTTTGTATATTTTGGATATTAAGCCCTTGTCAGTCGCATCATTTGCAAATATTTTCTCCCATTCCGTGGGTTGTCTTTTCACTTTTTTTTTTTTTTTATGGTTTCCTTTGCTGTGCAAAACAGTTAGAGGTGTTTTAAGCCAGGCAGTTCTACTCCAGAAGGTTACAGTATCTTTTACATAAACATAAGTGGTCACATCAGACAGTTTTGGTAATACATTCTTTTTTTTTTTTTTATAAATTTATTTATTTATTTTTGGCTGTGTTGGGTCTTTGTTGCTGTGCGTGGGCTTTCTCTAGTTGTGGCGAGCAGGGGCTACTCTTCATTGCGGTTTGCGGGCTTCTCATTGCGGTGGCTTCTCTTGTGGAGCACGGGCTCTAGGTGCGCGGGCTCAGTAGTTGTGGCTCGCCGGCTCTAGGGTGCAGGCTCAGTAGTTGTGGCGCACGGGCTTAATTGCTCCGTGGCATGTGGGATCTTCCCGGACCAGGGCTCAAACCCGTGTCCCCTGCGTTGGCAGGCGGATTCTTAACCACTGCACCACCAGGGAAGCCCCAATACATTCTTTTTTCAGTTTAAATTTTTTTCCTGATTGTAAACATAATACATGCTCATTATAGAACATTTATACAGTAAAGTATATTGAAATAGGAAAACAATTTACATAGTGCCCATATTCAGAGGTACCATTAGTTAACTTTTTGGTATATTTTCTGACAATCCTGACTTTTAAGAAAATATAGGGAATTCCCTGGTGGTCCAGTGATTAGGAGTCTGCACTTCCCCTGCAGGAAGCCTGGGTTTGATCCCTGGTGGGGGGAACTAAGATCCCATAAGCCGTGTGACATGGCCAAAAAAAAAATACATATAGTTAAGATTGTAGTATACATGCTACCATATACTGTGTTCTCGTTTTTGTTCTTCTCCCACTTTTTTTTTAAACATACAAACTAGTGTTTTAGAGCATTAGTTTTTAGTGGCTTAGAACAACACAAATTTATTATCTTATAATTCAGGCGGCCAGAAGTCTGAAATGGGTCTCAGCTAAAAATCAGTGTCGGCATGGCTGCATTCCTTCTAGAGGCTCTAGGGGAGAATCAGTGTCCTTGCCTTTTACTGTCCTCTAGAGACTGCTTGAATTCCTTGGCTCATGGTCTCATCCTCCATTTTCAAAGCAAGCAGTTGCTGGTCAAGTCTTTCTCACATTGCATCACACCGACACTGACTCTCCTGCCTTCCCTTTCACTTACAAGGATCTTATAAAATGCTTAATGTGATTAAATTAGGCTCACCTGGATAACCCAAGCTTAGAGTCAACTGATTAGCAACTTAAATTGTACATGTAACTTTAATTCGCCCTTGCTGTGTAACAACATATTCACAGTTTCCACAGATTAGGATATAGACATCCTGCGGGTGGGGTGGGGATCATTATTCTTCCTACTGCAGTACCTATACATATTGTTCTCCACCTTGCTTTTTTCTCGCTTAACATATCTTTGAGATTATTCTATATTACACGTATGGATCTGCCTCATTCTTTTTTTTTTTTTTTAAAGATTTATTTATTTATTAATTGATTGATTGTTATGTTGGGTCTTCGTTTCTGTGCTAGGGCTTTCTCTAGTTGCGGCAAGTGGGGGCCACTCTTCATCGCGGTGCGTGGGCCTCTTACTATCGTGGCCTCTCTTGTTGCGGAGCACAGGCTCCAGATGCGCAGGCTCAGCAGTTGTGGCTCACGGGCCTAGTTGCTCCGCGGCATGTGGGATCCTCCCAGACCAGGGCTCGAACCCGTGTCCCCTGCATTGGCAGGCAGATTCCCAACCACTGCGCCACCAGGGAAGCCCGATCTGCCTCATTCTTACTAATGGCTGCGTTGCGTTCCATTGCATGGATATACCATAATTTATTTAGTGAATTCACTGTTGCTGAATATTTAGGTTATTTTCACTCTTTTGCTGTTACAAACAATGCTGCAATAAATATCCTTATATCAAATGTGTCATTTCCTATATATTACAAGCATATCTGTCAATGGGATAAGTTTATGAAAGTGGAATTTCTGGGTCAAAGGGTAGATGTATTTTTCTTTTTTTTCTTTTTTTTAAACTTTTAAAAAATCTTTATCGAGATATAATTTTTATACCATACAATTCACTCATTTAAAGCATAGAATTCATTGGTTTTTAGTATATTCAGAGTTGTGTAACCATCACCACAGAAAGATGTAAAAATTAGGGGAGGTCACATATAAGAACTCTCTACTTTTTGCTCAGTTTTTTCTATAAACCTGAAACTGCTCCCACTAAAATTCTAAATTTTAAAAATTACAAGTAATTTTGCCTTTCTCCTAGCCCTATTTTCAGAATAACAGTTTACTTAAAATAGTGATAATACCCTAGATTATAGGTAATTAGAGTCTGAAATTCTGTGTATAAGAAAAGATATATACAGTTGTGGCTAAGTGTAAGGTACAGTTTCACCCATTAACTGGGCAAGGAGAACTTTTTGCGTCAAATGTTTTTAATTTCTGGAATCATGGTATTTTATTATTAATCTGCAAGTTACCCTTATAAAAATTTTGAATCCAGTGTGTTTAGTTGGAAGGTGTCAAGGATACATCTAGCATGCACTATTAACTAACATTTAGTTTTTGTATGGTAACATGCATGATTACCATTTCTGCGAGATTTTTGGCATATCTCAAAAACTTCATTTTTAACAGCCACATCAATTACGTATTTTATCATGAGGATATACTGTGATTTAATTTTTCCCATTGTTGGACATTTCTGTTTTAGCCAGTAGTTACTGTACCTTTTTAAGATGCCTAAGTTAAACATTTAAAAAATGATGGCCATGTATTTTCATCTGAGTCTGAAAGGTCTGTGAGTCTCTTGCCTATGCTAAAAAGGGGCATGTGTTTTGTATAGGAGACTGCTTGGATAGTGGATGCTACAGCTAACTGTTTAGTTTCTTTATTCTGTAGCCCAGTATGCAGAGTGGTTACTGAGTTCCATGCATGTTACTTAGAAGTTATTTTTATATGCCCCTCCATTCTCTTATCAAATTTTACTTTCTCTCAATGTCTTATCATCGGTTTATGATGGCCATTTTTAGGTTTTTAACTGTTGTTAGGTGGAATTAATAAACAAATAATTAAACGGAAGACATAATCTCATGCATAGGGAATTTGCAGCCATTCGGTAGCCACTTAAATGTTTAAACCAATGAACAAGAATTGGCGAGGTAAGATTATAGATACCTCTTTCACTGTTTTTCAGTCTTTTATCCTTCTTATATTGCGATATGGCATAATATGGAGTAGAACTGATTCAAGTATTTTAGTCTTGGTTAACTCACACATTTTAATGCCTAATTAAGAAAAAAATCTAGTCTGCCAAAAACTAGTCGATAGTTATGGGAATTACGTATATTTGTACATGCTAGATAAATCTGTAAATACTAACTCAGGATTTACTTAGTCACTCATGTAAGTGTTGTTGACATTTATAATTTGAAGGTGAATATGCTTAAATGTGTAATTTAAGATTCTAAATGGTTAATATAAATATAGAATGGAGCCTCAGGTGGAGAAGACAATTAAGTTCTACAAAATTTAGAAGTTTTTTAACACAGCATTGGCTTTATATACATTTTACTTATTTATGGGGCCAGGATTGGAGAAGATACCATGTGAAAATTCCTGCTTTAAAATATCTGCTTCTTACCAGTTTTTTTTTTTCTTCCTACATATTTCCTCACAGTTCTGAGGTTCAGACTATCCTATATGTTTACTAATTATTACTTACATCATAAATAGCATATTTATATATAAATATGTATTTTTATACTTGCCACATCTTAATACTTGTTCTTAATTTTTAAAAATCTTATATTTTCCCAGTTTTATTACTTTATTGTTCTCTATAAATATATGCTGTGCCCTTTTTTTATTAAAAAAATTTACCC
This sequence comes from Eschrichtius robustus, assembly GCF_028021215.1. NCBI lineage: Eukaryota > Metazoa > Chordata > Mammalia > Artiodactyla > Eschrichtiidae > Eschrichtius > Eschrichtius robustus. The sequence continues at coordinate 63,530,308 of NC_090825.1, forward strand.
TATAAAAACTTCTTTTTAATATAAATGCTGTTATTTTAGGATCTTGGAGTGAAAACATACTGGAATATTTTCTCAGAAATAACCAGATCACAACAGAAGATGGCGCCCAGATCATCTGGTATCATGCGGCTAACCACAAGGTGCAAGTGAATGAGGCACTGAGAAGTAAGTCATTAGTTACTTGTATTTACATTAGATTATAGATGAAGTCAACTCTTTTTAAAAAAAATATCTGGTCATATTTGCAGGTGCCAGAGACTTAGATGATTCAAGTGTAGATTCTTGGCTAACATAAACATTTTTGTAAAAGATCTCATTTTATTTACAAAATGAACAAGTTTCCATAATGGAAGAATTTTGTCATTTTCCAGAAGTGATTTACCGTTTCTATGCCTTATTTAAAACTCTCATATGTTACTACATTTGCTTATATATTGTAGTGATTTAGGTAAAATTTTTAAGATCAGGGTTGTATGTCGTACATACATATTTTTGTGTCTTTCCCAGTGTACTAAGGAGAAACTCAATAAATAGTTGTTGAATGGATGAATGAAGCCATTGAATACTAATTTATAATGCCTTGGGCAATATTTATGCCTAGGCTAGAAACCAAGCCTTTTGGTTTACTAACTCCATCTGTAATCAGATGATTACTATAGCAGTTTAGTTAGCCTTTTCCTATGAAGTACCCCTGTTGGCTGCAGCAGCTCAGGAGAATGAAAGCATATCACCAGAGGGGTAGGGCATAGCTTGAAGTGCCCTGTTCCAACAGGAAGAATTCCTTGTAACCTTGTGTTTTATTGTAAAAATTTACACATTTTTTGCATCTTAGTTATGTATCTGGATAATGTATCTAAATATGCATTTCTTTTATTGTAAAGATACTCTTTTATATTGCTTTTCTTTGTTCCTCAAAGGGAAGAACCTTGTCTTCTAATATCCCTAATACCTAAAACAGTGCCTAGCACATAGTAACCAAACAGTGATTATTTAATAAATAATTTTAGCAAAAGCGGTGCTTTGGGAAGATGTTGATTAGTGGCTGCCTGGAGCTGATAGGAATAGGGACTAGAGAGTAAATGCTAATGGGTACAGCGTTTCTTTCTGGGGTGACAAAATTTTTCTGGAATTAGGTGGTGGTGGTGATGGTTGCACAACTTTCTGAATATTCTGCAAACCATTGAATGGTACACTTTATTTATTTTATTTATTTATTTATTTGGTTGCATTGGGTCTTCATTGCTGTGCATGAGCTTTCTCTAGTTGCAGCAAGAGGGGGCTACTCTTCGTTGCAGTGCACGGGTTTCTCATTTTGGTGGCTTCTCTTGTTGCGGATCACGGGCTCTAGGCATGTGGGCTTCAGTAGTTGTGGCTCACGGGCTCTAGAGCGCAGGCTCAGTAGTCAGTGGCACACGGGCTTAGTTGCTTCGCGGCATGTGGGGTCTTCGCGGACCAGGGCTCGAACCCGTGTCCGCTGCATTGGCAGGCGGATTCTTAACCACTGCGCCACCAGGGAAGCCCTGAATGGTACACTTTAAAAGGATGATGTTATAGTATGTGAATTATATATCAATTTTTTTAAATGGAAAAAAGATAGGAATAATACAACTGTTATGTACAGACAATATGGTTGCATATGTAGTAAATCAGAAAGATTCTACAGATAAATGATTATAATTCATAGGTTAATTTAGACAGTCTGTCTTTTTTGACAGTATAAAATCAAAACAGAAAATAAATTTTATTTCTATATAACAACTAAAAATTTGGAAAAAATCTTAAAAATTTACAATTTGTAATAGTAAATGCAGAAGCCTCATACCTAGAAATAATTTAATTAACTATGGATCATTTACTTTTAGCCAAGTTTTAAAAATGACTAACGGAAGTCATTTCCAATTGCTGGAAGGCTGGTGTTGATGTGGGAATTTTTTATAGGTTACTTAGTTTTCAGATAATATCCTCTTTACCTTCTCTTAGGCAACAGGAGCCCCAAGTTTTATAGTTTGGGGGATGTTTTTCATCCAGTCCCTTTTCTCAGCTCTGGCTAGTCTTGCAATTTCTTTCTAGTCCAAAGGAAAGAAAACAGATTCCTGGAGACATGTATTTCATTGGTTTATCTTATTTCTCCCAGAATATTTAAATTTAGTACAACTGTTATTAATGAAGCTATTTCTATTTTGATTAACATGTGATACTGGATTTTCAACAATGTCTATGTTTTAAAAAAACAAAGTACAGGAGGAACAGTGTAAGAGTGCCATTTGGTGTTGCATTGTCAACACATCCGACCTCAGAATAGTCAAAATTGTTTAAAAAAGTTATTACATATAATGTAATTTTTTTGTTATAACATTTCTGCATGTAGATTTTTAAAAAATATATATTAAAAGAAACGCTGGTTAAAAAATTGAAATCATCAAGTCTTTTTGAGAATAAAAAATGTAGTTTTTTAAAAAAGACTTTGTAACATATTTAGGAAAAGTGTGACTATAGTCATCAACTAAATGTATTAAAAAGTATAATAAATTGCTGCATTAGAGCATGTAAACAGTATAGGCAAGATAGATAAGTTTAACTTCATTTCTATAAACATATTTCTTTGAGTTTTGTTTTGAGTGTGAGTAGCAACTATTTGGGATTTTCTTGTGCAGAAAATCAGAAAAAACAAAGCTGTTTTCTACTGTCTGGCTCTTGTCACAAGCTGGGGCTCCTGTGGTTGGAGTGATAATCTTGATGTGCAGACTTCCTCATCTGGCTCTCCCTGAGTTGGGAAATATGGTGACCAGGCAGTCTCCCAAAGCAGAAGCATTCCCTGACCTTCAGAAGGCTTCTACCCAAGGACCAGGGGTGGGAGAATAGGGAGAGAGGCTGGACAGCTCACAAACATGTCTCCAGGCCAGGCCTCCCTCTCTTCTGTATTAGTCTGTACAACTGCTTATTTGGTGTTTTCACTAAGAGAGTTCTCATGCATCACAAATTTAAATTATTCAAAATGAAATTCTTAATTATGTCTACTAACCTGTACTTCCTATGATCTTTGCTATCTCAGTAAATGGCACCATAATCCACATAGATTCTTTTGTTTGTTTGTTTGTTTGTTTTTGGCCATGCCACGCATCTCGCGGGATCTTAGTTCCTTGGCTAGGGCCCACGGCAGTGAAAGTGCCAAGTCCTAACCACTGGAATGCCAGGGAATTCCCCATGTATTCTTAAGCCAGAAATCTGGGAATCATCTATTCTTTGTTTTCTTTATTTCTTGCATCTGCTCTATTATCCAGACATTATAATTCTATTCCAAAATATATTTTGAATTAGTCCACATCTCTCCATCTCTGTTGTCATCATCCTAGTTCAAGCCACCATGATCTCTTGCCCCTACTGCTTAGCTTCCATTCTTACTCTTTTTTTTTATTATTATTTATTTATTTATGGCTGTATTGGGTCTTCGTTTCTTGTGCGAGGGCTTTCTCTAGTTGTGGCGAGCGGGGGCCACTCCTCATCACGGTGCTCCATTCTTTTTTTATTTTTTTATTTTTTAATTTTTATTTATTTATGGCTGTGTTGGGTCTTCGTTTCTGTGCGAGGGCTTTCTCTAGTTGTGGCAAGCGGGGGCCACTCTTCGTCGCGGTGCGTGGGCCTCTCACTGTCGCGGCCTCTCTTGTTGCGGAGCACAGGCTCCAGACGCGCAGGCTCAGTACTTGTGGCCCACGGGCCCAGTTGCTCCGCGGCATGTGGGATCTTCCCAGACTAGGGCTCGAACCCGTGTCCCCTGCATTGGCAGGCAGACTCTCAACCACTGCGCCACCAGGGAAGCCCCATTCTTATTCTTAAAAGAGACCTTCAGGAACATAATTTACATGGGACCTGAGACTCCTTGTCACTGCCATTTAGTGATTTTTTTTTCTATTCATGGGAAATGAATGGAGTTAATAAATGGAGACACTGACTATTACTGTTAAGGAATTCCAAGGCCTATATGCTCCTTTACAACCGCATTGATAGAGAAGATGGAATGCCTACATATATTGTGGTAAGTACCACTTTATTGAGAAGTCATGTTTGCTTAATTTTTATGAAATTAGACAGAAGCTTGACCTATTGCATCTCAAATATAACTCTGTTTAACTTTTTTTGAGAAACTGCAAGCTTTTCTGAAGCAGCTGCACCTTCTTACATTCCCACCAACAGAGTGGATGAGGTTTCTAATCTCCCCATGTCCTTGTCAACATTTGTTATTGTCTTTTTCATTATAGTCTTCCTAGTACTTGTGAATTGGTATCTCATTGTAGTTTAGATTTGCATTTCCCTGAAGGTTAATGATGTTGAGCATCTCTTCATATGCTTATTGGAAAATGGCTTATATATATGCAGCTGGGTAGCTTTTTCAGCCTATTTCCTGCCTATAGAAATTTGAGAGTTCATAGGCTTCTTTTCGTTTTGAACTGTCTCTCTCTTTTTTTTTTTTTTCAGGTCCAAGTGGATACAGCTCTATTAAAAACGTACTAGTCTTTCTATATAACAAATTATAAACCGTCCCTTTAATCAAAAACCTTATTGCCGGATCTCTTTGGAGTAGGCCTCTCTCTACTTGGTCTGCTAGTTAGGGTGCTATGGGATAACACCGTTAAGATTCTATAATGTTCTTTTGTCTAGCTATGTGGGTACCCAAGGCATCATCTTTCTGAAGTCTTAATAAAGGGTCTTGTAGCTGTATCCTTGGTTTGGTCTTGATCCCGAGGCCATGGTTTACTAACAGCATCCTGGATTTGACTTTTGACCTGAGGCTTTCTCCTGCTTTGAGAATCTTTTGCCAGCTGGAAAGAATGGTTTTATTTTCTAACTCAGCACAAGTCCTGAGTTGGAAATATTTCCTCTCTATGCTGCTTAAAATGTAAATAGTTAATTATTTAACTCAGCTCTTTCTTCCCATTCTTTATCATAGGAGCTAAAAGAAACCCCGTTGGCATTTTCAGCATTCTGCCTGGAAACCTCCTTAGCCAAATCCACAAATTTACTAGGCACCCTCTCTATCTTCCACCAGTTGCTACAAGTGCCAACGTTATCAAAAGTTTCACCACTAGTGAAAAGAATTTCCTCACTGCTCTTCTAACTTGCTTTAACAGTGCCTTCCTAGAATCTGCTGGATCCCAAAACCAGTGTCACAGGTTTCAGGTTTTTGTTATGGCAGGGCCCCACTTCCAGGTAGCTATTTATGTTTGTTTTCTCTTGCTGTGTAATAAACTACCCCCAAAACTTTGTGGCTTAAAATGACGATGATTTATCATTTTTCACGGTTTTGCGGCTCAGCTAGTGGTTCTTCTGTTGCATGTGGTATAGATTGGGAGCACTCATGTTGCTGCATTTGGCTGGGAGCGCAGCTGGGCCTGGAAATTCTAAAATGGCCTCACTCACGTGTCAGAGACCTTAATGCTATCTGTCGGGCAGGCAGTCTTAGTTTTCTTCCATGGGGCTTCTCTCTCTCCATGTGGTTTCTGAGTCTTCAGTAGTCTTACCTGAACTTCTTTACATGGTACCTGGCTTTCAAGAGGATGAAAGCAGAACCTGCCAGGCCTTTTAAGGGCTTGGCTTAGAACTGAGAGTTTTACTTCCACTACCTTCCACTGGTCAAAGCAAGTCACAAAACCAGCCCAGACTCAAGGGGAGGAGAAAGAGATGAGAGAGGCACGTACGTATGGGAGGAATTGTTGTCAGCCATCTTTGGAGTTAAGTCTCTCAGAGCCTGCTAAGCACACTCATACTAAGTGACTGGTGAAGCTCTTTACTCATTCCAGGGATGTGTGCTTTTAAATAGTAGCCAAGCTTTAGGTCAAGGAACTGAATCTATAACATACAATTTCAAACATAAACAATAAACATCTGTAGTTTCTAATTTGAGGAGTGAGAAGATAAAAGTACTATTTTTGTTCTCAGAAGCGTCAACAAATACTTATTAAGCCTCCCTTTGTATTCTCACTTTGCCATATACTGGGAAGAAATTAACTATTAGGACAACAGCTTGAGTGTGACCTAGGCAAAGGTATTGAACTCCTCACTGCCTATTTGCTCACGTGTAACAACTAAGTGCGACATGTAAGGCTTGACATAGTACCTGGCACTTAGTCTTTACTCAGTAAATTTTATTTTCTTTCCTTCCTTTTATCTTCCTCAAAAGGGTACTGAATATGCCATCTCCTACAGTCTCTATTTTATTAGCATCAACGTAAGTTCTTTTATTTGGACAGGTACTGCTCATATGATAGAGGCTGATGTCATTTTTCCAAGCGATGGATCAGAACATGGCCAGCCAATCATGGCTCATCCTCCTGAAACAAACAGTGATAATACTTTACAGGAATGGCTGGCTGAAGTTATAAAAAGCAATAAAGGCATCAAACTGGATTTTAAGAGGTATTTGTACAAACATGTTCAGTCTCCTAGTTGTTATAGAATAACAATATGGAAAAAAAATCAGTAACTTCATATATCTGTGCCTGACTAAATAACTTTATACTTTATCTAAACTGAAAGTGGAATTGCAAACTAATATCTTTCAGGAATGTACCAAAGACACACTGAGTTGTTTGCCAGAATTGTTTCTTGGGAACCCTTTAAGGCTAAAATTAAGTTAATTTTTATAAAGGAAGTTATCATAAGTGACCATTGGTAATAGTAGAATGGTAAATTTTAAAATACCACTTTCATTAAAAAGTAGTTCAAGAGAGAGATTTGGCAGTAGTTGGGGTAGTTAATGCATTTCCTACTTGATTAGTGTTATTATATTTGTGGAAGGGGAATTATCTAGAATTCTTTAATAACTGAAGAGTTTCTTAAAAATAATATTTTGGAAACATTGATAATGAAGAGAGCAAGATTAAGTGTTGTTTCTTTCCCTGTGGCTATCACGGAAAATTTTACTTCTGTGGTATTTTGGCAGTATAAAAATTATAGGGAAAGCCAGGAATTTATTGTGACACCATAAAAACTCACCATAAGGCCCATGAAGGCAACTGCTATGAAAATCTAGGATGTGTGGTAATCCTGCCTTATATTTGAACAATATTTTAAAATTGAATTATCTCAAGAAATTAATAAGGATTTGGAGCTCTTACTCACAGGGTTTTTAAGATTACTCTAATCAGTTGTTGTGGGCCTGAGTGTACCAGTCAACCTCTTTACACTGTTGGTGAATGAAAGCTGTTTCAAGATCTTAAAGCTTTTAGAGTGGTGAATGGTCCAACTCCATTTTCTCGACAAAGAAACTTAGTCCTAGAGAGGTTAAGTGACAATAGCTAAGCTTGAGAGCTGAGCTAGGACCAGATCCCAGGTTTCCTGGAGCCAGTCCAGTGTTCTCTGTACCGTGAAATAAAGCATTTAATCATTAATGCTTGGTGAGCCGAATTTTAGAGCTCCTTGCCTTTTCACGTGCTCAGGTTTTTTTTGATGTTTACTATTGCCCGTAGACTTGCTCTCTGTAATATATTCTTTGGCTCCTCACCAGTCAGACCAGCTCCTTCATTCCTAAACGCTAGCAGCTACCACTGAAAGGCTGTGCCATTAAAAAAAGAGTTTTGGTCATAACGTATTTGAAGGGGAATGAATTTAACTAACAATTATATAAGCACTTATTGTGTGTCAGACACTGTTCTAAGAGCATTAAATGTGTAAATTCATTTAGTCTTCATAACAATCCTAAGAAGTAGGTTATTCCTATTCTCATTTTCCAGATGAGGGAACAGAGGCAGAGAGGGGTAAGTAGCCTGCTTGTGGTCACGTAATCGGTAGGAGAGCTGCCAGCCTGGCTGAAGAGTTCACACTCTGAACCGGAACTCTGCACTACGTCTGTAAGAGTAGCTGAATGACCTAATAGTCAAATTTTAATAGTTCTTGTTTTGTGCCTCTGAGTTATTTTGTTTGTATACACGTAATAACTAAGTAATATATGATGATTTAAAATTTGTATCTGGAATTTTACCGTCGAATGTAATTTTAAATGGTTTATTATCATTTTAAGTATGATTTTTATTTTGTTAGCCCCAATTTCTAAACGAAGTTAATAGGAAAATAGGTACTGAGAAGTTTGACTTACCAAGTAACTTTTTAGAAAAAAAATCTATTCTATAAGAGCTAAGTTTATATTCTTCCCTGGAATTTCCTAAATAAGTACTACCAAAAAGAAATTTTAGGTAGTATACTGATTAGGACCCTCCTCTTCAAATGATCATTTTGGCAAACCTTTTGTCAGTTCTTTATGGGAAACTTAATACTAATACATGTAAGGATTGAGAATCCTTATTTTTAATTAGAATTACATGGAATTTATAGATTAATTGGGAACGAAGTGTAATTTTGCAATATTTATAATATTGAGTCTTCCAGGCTAGGAACATAGTATGTTATTCTTTGTAGTAAACATTGTATCTTGGGCTTCCCTGGTGGCGCAGTGGTTGAGAATCTGCCTGCTAACGCAGGGGACACGGGTTCGAGCCCTGGTCTGGGAAGATCCCACATGCCGCGGAGCAACTAGGCCCGTGAGCCACAACTACTGAGCCTGCGCGTCTGGAGCCTGTGCTCCGCAACAAGAGAGGCCACGATAGTGAGAGGCCCGCGCACCGCGATGAAGAGTGGCCCCCACTCGCCGCAACTAGAGAAAGCCCTCACACAGAAATGAAGACCCAACACAGCCAAAAATAAATAAATAAAAAAAAAAACAAAAAAACAAAAAAACATTGTATCTTGCTCTTGGGCAAAGTTCATCCTCAGTCTTTTTTTTTTTTTTTCCCAGAAATGTTATGGCTTTTCCTCCACATTTACTCTTCCAGAGGAATTTTATTAATTATTTTGTAAAGCTCCAGAAAGTTAAAACTACAACAAAAAGTTGTTTTCTTCTTAGTAAAGTTTTGTGTTTTTCTTAATATACGTTTTTTTTTTCTTATTTAAGTTTCTGGTAAGGGAAAATGACATTACTATAGTCTATATTAGTGAAAATTAAAATATTTACATATAAAACAGAATATGTACATTAAATTCTTATTTCATTATGTTCTGTGTCTTAGCTCTGTATGTCTAACTGTGCAGTGTTTTGCATGTAGTAGACACTTCATATATGCTGGTGGAATTTCAGTTTGGGAGAGAATATGCTGAGACTAGATATTATCAGATGGCGAACCATTGTTAAACAGCCTGATGTCAGCTTACTAAATTGAGAAAGCATAAGAAGCTTCCTCCCAAACGTAAACTGGAAATTACTGTTCAACCCAACCTCCACAGACACCAGATTTCTTAAGAAGTAAGAATCCTTTCTGGAAAAGGAGAGGAGACATGCGTGGATTAGTTCAAGGTTACCTCCCACTCCACCCATGAAGAGCAGAACCCCATGGGGACTTGGCTGCTGCTGTGGGACTTGCAGACAAGCAAGCTTTGGAGTAATAGATACAAGTTGATTGCTACTAAAAATGGGGGAATTTTGTAGGAAGTACAGCTGGCCAGATCTCAGAATTGTGGTTTTTAACACGGCATTGATACCATTCAAGGCAGAAAGCATTTGAGACAGAGAAATGACAGCATCTAAATTAGAGTCTGTAAGGTCTAGCATTAGAGTTTATCAATCCACTAAGATCTAGGGCCTCCATTTCAGGGGCATAAGAGTGAGAAAAAAGCAGTTTATTACATGGGAGCAGAGTGAAAGAGAGGCTGGTTTCCTCTGGTTTTAGTGAACAGTATCCTTGCTCACTAATAAATATGACCCTATAAATAATGAAGTTATCAGTTTCTGCTCTTAAAGTAGGAGGCCCAAAAGGAGTGAGGTGAAGAGTGGTAGAAGCATAGGCAGAAGGACTCCAATCCATTAAGAAGAAAAATGGAAATGTGAGGAGAGGTGCTGAATGTTCTCGCTTCCAGTATCCGTCTCCCAGATTCTTAGCCTCCCATCGCTGTATTCACTAAAAGCTAATTTTCTTAGAAATGAACGTAGGCCTTAAAGGTTCAGAAGACATTCAGAATTATAAGTAGTGTAGCTTTCCAATAAAGTTTGTGTATGTATTTTTAATCAGTAAAAATTATGTAGGCTGATTAAAATCTTATTGTTTCAAGATATATGTGTCCGTTAGAAAAGATGTAGGGAAGTAAAAAGACTGAAGCTGCTTTTTACTTTAAAAGTAACTAAAATATAGTTGTCTCTTGTTTCCAGGAAAGGTGTTTACAATAAAGGAAAAAATGAAGTTTATAAAAGCTTTAAAGAAATGTTATAATTTTACACTTGGCAATCATTTTTAGCAATGTGTTTATGTGTCCAGACTCACACAAGTATGCATGAAGGAAAAGAGGCCCTTTTCTCCAAGGTCATGAGCTGGTATTAGAGACATGTAGTGTCATTATTCATACATTTATTCATACATTATTCATACATATTTCATTATTCATACATATCATTATTCATACATTTATAGACCCTTTTAGGTACCTTCATGAATAGTAAGTATAAATCAGCATTTTAAGATATGGCACATGTTAGCTTTCCCCTCTAGTGCTATCTGCTCTTTGATTTTGTTTAATTCAGGCATTATGGTATTATACTTTTATTATGAATTTGACAACATTAAAGCCACCAGTCTAAAAGAACTTTTTACTTTTACTTTAGGAATATATCTCATTGACAACAAATTGTTTTTAGTCTGGCAGCTGTAGAACCATCCATGATGCTCTTGGAAAATGTGAAGAGGCATCTGAAGCGTCCAGTGTGGATTAATGCTGATATTCTTCCTGGTCCAAATGGAAATAGCAGAGTAGTGGATGCAAAACCTTTTATAGACACTGTGACATCCTTCTTTCCAGATGTGACATTTTCCCTAGGTTGGACAACAGGATGGCATCCTGAGAAAGTCAATGAAGGTGATAATTTTTTAAATGTATTCCTTTTTGGTCAAATTAAAATATACTCAAATATAAAAATAATACCTTTAATACAAAACCAAAAACACATTCTACAAAATCTAAGAGCCTAATGGAGAGAAAGGTCTGGCCCTAAAGATGTGTGTATGACTCTTCCTTCTGTTATTTCAGATAGATACTCATTCATTGGTGACATTCTGTCGCCAAGCTTGCATGGAAAATATTTATTTGCAAGGTCTAGAATAACCAAAGCTGCCTCTTTACATACACAAACGAATCCTGAATTGGTCTCTTTGAACTTATAGAACATTCTATACTCTTTTCTTCTTTCCTTTTACTTTGGAGCAAACTCCCTATGTCAGATAGAAGATAGAGAAGTGGTAATTAAAACTTTCCAAGTAATGTGAGGCCAGAAGTCGGTGGGTGTATGGTTGAACAGCACAGATTCTGTTCCCTAGACATTAGAAGGAGCTCCAAATGTAGGCTGCTGGAACCTTGGTGCCCTTAAGCTCTCTTTGGCTAGACAGGGGGTATATGAGGCCATGAGACTCTCTCTTCTAGGCTGGATTTCTTCTTTCTCTTTATGTACTCTTACAGATGGACCTGATATTCAGCTTCTTTCTCCTGGCTGAAACTTACTACGCTATTTGGATTCATCTCTCTATTTATTCATACATTCCTAGGTAGTGATTTTCCAGTAAACAGCCATTAAGCAAACAGATGCTCTGGGACACCTGAACACATGGTAAAAATAATTAACCAAGAAGTTATTTAGAGCCAGTGGAGATGTTAGCCTTTATCTTGTGTTCAGGGCATTCTTTTTACTTATTTGCTACTATTGTTTTTAGATGTAAAGTTTTAAAATCTAACATGAGGTTAGAGTAACTGCTATCTGGTGAGTAGTGACATTTAGGTTATAACCCCCTGGACCAACAACTGATGTGATTGAGAAAAAAATAATATGCTTTAAATTTGTTCTATTTTAATTTTCTAATCATTTTAATTTTTATTAGTTTCAGTAAAGAATATAGCATATAATTCAGAGTGTTTAAAGAAGGTAAACTGGAAACAATTTAATAGCCTCCATACTGATTCTAATCTTTTAGTCACGGTTTAGTCTAACTCTGGCTTTAATCTCAGGCTTGAACCGAGTTAAACCATATCTGAGTCTTTAAGTTAATGTTGGTGTTGAATGTTTCCAGGCTGCTTTTCCCCCACTGGCCTCTGGTCGTTACCAACATGTGTTTTATCCTCCCTTACTTCTTCTGCTACAAAATTTAGAAAAGAGTTTATAAGTTTTTAAGTAATGTAAGTATAGCTTCTGTTAGCAACCCCTTTTTCTAATTAAAAAGATATAATTTTCCAGATTTTAAAGGAAAGCAGACCTTTCCCTTCTTTCATGAGGCATTTAGCTGCTAAACTAATGTATTCACATAGGCTTTTTGTAAATTGTTCCTTTACTGACCAGTACTTTTTACAACCTATGGATACTTTTGATAGAGTGTAGGGGCTATTTTTAAAATATAGATTTTTTTCTGAAGCTGTTTATAAACAGGCAGATATGTTTTCCACAATGTCTAAACATGATTTAAAACATAAAACACATATATAAAAGTCAATTTTAACACTATTTCTATTTTAGATAAAATGTGTAAGTAATTTGGACTAGACCCCCACCCCCCAAAAAAAACTGAAGTTAATTATTACTTAAACAGCTAGTAAATACTCTTTCTTTCTCTCGGAAAAGAAAACTTAACAACAAGCGGAAGATCTAAGTTTATCGAGAATATTAATGATGCAGAGCCTTAGAATCTTTAACGTAAATATAATGTCAGAATTTCCTTTTTTGTACTTGAGAGATTAATAAATTCCTTTCTAATGTTTTAATTTTTTGTTTATTGCTCTAGGTCACTTGTGACATGACTTTAGATTTAATTTTTTATCTACATTTTCCACTCAAAATTTTTTCTTGCATTAAGTGGTATTTTAATTTCTCTGAATCCAAATGGAAATGTTTATGAATTACCTATGAATTTACCTATTCACATGTAATTGAGTTTTTTACTTAATTGACTTGTAGGACTTTGGTTAGAAAAGTTAAATATCTTTCTTTTCATTTCAGGTTACAGTTGGATAATGGTGAAAGAGATGGAATATATATGTAATGAACTAAATCAGCTTGTAACATTTCCTGTCAGAGCAGCATTAGTCAGGCAGTCTTGTTCTCAGTTACTTTGGCTGTTAAAGCAATCAAACAGGTACGTGTAAGTTTTACAATATAGTGTGTGCATGTGAGTGTGTGTGAGAGACAGAAAGAAGATGGAAACTGATTATGTAAAGACAATGTGTGTGAGAGAAAGAGACAGAGAATGAACACTGATTCTGTAAGTGCTCGGACTTCCTCACTGGAATGAAGATCCTTGATGAACCTTAACATCATGTCTTTCACCTCTATTCTTCACAAAAGCTTTTGCACATAGTAGGTGCCCAGTAAATGTTTGTCATTTTTTTCATTATGTTATACATTCACAAAAAGTTATAAGTGGGTAAAATAATTTCCCTTTGAATTCTGTCATAATTCCAGAAGTCTTTCCCATATAAAAGTTTTATTTATTTATTTATTTTTTTAATTTTTTTTTTTTTTTGGCCGTGCGGCTTGTGGGATCTTAGTTCCCTGACCAGGGATTGAACCTCGACCCTCGGCAGTGAAAGCACCAAGCCCTTACCACTGGACCGCCAGGGAATTCCCAAAATTTTATTATTTTAATATGTAATAAAAATTGGTTGGGCCATATATTAAATATTATAAAGCTACAGATATTGAAATCGTTTTGATACTGTCTTTTCAGTAGACTAGTCAATAGAACAGCAGGGAATGTCCAGAAATAAACCCAGCTCTATCATGGAACTTAGAACAGGAAAAAGCTGGTATTTCAGATCATTGGAGCAAAAGTTCAATAACTTGTGTTGGGACAACAGGCCAACATTGGAGGAAAAACAAAGTTAACATCTTTCCTTAATCCTTCCTCCAAAATAAATTCCAGATGAATTAAAGACTTGAACAACAAACATTAAATGCATAAAAAAACCACAAGTGATGATTCTTTTTTTATATAGTTTCAGAATGGAGAAGACCCTTCTTAGTAAGGCGCAAAACCCAGAAGCTATAAAAGGAAAGTTTGATACATTTGAATACATAAAAATAGGTTCTGGTAAAACTATCCTCAACACATAGGTCAAATAGTTGTAAAGAATTCTGACAAATAAAGAATGATCACAAATCATCCAGAAAAAAGACCCTGTTTGATAATTCACTATATTGTAGAGAGTAAGGAAGCATATACTCAAACATTAAAGAAGTATCCACATTCCTGTGGGTATTGAGTTTTTACTAAATGCTTTTTTCAGTTTCTATGAAAATAACCGTATTTTCTCCCTTTATCTATTAATAAAATAAATTTTATTAATATCTTATATATTGAACCATCCACACATTTACAGAATAAACCCCACTTGATCAGAATTTATCATTCTTTTAATGTACTGCTGAATTTTATTGCTAATATTTTAGTTAGGATTTCAGCATTTGAAAGTGAGATTGGTTTGTAGTTTTTTTTTCTTTCTCAGTTTTAGGTATCAATATCATGGATATTTCATTAAAAAAACTAGGGACCTTTCTTTCTTTTTACATTTTCTGGGATGTTAAAAGTAACATTCAAATGAGGCCTGTACCTGAGTTTTCATAAACTCAACATTGAAACCGTCTAAACCTGGTGCTTTGGGGAAAGCTTAACTTATACATCTTTTCTGTTTCTTACATGGTAAATGGTTGATTTTCTGTATGGTAGCCAATTTTAATATATTGTATTTTCCTAGAAAATTGTTTATCTCACCCAAGTTTTAAGATTTATTTACACACAGATGATTAAAATAGTTTTCTTTTGGCTTCTTCTGGGTCTCTAAAATAATTTCCTTATTTTGTTTATCTGAGTTTTCTCCCTTGTGTCTTGATTAAACTAGAAAATGATTTCTCTCTCTTTTTTTTGAAAATGAACTCTTGGATTATTTATTTTTCTGGTTTATGGTTTACTAATTTCTGCTTTTTATCTTTTAAAGTTCTTTTCATGTAGTTTCTTCTAATTTCTTGAGTTAGATGCTTATTTTCATTTTTTATATTTATTAATATATTTATATTTATTAACATAAATATTTAAGACTACACTTTTTTCTCTGACCACTGCTGTAGCTGTATCTTATTGTTTCTTATGTGTAGGTTTTCATCACTGTTAATTTATAAATATTCTGCAATTGTGGTTTTTTCTCCTTTGTCTCAAAAGTTGTTTTAAGAGAAAATTTTTTAGGCACTGAGATAGTAGAATTATTTTATTTTGGATTGGTTAATAGTTTTCTAGGTTTATTGTATAGTAATCAGATAATGTCTATATTATTTCTACTTCGTAGACTTTATTAAGGTTTTATTAATGGTTTGATATATGGATATTTGTATGAGTTCATGTATTTTATGAGGATATAGTTTGGCTGTTATAACAGAAACCTAAATTAACAATAGCTTAAACTTAAGTTTGTTTCTGTCTCACATAACTGGAAAAGCATAAATAGGCCAGGGCGGATTTGATGCCTTCACAGTGTCAGGGACCCAAAATCCTTCTGTCTTGGTACTTGTTTTCCTTAGGATATTGACCTCATCTATATGGTCAGATTGATTACTGCCATGTCTGAGTTTTAGTTGGTAGGATGGAGGGAAAAAGAGGCTCAGGGCCTGTCCCTGTTCTTCAAGGGCATTGGACACACTCATTGGCTTGCACACACTCATTGGCTTTAAGTTAGTCATATGCCTATACCTAGCTGCAGGGGAAGCTGGGATATGTAGCTATTATTCTGTACAGTCTTATGCCTAGTTAGAATTCAGGGGATTGCTATAAGACAGAAAGGAGACTGGATATTAGAATAAAACTACTAGTTTCTGTGACAGGTTAATAACATACATTATTAGTTACGTGATTTAAGTCGTTCGTGCCTTACTCTTTGCTTTTAAAAATATTTTTAATGTAATTCTTTGAATAAGTAATATAATCACACGGTTTAAAAACCAATGAACAGATTTATACTGTGAAAAGCCTTTCTCCCATTCACCCAGTCCTGCCCAACCTCACAAACCACAGTTGGCAGTTTCTTGTTCAACCACATTAGTAGTTTCTTTATGCATATAAAAGTGAATACAAGTATAGATTCTTATTTTCCCTTCCTTTTTAAAACAAAAGGTATCATATTATATACCTTGCTTCTGTTCTGTTCTTTGCTTTTTTTTTTTTTTTTTTTAACTTAGCAGTACATCTTGGAGCTTTTTTCAAGTTTCCTCATTTTCCTTTTCTAGGTGCATCGTATTTATGTATGTACTATAATTTATTTAACCAGCCTCCCCATTGATGAACATAAAGGATGTTTTTAATCTTTGATATTACAAACAATGCTATAATGAATAACCTTATGAGTGTGCCATTTTGCGTGTGTGCAAATATTTGGCATCTTTAATTTTTTGGCTACTTGCTCTCTTATGGACTAAGAGAGTTAGAGTCTCCAACTATTAAAGTGTTTTTGTCTGCTTCCTCTTCTGCCTTCATAATTTTTGCTTATTAAGTGCTCATGATATGTTATTTGGGCCATATTCATATAGGTTTTATTATCTTCATGAAGAATTATACCTTATTATTAAAAGTTCTCCTTCTTGGTCTTGTTTAATGATATTTTTTACCTAAATTCGCGTTGTCTTTCTTTGTTTGGCTTGAATAACTTTGCTTTATCTTTTCTTTGAAAAATAAATTTATAAAGTTTTATTTTTCATTCACTATTTTAAGGCTGATTTATTGTCATTCAAAAAAATAATTTTAAACATACAGAAAAGTTGCATAAAACTACTACATCTCCTTTACCCAGATTCCC
The DNA here is from genome assembly GCF_028021215.1 of Eschrichtius robustus. NCBI lineage: Eukaryota > Metazoa > Chordata > Mammalia > Artiodactyla > Eschrichtiidae > Eschrichtius > Eschrichtius robustus. The sequence goes on from NC_090825.1 coordinate 63,547,159, forward strand.
AAATTGTTTAACCATTCTCTCTCCCTCCATCCCTCTCTGCCCCCACCTCTCTTTCTCTCTTTTTTTCTATGTTTTTTTTTTCTATCATGATGCCTCATATCCTTAAGTACTGCAGTGTACACTTCCCCACACGAGGATGCACTCCTGTATTACTAGTATGCAGCCTTCCAACCAGGAAATCAGCATTGAGGCAACACTGCCATGCAGTCTGCAGACCCCATTCAAATTTATCAACCATTCCAGCAATCCTTCTTATTTCCTTGTGGTCCAAGAAACTCTCCAGGAACATGCATTGCATTTAGTTTGCATCAGTCTCCTTCAAAATAGTTAGTTCCTCAGTTTTTCCCTTCCTCTCGTACACATGACAGTCTTCAAGACTACAGGCCTTTTATTATGAAAAACGTCCTCAATCTCGGGCAGTTCAATATTTCCTCATGACAGACCTCAGGTCTTGCATTCTTGGCAGGCTCATCACGTACTTGTCCCAGTTCTCAAATCAGTCACTTCTTCAAGGATCCCTGCTTGATTATAGCAGCAGGTGGTATTTAGAAAGCAAAATCTGGGATTTTAGTATAATCATTGCTCCTAGGGTGTCAATGCTTCCAGGACCTCTCAATGGACAGAGCTGGAAAATATATGTGTATGTATATGTGTAGTTATGGTCTGTGTCTGTATATATGTATGTATATAAAAACACACCTATAACCTGGTAGACCCTTAACTAAACTATAGTGGTGCTATTGAGCACTACTATAATAAAGCCACCATTATTTTTTATGAAACATCTAAATATATTTTAAAAAGGCTATTGTGAGGGCATTATTTTGAAGTGATGTTTAAAAAGTTAACATCAAATCAAATTGTAAATTAGCTTAAATATATTGCCTTAAGGACCTACTAAAGAACGTGCCACCAAACTTTAAGTGATGGTTGCAATATCCTTGTCTAAAACAAATCAATGTTGACTTAAACGATTTCTTTAACAGTTGTCTTTTTCTTTCTTTTTTTTTAAAATCCGATCTTTCTCTTACTTTTTTTCATTGAGGAAGTCTTTTACCTTCCCTCCTCACTGAGAAGTACTGACTTCGTGGTACACATTCTAAAGCATTTCTGATTTGAATATTTTTGTACATTTTTATCAATTATTAAATCTTCTCTTCTAGTGAAAAAAAAAAAACACACCTATATAGACCTACATACATATACACACCCCCTACATATATGTCTATAAACATTTCTGTATCTGTGTGTGTGTGTACTTGTGTGTGTGTGTGTGTGTGTGTGTTTAACCAACCCATGAGTTCATACTGATATTTCCAATTTCAACCCAACCCCTCAGGGTTCTTTCTAGCCTTCTTTCTTTCCATGTTGTTAAATTCCTTATCAGATGCCTAGATACCTAGCTCTCATTAATCTAATCTAACAGTCTTTCTTTTAAAAGAAGAGTTTAACTTATTTACATTCATTTATAACACAGATATGTTTGGTCTTGTTTCTGTCATTTAAAAGAAAAACTAGCATATTTGCTATTTCTATAGCATTAAAAAGCATTTCACTGTAGCTGTTTTCTTTCTTTTGTATTGTTAATTCTGAATATTTGGTAAGTTAGTTTTTTTTCCTATTTGTTATTTCTTACTGCTACTTTATAAAATATGCTTAATCTACTTCTTTACAAGTACCCGTTAACTTCCATGAGCAATAATAAAATTAGTGTATTTCTTCACCCCCCTCTCACCTAATTTGAGTTGACTGTACTCTCTTTATTAATGTCCAACTTTGTACTTCATATTGAATGATAGATTGGCTGGCTGTAAAATTCTTGGCTCACAATGCCTTTTGGATTTTGAAGTCGTTGCCCTTCTCCTTTTTTTTTTTTTTATATAAATTTATTTATTTTTTTGGCTACGTTGGGTCTTCGTTGCTGTACGTGGGCTTTCTCTAGTTGCGGCGAGCAGAGGCTACTCTTCGTTGCGGTGCTTGGGCTTCTCATTGCGGTGGTTTCTCTTGTTGTGAAGCACGGGCTGTAGGTGCGCAGGCTTCAGTAGTTGTGGCATGCAGGCTCAGTAGTTGTGGCACATGGGCTCAGTAGTTGTGGCTCGTGGGCTCTAGAGTGCAGGCTCAGTAGTTGTGGCGCACTGGCTTAGTTGCTCCACAGCATGTGGGATCTTCCCGGACCAGGGCTCAAACCCATGTCCCCTGCATTGGCAGGCGGATTCTTAACCACTGTGTCACGAAGGAAGCCCTGCTCTTCTGCTTTCTTTTTTTTAAATTTATTTATTTTATTTATTTATTTTTGGCTGCATTGGGTCTTCATTGCTGTGTGCAGGCTTTCTCTAGTTGTGGCGAGCGGGGGCTACTCTTCGTTGCGGTGCGCGGGCTTCTTATTGCAGTGGCTTGTCTTGTTGCAGAGCACGGGCTCTAGGCAGCAGGCTTCAGTAGTTGTGGCACGCGGGCTCAGTAGTTGTGGCTCGCGGGCTCTAGAGCTCAGGCTCAGTAGTTGTGGTGCACAGGCTTAGTTGCTCCGTGGCATGTGGGATCTTCCCGGACCAGGGCTTGAACCCGTGTCCCCTGCATTGGCAGGCAGATTCCTCACCACTGTGCCACCAGGGAAGCCCCTCTTCTGCTTTCTAATGTGAGTGTTGATGTGGCAAAGTGTGAAGCCAGCCTGATTATTTGTTTGCCCTTATAAGCGACTTGATTTTGGAGGGGGGAAATGGGGGAAACTGAATGTAGAAAGGATTCTTTATCTTTGAGGCCTAGTAATTTTACTAGAATATGTCTCAGTATGGACCATTCTATACCAGTTTTTTCAGCGATGTGGAGTTTTTTTCAATATATAGATTTAAATGCTCTTCTTTTCTGTAATATTTGTCTGAATTGTATTTTTAAATACTTGTTCTGTTGCCTTTGTAACACTATGTTTTCTCTTTCAGAAACTCCAGTTATGAATATGTAGATCTCCTTTGCCTGTCTTTGGTATCCATTGTTTTCTCTTTAGTCTTTCTTTCCTTTTTATTTGTTTGCATTTTATTTTACTTTATTTTATAATTTGTCTTCTCTGACCCTTACAATATGTTCAACAATGTCTGTTCTCTCTAGTCTAGTATACCTTCAGATTTCACCATATTCTGTAATAGTTTTAATTTTCCACTTCTTTCCTAAGATCTGCCAATTAATATTTTATCATCTCTTTTCTGTTGTCTTGAAACTTCTTCCATGAATTTGTATCTCTGCTTTGTGCTCTTCAAAGAGGCAGCTGCATCATTTAAAAAATATGTGGGTTATGGCTTTCATCTGTTTTGTGGCTTTTTTTTTTTAATAGTTTTATACCTGTTTCAGCTATCTGATAGTTTTTTTTTTAACATCTTTATTGGAGTATAATTGCTTTACAATGGTGTGTTAGTTTCTGCTAGTTTCTTTTTAATGATGAGGTTTTTATTTCTCCATCTGCCATGTGTTTTTCCTTATATTTTCTTGTACTCTCTTGTATAAAATCTCTGCCAAATTTATTCTGATTATCTGCTTTAAAGAAAGTGAGGTGTTTTTTTTGTTTTGTTTTTAAAGTTACTCTTTTTTTCTTTTTTTATATGAATGGCTGGATTTTATTTATTTATTTATTTTATTTTTTTGGCTGTGTTGGGTCTTCGTTTCTATGCGAGGGCTTTCTCTAGTTGTGGCAAGCAGGGGCCACTCTTCATCGTGGTGCGCGGGCTTTTCACTGTCGCGGCCTCTCTTGTTGCGGGGCACAGGCTCCAGATGTGCAGGCTCAGCAGTTGTGGCTCACGGGCCTAGTTGCTCCGCGGCATGTGGGATCCTCCCAGACCAGGGCTCGAACCCGTGTCCCCTGCATTGGCAGGCAGATTCTCAACCACTGCGCCACCAGGGAAGCCCAAGTGAGGTGTTTTTTAGACCAGCTAGTTGCCTAAAGTTCATAGTGGAGAGGGATCAGGACTATGCTCCTTATGACCCAGAGAGTCTTACGTGTGACTTGTTTAGCCTTTAACTTCTCCCCAGTCAGTGGAGATAAGCAGTTGTGGTGTCTCTAGGTAAGATCTTTCACGTGTCTCTTAAATTTAAACTTTTGGGTTTTCACAGGAACAGTCTGATTCCTACAACTATGGCTTTCCTGTTCTATTTCTTTGTTTCCACTGCTTTTTGAGACCAAATCTAATCCAGGAAAGCTCCCACTTGTAGTTCAAGGACACCATTCCCACTGTGCGAAGTGTTTCGGTGGGATATGCCTCTCATCCAGAAGAGTCTCTTATAGGCTTTCTCTGTAATCTGCATACATGAGCAAACTCTCTCCACCTCCTTAACATGTGGCCTTAATTTCTGTTGCTGTTAGAAACCTTCTCACCTGTTTTGTAATTTGCACTTTCAGTTCTTTCTTAATTTCATTGAAGATGGGGTTTCTATTTTCATTCTTTTGTTCTTTTTGTTACTTTCAGGTGATTCTAGGAGAAAAAGGAGGCAGTGCTGACTTTAGGCTGCCATGTTCAAATAGGATGATCCTGCCATCCCATTTCTTTCATTACTTACTGCCTCAGTTTCCTCACCTTCCACTTCTGTGTAGTCAGTTACTCTCCTGAAATTTCTCACTTGAAGATCATACTTTGTTCAAGCCAAATTCTTAACCTCTGCAACATTTGAGTACTGCTGGTCCCCCTCTTCAGTTTGAAACTCCCTTGTCCTTTGGCTCCATGGCATTATACTAAGTGGATTCTTCTACTTCTCTGTCTAGTTTGGTTTTTTTGGGGGGGCGGGGGTCCTATTTTTGTTATTGTTGATTTGTTTTGGAACTCTATCCCTAATTTTGGGTTTCTCTTCATCTCTTTCAGAGTCTTTTATTAAATATGAAAGGTAAACAACAAAGCTTTTTTAAAAAATTTTATTTTATTGAAGTATAGTTGATTTACAATGTGTTAATTTCTACTGTACAGCAAAGTGATTCATTTATACATATATATATATATATATATATATATATATATACACACACATGCATATATATACATTCTTTTTCATATTCTTTTCCATTATGGTTTATCACAGAATATTGAATATAGTTCCCTGTGCTATACAGTAGGACCTTGTTGTTTATCCATTCTGTATATAATAGTTTGCATCTGCTAATCCCAAACTCCCAATCCATCCCTCTTCCAGGCTCCCTCCCCCTTAGCAACTGCCAAGTCTGTTCTCTATATCAGTGAGTCTGTTTCTATTTCATAGGTAAGTTCATTATAAATTCTGTATTAGAGCCCTTTTGATTTACAAAAATCTTCCACAACTCTGTGCCTAACCTGTTCATGTTCTTCATAGTATCTTTTGATGGAAGGAATTTCTGAATTTTAATGTGTTGAGATTACTCGAACATATCCTTCATGGCTAGTGATTTTTGTGTCTTGTTTAAGAATTCTTTCCCATCCCCAATGTTACAAAAATTTCTCTAGTAATATATTCCATTAAAGCTTTGTTGTTTACCATTAATAAAGGAAATTGAAGATGATTCAAAGAAATGGAAAGATATCCCATGCTCTTGGATTGGAAGGATTAACATTATTAAAATGGCCATACTACCCAAAGCAATCTACAGACTTAATGCAATCCCTATCAAATTACCCATGGCATTTTTCACAGAACTAGAACAATTAAAAGACCCAGAATTGCCAAAGCAATCCTGAGGAAAAAGAACAAAGAAGGAGGCATAACACTCCCAGGCTTCAGACAATACTACAAAGCTACAGTAATCAAAATAGCGTGGTATTAGCACAAAAACAGACATACAGATCAATGGGACAGAATAGAGAGCCCAGAAGTAAACCCACACGCCTACGGTCAGTTAATCCTCGACAAAGGAAGCAAGAATATACAATCGGGAAAATACAGTCCCTTCAGCAAGCGGTGTTGGGAAAGTTGGACAGCCACATGGAAATCAATGAAGTTAGAATACACCCTCACACCATACACAAAAATAAACTCAAAATGGCTTAAAGACTTAAATATAAGACATAACACCATAAAACTCCTAGAAGAGAACACAGGCAAAACATTCAACATCATTCAGTTTATTCTATTATTGAATGACATTTGGATTATTTCATGGTTTTGGCTATTGCAAAGATTGCTGCTGTGAACATTCATATATATAAATGTACACACACACACATCCTGGTGCAAATGTGCCTGCATTTATAAAGGTTATATCAGAAAGGAATTTCTAGAAATAGAATTTCTAGGTCATAGGGTATTCATATTTTCAGCTTTAGTAGATACTGCTAAACTGTTTTCCAAAGAAAATGCATAAACTGTAGCTACATGTTTTAACTTGGATAAATGTCACAAACAATATTCAGCAAAAGAAGCAAGACCAAAAAAATTATATCCTGTATGATTCCATTTATATAAAATTCATTAACAGGCAAAAATTAAACTGTATTGTCTAGGATGGTTATACAGGTGGTAAATAAAGCAAGAAGATGGCAACCCAAAAGACAAGGTTGTGAGGACTCCGGGTGAAAGGCGAGGTTGTGATGGGGCAGTGATATACAGGTGTCTCCTGAGGTGCTGGCAGTGTTTTTTCTTGATTTGTGTTTTGTTACACTGGAGTTCATTTTATAATAATCTGTTAAAACTTACATTTATGTTTTATGCATCTTTTCCTATACATGTTACTTCACAATGAAAAGAGCTTTAAAAATGAAACCTGAGAATTGATTTGAATGAACGCATTTAAAATACCCTTAGTCAATTTTATTTTTCCTACTTTTAGTTTAAATTCAGTAGCGGGAGGATTAAAAGAGGCAAAATAACACTGCAAATAAAATGAATAGCTTCTTTTAACCTAAATTCATATCTGTCTTTTTATAACGTTTGTCACCATGGTGCTCAAATAAAGTAATAAAAATGCCATTTTAGCAAAAATATAAGTTTTTAAAGTAATTCTCATTTTTTTTTTCTGTGTTCCCTACTGTAGTTTAAAATTCTTTTTGGTTTGTCACATAATACTACTATGGAACAAAATCCAAAGTACTTTCCTTTGTTACATTTCCAGAATGGTGTCATCATCCTTAAGGACAGTAATGTGTCAGTATAACAAGAATATATACATTGGTTAGACTGTTTCTTATCATTAGCAGAAGAACTGCTTTGGAGATTTTCCCTGGATTCTGACATGTTTATGAGGAAAATAAATATGAAAATACTTAACAGCTTCGCATTTCTCTAAACTCTTAGAGTAATGTAATAGTAATGTCACAGGAAGAAATGAAAATATACGATTTAAGTAACATTACAGTTCTGAGCATATTCTTATATCCATAATAAATCTGCATATATTATTATTGGTTTTTAACTCCAGAAATAGATCTAGGTTTATTCTGTTTGGCATTCTTAGTGACATCTCTTGGCATTCTTGTATCTCATACAGAAAACCCCCAGAAGGGATAGTGGGGCCACTTATAAGTGAATATGAATGTTGGGAACGTCAGTGACATTTGTGTCTCTTCACTGTCCCTTCCAGTCGTGCTTTTGACTGTGGCCTGGCTACTGAAGAAACGAGGTTAGAGCTGTGGTTTTTGTGTAGGTAACAGATTCCTTGATCAGCAACACAATCTCCTCAGTTCTTTTGTCCAAAATCGGACCCATTTCTAGTGCTACCAGTCTGGGTTTCTAAAGCCATTTAACATTAATTCAGATACGGCGGGTACCTAATTTAGGCAACAGCAGTGTGAATTTTATTCTGTCTAGTCCCTTTGATGTTGATGAAGGAATGAAACAGGAAAATATAGTTCCACCAGTGCTAATTAATTTTTTCTTCTGTGTGAATTTGGGTTAGAGACAAACGAGAGTAACTGTTTTTAGGCTTATTGGAATTCTTCATCACTGTTTCTTATCTTTCTCTTTTAACTATATAATTCTGTTTTATTTTAATGCAGGTACAGCCTGACTGTTTGGACTGGAAATAACGACAGCTATTCCACTGAAGATTTACTTTTTATTAGAGGCCATTTTGACAAAAAAAGAGTTTTCTATGACATCTTGGAACCACAAAACCATGAATTTAAACAAGCCATTGGAATCAAAATTAATCTCTAAGATGAAAATTCTGCTACATTATTTCATGTTTTGGTTTCATAATCCTTCTTTGCTTTGGTCTGAATCGATTACCATATAAATTATGATGATTGATTTATGTTCCAGTTCATCCAATCAAAAAACACTTATTGAGTGCTTACTCTGTTAGGCTTATGTCCTTATAATACTGTACTTACCTAAAATATTTGGAAAGAAGAGATTTCATTGGGCTAGTATAACAATAATTTAGGAAAATGAATCTTTAAAACTCTTTATAAAAAAATTTTGGTATACTGAAGATAATTGAATGAATCCACATGTCATACAGCTATTAAATCACATTTTGTTGGCACTAGCATTATAGAGATTTCATAAAAATATGCCATCCTCTTCCCTTTTTCCTGGAGAACTAGTTATTCAGAGACTACAAAAGAGTAAGAGGACTTTAAAAATGTTTTTAACTTTCACAGGGATGAGCAGCTTTCTTATAACAAGATCAAGTCTATTTACCGAAAACAATATGGATTAAATTAGATGTATCTAGAACTTCCATATTTTTGGGAGTATGCCGACAGCCATATATGTTTCTTGTATTCTTTGTTTTGATCATAATATCTAGAGTGAGCAAAATACTATCGGAGAGCAGAATTTTAATCCTGGTAATATATCATTTGATTTTCAAGTTTCTCACCAACATCACCTTGGTTCAGGCCCTTGTTCTACTACTAGAATTTCAAAAACTAGTTCTTCATGACTTCATTCCTCATACTCTACTCAAAGATACCCTGAATATTTCTGCTGGAAAAAAAAAAACTTTTAAAAAACACCTCTTTCTTTATGCCAAATCAGAAATCTCTAGGGATTCTTAAATTCAACTTTATTGAATTTTACTCTTTCAAGACCCTTCCTAATGTGGTCCCACTCTGAAAGTTAATTCAGTGTCCTCAACACAGTCCTTCATTTCAAAAACAGCTACACCACCTGTAGTCTCCAGATCTTACTTTAACAGTTAATTTCAACTAATATTTTTCACTAATTGTGTCATACATAGTAGTTATGTCTCCTCAGCTAGATTATAAAGTCCTTTATGGTAAGAGAGCATTCTTAATTGTCTTTACAGTGCCTGGCATAGTCCTGAGCAAGGTATTCAGAAAAACATGTTGCTTCTTTGATTTATTGAAAAGTAATTTACCAATGAATGTCCTAAGATATGTAATTTATCTTTTATCAACCATTTTCTCCCAGTGAATAAAGTAGTGCGATGTAGAGAAAAAAGCTTGGGTTTTGAATTCAGATAGACTTCCCTTACAGCACCACCTGTGTCCCTTAATAGCCATAGATTTGGGGAAATATTTAACCTCACTGAGTCTTGATTTCTTCATCTATAAAATGGGGGAGGGGCGCAGAGGATGAGGCTTCTCTTGTAGGGTTGTTGTGAAGGTTAAGGGAGATTCATGCAATGGAAGCTTGTAGCTCAATGCTCATCACATAGCAAGTGCTCAACAGTTAGTTCCCTTCTTTTAGACTTATCATGTGATCATATCCATTGCAGATAGATAGATAGCAGTAAGACATATAACATGAACATTGTACACATATAAATACTTCAAGAAAATGATCATATTTCCACTTTAAATTTTAGCTACAACTGAATATGGTGCTATTTGTCAAGTAAAACCTAAAACTTCACTTTCTATGGTTGTTTGCCAACAGCAAAAGATGCAATTTCATAATTATAAAATGTTAATAGCAACAAATAACTCTTAAAATTATAGTAAAAAGTAATGTTTACATTATAAATGTTCTAAAATGACCATGCTTTGCTTTTACAAAGAGAGCTGAATTTATAAATGCATTGCATTTTAATTAAGTTTGAAATCAAATTCATTTGACCAGAAGATTAGCTTTACTACTTTATTCTTAATAATATTTTTTAAAGTATTAGTCTTAAGGCAAAATGCCTTTATATTGAGAAATTTATCAACTAAGTGTCATTTAGATTAAGATTTAAAGCTATATTTTAAAGTGTTCTCAGGAATAAAAATTATATAAGAGAATTATAAAATGTATTCTGTTGAAAAGTAAATTTTTTAAAAAATATTTATTTATTTACTTATTTATTTGGCTGCGTCGGGTCTTAGTTACGGAACGCGGGATCTTCATTGCAGCATGCAGGATCTTTCGTTATGGTGCGTGGGCTCTTTGTTGCAGCACGCAGGCTTCTTTAGTTGTGGCATGCGGGCTCCAGAGCACACAGGCTCAGTAGTTGTGGCACACAGGCTCTCTAGTTGTGGCAGGCGGGCTCAGTAGTTGCAGTGCATGGGCTTAGTTGCCCCGTGGCATGTGGGATCTTAGTTCCCTGACCAGGAATCGAACCCATGTCCCATTCATTGGAAGGTGGATTCTTAACCACTGGACCACCAGGGAAGTCCCAAAAAGTAAAATTTTAATGGATTTTGGTCCCTATGGAAAAAGGAAGACATTGATTCCTACTTCACACCATATACAAAAAATAATTAGAGTTGACTCTTAGGCCTAAAAGTGAAAGCTAAAACTATAAAGCATTTAGAAGAGAATAAAGGAGAATGTTTTCATGACTTTGGAGTAGGCAATTATTTCTTTCCTTTTTTAAATTTCAGCTTTATTGAGATATAATTGACATATAAAATTGTAAGATACTATTATGAAATACTTGGGAAGAAGTTCACAGACACAAAAGTAAGTAAATGGTTTAGTACCACCTATTTTTTTCTCTCCAGCTTCTTAGGTCTAATGTATTGCTGTTAAGATCCCATAGCATCCAAGTGCTATTTCCCAAGCCTGGCAGGGCCATCCTAGTCCTAGAAGATAGTTTTGTACAAGATCCAATTTTTCAAAAAATCAGAGCTTTTAAAGGTGCAGTAGCTTATGGCCCTGTAAGAGTGATGTGATTGCTAATCAACCAGATACATACTCATTTATCCAGTTGAAAACTGTTGCAAGTTATTCAGAACAGGTTGTGTATTTGCTTGTTTGTTGGAGCTAGGGTCTTGGATTTTTCCTTGTAATTAAAAAAAACTAAATACCTAGTGAATATATAGAAAAATGCTATATTCCTCATCTTGAAATTTAAGATGGGAGCCTACCTAATATGAGCTTACTATCTTCTTACAATCATAAATTCATGAATCCATGCAAGGAAAATAGTTGTGTGTTAAAAAGAGAGATGAGAATAGTAGCACTGAAGTACTTTTTAATCTAGAAAATGGGAGTATAATGAATTAGTGAAACCAAGAAGAGCTGATAACCAGGTCTTGGAAGAAGTGGGGCGGGATCCAGGAGCTCTTGGCACCCCAGCAGCTGGAACTCAGGGTCTTTGTTCCAGTGTCCCCCATGAGTGTCACTCTTACCCTTCACTGTGATTGCTTCTCTCTCTTCTTCGTACCTTTGGACTGCCATCCTTTGGTCCAGGGACCTTAATTTGTCCAGTCACTTGTGTCTTTCATGAGGGAGACATGTAACAGGACTTCAGGGCTCAATAGGAACTCTGGGGGGGAGGGAAGGGGACATCTAATTAATGTCTAATAAGCTAAGGTTGTGCAAATAATTCAGAAATGATTCCTACCTCAAGGATCTTACCATCTAGTAGGGGGAGAGAGAGACTTGTTAACAGTAAGTTGGATATTTGCTGTAACTCCTATGATGGAACTATATACCAGGTTGTGGTGAGAGACAGCAGTATTTTCTAATTGGGAGAGAATACTTAAGTTGTGTTAAGTAAGATTCACCAGGTAGACAGAGCGAAGGGCCTTTCAGACAGAGGCACGTGAGCAAAGGAACTCTTAAGTGGAAAAGAGCCTGATCTGACTTGTTCAAAAAAGTTTGTGGAGGCACTGTATTTCGAAGCTGAACATTTAGGCAGGGACCAGATTCACTTTCCAAGCTAAGGAGTTTGTTCCTTTTCTCTCAGGCTGTGGGAATCATCATACCATTTTAAGCAGGGAAGCGTTACCAGTTTTGAGTGTTGCAAAGGTGATTCCAGTGGCATGAGAAGGAGCCTTAGAATTCTTGAAGAGAAAGGAGATGATGCCCTGAATTAAGGTGGTAACAAAAGGGGATGGGAAGGCTCAAGAAACAGAGGAAAGGTTAAGAAGGAAGAACTTGTAAGAGTTTGTAAACTAGTTGAATGGGAAGTATGGGGGAGAAGGAAGAGTCTAATATACATATTTTGGGCTTGGGTACCAGAGCGTCAGGTGGTGCTACTGACCCAAACAGGATAGAACAGAGGCCAGGTGTAGTGATATTTCTCAGTGATTTGTTGACATTGCTACTTTATACCAATTTGGAAAGAAAAATGAAAACCCCATCTTCCTGCCTCTGAACTCACCTCCCACTCTGACTTCAGAAAGGATGCTCTTTAATTCTATCGGTTTCTTAAAGAACTACAGCCCCCTGTCCCCGTAATTGCTACTTTACTACATATTTTTAATTATGTCATAATTTTAAACAATGAAAGCTACCCCCCCCCCGCCCCCGCCTCAGTCTAACCATCAGAGTAGACAGAAAACAGGCAGGCCTTGAAAAGGGCTCACCCAGCCTCCTGTCCTCTAGGGAGGCTCTTTTGTTTCTATGCTTCTGCTTGTGAAAGGTACCAGTCTGACTAAATCTGGCAGCTGAGTTGTTCCAGGTTTGGTTGTTGCTATAGAATTTTCATAAAGGCTGGTCATTGTCCCTTTCTTCTTTATCCCTTTCTTGGGGTCACATCATGTAGTAAGAATTCAGAAAATTCAATTGAAATATTTGCTGTGAGAGTCTGTTGCCACTTGTGAATTCAAGAGCTAATCAAAAAACTCTGAATTAAAGTTGAAGGGCGTGACCTCTTCACAGAGCCTGTTGAGCTCTGCCCGTAAGTCAAGGTTCCTGTAAAGAGTCTTTCAAGACTTCCCCAGGGCTTTCTCCTGATGTACATCCTCTGCTAGATTACAGTTATTTTATGCATTTGTATTTTGCCCTCAACTGTGCTGTTCTGGGGGGAAGAAATTACTCACTTTTATGATACCTGTAGGCCTTTATCAAATGATGGATGGATGGATGACACAAAACCTCAATAATTCTCTTAGGCCAATTGTTCTTATACTGTGGCCCACAAACCCCTCAGTTCCCCTGAGATGCTTTTAGAAGATGGATGAGGTCAAAGCCACTTGTGAAATTGCCTGTTTCACTGTGTTGACATTTGCAGTGATGGTGGAAAAAAGAATGTCAGGTTAAATTGTGGATGCCTTAGTATGAATCAAATTCATGGCATCAGCTATCAATCATATTCTTCACTGCCCCACACACTAGAAACAAAACAAAAAAGACATAGGAATATCATCAATGATTCAGCAAAAATTATTAATTTTAGTAAATCTTGACCCGGAGTACACATCTTTTTAATATATCATGTGACAGAATGTGAGTTAAGCATAGTACAATTCTGCTGTATACTGAAGTTCAGTGGTTGTATTAAAGAAAAGCCCTTGTTGCAAACTGAACTAGCCATTTTTTTCATGAAAATAATATTTATACTTGAAAGAACAACTGACAGACCAGTTACTTAGTCTTGGGTATTTGGCAGATATTTTCTCAAAAATGAACAAAGCAAGCTTGTCGCTTGAAGGAAAAGAACTGACAGTATCTGCTGCCAATGATGAAACCTGAATTTTTACATGAAAAATTAGAATTTGACTAAACTTGAACCCATCATTGTGAGCTTGACAATTCCCAATACTTAAAAGACTTTGATATCAGTGGTGATATTAATAAATACTATTTTTTTATGGTATATAGTGAAATGTGTCAACACTTGGAAGGTCTGCATAACTCAAGGAATCAATATTTTCCAAATGACTGATGCACCATATTATAAGGTCTTGCTTGGGTAAGGAATCCATTCAAAGTGCGAGACAGAGCAGTGAAATTTAGTGTAACAGAAAATGGAAGTTCCTTGGTGTGGTTTCAGATTCTACATTATAACTAACCTTCTAAGAAACTACCACTTACCAAGCTTGAGTATAGTATCAAGGAAAACTATCTACAATTATCTGAAAAGCCTATTATTTCTTCCTTTTTCAACTGCATATCTGTGTGAAGCCATATTTTCTTCATATGCTTCAACTAAACATTACAACAGATTGAAGCAGAAACACAGAAGAGAATCCAGCTGTTTTCTATTAAGCCAAACATTAAAGAGATTTGCAAAAACATAAAACACTGCCACTCTTCTCACTAAATATATTTTGGAAAATGTAGTTATTTTTCGTAAAATACTTATGCTAACATGTAATGGGTTTGTCACTTTAAAACAATATTTAAAAAATTCTCAGTTTTAAATTTTAATGTAGTAAACATACACACAACCTAGATTTTTTTAAAAAGCAAAAAACAACAACAAAAAGCCTTTGAGGTCCTGATTTTTAAGACTGTTAAGGACTTTTTTTTTTTTTTTTTTTTGTGGCCGTGCTGGGTCTTAGTAGCGGGACGTGGGATCTTTGTTGCAGGGATCTTCATTGCAGCGTGCGGGATCTTTAGTTGCGGCATGCAGGATCTTTAGCTGCGGCATGCAGGATCCTTAGTTCCCTTACCAGAGATCGAACTCGAGCCCCTTGCATTGGGAGTGCGGAGTCTTAACCACTGTACCACCAGAGAAGTCCCAAAGACTGTAAGGAGTTCTAAGACCAAAAAGTGTGAATGTCTCAAAATGTTATAGGTGTTCAGCATATATGGATTAAAGGTTAATGCCATTTCTGCTTTAATCATTCTAGCATTGTTTAAGCTATAAAATGTGCGTAGTACATTTAAATATATTCTGCATCTCTATGTATTCAGTTCTTGAAAAAGTTTTATTAGTCTCTTTTTTTTTACATTTTTTCGTCTTGGATGCACTGCATGGCTTGTGGGATCTTAGTTCCCTGACCAGGGATCAAACCCAGGCCCTCAGCAGTGAAAGCTCAGAGTCCTAACCACTGGACTGCCAGGGAATTTCCTATTAGTCTTTAAATTGAAAAAATATATATGCAGGTGGTTTTTAAAAATTCAAACAGTGCAAAAGTATATTTAAGTTGTTTTTGAGTTAAAAGGGATGTATTAAATAAATGACCTATTTGGAACTTAGTAGGGGAAAGAGAATAATTATAACCATTGTCTCACCAATTTATCAAAGTTTTCTAGTTTTTCAAAATTCCTTATCCTCATATTTATGATGATAAGAAGCAACAAAAATTTGGAATGCATACTATATGCCAGGCATTGTTCTAAAGAGCCTATGTGACATGCTATGGTCACTGATGAAGACACTGTCTCCTGATACTCTCTTCAAAGCTGAATCCTTAGGTGCCAAAGCTGCCCTATGAGTTGGAACTTTCTTTGTGTGAGCCATGCAGTCCTTGTTCTGATAATGATTATCTTATTTCTGGACGATATTTTCCATTTTGATCCAATTGATACTGCTTTAGGTACTGTCTTGGTCAGAAACATTTTGGATGCAATAATAGAATCCTACTCAAATTAACTCCAATAACTGAGGCTAGGGAGGAAGTTACCATAAGGAAACATATCCAGAAAATTTAGGGAAAAGCTGAACATCTAGGCTGCAGGAAGGCTAAGAACTAAGACCACCGTCCTAGGCAAGAACTCAGACAGGGTCCTCAGCAGAGGGAGGTCATGGACTCCAGTGCTCCACAGAACAAATTCAGATTACTGAGAGAAAGCCCCATTGGTTCATCCCAGTTTGTTCCTTTCAGTCACTTGTCCATCCTTGGTCCAGTTTTCTGTTGGCGAGGAAGGGAACCAGTGGGGTCATATGACACCTTAGGCTGTCCCTCCCAACAGCTGTGGGCAGAAATGTCAAGAATGTACCTGGTGGTGTACCTCCATCTCTTCATTCTTGAGAATTCTGAGGCATTGATGCTTCTGCCTGTGTGGGATTGTGATAATCTATATTTACCACTGGCTATGATAATACAAGGGAGTCCCCAGTGAATTGCTCAAATTCCACCCATATTCCTTCTAGCTCCTATTTGTAGTACTGAGAATTATTCCAACGAACGTCATGACCCCTTTTTCTCTTATGAAGGAGCCTGGGATGACTAGATGGTTATCACAGTTTCCATTTGAGAGGACTGTGATAGAATCCCTTGGTGGAACTGTTCTTCCCTTGGATGTCAGATTCTTCATATTTATAGGACCCAAAGCTGCAGGGATAATATAGCAATTTTTTTTTTTTTTTGGAAATGGAGAAGATCCTTTTTGAAATGAGTTGCCTGACAATCAAAATTTAAATTTGCGCCACTAAAACTAACACTTAATAAATGTGAAAATAAAGCTAAGAAGTCATGTGGATGATTGAAATTCAAAAATGTAATTTCCAATGTGATACATCATATTAACAAACTGAAGGATAAAAACCATATGATAATCTCAATATACGCAGAAAAAGCTTTTGACAAAATTCAACACCCGTTTATGATAAAAACCCTCCAGAAAGTAGGCATCGAGGGAACTTACCGCAACATAATAAAGGCCATAGATGAGAAACCCACAGCCAACATCATTCTCAATGGTGAAAAACCGAAACCATTTCCTCTAAGATCAGGAACAAGACAAGGTTGCCCACTCTCACCACTATTATTAAACATAGTTTTGGAATTTTTAACCACAGCAATCAGAGAAGAAAAAGAAATGAAAGGAATCCAAATCAGAAAAGGAGAAGTAAAACTATCACTGTTTGCAGATGACATGATACTATACATAGAGAATCCTAAAGATGCTACCAGAAAACTACTAGAGCTAATCAATGAATCTGGTAAAGTAGCAGGATACAAAATTAATGCACAGAAATCTCTTGCATTCTTATACACTAATGATGAAAAATCTGACAGAGAATTTAAGGAAACACTCCCATTTACCACTGCAACAAAAAGAATAAAATACCTAGGAATAAACCTACCTAGGGAGACAAAAGACCTGTATGCAGAAAACTATAAGACACTGAAGAAAGAAATTAAAGATGATACCAACAGATGGAGAGATATACCATGTTCTTGGATTGGAAGAATCAATATTGTGAAAATGACTATACTACCCAAAACAATCTACAGATTTGGTGCAATCCCTATCAAACTACCAATGGCATTTTTCAGAGAACTAGAACAAAAAATTTCACAATTTGTATGGCAACTCAAAAGACCCCAAAGAGCCAAAGCAATCTTGAGAATGAAAAACGGAGCTGGAGGAATCAGGCTCCTGGACTTCAGACTATATTACAAAGCTACAGTAATCAAGACAGTATGGTACTGGCTCAAAAACAGAAATATAGATCAATGGAACACGATAGAAAGCCCTGAGGTAAACCCACACACATATGGTCACCTTATCTTTGAAAAAGGAGGCAAGAATATACAATGGAGAAAAGACAGCCTTTTCAATAAGTGGTGCTGGGAAAACTGGACAGCGACATGTAAAAGAATGAAATTAGAACACTCCCTAACACCATACACAAAAATAAACTCAAAATGGATTAAAGACCTAAATGTAAGGCCAGACACTATAAAACTCTTAAAGGAAAACATAGGCAGAACACTCTATGACATAAATCACAGCAAGATCCTTTTTGACCCACCTCCTAGAGAAATGGAAATAAAACCAAAAATAAACAAGTGGGACCTAATGAAACTTAAAAGCTTTTGCACAGCAAAGGAAACCATAAACAAGACAAAAACACAACCCTCAGAATGGGAGAAAATATTTGCAAACGAATCAACAGACAAAATATTAATCTCCAAAATATACAAGTATCTCATGCAGCTCAATATCAAAAAACAACCCAATCCAAAAATGAGCAGAAGACCTGAATAGACGTTTCTCCAAAGAAGATATACAGATTGCCAACAAACACATGAAAGGATGCTCAACATCACTAATCATCAGAGAAATGCAAATCAAAACTACAATGAGATATCATCTCACACTGGTCAGAATGGCCATCATCAAAAGATCTGCAAACAATAAATGCTGGAGAGGGTGTGGAGAAAAGGGAACCCTGTTGCACTGTTGGTGGGAATGTAAATTGATACAGCCACTATGGAGAACAGTACGGAGGTTCCTTAAAAATCTAAAAATAGAACTACCATATGACCTAGCAATCCCACTGCTGGGCATATACCCTGAGAAAACCATAATTCAAAAAGAGACATGTACCACAATGTTCACTGCAGCACTATTTACAATAGCCAGGACATGGAAGCAACCTAAGTGTCCACTGACAGATGAATGGATAAAGAAGATGTGGCACATATATACAATGGAATATTACTCAGCCATAAAAAGAAATGAAATTGAACTATTTGTAGTGAGGTGGATGGACCTAGAGTCTGTCATACGGAGTGAAGTAAGTCAGAAAGAGAAAAACAAATACTGTATGCTAACACATATATATGGAATCTAAAGAAAACAAATGGTTCTGATGAACGTAGGGACAGGACAGGAATAAAGATGCAGACGTAGAAAATGGACTTGAGGACACAGGGAGGGAGAAGGGTAAGCTGGGACAAAGTGAGAGAGTAGCATTGACATATGTACACTATCAAATGTAAAATAGCTAGCTAGTGGGAAGCAGCTGCATAGCACAGGGAGATCAGCTCGGTGCTTTGTGACCGCCTAGAGGGGTGGGATAGGGAGGGTGGGAGGAAGGTGCAAGAGGGAGGGGATATGGGGATATATGTATATGTATAGCTGATTCACTTTGTTATACAGCAGAAACTAACACCACATTGTAAAGCAATTATACTCCAATAAAGATGTTTAAAAAAAATGTAATTTCAAAAAAAAAAAAAAATGTAATTTCAATCATTAGTTTTCATCTTGTCCCAATGAATCTAGAATTGTTAATAAGTAAAGCCTGTCTCAAACAACCTTCAAAATTGAGAAGACTTTAAAGACTATTCAATAAAGAGAATCTCTTTTGTTAAATCTCTGATCAACATCTATCCTCAGCCTATTTCCAAAAGTGGTTCTTATCTTCCTAGGATAGACTTTCCCATAGATGGACAGCTCTAGTAGGTAAAAGAGTTGAAATATTTCTGTAACTTCAAATTTCTAGTTCTAGTTTTTCTTAATCTGGAGGATTCAGACTAAGTCAGTCATCAGTCCTTTCAGTACTTAAGGTCAGCTGTCTAATCTCAATTGAGTCCCACAGGATGACTTTACAACCAGGCTCAAACAACTACAGTCCCTAAAATGTTCCTAGGATTGACACAAGACTAAAAATTCTTCCAAATATGGCCAACAAAGTTTTAATCCTATTAAATATTCTTTTCATGTTGGGATGAGAATAGCAACAAATGTTATTCTTTCTTAGTTTTCTATTTACTCAAAGTAACATACATGGCACAATTTCTCTTCGGATTATGTTGAAATATTTATCATTAGTATTTGAGGTAAGTAAAAATCACTGATACTCCAAATGGCATTTAAATCTTTATTGATACCATTTTGTTTATGAACTAATCTAGCTACATATTCTTCCAAACTGTACCCTTACAACGTAAAGCCAAGAACCTTTTCTCAATATTAAAACTTGCGAAAAGGGTTTAGGTTACCTATAAACATCAGGTACAATTCTAAGTTCTGAATCAAAAAATACTTCTAGTGCAATTAATATTAATGTTTTTCAAAACATTAAATGGAAAACTTAGTTACTTTTTTCAAATAAAAGCCACAAGAAATTAAATAATTACTATGTACATAACAACTTGCTTATATCAAATTGTGAAGAAAAGCATCATGCCAGTTGCTAGGATCTCAAATTAATACACTCAGGTTTTGTACAGTTTGATTTATTCTTTGTTGTAAAACTGCTAGATTGAAATAAGGTCTCTCTATAAACACTATGCTTTGAAATCATATAGATAATAGAGTCATTTTATAATATTTTATGGTTCTAGCATGGTATTCATTTACTTTGTTAGAAGTTATTCGCAGGTCCTAAATACTAGATGATTGGAATGTCACACAAGGAAATTATCCTTGTTATTCTAATTATATAAATGTCTAATAATTATATATCAGAAAAAAAGATATTGTTTAATATTGACCGAATATTTAATACATTTTGTACTTAAATTTCTACTGGCTTTCTTAATTTTAGCTAACCTAAGATAATCTAATAATCAGTTTTTCTTTTTTACAACCAAAGCAAGCATTTAGTTTCTATTTGTGATAAATCCCAAACTTTTTGTTTTGGTTGTCTTTAAAAAGACAAGAACACTTTGATAATAAGAAAACGAGAAATGCTTTCTAAATGTTGTATTATCTTGTTATTGGGAACCTATGAATAAGCTTCAAAAAACAATAACAGGAACTAAAAGATATGGAGAAGGAAGAATTCCATAAAATAACATTAAAAAACAAAGCAAAGCAAAAAACAGCGCACAAACACTTGGCACAGATTATTACTAGCTTAATAATCGGATCTGCCATTTTTGACACTTATTAAGCTGACAACACATATTAGCTGCTATAATTAATTAATAATAATTATATAATTAATTAGCGTCTACTATAATGGTTGACCTTTTAAAATGTTAATTAGATTGTCACCTACCTGCAGTCAACATTTTTCAAGAATTAGTTCATTCTTTGTAGCTTAGGCTTATTGATCATAGAACACTATAGCTGTTTATGTTTTCTTTTATGCTGTTGGCATCATGGAAAATTACAATCATGAAATGCTTTTTAAAAATTGATTTGAACACAATGTTTCCTAATAAAATATCTGGCAAATCTGAAATTTTTAAAATTATCTCCAACATATGTGACCTTCTTTCTTTGCTTATTTTTGTTTAAATTAAAAACTTGAACCACATGAAGGTTGTTAAATATTGAAGGTTTTGAAAAAAAATAGTTTTAATTTTGTTTGAGAGAATTCCCTTAGCAAAAGCTATCTATTATTTGTATATCCACAGTGCCTAATATGATGATACACAGTACATTTTGATACCCCTAACTATTATGGACTAACCACTTAAAAGATTTAAAAGGATGAACGTTTGAATTTTCTTCTCTAGTTCCATATTTCTCTGGTATAGACATGTGAACAAAATGTATTTTCTAGCCGTCTCTTAAAAATTAACTAATTGCTTAATTTGTTCTGTTTGCAGTGATTGTCTCCTTAACAACATTTTTTTGCTTTTGAATTCTTTGGGGAAAATAGGAACTGTTGGCATAAGCATTTTTTGACCACAAGAAAGAAGGCTGGAAATCTTGTTGGTGACATTGATATCTGAGATGGGAGGGTGAGGATTCACATTTAAGGGTGGCAGAAATCCTGGTCTGGTTTGTGTAGTGCTGTGATCTAAAGGGAAAGCTCCTGAACCGCGCCTTTCTAAAAGGGCATGATTTCTCCTGCTCGGGGGACCTGGTGGGATATTCTCCAACAATTCTTTGGATCCTGACAACAAAGAAGAAGATGGTGAGAGGATCTTTTTCTTTCCTATAAGTGTTTTGCCATCATCCAAAGTTGCAGGGATAAGACCAGCTGAGAGCTGGGAATCAGAGCTATAGTGATTTGCTCCTGAGTTTCTTTTTTGAACTATACTTCTTAAGGTGGAAGTAAATATTGTCTGGTTAGAGTCTGGGTCCCGGTCAACTGGGATGTCAATGCATTGCTCATTTCCTTCTGAAAAAAATGATTGATAATTTATTTCCTCATATGACATCTTTCTTGAGCTGGCCTGATCAAAGGCTCTTAACAAATGTGCAGTGTCTTTTATATCAATACTTTGGTGCCTAGTGATGAATCGCTTGGAAAGTGCCAGCCCATTGGTTTTGTAGGATAATTCTTCCTCTGGAGTAATATCCTGGAGCTCCTCTTGTAATGAGGCCACTCTGTTCTGGTGCATTAATGAGGGGGGACTCTTGATCCAGTGTGGAGTCTGAGGTAGTTTGGGCCCGTTAGGGGCCACACGAGGCTTCCTCAAAGGGGAGCTTGGGTCCCCCATATCATCACTGCTTCCTGCGGGTTCCAGATCTTTAAAGGCAAAAAGTGTCATTTCAGTTTCAGAAGAATGTGATAGTGGCAATGAGGCTGTTTTTAAGTCTATTTCTGAAGGAGTGGCACAGGTGGCTGGGGAATAACGCTCATCCACATCCACAGGAGGCATATTTAAGTACTGTTTGGTAGTGTGCCTGCCAGAGGGCGATTTTGCTGTCGTTATGATAATGACCTCTTTCCCTTTTGCCTTGCAAGCACTAAGTAGGACTTTCAGGGTCTCTCTGTCTTCTGAATTTATAGCATAAACAAGGGCCGAGTAACTAGAGTGGTCTTGCAAGCTGAGGTCAGCCCCACTCTCTAGGAGCAAAGAAACAACTTCAGGACCAGCTTTTTCTAAGCAAGCATGCATCAAAGCAGTTTTCCCAGATTTGTCCTGTATGTTGGGATCAGCATTGTTTTCTAATAGGTATTTAACCATTTTGGCTTTATTGACACTCTGGTGATCAACATGTTTGGTCTTACAAGCAATCATTAAAGGTGTTTCCCCTCTGTCATTGCTCTCATTAATGTAGGCGCCACCTTCCAGCAAGAGTCTTGTAAGGCGAAGCCGGCTCTGATGGACCGCTTTGATCAGGGAATTTCCATCACTGGAAATTTCTATACCTTCATCCATCTTCAGAAGTCAGAATCAATACCTGGTTAGCAAAGAAGATGAAGAACAAAAGATTAGCCAGAATCAATGTCCCAATTTATATTCATGTTGTTATTCACAATTAATTTCTGAAATATGTATAGACAACAAAGACATAAATAAGATTATGTTATTAATAAATATAGAGCAAAATTTGAAAAATTTAGAATAGTAACAACCTTTAGGGAAGTTCAAACTAAAATTTACTTTCCCAAAATCTTCACTGAATATTTATGACATAACACTAGCCTAGTACTTCTCTAAATCCCACATCAATTAAACAATAATCCACTTAGTTTCCACCTGTGAAAAATATTTTTAAAATAATATTAAAATGCAAATTTAAGCAAAAAAGCCAAAATTCTGTGTAACTGCAACTGAATCAACTAAAATAGAACATGTTTATAATAGCTTAATACAAAAAACTTCTTAGTATTAATTACTTAAACATGCTTTTCAGTTAAATAATGCAATTAAGATCTAAATTTTCAATTTGAGGGGCATTTCGATGTTTCTTTTTTTTTTCTTCCACTTTTAGAATCAAACTCAGCTCTTCCTCATATTTACACTAACTTGAATGATTTCTTTCAATTCTAGAATTGCATGCAGTTCTCTCAATTTCATTCCCATGGGTTTAACACTTCCCTTAGCAAACGTCATCCCAGGGACAGTTTGGACTTCGGCTTATTTTGAATTTATTTATTTATTTATTTATTTTTGGCTGTGTTGGGTCTTCATTTCTGTGCGAGGGCTTTCTCTAGCTGCGGCAAGCGGGGGCCACTCTTCATCGCGGTGCGCGGGCCTCTCACTGTCGCGGCCTCTCTTGTTGCGGAGCACAGGCTCCAGACGCGCAGGCTCAGTAGTTGTGGCTCACGGGCCCAGTTGCTCCGCGGCATGTGGGATCTTCCCAGACCAGGGCTCGAACCCGTGTCCCCTGCATTGGCAGGCAGATTCTCAACCACTGCACCACCAGGGAATGCCCGATGTTTCTTTTAAAGGATGAAAAATATTTGGACTACAAGATGTTAAAATAACTGACATAATGTCTGGAATTCACACTGAGATAGGAATGGTGAGCATGCGATCATGCATTTTTCTTGATTCCATTACTTAAATTATACACTGACTAGGTTATGGGGTTAGCAACATACTATTGAGTTAAATTTTGACAGTTGCTCCAAAAAAGTTTTCTAGGCTAGAAACAAGTGAAGACATATAGACTTTAAAAACACTTTATTATCGTTAAAACTGAAAATTATTTATGTTTAATTTATTTAAATAATTTAGATTCAGGAATTCCCTGGCGGTCCAGTGGTTAGGGCTCTGCGCTCTCACTGCTGAGGGCCTGGGTTCAATCCCTGGTCGGGGAACTAATATCCCACAAGTCATGCGGCATGGCCAATAAATAAATAAATAAATACATAAATACAAATTTAGATTTAAACTTATTCAACAGATAATTTCATTAGGTGATAAGAGTTATGTCTTTATCAAGAGCCAAGGAAATGTTAGTCTTGTAACAGTCCTTAGAGCTGGGGAGAAAAATCAAATAAAAGTTTGTATAATATTTAAATCTATTTCATTGAATTGTGTAGCTTTGAGAAATCAAGAAGTATTATTTATTCTACTCATTTACTTTTAAAATAAAGAATATGGGACATGAATTTCTATTGTATAGTAGAATAGATAAGGGGTCCCCAATCCCCGGGCCACGGACCAGTACCAGTCTGTGCTGTGGCTTGTTAGGAACCAGGTCGCACAGCAGGAGGTGCGTGGCAGGCAAGCAAGCGAAGCTTCATCTGTATTTACAGCTGCTCCCCATCGCTCACATTACCGCCTGAGCTCCGCCTCCTGTCAGATGAGCAGCAGCTTTAGATTCTCATAGGAGTGTGAACCCTACTGTGAACTGTGCATGCAAGTGATCTAGGTTGCACTCCTTATGAGAATCTAATGCCTAATGATCTGAGGTGGAGCTGAGGCGGTGATGCTAGCGCCGGGGAATGGCTGCAAATACAGATTATCATTAGCAGAGAGGTCTGACTGCACAGAGACCATAATAAATCAGTTGCTTGCAGACTCTTATCAAAACCCCATCAGTGAGTGGCAAGTGACAATTAAGCTGCATCTGGTGGCAGGCTTTATAGTGGCAAGTGAGTTGATGTACTTCAATTGTACAGCTGCATCTGGTGGCAGGCTTTAAGTCAGAATCTGATACTTATTTTAGTCCGCATGTGGCCCACCCATTGTTTTATTTACCACTTCCGTCCACGCCTCTTTCCCCGCACTGCGCACTTGTCTCAGTCACAGTTTTGGTAAGCCAACAAGCTAACCGTAGCCAAAATGAGTAAAAAACAAACGTTGCTGGAGAGCTTCTTTGAAAAGGGGAAAAGACACAATGATGAGACAGCAGAAGACTCTTAATTAAGACTGCCAACAAAAGGAAAGCTGCATTTAAAAGAAAATACCAGGAGTCCTACTTAAATTACAGGTTCACTGCAACAGGCGATTCACATTCTTCAAGCCTGCTCTGTATAATATGTGGCTGGCTATCCAAGGAAGCCATGAAACCTTCAAAACTGCTTCGCCACATGGAAACCAAGCACCCTGCACTAAAAGACAAGCCTTTGGACTTTTTCAAAAGAAAAAAACGTGAACACGAAAAACAGAAGCAATTATTGAAGGCCACCACTTCATCAAATTTGTCTGCACTGAAAGCATCATTCTTAGTGGCTAACCGCATTGCTAAAGCTAAGAAGCCCTTTACTATTGGTGAAGAGTTGATCCTGCCTGCTGCTAAGGACATTTGTCATGAACTTTTAGGAGAGGCTGCAGTTCAAAAGGTGGCATGTGTTCCTCTTTCGGCTAGCACCATAACTAGATGAATTGATGAAATAGCAGAGGA
Organism: Eschrichtius robustus; assembly: GCF_028021215.1. Lineage (NCBI taxonomy): Eukaryota > Metazoa > Chordata > Mammalia > Artiodactyla > Eschrichtiidae > Eschrichtius > Eschrichtius robustus. The sequence continues at coordinate 63,572,833 of NC_090825.1, forward strand.
TACTGAGGCGCAATTGTTAGGATTAATGAGTCACCGTAGTACGCAATCCAGGTTGACAAGTACACAGATGTTGACAACAAGGCAACAATGCTTGTTTTTGTGTGATATATTTTTCAGGATGTGCATGATATGTTATGTGCACGTTTTTTGCCAACCAAACACCACAGCTGCAGAAGTATTCAACTCTTTGAATGATTGCATATCAGGACAACTGAATTGGTCATTTTGTGTTGGTATATGCACGGACAGAACGGCTGCCATGACTGGACGGCTTTCTGGTTTCACTACTCAGGTCAAAGAGGGTGCTTCTGAATGTGAGTCTATGCACTGTGTCATCCCCAGAGAAATGCTGGCTAGCTGAAAAATGTCACCTGAACTTAACAACATTTCGCAGGATGTGATTAAAATTATCAACCACATTAAAGTACATACCCTTAACTCATGTCTGTTCGCACAGCTCTGTGAGGAGATGGACGCAGAGTACACACGTCTTTTCTTATACACAGAAGTGAGATGGCTTTCTAAAGGTAGATCACTGGCCAGAGTTTTTGAGTTATGACAGCCACTCCAGAGATTTCTTTTAGAAAAACAGTTACCACTGGCAGCACATTTCAGTGACACAGAATGGGTCGCAAAACTTGCTTACTTGGGCTTCCCTAGTGGCGCAGTGGTTGGGAATCCGCCTTCCAGTGCAGCGGACACGGGTTCGAGCCCTGGTCTGGGAAGATCCCACATGCTGCAGAGCAACTAAGCCCGTGTGTCACAACTACGGAGCCTGCGCTCTAGAGCCCGTGAGCCACAACTACTGAGCCTGCGTGCCACAACTACTGAAGCCCGTGTGCATCGAGCCCGTGCTCCAAAACAGAAGCCACCGTGATGAGAAGCCCGCGCACCGCAACGAAGAGTAGCCCCCGCTCGCCACGACTAGAGAAAGCCCGTGCGCAGCAACGAAGACCCAACACAGCCCAAAAATACATAAATTAAATAAATAAATTTATTTTTAAAAAAACAAACAAAAAAAAACTTGCTTACTTGTGTGACGTATACAACCCGCTCAACGAACTCAATCTGTCACTTCGGGGGAGAACGACAACTGTGTTCAAGTCGGCAGATAAAGTGGCTGCATTCAAAGCCAAACTGGAATTATGGGGGTGACAAGCGAACATTAGGATTTTTGACATGTTTCAAACATTAGCAGAGATTTTGAAAGAGACTGAGCCAGGGCCTTCTTTCTCCCAGCTGGTGCATGATCACCTATCTCAGCTTTCAAAAGAGTTTGAGCATTACTTCCCAACTACAAAAGACCCCCGAACTGGGAAGGAATGGATATGTGACCCATTTGTGAATAAACCAGGTGAATCAACTTTGTCCAAGCTACAAGAGGATCTACTGCTTGAGACTGCAAATGATGGTGGCCTTAAAAGTATGTTTGAAACAACTTCAAATCTCCATACATTCTGGATTAAAGTCAAGGTGGAATACCCTGAGATTGCCACAAAAGCACTGAAAAGCCTGCTTCCATTTCCAACATCCTATCTTTGTGAAGCAGGGTTTTCTGCAGTGACAGCGACCAAAACGAGATCACGGAGGAGACTGGACATAAGCAACACACTTCGGGTCCCTGTCTCCCATCACCCCCAGATGGGACCATCTAGTTGCAGGAAAACAAGCTCAGGGCTCCCACTGATTCTGCATTATGGTGACTTGTATAATTATTTCATTATATATTACAATGTAATAATAATAGAAATAAAGTGCACGATAAATGTAATGCACTTGAATCATCCTGAAACCATTCCCCTCCTACCAGGGTCCGTGGAAAAATTGTCTTCCACGAAACTGGTCCCTGGTGCCAAAAACGTTGGGAACCGCTGGAATAGATAATAAATATAATGACTTCTTGAAAGAAAGAAGAGATAAAGAGAGCAGAAAGAAAGTGAAGAAAAAAGGGAAAGACAGACATGCACATAGAAATTAATTCAATTGTTAAACAGCTATAAGCTCCTAATATGTGCTGGGCACTGAGCTACAAAGGTATAGGCCCTAGCCCTGAAGAGGTTACATAGCTGTTTGGAAGAGTTACTGTCTAAGCAGCTGGTTATGAGTTAAAGTCATGAGAACACACAGACTTTAATGGTTTGAGGACGGAAGGGGCTTCACAGAGGCCAGCCATTTGAGCTAAACCTTGAAGACTGCGAAAGAGTTTGGCAGGCAGAAAAAGGAGGAAAGGAAAAGTAGAGAACACTCCTTGTGCAAAGACCTAGAGGCTTAAAACAGAACAGTTATTTATCACAAATCAGGCTCTACACCATACTACAACCAAACTTTAGGAAAATATTTTAGCAGATGATTATAGTTACGGTGATGTGGCAGAACACATACATCTAATTTTGCCCCTTCCTGAAACCCCCTAAAAGTAAAGATTTTTTTCTAAAAAAACATAAACTCACAAAGATAGCAGGAAAAGGAGAGAAGATGACAAACAACATTTTGGAAGCCGGAAAGCAGATGGGCCAGTGGTAACTGACTGAGCCAACCTGAAAAGGCTGTGCCTCGAGTCATCGGTGGCAGAGTTGAGAACTAAGCCCGTGTACACTACAGAATCCTCGAAAGAGGCGGCAGCAGGAGGCTCTATAACTAGGGGGTGGAGAGTACAGCTAAATAAGGAGGGCTAGGAGAAAAGCTGTTAGAGAGGCAGTTGGATCCCTAGGTCTTGCTCCGGGAAGTGCCGTGGTCCTACCTTGGACCAGCAGAAGCAGCATTACCTGAAACTTGTTAAATATGCAAAATCTCAGGCTCCATCCCAGATCTACTGAGTCAGAGCCTACAGTTCAACTAGATCCCCAGGTGATTTGCACGCACATTGAAGTTTGAGAAGTGCTCCTCCACTCCAAGCCACTAGGAGATAGAAGACTGCCCCCTCCCACCTCAAAAGATGTCCAGTGGTTTATTCTCCAGAAATGGTGAAACAGAGAGTCTCTGGACTGAGAGACACTAGGCATGTTTGAGGACAAGAAAATAGGAGAATAAGTGATGGTATGTTTACTGACCACTGAGTGAAGGGACTCACAGCCTTCTACCCCAACTCAGCTCCGAGAACGATGGCAGCCATATCTTTATCCTTTAGAAGAAAACTGCTATACTCTTCTCTCAAGAATCTGACCTACCAAGGAGAAAATACCTAAGAGTACTGATCACAGGGATTCCCCAACATGCCACCCAGATCATCCCACAGTGTGGCTTAAAGGTCACTCATGTGTAAAAGCTTCACATTAGGTTTTTAATCCAAGCCCTTTAATCATGAGCATGAAAACAAAAAAGCCTCTTACATTTAAGACAGAGAGCAGAACTAATAGAAAAATCAACTTGGAGAAGACGGATATTAGTCCGAAAAATGAAAACTTCAAAACCTCAATATCCTCAAAGGGATAAGACGATGTTGTAACCATGAAACAGGGATAAGAGTCTATTAAAAAGAATATTCAGAGATCATAAAAAGCTCTCAGAAGAGAAAAACATGATACAAACTGCAAAACTCAATAGAAGGGTTGAATAATAACATTGATAAAAATCTCTAGCACAGTCAAGCAAAAAGAATAGAGAGAAAAAAAACAAGAAAATTAGAGGACTAGATCAGGAAATCCAAGATCCAACTAATAGAAGTTATTGCAAGAGAAAATAGTGGGGGTGGAGGAAGGGGTGAGCAGGAGAGGAAATGATGAATAAGATCAAGAAAATTTTTTAGACATGAGGGACATTAATTCCCAAATTGAAAGGGCCCAAAGAGAACATAGCACAATGGATGAAGACAGACCCTGACCATGGCACATGGTTGTAAATTTCCAGAACACTGAGAACAGAGAAGATTTAGGCAACGGAGGAATATTTTTTAAAATCTGAAGGAAAAATGATTCCCAGCTTAGAATTCTCTACCTAGCCAAACCATCAGTCAAGAATTGGGATACACTCTCAAGAACCTACTGAAGAATATAATCTATCAAGATGAAATGGTGGAACAAGAAAGAAGAAACGAGATCTGGAGATCATCATAGAGGAAAGGCACCGAAAACCCCCAAGAAGATGGTGAGAGGAGATGCCAGGATAATGGATGTGCACAGACATCCTCTCTGAGATCATGCTGCCATTTTACCATCTTGTTAACTGACGACCAAATGCCCAGGTAAGCCTGATCTCAGTTCTTTAATTGACTTGCTTTGTCCTGACCACATCTCTGCTCTCCCCTCCATACCCTGCTTTCTGGGGCAGCCACTGGCACTCGTTTCAGCCCTACTCAAATGTTCTCCTTTGACCTGCTCTGAGATCTGGGGATAAGTCATGGTGAGCTTAGGAGGAGAAAGACTCAAAACCCATTGCCTTTGCATATCCACTATCTGCTCTACACTGCAGCCCGCCAGAAGCCCTATCATGGTAAGCCCCATGTTTCCCAGGACTCACTCATGACCTTGCCCAGAGGGGCTCTTGTAAAGGCTCAGGAATGCTGAGCTGAACTCAGATCCGGAGACTGTTCAACTTATGTTCTCCTGAGAACTTTTGCCATATATTGTTAATATTGATCTTTCTTTATTCATCTAATTTTGTGCTTTCTACCCAGTTCTCCAAAAATAAACAATTAATTTACTTAAGGATCACATGCAAGTGGGAAACTCAGAAAACAAAAAGCAAAGGAACGATTTACACAATAGTCAAGACTAAGTTACCTCTTGGTGAGGGTTAAGGAGAACAATGCAATTTGGGAGGGACACACAGAGGCTTTTAAGGTTCAGGTAATGTTCTGTTTCTCAACCTGGGTGGTGTGTATATAGGTGTCCGTTTTATTATTATTCTTCAAACAGTATATATTTCATGTACTCACCTGTATGATATTATTATTCTCTTTTGTAAAATGGGACATGTACACAAAAAAGAACACAGCATTTATGTAAGAATGTTTCATAATTAAAATTTATAAAGAGCCATAGTAAGTCTTAATTTTTACAACATAAATCACTTTTTGTGGTGTTATCAATAGTATTTATGCCTAGACTTTCAGATTGATAACAGTATCAATCATGTAAAAACACCTTTGACCAAAAGTAGCATTTGATAAACAGATATTCAAATGAGAACCAGTTGCCAGATACCAGATTTCAATATTAAACTTTCATATAGTTTCTAGTATGGGGGACAATGTTGTTTTAAAAAAAAGTCTTAAAAGAATCTTTTGGAAAGACATTCAAACCTTTTCACTTATCCTCATGTAAAGATCTTTCTCCACAGTGCTAAACCCGGCTACTTCCTGCCATAACTTTCCCTCCCACACTCGGCATCAGGAGGTTCTGGGAGAAAAAGGGGGGCTGGCTGCGATGGCTGAGGGGGGGCAGCGGCCCCGCCGTGGTCCTGTGGAAAGGGAGGGTGCTATGGGCTCCAGGGCCTCAGAGAAGCTGGGCAAGTGACACCACTAGCCAGTGGCAACTAGCGAATATATCTACCATGAGGCCGTAGGCAGACCTCGCCCCTTAGTACTGCAGGGCTGTCAAGCAAAAACAACAAAGGCTTACTTACACTTTGCTCATTATAAAGACTTCTAAGGCCCACTGGATTGCTCACTTTTTAAATTGTTCACATTTAATAGAGCAATTTTGAAATTAAACGCATTAAATTTTTCAGAAAAAAAAGTTATCAGGTACTTTATCTTCCATGTGTATACATGTTAGGTTTCCTAGTGTCTCATTTTGTAATCAGTAGTTTATTGGAATAATCCCCTTGTCTTCATGCCTTCACCCTCTTTCAGTCCATTCTCTTATCTCATCGATTCGCAGGTCAAAAATGCCGATATTGAAGTTGATTTATTTACTCTTCATAGAGGTAAGCCCCACCTGGGATGAAAACCACGTCTCTAGCCTACAATGATCCTAGTTCAGAAATGTTCCCGCCCTCTGTGTCCTCCTGTGAAACATCCTTACTGGGCACCTAGTGCTAATACTGTATTAACACTCAGTCAGACTCTTATAATCTAGCTTCTAAATGATTCCCCAGTTCAGTTACACCTTCCAAACAGAGAGCAGTTCAACTGGAGAAAGTCTGAAAGTCAGGTAGACCCAGATTTCTATCCTGACCCTCCTAATTACTAGCTGTATGCCCTGGTCAAATCTCTCAGCCTCTCAGAGTCTTGAGTTCCCCATCTGTGGAAGACAATCATGAAACATTCGTCCCCTGGGGGCTGGTAATGAAATCAGACATCTAGAAAAAGACTATCCTGTTGTGCCTTCATACTCACTGCGTTCTTCTTTTTAAAATTTTTATCTCAGAATTTAGCCATCTTTTATTTTTATCATGTCTCTAATCCACAGGCTATTTAAATAACATAAAATATTTAAAATGTTGTTTTTTTAGAATCTGTAAATAATGGTTTGTAAATATAAATGGAACCTAATAAGTGAGCTATGGAAAAAGATATCCTTTAAGTGCATTTTCCTTATAATTTCCAAATACAATAATTTCTGCATTATTATAAGATGTTAATTATTAAACAGCTGGATAAATTGCTTTTGATTTTAAAATTAGAATGTCTTTAACTTTGCTTGTAATTCATCATGGCATATTGCTCTACTCTTTTAGTGCCTCTCTCCATCTCCCAAGGCCCCACTAAAATTACAGTTTAGTGATTTTTTTTAAAAGATATCTATTCTGAAGAACACAGAAAACTGGAAGAGAGATATCATCAGATGACCGATTTCAAACAAGCTGTGGAGACAGAGGCGGGGGTGGTGGTGTGGTAAACTGCCTTAGCATAGCAGAGGCTACAACATAAAGCCCCCAGGAGGTGGCCCCCATGAGAAGGAAGCCAGCTTACCCACAGGACCCCGGAAGCTTAGGACATGGAGGTTCCAAACAACACCGAAAGTGGCAATGAGGCACGGGGCTGAACATGACAGGATGGTTGGATAGAACAACCGGACCCCCAGAACTTTACCCCACCCCAAGCAGACAACCACTCTCTTAGGCAAGAAAACAAAGATTCATTCTCTGAACAGATTGATCAGGTAGGCTCCAACCTTGGAAGCTGTGTGCTGAAAACGAGAGAAAGTGAGTCTACAGGCTGACTGGTGAAATTCCCAGCTACCACGGGACTGGAAGGCAGGAAAAAGAAGTAAAAAGCACTGGATCTTAGAATTATGAGCCCTACTAAAAATATCTGTCGATAAATGAAGCAATTCAAACTATAACTACATTCACCCCTCCAGACACCCACTCTACATGGAAATAGAAAGTTACCTGAAAACATTATTCAAAATTTCATACTTATGTCTTTTCTCTCCCTGGACGAGTTTTCTGTCAGCCAGCTGTCAGTTCCTACTGAAGGAAATCAAAGCTATTCAGAGCTACATAAATACCTATAATTTGTTCCACACATCTCTCCCATTTGGAGTCTAGTTTTTTAATTCCTTGTTAAGAAAGACATCCCCACAGTGTTTGTGCAGTTAATCATATTTCACTGATTATGACTCTGTAAAGTGTCTGGAGTGGATTCTGTGCACGGCAATCCAGTGTGTGGTGTGTGTGTGTGTGTGTGTGTGTGCGCGTGTGCGTGCAGGAAGCAGTCTACCCTGCAAGGACTGCTGAGGTTGGAAAGGCTGCACCACTCACCTGGTCTGCCCCATTCTGTGCAGGTGAGGTGGCTGAGGAGGGAAAGGTACTCTTTCTCTTACTCACCTGATTGCCAGGACTTAACTAGATGTTCCTGTGTCCCTTCTCTTATGTCTCCTTGCTTCTTACAAAGTAGGGTTCTGTTTTGAGTACCTAATTTGTGTGGTATCTAACACGGCAGTGCCACATGGGCCGAGGTGCTTTAAATGCTATCTTGGAGGTGATAGGCTTGGTATTTCCTGTGACTTTTTCTCCCCAAGCCACCCCCAGTTTTCCTGTCATTCAGAAAGAAATTTTATTTTCCTCTGAGCCTCTTACTCCACCTCCAGATAGGATTTATGCTCCCTCCCAAAAAGCTACTTATCTGGCCATGGTGGGGGAGGGCAGCAAGGGGGTGGAAATTAACAAATGGGCTTCAAGTTCAAAATTCAGCCCCTCACCTTTGCCCCAGGATGCCCTCTGTGCTGCCCACAAGGGGACCAGAGGAGGCAGCAGACTGTGTATCAAAGCCTGGGGCTCTGTCTCCTCCCAAGTTACCGGCTCTTGAGAAGTTGTTCCTTTGAGCCTCTGTTTCCTCATTCCTAAAGTGGGGATAATACCTACTTTACTGAAGATGACTGAGAGGAGTTTAGAAGATCCTAATATATTTGCCACTTAGGAATTCAATAATGTCAGGTTCTAAACATATTATCACTAAACGTGAATGCTCTGGGCTAATGGGGTCTGAGAATGGGGGCTAAGGTGCCTATACCAACAGTTTCTCCACCTTCTGTGGGCATAAGATCACATGGAGAGTTTGTTAATAAGATTCCAGGCTCCACTCCCAATAGGGGGTGCTTCCCGTGCACGCTTGGAAAGAATCTGTGACAAACTCTTCATTCTTCATCCCAATCCCACTACCTATTAGCTATCAATCCCTGCCTCAGGCTCCCACCAAGCTGTCTCCATCATCACCTCCAGGCCACCTGATGCTCAACTCTCCCGCACACGAGTGAAGGGCAGAGATGCCTGCCACGCCTAGAGAGGGGCAAAGGGAGCCCACAGGCTCAGAGAAGAGTACAGCCTTGAGTTAGAACAAGCCAGGTACTGGAGGTCTGCTGTCCTACCCTTCCCAGACAGGTCTGAGAAAGTCCAGAGTTGTAGTGGGCAGCCCAGGCCAGGATGCAGAGGCCAGCTGCACCTGGAATGAGGCAAGCCTGCCTGCCACAAGCAAAATATATGTCTTCTCCCCATGCAAGGAAAGGGTCAGAGCCAGAACAAAAGATGCAGCTGAGACTGCCCCAGGAAACATAGTGACTTGCCAGGAAAAGTGTTCTCTGGCACCAGCTTGAAAGAACTATTTAGAAACTGCCCAAGAGGGAGGAGTAGCTGGTAAGGTTTGCTGTCTTTCCCACACGTACCCAAAAGGGCTGGTTACTTCTAGTTACTTCAGCTGTCCCCCAGGTCCCTGGGGCTGGGCCCTGGGGGAGCTGCACTCCCACCCCCACCCCCTTCCCAGCGCACACACATAAAGACACGCCAACCTATACCTCCAAGTCTCAGGGAACCAAGGTGATGGGATATCTAGGCTGCTGAGGATTCTGGCAGCGTCTTCACAGCCCTCACTGGCTCAGCTTTTCCTGAGAGCGGGGAGGGAGCGAGCCCGAGGTGCTGTCGGAGAAGGGCAAAGGAAGGTGACTGGGGCGACAGCACCGGGACACCGATGGGGGCGGGGTGCGCGTTTCGTCGCCTCGTCTCGGAGCCAAGGCACAGCTGGCAGGCTGAGGCGATCGCCGTCCACGAGAAGGGGTTCTGCCCAGAGCCGCTGCGGAGCGGTCCCCGCACCGCCCGCCTGGAGGACACGGCCCTCCTTTGGGAAATGGCACGCCCGATGGGAGCAGCCATTGCCCCCATGCTTGGGCAGGCGCACCTCTGGACCCCAGTTATCCGACAAGGGGACTGGGGCCCTGGTGCCAAAGCTGTGCGCCCCCAACAGCTCCGGGGACCCGGCTGCCCGCACCTGTGTGGCTCGCATTTGTGGAGACAGTGGCTGCAAACGGCTCCGCAGCCCCCTCTGGCCCGCCCCCGGCGCCCAGCCTGCACCTCCCGCCGCCAGGCGGCCGGAGACACCTGCGGAGACACGTCCAAGTCCGCCCCTCCGACCCGCGCGCTCTTCCGGCCGAGCGCGCGCCGCTCCCGCTGCGGCGCCGACCCGCGCCCGCGAGGCCCCTGCCCCGGATCCTCTCAGACATCCCGCGGCCGCCGGCTACCCTCATCACGTCCCCAGCGCTGCACGGCCGAGAAGGAGGCGAAACCCGCATGCCGGCGGGGTCCAAGCCCGCGCCGCCGCAAAGCCCGAGCCAAGAACGGGCGGGGACTGCGGGAGGCGCGAGAATGGGCTCCGTGGAGCGGCCCGGAATGGTGGGGCAGAGTCTTTGGACAGGGCCCTGCACCCCGAAGGCCTTCAGTGGGCGCCAGGTCTCTGCAGAGTCAGGGTGCGCGGGAGGTGCCGGCTCCCAGGGCCTGAGCGGACCGGGCGGGACGCACGGAGGCCGCTGGGCCCTGGCTGCGCTCTCCTCGCCCTCCTCCCGGCAGCCAACACGCAAACCAAAGTTTCCCGAAGTGCAGCTCGCACAGCCAGGGCCTCACACTGACCTGGGACGCGCTGTCGAGTCGGCGGGGCGCCTCCCGCCTCCCCGGTTCCGCTTGGACCCTCCGTGCCTGTGGCCCCGGGGCGCCGTCCGGGCTGGGATGTGGTCTTCGGCGGCTCGAGTCGCAGATCCCGGTAGGTGCCGCCGTGTCCCCGCCCCCACCCGGCGGAGAGATGCGGGCGTCTGACCCCGAGCGGCGAAGCGTCGTAGCGGGGGCCAGGAGGCGCGCACCTCGCCAGACGCCCGGGCTGCACGGCGTTTCCGTTGGGAGTGACGCGCCGGTTCGCGGCTGTGCTGCAGGTGTGGGAGGCGGCCCCGGGGGCAAAAGTGTGGCCACTGAAGCCCCGCCTTCTGTCCCCACGAGTATCCGCCCTCCCCCCATTCCCACACCCCAACCCGGCCACCGCGCTTTGGCTTGAGCGACTTGGCCCAGAGCAAGGGCGGCAGCGTCTTTCCTACAGCAGGGCGTCGGCCACCCCTCTATAACGGCCCTTGGTCCCCCAGCCTGTCCACATTTGCATCCCTCCCCCGCAGTTCATCTCCACCCGGCTGGTCCGTGTGTCTGTCCCCCACGGGTCTCTCTTCCCCCTTCCCGTCCCTGTACCCTCTTTTGGTAAAGCCAGAGCCTCACTTCAGGTTGAGGCATTCGTGAGAGCAACCGTTCTTCTTTTGTTTTGATGAGTTTATAACTTCATTATACTATTATTAAAACATTAATACATATTAAAATTCCACAACGTATATTTTATGTATTAAACTCCACTGTGGAATTAAAGAGAGATGAAATTAAGAAGCAGCAATGATTTTAACTCATTTATAAGGGATCATCTGGTGGAGAAAAAGACTATGACCTTTTGCTGTTGTTGTTCAGATGAAGTCAATTTAAAATAATTTGTAGTTTTGACTTCTCAAAGGGGGAAAGTACACTTATCTCTGAGCAGGCTTCCTTTATTTAGGAAAATAATCCGCTAAATTTGGCCCTTTAGTAAGTATATGTTAAGCAAGTTCACAGGTCATTTTAACCCAGAGTTGGTCTCTACAGAGCTGGAATCTTAGATCTGGGTTGACCATTGCCCACAACCGTTTGTTTGGGAAGGTCGGGGATTCACAGGAGGGGATTGGGCAAATTTGCATGAAGGCACCGGTCTCCTTTCCCCCATTAAAAAAGTTTTTAATAATGTATAGTAGATGTTTAATAGGTGCACATTTCACAATTTCAATGATTTTGCTCAAACTAAAGCATCGTTAAGATCAAGAGACAGAATATTACCAGCTCTCCAGAAGACTGTCTCATATTTCTTCCTTCCAGGGGGCAGAGTAGTGGCTTCAACCAGCCTAGATTACTTTGGCTTGTATTTGCACTTTATAGCAATTGAATCATACAGAATATACTCTGTTTCTGGCTTCTTTCACTCAACATTATGTTGAAGAGGTGCATACTGTCTATGGATTTAGCTTGTTCATTCTTTTTGCTGTATAGTATTCCACTGTGTGAATGTACCGGGATTTACTCATTTTATTACTGATACGCATTGGGGTAATTCTCAGGTTTGGGACATTACAAATAATGCTGCTAGGAACATTATAGCAGATGTCTTTGGTGAACATATACACACATTTCTGTTGGGTACGTACCTAGGAGTAGAATTGTAAGTCATGAAGCAGGCATATGTTCAGCTTCTGCAGATATTGCCAAACAGTTTTTCAAAGTAAGTGATCTAATTTTCACTCCTATTTTATTAGTTTCTTATTGCTGCTTGTAACAAATTACCACAAGCTTAGCTTAAAACAACACAAGTTTATTCTCTTACAGTTCTGGAGGTCATATCTAAACTGGGTTTTCCATGACTAAAGGTGTTGGCAGGGCTGAGTTAGTTCTGGAGGTTCTAAAGGATAATCCATTTCCTTGCCTTTTGCAGTTTCTAGAGGCTGCCTCCATTCCTTGGCTGGTAGCCCCTTATTCCCTTCATATCTCAGGGTCTCTCTCTCTCAACTCTGCTTCTGTTATCACATGTCTTTGTCTCCCTCTGCTTCCTTCTATCCTCTTGCTTCACTCTCATAAGGACCTTTGTGATTATACTGGGCCCACTCAGATAGTCCAGAATAATCTCCTATGTCAAGATCCTTAGTTTAATCACATCTTGCAAAGTTCCTTTTGTAACATATCCATAGATTCCAGGGATTAGGATGTGAACCTCTTTGGGGAGGGCATTATTCAGCCTACTACACCTGTCATCGGGGTATTGGAACATGTTGGATGGATGGAGAGAGGCTGGACTGGGGGGAAAAAGGACAATGAAGCCCTGGGATACAGTTCACCTGGAGGATTAGTGCTGTTGACTTGGGTGCTGTGACAGGGCTCATAGGCAGGAGAGGGAGGCTGATGCTGGAACATCACAATCCTGGCACCACCAACACATCTGAGGCAAGAGGCTTTCATATAGGGAATGAGAGTGCAGGTCAATTTGGGCCTGGGTACCTCGCTGAGTGAAACGTTAGGGAAGGCAGACTGTCCTTTGTGGGAGTTGGGAACAACAAGAAAACAATGGAGAACAGATCAGATTTTGCACCGTGGGCAAGGTCCTCTCAGTGGGCGGTACCCCCAGCCCATGTCATGTCCCTGTCCATCCTCCAGGCCCTGGGGACTGACCTGTTTCGGGGCTGATGGTGGAACTGTGGGGACTGACTTCCCACATAGGTGAGGTGAGGTGAGGATGAGGTGGGATGGAAGAGCTTGTTAATCTAGGCAGGCGTGCCCTGCCTTCACCGTAACTTGAATGTTGAAGGGAGATGACTTTAACAGTCAGGGCTTGAGGATGAGGACATATAGTTTCTACCTACTTCTGGCCTCATTTTAGTCCAGCAAACACACCTTGAAAGAAACAGGACGGATGTTATTATCTCCACTTTACCTATGAGAGCAGCAGGGCTCCAAGCGGCCCTCTAATTTACTCGAGGAGTCTCAGGAATGGAACCAAGAACAGAATGAAACTTGCAGCTCTTCCTGTCGTCCTTGGCGCTGCTCCACCTCCCTACTGTGTGAGATTCACTGAGACGCAAGGTGATGGGAGCTGAGAGGCAGAACTGACCCAAGGTGTGCAAACCCAATTCAACACATCCTACTTTGTAGGTGATAAAGCGGGATGATCTGGAATATGAAACATGCTGTCCTCATGGTTTTATACCATTAACAATATGTTTTGGTGGGGTTTTAGGAACAAGTAAAAGTTGATGCCTGTGTTTGATAAGCATCTTGATCTGAAATCCCTCCATCTACTTTTTGCCTTCCAGAAATAAGCTGAACACTTTGGTTTACTGGTGGAACCCCTCCAGCTCTCTTAAAAATTGTGGTTATACTAGAATTCATTTACTATCTATTTAATCCTGATCTCAAGACAGAGAGGAGGGGCTTCCCTGGTGCCACAGTGGTTAAGAATCCACCTGCCAATGCAGGGGACACGGGTTCGAGCCCTGGTCCAGGAGGATCCCACATACCATGGAGCAATGAAGCCCGTGCGCCACAACTAATGAGCCTGTGCTCTAGAACCCGCGCGCCACAACTACTGAGCCCACGTGCCACAACTACTGAAGCCCACGCACCGCAACAAAGAGCAGCCCCGGCTCACCCCAACTAAAGAAAGCCCATGCGCAGCAACGAAGACCCAACACAGCCAAACATAAATAAATGAATAAGTAAATAAATTTATTAAAAAAAAAAGAATACTTTAACTTGTCTAGGTGGCATCAGGGAAGCCTTCTTAAATGAGGTAACGTTTCCAGTGAGACCTGAAGGACAAGTAGGTATCATATCAGTGAAGAGTAGAGGGGCTTTTACATGGAGAGAAACAAACTTCTCATCTATTTAAGCCGTTGTCATTGGAGGGTCTCTGTTACATGCATCCATATCTATTTCATGACGAATATATTCTTTGTACCAGAACAAAGGGTGGACCAGTGCAGGGAGGCACTTTGTGTGCCAGGATAAAGGACTCTGGGTTGCTAGCTGCTTCTCTTTAGGGAGGTTTTCTTTGGTTGTCCCCTGAATATCTTAAAAACATAACAAAAACCAAAGGCCTCTTACTCACTGATACCCCTGCAGTTCCTCAGACAAGTTCTCTGAGCTTACTGCATATTCTGGAAGACAGTCTCAGTCCTTGAGCTTGTTGACAAAACTCTCTTCTATTACATTGGCCTTGGGAGGGGTCCCACTTAACGGCAGCAATCCAGTGGGAACCTTCCTGCCTTCTTGTTCTCAGGGTGGAAGAACTGTTTCTTAGGCTTAGAGGATTTGTTCTAGAAAGAGGCTGAGAAACTTAGCTCTAGTGTCTCTTCTGACATCTGTCACCTAAACTCCAGATACCTCAGAAATCCCAACTGATCTATAAAACCAGGACAGTGCAACGACTTAAGGAAACTAACATCAGCTCTGTGAAGAACTTTAGACCAGAACGAAATACCAAATAGTATTATTTTTACTTTAAAACTCAGTGACAACCTATGTTCAGAAGGAAGATGTGTTTTTTCTTCCGATGATTCATTAGTCATTCCAAATACTCATTTTGTCATGCAGATGATATGACATCTAAATATGAGCCATGTAAATATGAAAAGCCAGCTCAATAAATTAGTCAGCATACTGATGAATATGTTTTCATTTACTGGACCAACTACTGATTCATGTAAATCAACGAAGAGATGAAGTAATGCTGGAATAATTGATCAGATGTAAACCTCTTGATAACATGATTAACCTCTTAGATACGCCTTCAAGATGTGTTAAGTTTATAATCATAAGTGAGAAAACTATGTGTCATTTTGCATTGTCCAGCATCCAAACACCTTTTCTATTTTGGCAAATCCAAGATGAGTGGAAGCCAGGATCTGACTTCCCACTCTGGAACATGGACCGGAGCAGATAATTCCCCTTTGGACTCCTTAGACCTGTGTGTGGACATTTGAGCAAGGTTCAGCCAATCAGAGGCTCTTTACTGAGACTCTGAGTCTTCAGGGAGTGATAACAAGGCTAGAGACAGCTAGGGATCACTCAGAGTGGCTGGATGGACTTGAGACTTCGGCGGATGGTGACAAGCATCCAGGGCAGAGATGCCAGAGGCAGAACCCTACACTTACTGAACCTCTGGTGGAATCTTGACTGTGCCATACACCCCTGAGTTCCTGTTTCCAAGGCTGATTCTCCAGTCTTCCTGAAATTCTTTGAAATATCAGGTATCTTTCAAATAAATTTCTTTTCTGTATAAGTTAGCCTGTGTTGGTTTTATTATTTGGAGAAACACTGGCTGATATACACTCTATGTGAGAGTAAGATACAGGGTATTATTCTGTACCTGGTCCAATTCTAGGTCAGGAAGAATTAATTTAAAAAACTGCAGTTACTTTTAGGGTCCAACTGACAGGAAAGCATGTATTTTACAAAAGATGTTGCATTCTAACGTTTGTTCAGTGCACTTAATTGCTCCTCACCCTTTTAACACACAAACGACTAATCAGGGACAAGCCACAGTCTCCAAGAGCCTGACAGAAAGGCAGTGGTATTTTAGAATTCAAAAGGATCTTTGAAACCATCTCATCCAAACCCGTCATTTTGCAAATAAGAAAATTGAGATTCAGGCTGGCTAAATGATTTACCCAAATTGTATAGCCACTTTGTGAAAGAGCAGGGGTTATAATCAGATACCACTCCTGGAGAAAAGATGGGGCGGGTGGGGAAGGGAGAGGCAAAGACAGGTATCCAGTTTGCAGAACTGAGATCTAAAAGTGTGTGTTTGGTTACGAGGCCAGGGCAGTCACAGAATCAGGTCACGAGGTCAGAGAATTGCCACACAGAAAAGTTGAGTAGGTGTTGAGTTGCTGCTGGAATGCAGGGTTGGCTAAAACAGGGTAGGCTCAGAGCCAGGGTAATACCTGAATTTTTCCTCTTGTCCCAAACATGTGCGGACAAGGAGCCTAAGTGTTTAAACACTTTTTTTTTCAACCCTGTGGGAACTTGTCACCTTTCTAAAACTCTCATGAATCCAGCTGCACTTCTGGAACTTTGGTCCCTTCTTCTTTTGGTCATGATGTTGAAATGCCTAGTAGAATTTCATTGCAATTGGACATGTCACCAGTCGGTGACACTATCTGGCCATTAGGGAGAATTATTCCTTCAGTTTGAGGTATTTGCTTTACATGTTGGGCAGATATTAGTTATATGCTCCCCCTGCCAAAAAATAAATAAATAATAGATCACTTCAAAGGACAGAATTTGTCTCATTCAGGCTTGAAAATTGGTAATTAAAATAAAACTGCTTTCTCAGGCATTACTACCATGCAGCATGCTTTTTTTTGTGTGCTTGACAAACATAATTTTTTATTTGCTATGTGGAATAAAGACTAGGGAAGGGAGACACAAAAGTTAGACACACCAGTTAAGAGGGTATTGTATTACAAGGGTACAAAATAATAGGAAAGGGCAATTACAGAGGTAATTAGGAGAGAAAGCCAGTTCAGGAAATTGTATTTCTTTCTAATTGATAGACTTCCAAGAATAGTTTTTTGGGTTTTTTTTAACATCTTTATTGGAGTATAATTGCTTTACAATGGTGTGTTAGTTTCTGCTGTATAACAAAGTGAATCAGCTATATGTATACATATATCCCCATATCTCCTCCCTCTTGAACCTCCCTCCCACCCTCCCTATCCCACCCCTCTAGGTGGTCACAAAGCACCAAGCTGATCTCCCTGTGCTATGCAGCTGCTTCCCACTAGCTATCTATTTTACATTTGGTAGTGTATATATGTCAATGCTACTCTCTCACTTCGTCCCAGCTTACACTTACCCCTCCCCATGTCCTCAAGTCCATTCTCTACGTCTGCATCTTTATTCCTGTCCTGTCCCTACGTTCATCAGAACCTTTTTTTTTTTTCAGATTTCATATATATGTGTTAGCATATGGTATTTGTTTTTCCCTTTCTGACTTACCTCACTCTGTATGACAGACTCTAGGTCCATCCACCTAACTACAAATAGTTCAATTTCATTTCATTTTAAGGCTGAGTAATATTCCATTGTATATATGTGCCACATCTTCTTTATCCATTCATCTGTTGATGGACACTTAGGTTGCTTCCGTGTCCTGGCTATTGTAAATAGTGCTGCAGTGAACATTGTGGTACATGTCTCTTTTTGAATTATGGTTTTCTCAGGGTATATGCCCAGCAGTGAGGTTGCTGGCTCATATGGTAGTTCTATTTTTAGATTTTTAAGAAACCTCTGTACTGTTCTCCACAGTGGCTATATCAATTTACATTCCCACCAACAGTGCAAGAGGGTTCGCTTTTCTCCACACCCTCTCCAGCATTTATTGTTTGTAGATTTTTTGATGATGGCCATTCTGACCGGTGTGAGATGATACCTCATTGTAGTTTTGATTTGCATTTCTCTAATGATTAGTGATGTTGAGCATCCTTTCATGTGTTTGTTGGCAATCTGTATATCTTCTTTGGAGAAATGTCTATTTAGGTCTTCTGCCCATTTTTGGATTGGGTTGTTTGTTTTTTTGATATTGAGCTGCATAGGCTGCTTGTATATTTTGGAGATTAATCCTTTGTCAGTTGCTTCGTTTGCAAATATTTTCTCCGATTCTGAGAGTTGTCTTTTCGTTTTATTTATGGTTTCCTTTGCTGTGCAAAAGCTTTTAAGTTTCATTAGGTCCCATTTGTTTATTTTTGCTTTTATTTCCATTCCTCTAGGAGGTGGGTCAAGAAGGATGTTGCTGTGATTTATGTTATAGAGTGTTCTGCCTATGTTTTCCTCTAAGAGTTTGATAGTGTCTGGCCTTACATTTAGGTCTTTAATCCATTTTGAGTTTATTTTTGTGTATGGTGTTAGGGAGTGTTCTAATTTCATTCTTTTACATGTAGCTGTCCAGTTTTCCCAGCACCACTTATTGAAGAGGCTGTCTTTTCTCCATTGTATATTCTTGCCTCCTTTATCAAAGATAAGGTGACCATATGTGCGTGGGTTTATCTCTGGGCTTTCTATCGTGTTCCATTGATCTGTATTTCTGTTTTTGAGCCAGTACCATACTGTCTTGATTACTGTAGCTTTGTAGTATAGTCTGAAGTCAGGGAGCCTGATTCCTCCAGTTCCATTTTTCTTTCTCAAGATTGCTTTGGCTATTCGGGGTCTTTCGTGTTTACATACAAATTGTAAAAAATTTTTTTCTAGTTCTGTGAAAAATGCCATTGGTAGTTTGATAGGGATTGCACTGAATCTGTAGATTGCTTTGGGTAGTAGAGTCATTTTCACAATGTTGATTCTTCCAGTGCAAGAACATGGTATATCTCTCCATCTGTTTGTACAGTCTTTAATTTCTTTCATCAGTGTCTTATAGTTTTTTCTGATTCAGGTCTTTTGTCTCCTGAGGTGGGTTTATTCCCAGGTATTTTATTCTTTTTGTTGCGATGGTAAATGGGAGTGTTTCCTTAATTTCTCTTTCAGATTTTTTGTCGTTAGTGTATAGGAATGCAAGAGATTTCTGTGCATTAGTTTTGTATCCTGCTACTTTACCAAATTCATTGATTAGCTCTAGTAGTTTTCTGGTAGCATCTTTAGGATTCTCTATGTATAGTATCATGTCATCTGAAAACAGTGACAGTTTTACTTCTTCTTTTCTGATTTGAATTCCGTTTATTTCTTTTTCTTCTCTGATTGCTATGGCTAAAAATTCCAAACTATGTTGAATAATAGCGGTGAGAGTGGGCAGCCTTGTCTTGTTCCTGATCTTAGAGGAAATGGTTTCAGTTTTTCACCACTGAGAATGATGTTGGCTGTGGGTTTGTCATATATAGCCTTTGTTATGTTGAGGTAGACTCCCTCTATGCCCAATTTCTGGAGAGTTTTTATCAAAAATGGGTGTTGAATTTTGTCGAAAGTTTTTCTGCATCTATTGAGATCATCATATGATTTTTATCCTTCAATTTGTTAATATGGTTTATCACATTGATTGATTTGTGTATATTGAAGAATACTTGCATTCCTTGGATAAACTCCACTTGATCAGGGTGTATGATCCTTTTAATGTGCTATTGGATTCTGTTTGCAAGTATTTTGTTGAGGATTTTTGCATCTATGTTTATCAGTGGTACTGGCCTGTAGTTTTCTTTTTTTGTGACATCTTTGTCTGGTTTTGGTATCAGAGTGATGGTGGCCTCATAGAATGAGTTTGGGAGTGTTCCTCCCTCTGCTATGTTTTGGAAGAGTTTGAGAAGGATAGGTGTTAGCACTTCTCTAAATGTTTGATAGAATTCGCCTGTGAAGCCATCTGGTCCTGGGCTTTTGTTTGTTGGAAGATTTTTAATCACAGTTTCAATTTCAGTGCTTGTGATTGGTCTGTTTATACTTTCTATTTCTTCTTGGTTCAGTCTCGGAAGGTTGTGCTTTTCTAAGAATTTCTCCATTTCTTCCCTGTTGTCCATTTTATTGGCATATTGTTGCTTGTAGTAATCTCTTATGATCCTTTGTATTTCTGCAGTGTCAGTTGTTACTTTTCCTTTTTCATTTCTAATTCTGTTGATTTGAGTCTTCCTCCTTTTTTTCTTGATGAGTCTGGCTAATGGTTTATCAATTTTGTTTATCTTCTCAAAGATCTAGCTTTTAGTTTTATTGATCTTTGCTATCATTTCTTTCATTTCTTTTTCATTTATTTCGTATCTGATCTTTATGATTTCTCTCCTTCTGCTAACTTTGGGGTTGTTTTTGTTCTTCTTTATCTAATTGCTTTAGGTGTAAGGTTAGGTTTTTTATTTGAGATTTTTCTTGTTTCTTGAGGTGGGATTTTTGTATTGCTATAAACTTCCCTCTTAGGACTGCTTTTGCTGCATCCCATAAGTTTTGGGTCATCGTGTTTTGACTGTCATTTGTTTCTAGGTATTTTTTGATTTCCTCTTTGATTTCTTCAGTGATCTCTTGGTTATTTAGTAGCGTATCGTTTAGCCTCCATGTGTTTGTATTTTTTACAGTTTTCTTCCTGTAATTGATATCTAGTCTCATAGTGTTGTGGTCAGAAAAGATACTTGATATGATTTCAATTTTCTTAAATTTACCAAGGCTTGATTTGTGACCCAAGATATGATCTATCCTGGAGAATGTTCCACGAGCACTTGGGAAGAAAGTATATTCTGTTGTTTTTGGATGAAATGTCCTATAAATATCAATTAAGTCCATCTTGTTTAATGTGTCATTTAGAGCTTGTGTTTCCTTATTTATCTTCATTTTGGATGATCTGACCATTGGTGAAAGTGGGGTGTTAAAGTCCCCTACTATGATTGTGTTACTGTTAATTTCCCCTTTTACGGCTGTTAACATTTGCCTTATGTATTGAGGTGTTCCTATGTTGGGTGCATAAATATTTACAATTGTTATATCTTCTTCTTGGATTGATCCCTTGATCATTATGTAGTGTCCTTCTTTTTCTCTTGTAATAGTCTTTATTTTAAAGTCTATTTTGTCTGATATGAGAATTGCTACTCCAGCTTTTTTTTGATTGTCATTTGCATGGAATATCTTTTTCCATCCCCTCACTTTCAGTCTGTTTGTGTCCCTACGTCTGAAGTGGGTCTTTTGTAGACAGAATATGTACGGGTCTTGTTTTTGTATCCGTTCAGCCAGTCTATGTCTTTTGGTTGGAGCATTTAATCCATTTACATGTAAGGTAATTATTGATATGTATTTTCCTATTACTATTTTCTTAATTGTTTTGGGTTTGTTATTGTAGGTCTTTTCCTTCTCTTGTGTTTCCTGCCTAGAGAAGTTCCTTTAGCATTTGTTGTAAAGCTGGTTTGGTGGTGCTGAATTCTCTTAACTTTTGCTTGTCTGTAAAGATTTTAATTTTTCTGTCAAATCTGAATGAGATCCTTGCTGGGTAGAGTAATCTTGGTTGTAGGTTTTTCCTTTTCATCACTTTAATATGTCCTGCCACTCCCTTCTGGCTTGCAGTTTCTGCTGAAAGATTAGCTGTTAACTTTATGGGGATTCCCTTGTATGTTATTTGTTGCTTTTCCCTTGCTGCTTTTAATATTCTTTCTTTGTATTTAATTTTTGATAGTTTGATTAATATGTGACTTGGTGTGTTTCTCCTTGGATTTATCCTGTATGGGACTCTCTGTGCTTCCTGGACTTGACTGACTATTTCTTTCCCATGTTAGGGAAGTTTTCGACTATAATCTCTTCAAATATTTTCTCAGTCCCTTTCTTTTTCTCTTCTTCTTCTGGGACCCCTACAATTTGAATGTTGGTGTGTTTAATGTTGTCCCAGAGGTCTCTGAGACTGTCCTCATTTCTTTTCATTTTTTTCTTTATTCTGCTCTGCAGTAGTTATTTCCATTGTTTTATCTTCCAGGTCACTTATCCGTTCTGCTGCCTCAGTTATTCTGCTATTAATTCCTTCTAGAGAATTTTTGATTTCATTTATTGTGTTGTTCATCATTGTTTGTTTGCTCTTCACTTCTTCTAGGTCCTTGTTAAACGTTTCTTGTATTTTCTCCATTCTATTTCCAAGATTTTGGATCATCTTTACTATCATTACTCTGAATTCTTTTTCAGGTAGACTGCCTATTTACTCTTTATTTGTTTGGTTTGGTGGGTTTTTACCTTGCTCCTTCATCTGCTGTGTATTTCCTTGTCTTCTCATTTTGTTTAACTTACTGTGTTTGGGGTCTCCTTTTCACAGGCTGCAGGTTTGTAGTTCCCGTTGTTTTTGGTGTTTGCTCCCAGTAGATGTGGTTGGTTCAGTGGGTTGTGTAGGCTTCCTGGTGGAGGGGACTGGTGCCTGTGTTCTGGTGCGTGGGGCTGGATCTTCTCTTTCTGGTGGGCAAGCCTGTGTCCAGTGGTGTGTTTTGGGGTGTCTGTGAACCTACTATGATTTTAGGGAGCCTCTCTGTTAATGGGTGGCGTTGTGTTCCTATCTTGCTAGTTGATTGGCATGAGGTGTCCAGCATTGGAGTTTACTCGTCATTGCATGGAGCTGGGTCTTAGCATTGAGACGGAGATCTCTGGGAAAGCTTTCGCCGATTGATATTACGTGGGGCCAGGAGGTCTCTGGTTGTCCAATGTCCTGAACTCGGCTCTCCCACCTCAGAGGCTCAGGCCTGACACCAGGCCAGAGCACCAAGACCCTTTCAGCCACACGGCAGGTAGGAGACAGCTAAATATGCAGGTATCTCAATGGCTTCTTAAGTGATGGGGAAGATGTGATGCATGAAGGAATCCAATTCAAGTCTCACAGCTTAGTTCTGTGATCTTGGACCAGGCAGTTAACTTCTGTGTGCCTCAGATTTCCTTTCGTGCAGCACCTCCTCGCCCCAAAGGCCCAGTCAGGTGCGAGGAAAGGGCTGTCGCTCACAGCATGTGCAGGGAGGAAGCCAGGGAAGCTGGCGCAGGATGCTGGCACAGGACCAAACTCCAGCATGCTTTAATGTTACGTTATTGACAGATGGGATGTGTCGAAATCACTGATGTGCTTCAGGATAGCTCATCTCTTCTGCATGCTCTTGCCATTTAGAGTTTCTTTTTGTCTATCATTTGGTTTATGCCCAATATAGATCTTCTTACTATTTTTTAAAGTTACATTGCTGGATGAGCAAACGACCTGCAGTGGAAAAAAAAAACCTCTTTCCAAACCAAGCTGGTGACTATGTAGGGGATGGTGGTATCCTAGTACAGAGAAGACTAGAGAATCCTGGCAAAACTAGGACAAACTTTAGTGGGGAAAGTCCAGCAATATGTTACTCCAGGAAAAAGGAGTGTTCAAAGAAGGACCGTTCCTGCTGACGTTTTACCTCCTACTTAACAAATATGTAGAAGGAAGAAAGAAAACTAAGAAATGATCACCTGATTAAGATACAATATTTTAAAATATTTTTTAACTTTGAAAATATTTGGTGAGTGTTTTTACATCGCAGTGTGATGAAAATAGCTGTTATATTCTGTATTAAAGTAATGTTTAGGTGATAATAATCATTGAGGAATATGATACTTTGATAGTTCATGGATTTAAGTCAAGGATGTGCTATTTCTTAAGCAATGGGGAGTTTAATAACTAGAATATTAACAATTAATGTTGCTTTCAGTTTTGTTTCTAATTCAAGGAAATCATTTTAAGCATGAAATGTTAAAATGGATTATGAGGCCTTCGTACTAATGTAATATAGTCCATGTCTCTAAGTTCTGTGGAAAAATACACAGAACCTGTCAATGCTTCTTGGAAAAGAAAACCACCTTTTCTGTGATTTTCTGGTGGCTGAATTTTAAGTGTTCCTTGATCCCAGTTAAAACTGATTATGCTTAGGTAAGAGAGTTTACCCAGGATATTCTCTGCAGACAGTTTTCAGGATCTTATGCAAGGTAAGGCGATGACTGAATTGTAGTTTGAAAAGAACAGGAAGATGTTTCCAACATACTAATTGGTTCTGGTTTACCATCATGAGCAGCATTCAGTAAGGAGTTAGTTAATGAGTATGGATGGAGTCACCATCGCCACTGGCCAAATCATTTCTTGGAAATGGACCAGACACATTCCTTCCTCTGATCCTTTGTTTGCTCATTTTGTCCTTTCTGCCCCCTCTTTTCCTCTCTACTTTTGTAAATCTTACATCTCTTTGGAAACCTAGCTCACCTCCTGCATGGAGCCTTGGCCAACCATCCCAACCACCATGGCATATTCCTTTTTAGAATTCCTATGATACTTACATGGTAATAGTCATTTGGTCTTTAGTTTGTATGTAGATTATTCTTTACGTGCCTTACCTTCTTAGCAAAATTCTAAGCTCTTTAAGGTCCAGAGTCATATCTTAGATCTCTGAATCACTGCTGGTGCCACCTCAGTACAGGCAATGAGCACTGGATGACTGATCAACAACTCCATTCAGCATGATGGTTCATTTTAAACTCTGCAGAGAGAAGAAACCAGCATTCAGGGAAGAGAGCTGCCTTCAGATTTCCAAATCCAGACTCAGCCTAAAAGTCATGTTGGAATTCCTGAGATATCTCCACATAATAACTACCCTCTTAGCTTAAGCTAACATGAGAATGTTTCTGCTATTTCCTTCAAAGACACATGGAACTGACAAAATTAAATTAGGTCCTGGAATGTAATTGTAAAAGGCAATGTACAACTTCTCAGATAGTCTTTTTTTTAATATAAATTTATTTATTTTATTTATTTATTTTTGGCTGTGTTGGGTCTTCATTGCTGCACACGGGCTTTCTCTAGTTGCATCAAGTGGGGGCTGCTCTTCCTTCCGGTGTGTGGGCTTCTCACTGCGGTAGCTTCTCTTGCTGCTGAGCATGGGCTCTAGGCCCACGGGCTTCAGTAGTTGTGGCTCGCGGGCTCTAGAGCACGGGCTCTAGAACACAGGCTAAGTAGTTGTGGCGCACGGGCTTAGTTGCTCTGCGTCATGTGGGATCTTCCCGGACCAGGGCTCGAACCTGTGACCCCTGCATTGGCAGGCAGATTCTTAACCACTTCGCCACCAGGGAAGCCCCTCAGATAATCTTTGACGATATCACTGTTGGGAGCAGGAAGCTTTGGGGGGTCCTGGAATAGATTAAATGACTTGGAAAGCTTTTACTGAGAGTCTTTTGAGTGTTGGGCAAGATTTTAGGTATGAGTATAGCAGATGCTTTTGGTGCCTCATGTCACATCCCCTTGGATCACCTCTAATTTCAGCCAGGTCTCCATTACCTAATAGTGACCTTAGGAATGTGCCCTTTAAATACTTTCTGTCCTTTCTTGCTTTATTCTCTCACTTCTTCTTCCTAGGATCGCATTCCACCTGTTTCCAGACCTTGTCGAGGGGGAACTTGAACTAAGACAAGTAAATATATAGGATATGATATTTGCCCATAGACATCTTATAAGTTTAGATGGAGTATTTGGACACACATTGTTGGAAACAGTAAAATGAAAATAAAAGGCAGACTTCAATTCAATGACACACAAGTAGTACAGGGTCTAGTACTTTATAGTTGATATAGATTTTATTAAATTTTAGTAGTAATTCTTACAGCTCTGATAACTCTAACCAGGAAGATTTGGTTCTTCCAGAACTATTATTTCTTTTGATATTTTATTAATCTCATATACCACTGAAGCACTCTGTTCTTAGCAAAGTATGAAGAGGTGGGATTGGGTACGTTTTGTACTGTATCCTTAGTGATCTGTAATTATATCCTGCCATTCAAATGCTATTCTGTTCAACTTTACAGAGCTTAAACATCCCTTAACATTTTGCTTTTCCTAATACCAAATGGAACACTTAGGTCTTCATAAAATTATCTTGGAACATGTCATGGGAGTAATCGAAATGAATTGAAGTTATGATTTTGTACTTGGGAGCAATTGTTTTAAAGGACAAAGAAAAGGAATTTAATTTTTTGTTGCCAAACCAATATAACAATGTTAAGAACAATTTGATGAATAAAAACATCATCAATAGAGAAAACATACTAAACTTGTTATTTTAATTTTATAGATTTTTGTGCTTGGCCATGATACAGATATATCTTTTACACAGTTGTAGCATTCATAAAATTTTGTATTCAGTCCTTTATCGAGAGAATTTTGGAGCATTAAGAAGTCATCTTGAGAGATTTGCTAGTCACATGTAGTTTCCTGGGATTATATACAGTCAGCAGCCCTTCATCATCAAGGCTATTTTCCTGATAACCTTTCTTGAATCACCTAATCTGTTTTATAGTCTCGTTTAGATCAGGGAATCTTGATTTCCATATTTATGAAAGAGGTCACTATAGAATGCCTCAAAATAGCAAGCTTTTAAAATGTTTAAATTTTTTTTTAGCTTTGTTGAACAGAAATATGTATTATGAAAGCAGGACATTGGATTTGCATTTCAGAGTCTGGGCAAGACCCTTCTTTACTGCTACACTTTGATTTTTACTTTCTTCCAAATCCTATGATGATAACTTATCATCAGAGACGATGATGTGCCTTACTGTGGGTCTTTAAAATTTATTTTTGCTGTGCTTTCAGTGGTAGGACCTTTTACTATGAACACTCCCATCCTTCAGTTCTAGGAATTTTTCTTTTATTACTTCTTTGATAATTTATTTGTTTCCTCTTCTCTTTTCTATTTGTCTGGGTCTCCTATTTTTAGCATGTTAATATTGGATTAATCATATGTATAATTTCTCTCCTATTATTCATCCCTTTGTCTTTTTCTACTTTTGGTAGGATTTACTCATATTTATCTTTCAACTTCATAAGAGATTGTTTTCATTACTAATGTCATATTTTAAATTTTTATTAGTTTGTTTTTAACAACTGAGGTTTACTGAAAATATCAAATGAAAGTACTTCATACACACAGTTGTCAGCAGAACCCAGGCAGCTCAGCAGTATAATAAAAGGTGGTTTATCCAGCAGTCTGTTGAAGGGGGATGCTGCTAAGGATGCTTGAGCATAGCCATAGTACCTTTGTGTTGTGTGTGTGTGTGTGTGTGTGTGTGTGTGTGTGTGTGAGAGAGAACTACCATCATATCTTTTAATTTCCAAGAACTCTTTTTTGGCATTTGAATATTCTTTTTCTATAGCATCATCCTCTTGTTTCACAGATATATTATCTTATTTAATCTCTAAGGCTATTAATAAGATCATTTTGAAATTTTTTTCTCTTCTTTTTGTTATTTCCAAGTTCATATTTTCCACATCACATTGTCACAATTTTGAATCTAATGGGAGAGAGTCTTCAAAAATGTAAGGAATATTCCCAGAGTTTAATCTCATTACCTCTGATTGGCTCAAGTCAGGTTATTTGCTTATTCTCGAACCAGTCACTGTGTAGGGCAATCACAGTTTTCCATTTGATTGGGAGTGGATCGATGTTCTTTCCTAGAGCTAGATAGAGAGTTGGCTCTATCAGAACTGAGAGTAAGATAGAAGTGGGCCTTCAAAGAAAACTAGGGGGCTGTTACTAGGAAAAGAACAAAGGGATATTGGATGGCCACAAAAATAGCAAATATGCTTACCACAGCACCTGGTACAGGGGTTTCCTCTGTAACAACCTGGCCTAGAGCTCAAGAGTTAGTGTCAGAATTCCTGCAGTGACCAGCTACTCACAATTTCAAGGCAACCCAGTCTATTCCCAGGTAATATTGCTTTTTTAAGAACTGAGGTATAGTTGATATACAATATTATATAGGTTTCAGGTGTACAACATAGTGATTCACAATTTTTAAAGGTTATATTCCATTTATAGTTATTATAAAATATTGGCTATATTCCCTGTGTTGTACACTATATCCTTATAGCTTATTCATTTTATACATA
This sequence comes from Eschrichtius robustus, assembly GCF_028021215.1. Taxonomy (NCBI): domain Eukaryota; kingdom Metazoa; phylum Chordata; class Mammalia; order Artiodactyla; family Eschrichtiidae; genus Eschrichtius; species Eschrichtius robustus. The sequence goes on from NC_090825.1 coordinate 63,600,455, forward strand.
GTTGTTAGTACCTCTTTATCCCCTACCCCTATCTTGCCCCTTGCCCCTTCCCTCTCCCTACTGGTAACCACTAGTTTGTTCTCTGTATCTGTGAGTCTGTTTCTTTTTTGTTATATTCACTGGTTTCTTTTATTTTTTAGATTCCACACACAAGTGACATCATACAATAATTGTCTTTCTCTGTCTGACTTTTTTCACTTGGCATAATATCCTCCAAGTCCATTCATGTTGTTAAAAATGGCAAAAATTCATTCTTCTTTATGGCTGAATAGTATTCCATTGTGTGTGTGTGTGTGTGTGTGTGTGTGTGTGTGTGTGTGTGTGTGTTTATCTCCATTCCTTAGGTTGCTTAGATGGACACTTAGGTTGCTTCCATATATTGGCAATTGTAAATAATGCTGCTATGAACATTGGGGTGCATGTATCTTTTTTAATTAGTGTTTTCATTTTCTTTGAATATATGCCCAGGAGTGGAATTGCTGGGTCATATGGTAGTTCTATTTTTAGTTTTTTGAGAAACCTCTATACTGTTTTCCACAGTGACTGCACCAATTTATATCCCTACCAACAATGTATGAGGGTATGAGGGTTCCCTTTTCTCCACATACTTGCTAACATTTGTTATTTCTGTTCTTTTTCATGATAGCCATTCTGACAGGTGAGAGGTGATATCTCATTGTGGTTTTAATTTGCATTTCTCTAATGATTAATGATGTTGAGCATCTTTTCATGTGCCTGTTGGCCATCTGTATGTCTTTTTTGGAAAAATGTCTATTCAGGTCTTCTGCTCATTTTTTAATCAGGTTGTTTGTTTTTTTGATATTGTGTTGTATGAGCTGTTTATATATTTTGGAGAGTAACCCCTTATTGATCACATCATTTGCAAATATTCTCTCCCATTTAGTAGGTTGTTTTTTCATTTTGTTGATGGTTTCTTTTGCTGTGCAAAAGCTTTTAAGTTTAATTAGGTGCCATTTGTTTATTTTTGCTTTTATTTCCTTTGCTTTAGGAGACAGATCCAAAAAAAATATATTGCTATGATTTATGTCAAAGAATGTTCCACAGATACACTGCTTTTTAAGAAAGTCTTATATTGCACCAAAATATAGCTTCCTTTAGCTGTCATCCATGACTCTAGCTCTGCCCTTTGGTGTACCCCTGAATTATGTGACGGCAGCTCTTGGGTTCCAGGTCTTTCTTTTCAGAATCAACATCACCTGTTGCTATAGCAATTCCTAATCTGACAGCATTTTGAATCCTTTCTCCATCTTAGACCCTTTCTTTCTTCCTCTAGGTTTGTGCATTTTGGTATAGCATGAGTGGTCTAGATTATGAGTATCCACCATTTAGTACAGTTGATTCAAATTAGTTTCTGCATATAATCTAAGAATATGTAAAGAATTTACATATATGGTCCTTCTATTACAATAATTCCTAAACCTTTGTTGCACAAAAGAAACTTAAAAATCCTGATACCAGACCAACATTGGACTTTCTGGGATGGGGGATGGAAATTCTTGCACCAGTGTTTTTGTTTTTTTTTTAATAATAATAATTTCCAGTTCTCTGCTGAGATTTTCTATCTATCTATCTATCTATCATCTATCTATCTAACTATCTATCTATCTATCTATCTATCTATCATCTACTTGTCTTGGTTGTGCTGGGTCTTAGTTGTGGCATGAGGGATCTTTGTTGCGGCGTGCAGACTTCTTAGTTGCGGCATGAGGACTCATGTTGGGGCATGCATGTGGGATCTCGTTCCCCAACCAGGGATCGAACCCTGGCCCCCTGCATTGGGAGCACGGAGTGTTAGCCGCTGGACCACCAGGGAAGGCCCATAGCACCAGTGTTTTGTTAAGATCCCCAGGTGATTCTAATGTGTAGCCCAAGCCAGAAACTGCTTTACTATGTGACAGACCTCCTTAAAAATATGCTGTCAGTGGTTAGAGGTTTCTTTAAGGTATGCTTTTAAGAAAATGAATTTGAGGCATATCTCCATTGTTTGCCTTCGGCTAACCTTGTTCACTTTCTGTGAAGGATTATTCATCAAGTCACATCAGAGGAAGCAACCTGGGGCAAAGCAGTGATTTGGCCATATGTAATTATTGAGGTTTCTGGGAAAAGTGCTTATATGAATCCTAGGTAAAACCATAATTTTTATGTAATTTTCTCAGTTTGGTTGATAACTCCTGGAGAACACTGCCTGACTTTATTTAACTGACCTCATGCAGCATGAAAAGTAGCATTATGTTCCGGTGGGAACTTAAGAAGAGCTTTTGAAATTATTTTCAACCAAAAAAATGTAGTCTTGTCTTTTATGAGTGTGGATTAGAGGCCCTCTGTGAAGCTGCTGAGTTTTACAGAAAAGCCTTCACTTAGACTGACATTTATCTTGTAATGTGGCAGTAGAAAAAGATTCTGAAACATTTGCAGAACAAAGGTTAAGGCCAAACTTTCTCAGTATAATGTTTATAAAGAGGATAAATCTCCACAAAAAAGGGTAGATTTATTATTTATGTTTAACTACAGTGGCTATTGTGTGTTAAAAAAATCTCATATTATGTGGAATCTAAAATATGACACAAATGAACTTATCTACAAAATACAAACAGACTCACAGACATAGAGAACAGACTTGTGGCTGCTAAGGGGGGGAGGGTGGTAGAGGGATGGATTGGGAGTTTGGGATTAGCAGATACAAACTATTATATAGAATGGATAAACAACAAGGTCCTATTGTATATCACAGGGAACTATACTCAATATCATGTGATAAACCATAATGTAAAAGAATATGAAAAAGAATGTATATATATGTATAACAATCATTTTGCTGCACAGTAGAAATTAACACAACATTGTAAATCAACTATACTTCAATAAAATAAAATTTTTTAAATCTCATATTAAATAAAGTAGATTCACTGAGAAAAAATGGAAAGGAGAGAGGTTGAGAATAAGAGGGAAAAAATCTAGTGAATTTTCATAGGAGCCTTCTTTGAACTGTCTCCTGACACTTCCTGACTTCAGAGCATTTTCCCCCATTTTTATTTGGAATATTTTCAAACATGTGGAAAAGTTGAAAGAATATTGCAGTGATATCTGTATATCCTGAAAAGGCCTGAAAATCAGGAGAGCTGATGGTGTAGTTCTTCTTCAAAGGCCAGCAGCCTTGAGACCCAGGAAGAATGGATGTTTCAGTTTGAGTCTGAAAACAGGAAAAAAAAGGTAATGTCCCAGTTCAAAGACAGTCAGGCAGAAAGAATTCTCTTACTTGGGGAAAGGTCAGCTTTTCTGTTCTATTCAGGCCTTCAACTGATTGGATGAGGCCCACCCACATTAGGGAGAGCAATCTGCTTTACTAGGTATACCTATTTAAATGTTAATCTCACCCAAAAACGCCCTCACAGAAATATCCAGAATAAAGTTTGACCAAATATCTGGGGACCCTGTGGCCCAGTTAAGTTGACATAATTAACCATCACACCTTGTGTTAGTTTTCTATTACTACACAAAAATATCATCACAAATTTAACACCTTAAAACAACACGTATCTGTTATCTCACAGTTTTTGTGATTCAGGATCTTGGCATGGCTTAGCTGGGTCCTGTTCTTAGCGTCTCTCAAGGCTGCACAAGGTGGCGACCAGGGCTGTGGTCTCATCTGAGGCTCAACTGGGGAAGGATCTGCTTCTAAGCTCACTCAGGTTGTTGGCAGAATTCAGTTCTTTGAGGAGTTCAGTTTCTTTCTGGCTGTCAGCTGGAAGTCATCTTCAGATCCTAGAGGCTACCACAGTTCCTTGCCATGTGGGGCTCCCAACATGGCCACTTGCTTCCTCAAAGCTAGCAAGGGAGAGAGAGACTCCACTAAGACAGAAACTGGAGTCTTAGGTAACTTAATCACATAATCACGTACACATAAATATGTGCACCCTACATCTTTGCCATATTTTATTATCTACACACACACAAGTCCTGCTCACAGTCAAGGACAAGGTGTCACAAAAGAGCATGAACTCCAGGAGGTGGGGATCATGGGAGCCACTCCAACTGTGCACCACAATTCTCTATTTAGATTCAAGAATTGTTAACATTTTGCCACATCTGCTTTCTCTCTGTCTCTCTCTCCATACATATACACATACAAACACATACACATGCATACATTTTTGTTGAACTATTTAAAAATACTTGTCATGATTAACATTACTCTCTAAATAAACATTTATCTCCTCAGAGTAGTACATTTTTACGTAACTACAACACTATTATCAAACTGTTTTCAAAATTAACAATTATTTCATTTAATCATTTAATATTCAGATCATGTTCAGATTTTCCAATTGTAAAACATGTCTTTTGTAAATATTTTAAAACCAAGATTCAATAAGTTTTCATGCATTACATTTGGTTATGTCATTTTAGTCTCTGTTAGTCTAGCTCAGTTATGCCACTAAATTAAAAATTTTTTGAATTATACTGTGCATATAGAAAAGTACAAAAATCATTGGAAGTTGTAGCCTGCATTATAAGCTAGAAAAATAAATAAATAGGTGTAAAGTTTGGAAAGGAAGAAAGAAAACTGTCTTTACTTCCAGATGATATGATTATACACAAAGAAAACCCCAAATAATCTATAAACTATTAGAATAAACAAATTCATCAAGGTCTCTTGATATAAGGTCATTATTCAAAAATAATTTCTAGGGACCTCCCTGGTGGTGCAGTGGCTAAGAATCCTCCTGCCAATGCAGGGGACACAGGTTCGATCCCTGGTCCGGGAAGATCCCACATGCTGCGAAGCAACTAAGCCGGTGCGCCACAACTACTGAGCCTGTGCTCTAGAGCCCACGAGCCACAACTACTAAGCCCAAGCACCTAGAGCCCGTGCTCCTTAACAAGAGAAGCCACTGCAGTGAGAAGCCTGTGCACTGCAACGAAGAGTAGCCCCTGCTCACCACAACTAGAGAAAGCCCGCATGCACAATGAAGACCCAATGCAGCAAAAAATTAATTACATGGGACTGAGTGAACTGATGAGGATGATTATAATTTTTGTGACTTTCTGTTTGAATTAAAAAAAAAAAATCCCACAAGGACTCAGAGGCAAAGAATATACAAATCAATTTTCACTGCAAAGTAAAAGAGCTGTTACAGTGGAGGATTACTGGACTGGATGTCTATATTATGACATAGTATGAGTGTGTTTCGTGTTTGGTAATTGCAATCATTGTTGCTTTTGTTGTGGTCATCCGTTTACAATGCTTGGTGTCAGTCTATCTCTTGTAAAAATAAAATACAGTGTGTGTGTGTGAAAAAAAAAAAGAGGGAGGGGATATGGGGGTATAGGTATACATATAGCTGATTCACTTTGTTATACAGCAGAAACTAACACAACATTGTAAAGCAATTGTACTCCAATAAAGATGTTAAAAAAAAAAACCCAATGCAGCCAAAAATAAATTTATATTTAAAAATCATTTATATATACTAGCAACAAATAATGAAAATGAATGTAAAAAATTTAATTATAACACCATCAAAAAACACCAAATTCCCACAAGCAAACCTAACAAAAGATGTAAAAGACCTCTCCTCTACACTAAGAAGTATAAAATGTTGATGAGAGAATTAAAGAAGACCTAAATAAGTGGAAAGATGTTAAATCTACATAGTTAATCTTTAGATTCATAATAATTCCAATTAAAATGGAAATTGACAAGGTGATTCTAAAATTTATGTGGTACTGCAAAGCACCTAGAATAGTCAAGGCAATGTTGAATAAGAAACAAATTTGGAGGATGTGTACTATAAGATTTCAAGACTTTCATGAAAGGAAGAATAATCAAGATGGTGTGATATTAGCGCAAGGAAAGACAAATAGATCAATGGCATAAAACAGGGAGTCCAGAAATGTATGCAAACACATATTGTCCCTTGATATATGATAAAAGCACTACTGCAGTCATGTGGGGGAAATTATTACCTTTTTAATAGAAGGCCTTGGAGCAATGGGGTATTTATATAGAAAATAAAATAAGATTGACCCCTACCTCAAATGACATACAAAAAGTAATTTAAGGTGGATCATAGACCTAGATGTGTCAAATGAAACAATAAAGTTTCTAAAAGAAAACAAAGAAAAAAGTCTTCCTGTCCTTAGGAAGATAAATATATCTAAAATATTAAACAAAAGCATTAACCTTAAAAGAAAAAAAAACCTGATAAATTGGATCTCATTAAAATAAAGACTGTTCATCAGAAGACACAATAAAGAAAGCAAAAAGAAAGCCACAGATGAGAAGACAGCTTCAGTGCTTGTATTTGACAACTTTCTCAGAGTTTCAGAATATACAGAACAACTCCAAATAACTAAACAAAACAAAACCCAAGCTTTAAAAAAATGGACAAAAGCATTAACAAGTACCTTACAAAAAAGATATCCAAGTGACTAATAAACATATGTAAAGGTGTTAGACATCATTAGTCATAAGAGAAATGCAAATTAAAACCACAGTGAGATACGATTACCCACTCATCAAAATAGCTAAAATTAAAAAGATGACAAATCCAAGAGTTGAAGAGGTTATGGAAATATTAGCATATCTCAAATATCTCATATATTGCTGGTAAGGGTAAGGCTGGTACAACTACTTCTGAAATTGTTTGGCAGCATCTACTAAAGCTAAACATAGGTCCACTCGATGACTCGGCAAGTCCACTCTTAGATTTATAACCAAAGAGAAATGAGTGCCTGCGTCCGCCAAAGATATGTACAGGAATTATTCATAATTCAACGCTAGAAACAACTCAAATATCCACCAACAGGAGAATCAATAAACATAATGTGCTATATTCAGACAATGGACTATTATACAACTTAAAAAAACTATTGACACATGCAGCAGTCAGGATGAACTTCACAGGTGTTATGCTGAGCAAAAAAAGATCAGACACAGAAGTTGGATGAAGTTCAGCACATGAAAAACTAATCCAATACGATAGGAGTCAGAATAGTGTGTGTGTGTGTGTGTGTGTGATTTTTAGATGGGAAATGGGCATCATGGAACTTTCTGGGGTGTTGAAAATGTTCTATATCTTGATGTGGGTGGTGGTTACAAGTTGCATATAACTGTAAAAAATCCATCTAACAGTATGTATTAAGATTATTACTTTATGCCCTTCACTGTATGTGTACACCACAATTTTTTTAAAAAAGTTTTAAAAGAAGAAAAATAGACAGATTTTAAGTTTATGACTGAGTTTTCACAAACTGAACAGCCCTGATCTCTTCCCATCACTATCCCCCAAGTGTAACCAGGATCCTGACTTAAAACACCATAGATTAGTTTTGCCTGTTTATGAACTTTATGTAAATTGAACTGTAGCGTAATGATTCTTCTGTTTCTGTTTCTTTTACTCATCATTATTTTTGTGAAATTTATCTATTCTCTTGTGTGCAGTTGAAGTTCATTCATTCTTGCTGTATAGCATTACAATATAGGATTGTACCAAAATTTATCCATGCCACTGTTGATGGGCATTTGGGTCATTTCTAGTTTATGGCATTGACATTTTTCAGAGTCCAATCTAGTTTTCTTAAAAAATATTCAACACTCTGGTTTTATGATGGTGCGATTTGACTTGTTCCTTTATCCTCTGCATTCTAATAAATTAGAATTTGGGTCTGGAGGCTTGATTCAATTCAGATTAAATTTTTTGGCAAAAGACTACATATGTAGTGCTGTGTACTTGACTCTGCCAAATTTCCCTCCATGGGAGCTGTACCAGAGTATGCTGTCAAGCTTTTCAGTTTTATGGTGCAATTTTAATTGGCATTTTTCTTATTTTTAGTGATGTGAGCAGCTTTTCACATACGTAAGGGCCATTTGTGGTTTTTCTGTGACCTTTCTGTTCTTTTGCCATTTTTCTATCAGCCCTTTGCTCCTTTTCTTGTTTATTCTTCAGTACTTTTTATATATTATGGAGACTGAAACTTTTTTTAAAAAGGTACGTGATTGCCCAAAGCTCAACCAATCCATGTGTTTTCTTTTAGTATTCTCTATGATTTATTCTGGGTTTATTAAAGGAGAAATGATGACTTTCCCTGCATCCTTTTCTACTGAAAAACTGGAATATATGAGATGTCTACTTTCATCCCCAACTATACATGACCTTGACAGATGCTACATACACTACTGCAAATATAGGCTGGCTTGTTCTTTATATATCTATGACCCCTTGTCAGCTCCATGTCACATTGCTGCCTGTTCTGGAGCCCACATGGCATAAGCATGTGCTCTCTCTTCTCAGAGAGGCTTGCTCCGTCTCTCCATATTCACAGGGATTTAAGCTCTGCATATGAATTATCTTCAGTTACACATATGACTTCCTTTCCTTCACTTACCCTGCGAGCTGGGCCCCCCTCCTGACTCCTTCCTTCTTGCCACCTGCTCTTCAGGACCAGCCCCCTCACCTCTGCTCTGAAGCCCTCAGGGGTGTCCTCCCTCTCCATCACTTCCCTCTCTAACTTTTGTCTATCTTCATTCTTGGCTTCATTGACATCTTTCCTTTCAGCTAATCTATAAATACATGTTCCCCACCCCCACCCCCCCCATCTTAAATCCTTCTCTAGAATAGGTTTGTCAGGACAGTTTCTTGTGTTCACAATGGGGATAGCCAAGTATATTACTAGGCAGAGCACTAGGAGTTCTGGACTGGGCTAGAGACTCAGGGAGCATAAGAAAAACAGCACATTACTGAGCCTTTCAGAGAACATCTACCCCGAATGCTATGTAAACACACACACACACACACACACACACACACACACACGGCTAAAACTTTGAAACTACAGCTTATCCTTATGTTGGTCCAGATCAAATTCTTAGTTAAGGCAAACACCTCTAATCTTTGTCAGAGAATAATGATTTGTTCTGTCTCTGTCCAGAGCATACTCCTGAGTGGCAGGATGGGAGTGAGCAGCTAGTCTTAGGGATGGTGGGGTTTTCTTCCAATTAATGAGTCTCCCTCACCCCTGCAGACAGGTGTCTGCCCAGGGTCCCTACCATGGACCGTCCCTCTCACACTATACCTTCTCTGGACCCATCGTCTCAGATGCTTTCACATTTTGATGTCTCCACATCTCGACCTCCATCGCAGCCTCCTATGATGAGCAACAGGCTGGCACATCCAGCTGCAGAGCCCCTCAACATCTCTGCATGTTCCAGAGGTACCTCAAACTCCATCTGTCCCAATGGAGGTAGCGCCTCCCTGCTTGCTTCCTTTCTGAACTCCTTCTCTGGGGCTCAGAGCTCCTCTCCTCCCTAGACCCTCAAGCTAGAACCCTGGGAGTCATCTTCTCATCCCTTCTCTTCCCTACTTTCAAAACGATCACCAAGTTCTGCAAATTCTACCTTCTAAAACTCTCTGGAGATGCTTATGTCCTCTCCTACCCACTCTTCCCTCATCAGATCAGGTCCTCATTGTCTCTCCTTGAGACTATTGTATCTGTCTTTACCACATCTCTGCCTCTGTTCTTGCCCCTCTCCAATCCAGTCTTGCTCTGTCCCCCAGCTTGCTCATTGTAAAAAGTAAATCTGAAATGACTCCGATTAATGACTGAGATTGATCCACTAATCTAAATTCTTTCATGACTCCCCAAAGGGCATGGGATAAAACTCAAACAACTTAGCAAGGCATCCAAAATTCTACATGATTATTTGGCCTTTGCTACTCTTCTAGCTTCATTTTGGGCCATATTTCTTAAACTTCAGGTTCTGGCAATCCTAGAGTGTTTCTGTTTTTGGAACTCCCCATAATCTCTACAACCACTGTGCTTTTCACGTTATTTTCTTTGCTTGGAATGTCCATAGTCCTTCCTCACCCTACCACCCTCCACTGCTTGAACATCTGACAAATGTCTCCTCGTCCTTTATATCTCAGCTCAGGTGTCACCTTCTCTGAGAAGCCTCCTCTGACTTACTCAGCCAAGCTGAGGTTCCTTTTTCCCTACCTCATCCGCTACCTGCTAACTTGTGCTTCGGCACCATCACTGTTTTCTTGCATGTTTGTTTCTCAAATAGACTGTGAGCTCCTTGAGATCAGAAACCATGTCTTATTTATCTTTGGATCCCTAGTGCTGCTATGACTTACAGTACATGCTTATGAAAAAGACTGAAGGAAAGCATCTTAACACTAGGTCTGCAGTGGGCTGTAGGTGGGACGGTTGGGGCTGCTTTCATAGATACGATCTTGTTTAATCCTGGATGGTCAACTCCATGAGGGCAGATATACATCAGTTTTATTCACTCTTGTAACCCCATTGCTAAGCACAATGCCTGGAAAGCACTCAATCAAAGTGCTTCATATAGAAGCTCAGTGAATGCTTTTTTTTAAAAAATTTTATTGAAGTATAGTTGATTTACAATTTTGTGTTAATTTCTTCTGTACAGCAAAGTGATTCAGTTATACATATATGCAAATATATGTAAATATATATTCTTTTTCATATTCCTTTCCATTATGATTTGTCACAGGATATATTTTTTAAAATATTTATTTATTTATTTGGCTGTGCTGGGTCTTAGTTGCGGCACACGGCATCTTTGTCGTGGCATTCAGGATCTTTAGTTGCAGCATGTGGGATCTTTAGTTGCAGCATGCAAACTCTTAGTTGTGGCATGTGGGATCTAGTTCCCCCACCAGGGATTGAACCCAGGCCCCCTGCATTGGGAGCATGGAGTCTTAGCCACTGGACCACCAGGGAAGTCCCTGTCACAGGATATTGAATATAGTTCCCTGTGCTATATAGTAGGACCTTGTTGTTTATCCATCCTATATATAATAGTTTGCCTCAGCTAATCCCAAACTCCCATTCCTTCCCTCCCCTACCTCACCTCCCCCTTGGCAACCACAAGTCTGTTTGCTATATCTGTGAGTCTGTTTTTGTTTCATAGATATGTTGATTTGTATTGTATTTTAGATTCCACATATAAGTGATATCATATGTTATTTGTCTTTCTCTTTCTGACTTACTTCGCTTATTAGCATGATAATCTCTGGATCCATCTCTAGGTCCATGGTCCATCCATGTTGCTGCAAATGGCATTATTTCATTCTTTTTTATGGCAGAGTAATATTCCACTGTATATATATACCACATCTCCTTTATCCATTCATCTGTCTGTGGACATTTAGGTTTTTTCCATGTCTTGGCTATAAATAGTGCTGTTATGAACATATGGGTGCATGTATCTTTTCTAATTATAGTTTTGTCTGGATATATGCCCAAGACTGGGATTGCTGGATCATATGGCAACTATATTTTTAGTTTTTTGAGGAACCTCCATACTGTTTTCCATAATGGCTGCACCAATCTACATTCCCACCAACAGTGTAGGAGGGTTCCCCTTCCTGCACATCCTTTCCAGCATTTATTATTTGTAGACTTTTTTAAAAATAAATTTATTTATTTAATTTATTTATTTTTGGCTGCATTGGGTCTTTGTTGCTGCACGCGGGCTTTCTCTAGTTGCCACGAGAGGGGGCTGCTCTTCATTGCGGTGCGCAGGCTTCTCATTGCAGTGGCTTCTCTTGTTGTGGAGCATGGGCTCTAGGTGCGCAGGCTCAGTAGTTGTGGTGCACAGGCTTAGTTGCTCCGCAGCATGTGGAATCCTCCCGGACCAGGGACCGAACCTGTATTCTCTGCATTGGCAGGCAGACTCTTAACCACTGTGCCACCAGGGAAGCCCTGTAGACTTTTTAATGATGGCCATTCTGACTGGTGTGAGGTGGTACCTCATTGTAGTTTTGTTTTGCATTAATACATGATTTTGAGTGCACGAGTGATAACTCTGTTGGCTGTGCAGATGCTAGCATCCTAATACAGTTGAGGAACGGTGGTCTGGGAGAGGTTAAATAACCTGCTTAAGCGTGTTGGACAAGCCAAGCCTCAGAATGCCTGGCCCGCCACATCTCTTTAGAGAAGGAAGGAAGTGGGCTGCTCAAGGCAGCCAATTGACCAGGGGAGGGCCCTTGTCCCAAAGCAGCCAATCCTTACTGGGCTATTGTGAGGCCTGACTTTAAAAGCTGGAATAATCGTATTATTGCTTGGGAATTTGAATTAAGAAACGTGGAAATTGAGGAGTTAGTTAGTAGTGGGATCCCAAAAAAAGCCTTTGGGGATGGTAGGCTGGAGTTACAAGGGCACACAGAGGAAAGACAGCAGGAAGGAAACCACAACTGAACCAGCACAGCTCCATCCCCCCACCCCCTTCCCTACCCTGCTTCTGCTTCCAGATGGCCTTCACCTTCCCAGGTCAATTTGTCTGTATCTTTACAGTCAATACCCTGTCCCACCCAATCACATGAGGTGATTCCAGTGAGGATCTGTTCCTTGCAACTAAGGTTTTTAATGAACATTCCAGATTGAAACCCAGGCCTTCTTTCCCTGAGTCCAGTGCTCTTTTCACAATTTCAGGGCTAGGGATGTTGCCTTTGTGCAGATTTTAGCAGAGGGCCATGCAAAAATGGTGCACATTAAATGTATTTAATGAAAATGAAAAGAGCTGTAACTGAGTATGAATGAGAGGAAACAGCCAGTGAGGAGCACCAAATCCCCTCTCAATTAAGCTAGACCAGTAGGACTTCCCTGGTGGCACAATGGTTAAGAATCCGCCTGCCAATGCAGGAGACACAGGTTCGAGCCCTGGTCCGGGAAGATCCCACGTGCAGCAGAGTAACTAAGCCCATGCGCCACAACTATTGAGCCTGCGCTCTAGAGCCCGCGAGCCACGACTACTGAGCCCGCGTGCCACAACTACTGAAGCCCACATGCCTAGAGCCCGTGCTCCGCAACAAGAGAAGCCACCTCAGTGAGAAGCCCATGCACCGCAACGAAGAGTAGCCCCCTCTCACCACAACTAGGGAAAGCCCATGCGCAGCAACAAAGACCCAATGCAGCCAAAAATATAAATAAATAAATAAATAAATAAATAAATAAATAAATAAATAAATAAATATATATATGTGTGTATATATATATATATATATATGTATATATAAGCTAGACCAGTTGGAGGGTCCCAAGAAACCAGAAACAGGCCTTTAATGGAGTGCTTATTTGTACAGTGCATCCATCTTCTCTGCTCTCTTTGGACCTAAATCCCTGGGTTTCCAGCTGCCCCCTCCCACCACTTCCAGCTGCTACCTGGCTTGCCAGGCAGGCCGGTAGGAGAGGTTGACAGGTGGCCACCTGGGCACGTGGGCTTCTGCCCTTGAAGTCTCAAGGCTGCAGAGTGCAAAGAAATACCAAGATTATGGTTTCTATCCACGTGTGGCCTTTTGACACACAAGCAAATGAATATATTCCAGGTACAAATCGTTCTCTCCCATGAGCTATTTCTGCAGGTCTCCAACGAGACAATTACTGGTTCCACTTAACAGAGTGACTCAAGGATGGATCTGACAGCTGGCTCGTATTGAAGCCTGGTTGTTTTCCTGCCCTCTTCCCTGGCTTTAGAATTTGTGTTGAAAAGTTACAGTACAAAACGCTGAAGCACCCCACGCACCTGCCTATGGGGGAGCAGGCTCCACGGCTCCTGGCGGGCGCTCAGTGCTACCTTTCAGGGGCTGAATGGGCAGGTTCACGACTCTGGGCAGTGACAACACAGGCCCAGAGGGGCTTGCTCACCCCTGCGTTTCTCTGAAAAGATGTCTCTACTTGACGATTACCTACCTGGGGATCATCTTTTGAAACCGACTGAAGAGAGCTTATTTCATAATCAACATTTCCCAGAAATCACTCACAAGCTACAGGCTATGAAAAGAAACAGATTTTGACAAACTTCATTCAATGCACGTTATTGTCAAAAGTTTGCAGAGCTGAAGGCCAGCCCTTTGAATGTTTTCAGATTTGATTTTCCAAAGGAATGTTTTCTGAAGCTACAGATACCTGGAGGCGCCGATAAAAAGCAAGAGTGAGATGTTGTGTTGGAGCTGGATTTTCAGGGGCAAGGGGAGACAATCTGAAAAGTTAGAGTTCACTTTTTATTTTTAATCTAAGCTTGAAGCATCACTGAACTATGGAGGATGTGACAATTTAGACCCAATCATAAATCAAAAACCTCCAGTCTGGTTGACATTCCATTTAGACCGAACCACAAAGTCTTTAAGAAAAAGCATCCTGATAGACCAAGAAGTGTGACATTAGTGCTTAAGAGAGTGTTGCCTTTATTTCAAAAAGCTTCCTGATGTGAAAAGGAAATAACTGCAAGGAGGCATATTGCACAATCACATTTTTGATTACTTTGATTACTGTGATGGTAAGTTTCCTGGGTTAACTTGGCCAGGCTGTAGTACTTGGTAGGCTAATCAAACATGAATCTAGGTATTGCCATAAAGGTGTTTTGTAGATATAGTTAACACCCACAGTCAGTAGACCTTAAGTAAAGGAGATGACCCTTAACAACATGGGTGAGCCAGATCTAATCAGTCGAAGGCTTTAGAGCAAAACCAGGTTTTTGTTTTTTTTTTCTGCCCTGATAATTTTTTTAAATTAAATCATAGTTGATTTACAATGTTTTTTCAGGTGTAAAGCAAAGTGATTCAGATATATACATATTCTTTTTCAGATTCTTTTCCATTTTGGTTATTACAAGCTATTGAGTACAGTTCCCTGTGCTGCACAGTAGGTCCTTGATGTTTATCTATTTTATATATAGTAGTGTGTCTGTTAATCCCAAACTCCTAATTTATCCCCTCCAGTCCTTTCCCCTTTGGTAACAATAAGTTTGTTTTCTATGTCTGTGAGTCTGTTTCTGTTTTGTAAATAAGTTCATTTGTATCATTTTTTTTAAGATTCCACATATAAGTGATATATGATATTTATCTTTCTCTGCCTGACTTATTTCACTTCATGTGATAATCTCTAGGTCCATCCATGTTGATGCAAATGGAATTATTTCATTTTTTTTTTTTTTTTTGCTTTTTTTGTTTTTTTAATTTAATTTTTTATTTTTTTTTTACTTTTGGCTGTGTTGGGTCTTCATTGCTGCATGCGGGCTTTCTCTAGTTGCAGTGAGCGGGGGCTACTCCTTGTTGCGGTGTGCAGGCTTCTCACTGCAGTGGCCTATCTTGTTGCAGAGCACGGGCTCTAGGCACACAGGCTTCAGTAGTTGTGGCACGTGGGCTTCAGTAGTTGTGGCTCACGGGCTCTAGAGCGCAGGCTCAGTAGTTGTGGCTCACGGGCTTAATTGCTCCCCGGCATGTGGGATCTTCCTGGACCAGGGATCGAACCCATGTCCCCTGCATTGGCAGGCAGATTCTTATCCACTGCGCCACTAGGGAAGCCCATTTCATTCTTTTTTATGGCTGAGTAATATCGCATTGTATATATGTACCACATCTTCTTTATCCATTTATCTGTCGATGGACACTTAGGTTGCTTCGATGTCTTGGCTATTGTAAATAGTGTTGCTATGAACATTGGGGTGCATGTATCTTTTTGAATTACAGTTTTCATCAAAAGCAGGGTTTTTTGAGAATAAATTTTGTCTCAAGATTGCAATGTCAACTCCTGGCTGGATTTCCAGCCTGCTGGCCTGCTCTGCAGACTTCAGGCTTGTCAGTGCTCACAATTACATGAGTCAATTACTTAAAATAAATTTTTCTCTCTCTCTCTGTATACATATATATATATATATATATATATATATATATATATATATATATATGAATTGACATATATATTTCACATTCTGTGGAAAACCCAGACCAATTCAATCGCATTTGTGTACCTGAGTAATAGCTGGAGTTTTTAAGATGGAAATTCAGAACCATTCAATCTGGATGAACTTTCTTCTTGCCCCTCTGAGTTTGTACTAAATGAATTGACAACATTCTTAATTTCAATTCAGATGCTACAAAGTCCTGTCTGAGGGAAGTGAGAAAGATGTTTGGATGTCAGGCTGCCTGGAGATACACACAAGAGAGCTCTAGGGAGTGAGAGGACCAGTAGGGAGCATTCACCGAATGAGACGCACAGAGTTCAGACCCGATTTCCACTCACAACCTGAAATCTTACTCCTTCCAGGAGTAAGTTTTGAGGACAGAATGTGGAGAAGTCTGTGCTACTAATGGCCTGTTGGGGAAGGACAGGCTTTCTAGTCTAGATGGAAGAGCCAAACAAGAATATATTCCACAACAGAAGAACACTTTTTACCAAATATAATGACATAGGCAATGAGAATATAGGTAATATGGAACTAAAATACAAGCCCAATCTGTAATGTTAAACAAAGGCTCTAAATGACAAAGTTATTTCCACGTGCAAAGACTGGTATTACTCTTTCCATTCTTTACAAGAGAGATCTAGTCTCTGCCCATGAATGAGTCTCTTTCCTAAAATATGGAGTTCTTTCCTAAGAAGACCTGAACTCTGCTTATATTTCTCACAACCATTAAAGAACAATTAGCATTAACTCCTTCTAGCCTTCTATTTTCAAAAACCTCAAGGACCCTTACTAGAAGCAAGAGGCATTTCCAAACTATTCACCCAAATCTCTTAACCCCAGAACAAAGATGCAAAAATAGAAAAATGGAGAAGCAGAGGTCAAGTTATAATCCTGGTATCTTTCTCTTTTCCTTTCTACCTAGCTGTTCACCAAATCTGTTTCCTTTATCTCCTGGTCCACAGCTAGACTACAGCCTCCCTGCAGTTGGATGTGGTTATATGACAAAGTTTTGGTCAGTGGAATGTGAGGGAAAGTCCTGTGTGCCACTTTGCAGCCTGCCCTCCCCGTCAGACCTCCCACATGTGATCCTCCATGCTCTTTCCTTTTCGGCAACAATCTTGGAAATCCCTAGTTGAAGATAGAAGCCACAGGATGGAATGACCCTTGATCCCTGAATCACCACCTGGAGAGCTGCCTGCTGATCAGAAACACCTGTGTTGGACTTCATCTGAGCAAGAAATAAACTTCCATTGTGTTAAAGCACTGTGATTAGGGGTTTATCTGCTAAGGCAGTGAATTCTTAATCAACACAATGAGTGAAGAGCATTGCTTTCACCTTTAATGTACTGCAGGGAAAGTGCACAAGTTTATTTTAATCTATTGATTGGGAATGTCATTTATAGCAATGTGGCTGATATAATGAAATGCCAAATCAGCCTCAAATGTGGATGCCACATAGAATTTATTAAAATGAGATTGAATATATGATAGAAATTAAATATGACATTTCTAGATTGCAATTCCCTCCACCCCCCCAAGCGCTGTGTTGGTGGGTTAAGCCTTCATGGCCTGGAAATTTTTTATCAGCTGTGGAGAGTGGAGGCATTGGTAACCAGGGAGGAAAGTAGATGCAAGGTGGCTGGGGGCTGGGGGGAGCCAATTCTTTCCTCTCTAGGTGTTTTGCCTTCCTAGGTTTTCACACACGGCCACCAGACACACAGTGAATAAGAGAGAAATTAGCATGGTTTTCTCTACTCCATTCTTATAGAATAAAACCAACTAAAGAACACTTCATTAAAAGAGCTGTGTGTTGATTGTCTTGTTGTTGTTGCTGTTATTATTATTATTATTGCAAATAACTCATTTGTAAATTGATTGTTTAAAACTTGAAGCCCATTTCCCTAAAGAATCAATGTTATACGGGCTATGAGGTTTCAAAGATGATATACAAAATTTTATTTAACCCATTTTGTTATCTATCTATCTATCTATCTATCTATCTATCTATCTATCTATCTATCTATCTAAGTGTTGGGAAAGGCAGTCTCATATGTGCCTTTCAACCCAAACTGCTGTAAGGCACATATTTTGACCCCTGCTTAGGCATATAAATATGGGCCTTGGGCCTAGAACACTTCCTTACCAAGAGATAAAGAGCCACACAGCCTGTGCTGGGTTTACCACCTTGTGTAGGGTTATTTTTCCCTATTTCAGGCTCAGTGTGGGCTCCTTTGTTCCGCTTAGGTATTTGCATCAATAACCCCAGGCACATTCCTGGCTTTCAGTATTTCAGACTCCACGGAGTAGAGGTCGGGGTCCTTCTAGGACAGCACAAGAGGGGTGCCAGTAGGCCATTTGCCCTGCACTGGCTGCCAGGCGGACCTGCTTGCCATGGGGAACCATGTACACTATAGGAGCTGCTCTTGCTCTCTTTCTTCTCTATGTGAGTAAAGTGTTGTTCCAGCCAGTGCTTGACTGTATTGTGTTTTCCTTGGCAACTCCGATACTAAGATGCTGTGGGCAGAAGCGTCTGGAGTTCTATTCCTGGTGGCCAGCATTGTGATGATCTGTGCTATCCTCCATGCAGTTGAATTCCTCCCCAGGCATGGTCCTCCCCAGTGTATAGTCCTCCCCAGTGCATGGCATTTTGTTCATCCATCTGTCTATTGATTGATCAATCAACTAATATTTTTGAGATGCTAGACATCTTGAGGGCAGACAGAGGTGAATAAGATGTAGTTTCTGTCTTGAAACAGCTGGCAGTGAGGCAGAGTTGATGTAGCAAAAACACTGTTAATTGTAGTCTCATATCCATCTTCCTGTCTTACTTGCCAAGAGACCTCTGATTTTGTTGGGGTGGGGGCAATATACCAGCCCCAGATGATAGATCAAGATTAGTTTTAAACCAGCGATCCTAAATTCTCATGTGCATGAATTAGAATTAGGCTCTAGTGCTAGGAGGATTTGGGACAAGCTTTGTTTTCCTGATGAAAGCAATGTGCCTGACATTGCTCCCTTTCTCTCTTCCTGCTGTGACCATGGACGTCGTTTCTGAAGCAGTATAAGCCATTCTGCAACCTTGAGCAAGAAACCAAATTGTTTTGAGTCAGCAAATCCCAATTTGTTTAAGCCACTGCCAGTTGGGTTTTCTGGTACTTGCAGCTGAAAACATTCCTAGTTGATGAAGGAGAGGAGATGAGAATAACAAATAGCTGTGAGGCAAACCGCATTTAAGGGCTGTAACAGACAGGTAGTGCTGGGTGATTCAGAGAATGGTGAGATGGAAAGCTTCATGAAAGAGGTAACATTTTGGATTTGGGCAGGGCTCTGAGTATCAGGTATGGCTTAGACTGGAGGATACGGGGAGGGAGGAATTATAGGCAGAGAGAACTGCATGGGAAGGACATGTGTGTGGCAAAGCTTGGGTCTGTTTGGGGATTTGTGAGGAGCTGAGTGTGGCTTGTGTATAACATGTGGGGAGTGGAAATGGTAGATAAGTTTGGAGAGGTTGATCAATGCCTTCTGCAGAGGACCCTAAAGGCCCAGGTGGTATTTGTTCTTAGCTGGGTGAGCTTTAAGGAGGCGAGACAGCAACATAATCAGAGGTGCAGTTCAGAAAGCTGGTCTTGGTGGCCATGTTTATGAGAGATTGTTGGGGAAGGAGAGCAGATATGGAAAAACCACCAATTTAGGTTCCTCCAACTGTCTGAGAGAAAATAAAGACCTGAATTAGATATGGTTTTGAAAAAGAACAGATTGAGAGGCACAGTGAAGATAGAGTAGGCACTTGGCACTTGGTGGAGGCAGGGCCTATAACACCTACCTTCCTTGGTAAGGCCTTGTCCCGGCTTCTGGAATCTGGCGTATGGTCAGGCCATTTGAGATGGTTGTTCTCTTGCTCTCTGTACATCCCCTACTCAACCATTCCCCGCTTCACTCACATGACTATCCAGTCTTCTTAATTATAGGGCTTGATTAGTAACTGGGTAACTGATGAGGCCACCTGACGTCAATGCCCCCTATAGGTGGTAGCCTCCTTCTCCCCGGAGTAGTGAAAGACTGCTGCCAGGTCCTGCCTGCCCTCTGCTGCACATGGTGGGATGTCACTGTAGGACTTTGCTTCAGATATGTAAGATCCTCCTATCCAATAAACTGGTGGTGTCTCTGTCTCTTTCTTCAGTCTTGAGGCTGGGTAACTACAAGGCTTGCGGGCCTGCAGGGTGCAGCCCAACATCTGGAGATGAGGTTTCTTCATGGCTTTCCCTCTGCCTGGAGCATACCTCTGCCTTCTGCCTGCCTGTCACTCATCACCTCTCTAGACCCTTCAATACCAGGCTCAAATCCCACCTTAAAAGAGCCCTCATGGGGACTTCCCTGTGGCGCAGTGGTTAAGAATCCGCCTGCCAATGCAGGAGACATGCGTTCGATCCCTGGGCCAGGAAGATCCCACATGCTGTGGAGCAACTAAGCCTGTGTGCCACAACTACTGAGCCTGCACTCTAGAGCCCGAGAATCACAACTACTGAAGCCCGCCCACCTAGAGCCTGTGCTCCACAACAAGAGAAGCCACCGCAATGAGAAGCCCGTGAACCGCAACAAAGAGCAGCCCCTGCTCGCCACGACTAGAGAAAGCCTGCGTGCAGCAACGAAGACCCAACACAGCCAAAAAAAAAAAAAAAAAGCCCTCATGTCCATCAACAGGAGAATGAACAAACTGTGGTACAGCCATACAATGGAAGACTATTCAGTAATGAAAAGGAACAAACCAGTGATACATGCAACAACATGGGTGAATCTCAAATAAATTTTGCTGAGTGAAATAAGCCAGACCAAAAGAGTACATACTGTGAAGTTCAGGAACAGGGAGAACTAATCTATGAGAAAAAAAGCCCAGAATAGTGGTTGCCTCTGCAGGGTGGGGATTGACTAGGAAGGGATATGAGGGAATTTTCTGGGGTGATGGACAGAGGTTTGTGTCACACAGTCATATGCTTTTGTTAAAACTTGTAGAATGCTCCACTTAAGATCTGCATTTCGCTATGTAAATTTTGCCAAAATAGAGTAACAAATATTGAAATATAGTTAATGATATACAAGCTGAAGAATCTATGAATGAAGCATACTGATACCTACAATTTACTTTTGAGATGCATCAAAATATAAGCTGTATAGATGGATGTTTGGCTAAAAATGTGACAAAGCAGAGATAGCAGTGTTAACAATGATAGAATCCAGGTGATGGGTAAATTCTCTCAACTTTTCTGTGTGCTTGAAAGAGTTCATAATAAAATGCTGTTGATGGGGGTGGGAAATGCCAGGTTTAAGTTATGCTAATTCACCTCTCAAAGAGGACTGGCAGTGCAAAACCAACCTGTGGGCAAACTTTGGCCTTTTGAAGGGGGCTGTGACCAGAGGCTGAAAAAGGGGCAGTCTCATTCAGGGTCCCTTTCCCAAATGATTCTGGCTGGTAGATGGAGTAGAAAATCTCTGCTCTCTCCAGTTTTTCCTGAGTCCAGTAACATCACGTCTCCTTGCAGATTAACCCTCTATTCCTTCAAGTGTTTGTCTTCTGTGTGTCCTATGGCCCTGGGGCAAGGAGGTAGAGGACACCTAAAATTTGTCTTCCAATAAACACATTTCACATTTGTTTACTTTTACTATTGACTGCAGTTATTTGAAATAGCACACAACAACGTGATTTGCTTTTTTTTGTCCCAAGGATAAAGAGGCTTAACAGAAATGTCAATGTACAGCAGCACCCCCTTATCCAAGGTTTCTTTCTGCAGTTTTAGTTACCCAAGGTCAACCACAGTCCGAAATATTAAATGGAAAATTCCAGAAATAATTAAAGTTTTAAACCTCACACTGTTCTGAGTAGTGTGATGAACTCTCACACGGTGGCCCACTTTGTCCCTCCCAGGACATGAACCGTCCCTTTGTCCTGCCTGTTAGGACTTAGTAGCCAACTCATTTATCAGATCAACTGTTCAGGTGTGCATCACCCCTGATTATTTGGCTGAGTATAGATTTATCAGTTGAAAATAACCTCTCAATTTTGAAGGCATGGTTCTGTTATTTCAGTTTGGTTTTTTTTATTCCCTCTCTCCTTCCTTCCTTCCTTCTTTCCTTAAAGGTATCTCAAATTCAGTGGGTGCAAAGCCAAAATCAAACTCCACCAGAAAATCCCGTTACCTCCAACTTAAAAAAAAAATTTAATTATACTTATTTTTGGCTGCATTGGGTCTTTGTTGCTGTGTGCAGGCTTTCTCTAGTTGTGATGAGCACAGGATACTCTTTGTTGCAGTGCACGGGCTTCTCATTGTGGTGGCTTCTCTTGTTGCAGAGCACGGGCTCTAGGCACGTGGGCTTCAGTAGTTGCAGGACACGCGTTCAGTAGTTGTGGCACGTGGGCCCTAGAGTGCATGGGCTTCAGTAGTTGCTGTGTGTGGGCTCAGTAGTTGTGGCACGCAGGATCTAGGGTGCAGGCTCAGTAGTTGTGGTGCATGGGCTTAGTTGCTCCATAGCATGTGGGATCTTCCTGGACCAGGGATTGAACCCATGTCCCCTGCATTGGCAGGTGGATTCTTAACCACTGTGTCACCAGGGAAGTCCCTACTTCCAACTTTTAAATCTGTCCTAAATCAAATATTTTTACTACACCCAATCCTCTAGTCTGAATTACCATCATTCCTCTCCTGAACTTCTAATTGATTTTCCTGATTCTGTATATTTTAAAATTGTAAAATATTTCAAACAAACTATGTGTGGCTTTATACTTTTTACTATATTAAAAAGTATGAAAATCTTACATACACAATCATAAACATATGGAATTGCTTCAAGTGTTTAGCATTCACTGTTCCTATGCATGCCAGCAGCCTCTTATTGCAAACACCTGGGACTCTAGCAGCTGGAGTGTGTTCAGCCATACACAGGTCAGGGAGCTGACAAACCTGGGAGCAGCCCCAAATCAACGAGTTGGGGATAAATACTCCAGATTTCCTCCCCTTCATTTCCCAGATATCTCAGCACTATTGAGTTTGTTACCCAATGGGAATCTGCTCACTGACCTTGAACTGGCCTTCTTACCTTCCCAGTTTTACTTTTCCACATACCAATTGGTGCTTTCTGGTGTCATCTATCAAATAAACTGCTTCATTAAAATTCTAGTCTCAGCATCTGCTCTGGGGGAAACCCAATATAAGACAGTAATGTACTCATTTTCTTGTCTCTGGACTTGCAGGTTGTTTTGTTTTTCACTATTACAAACAAGGCCGCAACATTCTTCTACAAACTTCTCAAGATTTATGTAGGAGGTTTTCTCTTGGTATTGAGTGGAACTGCTGGGTCAAAGGGTATGTGCATCTTCATCCTTAATAAATATTGCCAACATTTTAACAGTCTGACAATGTTAAGTACTGGAGAGAATGCCACATCTGATGTGTATGGATGATACCTTGCTGTAGTTTCATTTATTTTTTAAAAATTTATTTATTTTATTTTTCTGTTTTTGGCTGCACTGGGTCTTCGTTGCTGCACGCAGGCTTTCTCTAGTGGCGAGCAGGAGCTACTCTTCGTTGCGGTGCATGGGCTTCTCATTGCAGTAGCTTCTCGTTGTGGAGCACAGGCTCTAGGCATGCAGGCTTCAGTAGTTGTGGCACGCGGGCTCAGTAGTTGTGGCACATGGGCTTAGTTGCTCTGCAGCATGTGGAATCTTCCTGGACCAGGGCTTGAACCCATGTCCCCTGCATTGGCAAGCAGATTCTTAACCACTGCGCCACCAGGGAAGCCCTCGCTGTAGTTTTAATTTGCATTTCCCCAATTCCTAGTGGGAAGGTACAACTTTTTATATATTTTTGGCCCCTTGAGTTTCCTCTTCTCTAAATGGCTTGTTTCTTTTTCTTATCAATATCTGATATCTATAAATTCTGGATACTAATAGTTTTCTGGTTATGTTCCTTGCAGAGAGCACCACTGTCTTCTTGTGGTTTGTAAGTCTTAGTCAGTATTGATTCCTATTCTTCTGTGTGATCTGTTTTTTTCCCTCTATGGAAGATGTTTGGACATTTCTTTTTATTCCTGATGTTCTGTAACCTAATTTTACTGCTAAGCATAAAGGGCTCAATTTATCATTTTAAGTAATTTTTCATGAAAATAAGTACATAATGCTACAAAAAATCTAATCACAACAGACATACCTAACGCAGAAAATAACACTCCCAACTTTGACACTGTCAACAGTTTGCAGCATGCTTTTTCCCACACATGAACATTTATTAAACATTTTGAGTATTATACACAATTTGCTTCTTTTATTTAGTAATTTTTGGCATTTTCCTGTCAGTACTTCATTCTTTTTAACTGCTGCAGATGTTACATTTTATAGACATATTGGTTATTTCTTATTAATCAATATTTGGGCTGTTTCTAAGTTTGAAAAAAAAAGTTGCAACAAATACTCTTGGGTCCATTTCTTTGTTCAGGATTAATTTCTAGAAGTGGAAGTTCTGGGTCCAAACCCAGAATATTTTGAATTTTAATTGATATTGCTAACTTACACTCTAAAAATGTTGTACCAATTTATAAGGCAGAAAATGCTAATTTTTTTGGATACTTAATCTAAATCTTTGCTAACGTGATGGGTAAAACATGTTTTAATTTTCATTTTTTAATTCTGTGAAGTTTAGTTTCTAACTTACTAATTTTGGTTTCTAGCAATATTCATTCTCAATTTATTACCTCTTTGAATTTTTAATTTTAGCCATTATGCTTGATATTATTCTTTTTTGTAAAGAGCAGCCAGTTCTTGTTCTATCGTTGTAACATCCCATGCAATCTCACTGAAGATCAGAAACAAAGTTTTTTAAGGTCTCAAACCTTCTCCTTTAACCACCAAAAAGGTAGTCTCGTACCTGCCTCTTTACTGTCCCTGTGGAATATCCTGGATTTTTCAACTTATTGACTCTTGGTCTGAGTGAAGAGAATTTTTTTCAGAAGTGTGATATAAAGTAATTCACAGTCCCTCTTTTGATCTAATTTAAATAACTGAATGCTAGCTCTTCTGTTTGTAATCCATTTCTGACCTTTGGACCCATCTGCCTAGCTCCTAGCTCTATAGGCTCTGGTTTCAACTCATGCTACCAGGGCACTCTCCCACTTTGGGCTGTCTTGGTAGATATTCTACCCTAGGCAGGTGCTGGTCACCTATTCTTGACTCTTGATGGGCATTCAGGAAGTTACAGCAAGAAGTGTTTCACAAATGGTTATCTGATACAGTCTAGTTAAGATTAATGGGGAATAAAAGTACTTTGCTTAGAAATAATTATCCATAGATCTAAAGTCAACAAAAGTCTCTACAACAAAAAATACATAATTTTGGCGGGGGGAGGAGGAGGCTTGAAATAGAAAACACTTTCACATTAATTGTTCTTTTCATATACTTCAAATTTGTACTTAATGCCTTTCTCCTCCTGGACATCAGAAGGAACACCTGGATATCTGTAAAAGAAAAAGATGTATAATTAAATATTATGCAAATACATTACACATGCAAATAGTAAGAAAAATTTCAAACTACAGAAAGTTAGAAAATAAAAAGTATAATTCTTCTTCCTTTCCTTCTAACTCCTAATTTTTCTCCCCCAAACTAACCACCGTTAGCAGTTTCTCTTTTATGTTCCCACTCTGTCACCCAGCTAATATGAAATTTCTTAAGAACTTTTTGCAAGTCTTACATTTGGTATCAATCTCTTGTGTGAGCAAAGAAAAAATAAAACACAACCTTTAGCTGTTAGAGTGGAACTGAAGTTGTGTGTGGTGCATGGGGATTCTTGATTTCTGTTTAATCAGTGGACACCACACTGCTCTAATTCCCCACTGTGTGGCTTATTTCATATACTTTACTAGAATCACTGTTTATCTGATCTTTTCTACTCCCTAACACTCACTTAGGTGTGTGTTTCCTTCAGCTTCTAAGTCAAAACCCAGGCCCTCCTTTGGGTATATACTAAGAAGTGGGATTGCTGGATCATATGGTAGTTCTATTGTTAGTATTTTGAGGAAACATCATACTGTTTTTCATAGTGGCTGCATCATTTTACATTCCTACCAACAATGTACAAGAGTGCCAATTTGTCCACATCCTCGCCAACACTTATCTCTTGTAGGGATATTTGCACTTCCATGTTTACTGCAGCGTTATCCACAATAGCCAAGATATGGAAACTACAGTGACAGATGAATATATAAAGAAAATATGTATACATACAATGGAATATTATTCAGCCTTCAAAAAACAAGGAAGTCCTGCCATATGCAGCAACATGGATGAACTTGGAGGACATTATGCTAAGTGGAATAAGTCAGTCACAGAAGGACAAATACTGCATGATTCTACTTATATGAGAAATCTACAATGGTCAAATTCATAGAAACAGAGAGTAGAAGGGTAGTTCACAGGGGGTGAGGGAAGGAGGAAACAGGGAGTAGCTGTTCAAAGGGTATATAAAGTTTCAGCAAGATGAGCAAGTTCTGGAGATCTTCTGTGTAACGCTGGGACTATAGTTTACAATAGTGTATTGTACACTTAAGCATTTGTTGAGAGTAGATCTCATGCTGTGTTCTTATGACAACAAAAAAATTATTTTTCACTGAACACCACTGCCCCCCCCACAAAAAAACCCCCAAACCCGGGTCTTCCACTGAAGGCTGTTCTGACCACTCTTGTCCACAACCCTAATCTTGGTGCACTTCTGTAGGTTTGTGCTGGCTGTATCCACTGTGCTCGAGGTGAGGGGTCAGGAAGGCTTGCTTTAGTCAGGCTTGTGTTTGAATCTGGTTCTGCTGTGTGACACTTAGCTATCAATAAAAAGTCTTCATCCTTATAGAGAATTTAGCACTGTGCCTGATATATTAAGTGCTCTACAAATGTTACCCATTAATGATATTAGTTTGTTTTGTCCTCCTAACTATTTTCTAACCTCACTGTAGGTAGAGATAACATAGAAAACAAATTTTCATCTCTTATGATACCCAACAGAATGCTGAGTAATAATAGGAATTAACCTTTTGTTGACCAATTAGAGATTATGCCATTTTGAAAAAAAATATAATAGAAACATGAAATAACAATAGCATAATAATATGTAAGAAAAAAAAAAGAGAATATATTTCAGAGGAAGAAGGTATGTTTCTATTTACTAACCATTTCCTAAGCTGTTTCTGTTCTACTGTTTTAGTAGCAATATAGTTTTTTCTTTGTTTAAAGAAATGATTTTACTAGGCCAACTTTAAACCACAATTTTACTTTCTTAGATGAGTCACCAAAAGCAACATTTACCTTTGTGTGTGTGTGTAAAATTCTCAAGAGTATCAAGATTGTCAGTTAACAAGATAAAAGCAAAGTATCAAATCGAAGCTATTTCTAAAACCATGAATAATAATGATTTAGAAATAACTATGCTATGGGCTAGATATGGTCACTAGTCATGGTAATAATGTTTATTTTCTCTGTGAAACGAAAATTTAATTCTGCTTAAGATTAATTTTACTTTCCACAATATTCACATATTCAGTCTGTTTTAATAATGATAACTACCTCATAATCATAATTCCAAACTTTTCTGAAGAACAAACTGTCTAAGAGCAACCTTTGAACTCCAAGTTTAAGTCTAACAGGATTTGGAAATACCACCTATTTATTAAGAACCACCCAGATAGATGGTCTTTTCTAGAATCTTCAAGCATTAAAGAAGCAAATGAATACAAATAATCATAAGATCTGAACTGACAAAGGATCATGAGAATAATGCAGAGATGAGCTGATGGAAGGTCTAAAACAGAGGTAAACAGAGTTCCTGGAACAGGTATCTATAAGGACCAAATCGTAACTAAAAATGATGACTCTGTAGGAAGCACAGGCTCAGGAGGAGAGGCATCCACAAATAATATGGACAAATATGCCAGGATCCTGTTGGACAGTCAAGAAATAATGGGAACGGAAGAGGAAACGTCAGCCCATCTAAATCCTACTTCAAGTGTCTACTGGTGAGGGGCATCTGTCCTAGCTCTGGAGCCAATTACTGCCTCAAAGGCCTCTTCTGGTCTTTAATCCTATTTGACTACATGGTCACATAAAAGGTTGTTAACTAGAAGGAGAAGTCTGTTTGGGGCTCATTAGGTGGGAAAACTGCTGCTATAAAATATTTTGCTCTGATGGTTTGGTTGGAGCCTAGTGTGAAATAGTCTGAGATAGAAAGACTTCTTCCAGGCAAGATGAATAAGGGCAGAGCCTTAATGGACAGGCTGGCATGGTGCTGTC
Organism: Eschrichtius robustus; assembly: GCF_028021215.1. NCBI lineage: Eukaryota > Metazoa > Chordata > Mammalia > Artiodactyla > Eschrichtiidae > Eschrichtius > Eschrichtius robustus. The sequence continues at coordinate 63,628,510 of NC_090825.1, forward strand.
AAAAAAAATGATTGCATTGACAATGACCCACTGGGAAAAAAGGGAGACAAAGTAAAACCATCTTACTTCGTTAATATTCTGCTTTTAGACTTCTACCACTTGTGGCTTCATCTACATTTTAATTTATTCTCTTCTTGCTTCCCAGTAGTCCTCTTTCATTTTTATTTCATTATACTGGTGCTTTTATTACCAGGAAGTTTGGTGTTAATAAAAGATACTGTGTTTGAACTGAAACCTATGTAACCACAAGAGGCCTAGGATAGGGATAATGGAAGTCTAAACAAAGTGGGTAGCTGTGGGGAAAGAATGAAGGGGAGTAAAGAATGATCAGAACTCATTTCTGGACAGTAGGGAGCAATTCTAAGTTGCCCAATGTAGAGAGATTTGGAAAGAAAGCTCCAGAATTGAGCAATGTTACAGATGTCCAGGGACAAAGTGTATTCTCTTTGCTTCAGAGGTTTCCTTTTTCTCTATTTCATGAAAGATTTATACTACTTCATATCTCCCTTATCCCTTAGGGGATTCCCTCCATCCCATGTTAAAGAGGCTGTTACTACGTTGCTACAGGCTTGAAAGTACAGATGACCATGATGTACTGCAGTGGAAGAAAGGACTTTTTGTTTTCTTCCATAGCCTTGTTTAGAATGTCCATTTTGGAACAATTTCTTTGAATTTTGGCTTTGGATAGCAATTTCCTATCTCAGTCTATTCACCATTAAAAATTTCTCAGACATTTAAAGAAGAATTAATACCAGTCCTTCACAAACTCTTCTAAAATGCAGAAGAGGAGAGAACACTTCCCAACTCATTCTGTGAGGCTAGCACTATCCTGATAGCAAAACTAGATGAAGACGTTACCAAAAAAACCTATGGACCAATATACCAATATCCTTATGAATATAAATGTAAAAATCCTCAACAAAATATTAGCAAATGGAATTCAGCAACATATAAAAAGGATTATACATTACTACCAAGTGGGATTTATCTCAAAAATGCCAGATAGGTTTAACAGAAAAATCAACTGATGTAATATACCATATTGATAGCATATTAAGTATTTATTATATATTTTGTCTTATTAATGACAAAAACCACATGATTATCTCAAGAGACTCAAAAAAAAGTATTTGACAAAACCCAATACCCCTTCATGATAAAAACACTCAATGAATTAGAAATAGAAGAGATCTTCCTCAGTGTGATAAAGGGCATGTATGAAAGACCCACAGCTAACATCGTATTTAATGGATGCTTTCTCTCTAAGATCAGGAACAAGACAAGGATGTCTGCTCTTGCCATTTCTATTGAACATCATACTGGAGGTTCTAGCCAGGACAATTAGGCAAGAAAAAGAAATAAAAAACATCCAGATTAGAAAGGAAGAAGTAAAACTATCTCCATTTGCAAATGATATATTCAGTATCTAGAAAATCTGAAGGAATCCATTTACAATCAGAATAAATGAGTTCAGTGAGGTTGCAGGATACAAGCTCAATAAACAAAAATCAATTGTATTTCTATATATTAGCAATGAACAATCTGAAAATAAAATTAAGAAACAATTTGATTTACAATAGTATCAAAAAGAACAAAATATTTAAGAATAAATTTAACAATGAAGTGCAAGGTTTGTACACTGAAAGCTACAAAACATTGCTGAAAGAAATTAAGGAAGATCCAAATAAGTTGAAAAGACATCAAATGTTCATGATTTGGCAATTAATACTGATGTGATGGCAATACTCTCCAAAGTAATCTACAGATACAGTGCAATCTCTATCAGAATCCTAGCTTGCTTTTTGGCAGAAATTGACAAGCTGATCATAAAATTCATGTGGAAATGCAAGGAACATAGAGTAGTCAAAACAACAAAGAACAACAAAGTTGGAAGACTAGTACTTCCTGATCGCAAAAGTTATTACACGGCTGCAGTAATCAAGACAGTGTGGTTCTGGCATAAAGATACACATGTAGATCAGTGGAATAGAACCGAGTGTCCAGAAATAAACCCTCACATTTATAGTCAACAGATTTTCCACAGACGTGCTAAGACAATTCAGTCGGGGAAAAGAATAGTCTTTTCAACAAATAGTGCTAGGACAACTGGTGTGCTGCTTACCAAAGAATGAACTTGGACCTCTTCCTTATAGCATATATAAATTAACTCAAACAGATCATAGACCTAAATTAAGAGTTAAAACTATAAAACTCTTAGAAGAAAACACAGGAAAAAATCTCTGTGAGCTTGGATTAGGTAATGGTTTCTTAGGTATGAAACCAAAAGGACAATCGACAAAAGAAAAAAATAGAAAAATTGGACTACATAAAAATTAAAAACCTTTGTGCGGCAAATGATTAGGAAAAGTGAAAGTCAATTAGGAAAGTGAAAAGACAATTCAGATAATAGGAGAAAATATTTTCAACTCATATATCTGATAAAGGACTTGTATCCAGAATATTCAAAGAACTCTTAAAACTCAGTAATAGAAAGATAAATAACCAAATTTTAAAAATGGGCAAAGGATGTGAATTGATATTTTTCCAAACAAGATACAGTATATAAATCTCCAATAAGCACCTGAAAAGATATTCAACATCATTAGTCATTAGGGAAATGCAAATCAAAGCCACAATGAGATACCACCTCATCCCTACTAGGATAGCTATAACCAAAAATGCAGACAATAACAAGTGTTGGCAAGGATATAGAGAAACTGGAACCTTCGTATGTTGCTGGTGGGACTGTAAAATGGTACAGTCACGTTATCAAAAGTTCAGCAGTTCCTCAAAATGTTAAACTATATGACCCAGTGATTCTTCTCCCAGATTATACCCAAGAGGAATGAAAATATACATCCCCACAAAAACTTGTACATGAATGTTCAAAACAGCATTACATTAACCAAAAAGTGGAAATAAATCAAATGTCTACTAATTGGTGAATGGATAAATAAAATGTAGTAAATCTATACAATGGAATTCTTTTTGGCATGAAGTACTGATACATATTACAACATGGATGACCTTGAAAACAGTATGCTAAATGAAAGAAGCCAATTCCGTGAAAGAAGCCAATTCCAGGAAGGACTTATATTATATGATTCTGTTAACATGAAATATCCAGAATAGGCATATCTATAGAGATAGAAAATAGATTTAGTGGTTCCTAGAGCCAGCAGGGGAAGGGAATGGAGAGCGACTGCTAATGTGTACAGGGGTTCTTTTTGGATGGTGAAAATGTTCTGAACTTAAGATTGTGGTGATGGCTGCACAACTCTGAATATACTAAAACCATTGAATTATATACTTCGAATGGGTGAATGTTGAGATGTGTGAATCATTTCTCAGGAGATGTTAATATTTTCTAAGATTCAAAGAGCCAGAATTGTATTTGTTTTAAGTTATCAAGGATCTTGAAGGGTCGTAACTTTGGAAAGAGGTCTAATCGAGAGTGACAGGGTTTACAAAGGTATTTAATATGAAGCTGATTCACACAGTAATCTATTCTTTTTGTTAGTAGCGAAAAGAAAGGTAAGAAATGAGGGATAGCAGAGATCAATATCCACATAATGTGAGAATCAGCAATCTAAGCAGTACAAGAGAAAATAAGGTGGGACAAAGAAACACAGCTGATTAAAAAAATATATATATATATATGAAATCAATGTGATTTTTCTAAGTAGTCACCTTTGGAGACTATAAGCAAAAGCCTATACTTTAGCTGTTTAGAAACTTTTTAGAGTTCTTAGAATTTCCAGTTTTCTTTAGACCTAGTTAAGAGCCCAAGAAAATCAGTCACAAACTTCATTTGATTTGAGACCATTACCTATATTACTCTGTAAAGTAATATACTTTATTCTAAAGCTTGGCCATCCATTTATTCAGACTTGGCTCTGAATGCTGCTTTTACAAGGTATTTCCAAAATCAAACTTGCACTCAAGGAATGACTGTTTTCAACTGAGAGTGTTTGAAAGAATGTGTTAAGAGCTAGTCTAAAAGTGTTGATATAATTAATCTTCTACTCTGCACAGCCAACAGCTGAAAAGCACTTTTAAACTAAAACGTTTTCAAAAGCAGACAGTTTCATGCTAAAATCAAAGTAAACTACAGAGTAAATCAAGTGTAACATCTTCTTCCACCTCCACCACTAAGTTAGTTCCTTCATCTTTCACCTGAACTACTGTAACTGGTCTCCCTGCTTCACTCATGTCCCCTCCAGCCCATTGCCCATAAACAGAAGAGTATCACTCTCTATTCAGAACCCTCTAAACCTGTCCTGGGTCTGATCCCTCTTGGTCTTCCCCTCGCTCACAACGCCCACCATGGCTTTCAGGTTCAGGGAACACGCCAGGCTTCTTTCTGCCCTCAGGTCTCTGCGCTAGCTACTTCTGGTTTCCGGAATGCTCTCCTCAGCCCTTTGTGTGGCTGGCTTCTTAGATCTGGTGTAGACATCACTCTTCAGAGAGGACTTCTCAGACTACACAGTATCTACCACATCACAGTATTTCAATTTACCACACAGCAACTCTTTGGATGTTTATCTATTATTTGCCACCGTCCTCCTCTACTATAAACGATGTAATCTCCTGGAGAATAGTGACATCATCTGTCTTGGTAAACACTGTATCCCCAATGCCTAAGACAAAGTCTGATGCTAAATAAGCACTGATCTTACAGAATGAACTAATGCCTATTCTCTAGATTTCAGTGAAGTCATTAAAACCTGAACATTCCCAAGTCTGTTAAAGCAGATATCCAAAAATTCCTATAGTTTTTGTCTATAAAACACACTGCTACTTCAAATTCAATCTGAAGAGACATTCTCTTTTCTATAATTCTTAAGCAGGAAAGCCAAAGGTGCTTCAGACTAATTAATAACATTTTACTTACTCTGGGATAAGTTTATATTTTTCCAAATCAATTTCTGGAAAAAATGTGTCACTTTCAAATTCCTGCATGATCCTTGTCACAAATAGTCTAAGATGGCCTGGCTTGTTCATGGCTTCCTTTGAAACAAAACAAAAGGCATCAATTTCCTTATTTATCTGTGTCAAAAGTTAAAGAAACTCTAATATTTTTGCTTTAATTACATATACTGAAGTTTGTGCTAGATATTAGAGACATGCTACATATCTTGTTACCTCCAAAGCATGCTATTTAATTATCCTATTCTTCAGTTTGGGACCCTGTGAAGTATGACTTAGTTGGGAATGGCCCTAATCATTTATCAATAATTACAAGGGTGAGTTCAAACATACTCTGGGATCTAGTTTGCTTATATGAACTCTTTTTTTCATTTTAAGCATTCAATTTTGTCTTTTATCTTTGGTTGTTGTTTAAGAATTAAAAACCCCAAATTATCTAGTTACCCTCCATAGAAAAAATTTACATATGTATATATGGATAGGATAGTAAATTCATGAGACCTTGACTAATGAAAATCCCAAGGGCATACTTAGTACATATACATAAAATTTAATGCCTCAATTTCTCAGCAGATAGTTACAATGCTAGTAGGTAATTTATTCTGTCTCTTGTTGCTAATGATTGCATTTGGCATTATATTGTTAATGACTTTTCTATTACTGCCTATAGTACTATTGATAGTTTATACAGAAAAAAAACTGCCCTGGAACAAATATCTTAAAATTCTAATACAAAGTCAGGAGTCCCAACTGCAACTCAAGAAAGCAATAACTCTTGATTTTGAAATAGCTTTTGAAACAAAACAAAAACACATACACATATAAATTCAACTGTGTGTAATCCTTAAAATTCCATACAAAGGGCATAGAACAAATTTTACTTTTTATTTTCAATACTATGGCTTACATTAAATCATTTATTCTCTTGCCCCAATCAAATCAGTATCCTACCAATTCTTACTGTACCAAAAATTAGAAAAATTGAAGGGACTAATCACAGATTAGTAAAGATCTGTATCAAAGAAGATCTGTATCAAAGTTAATGATATATGGCCCAACTTTTCTTTCTTTTTCTTTTTTTAACATCTTTATTGGAGTATAATTGCTTTACAATGGTGTGTTAGTTTCTGCTGTATAACAAAGTGAATTAGCTATACATATATATACCCCCGTATCTCCTCCCTCTTGCATCGTCCTCTCACCCTCCCTTTCCCACCGCTCTAGGTGGACACAAAGCACCCAGCTGATCTCCCTGTGCTATGTGGCTGCTTCCCACTAGCTATCTATTTTACATTTGGTAGTGTATATATGTCCATGCCACTCTCTCACTTCATCCCAGTTTACCCTTTCCCTTCCCCGTGTACTCAAGTCCATTCCCTATGTCTGCGTCTTTATTCCTGTCCTGCCCCACGGTTCTTAAGAACCTTTTTTTTTTTTTTTCAATTCCATATATATGTGTTAGCATATGGTATTTGTTTTTCTCTTTCTGACTTACATCACTCTGTATGACAGTCACTGGGTCCATCCACCTCACTACAAATAACTCAATTTCGTTTCTTTTTATGGTTGAGTAATATTCCATTGTATACATGTGCCACATCTTCTTTATCCATTCATCTGTTGATGGACACCTAGGTTGCTTCCATGTCCTGGCTATTGTAAATAGAGCTGCAGTGAACATTGTGGTACATGACTCCTTTTGAATTATGGTTTTCTCAGGGTCTATGCCCAGTAGTGGGATTGCTGGGTCATATCGTAGTTCTATTTTTAGTTTTTTTAAGGAACCTCCATACTGTTCTCCATAGTGGCTGTATCAATTTACATTCCCACCAATACTGCAAGAGGGTTCCGTTTTCGCCATACCTTCTCTAGCATTTATTGTTTGTAGATTTTTTGATGATGGCCATTCTGACTGGTGTGAGGTGATACCTCACTGTAGTTTTGATTTGCATTTCTCTAATGATTAGTGATGTTGAGCATCCTTTCATGTGTTTGTTCACAATCTGTATATCTTTGGAGAAATGTCTATTTAGGTCTTCTGCCCATTTTTGGACTGGGTTGTTTGCTTTTTTGATATTGAGCTGCATGGGCTGCTTGTATATTTTGGAGATTAATCCTTTGTTAGTTGCTTCATTTGCAAATATTTTCTCCCATTCTGGGGGTTGTCTTTTCATCTTGTTTATGGTTTCCTTTGCTGTGCAAAGCTTTTAAGTTTCATTAGGTCCCATTTGTTTATTTTTGTTTTTATTTCCATTTCTCTAGGAGGTGGGTCAAAAAGGGTCTTGCTGTGACTTATGTCATAGAGTGTTCTGCCTATGTTTTCCTCTAAGAATTTTATAGTGTCTGGCCTTACATTTAGGTCTTTAATCCAGTTTCAGTTTATTTTTGTGTATGGTGTTAGGGAGTGCTCTAATTTCATTCTTTTATATGTAGCTGTCCAGTTTTCCCAGCACCACTTACTGAAGACACTGTCTTTTCTCCACTGTATATTCTTGCCTCCTTTATCAAAGATAAGGTGGCCATATGTGTGTGGGTTTATTGCTGGGCTTTCTATCCTGTTCCATTGATCTATATTTCTGTTTTTGTGCCAGTACCATACTGTCTTGATTACTGTAGCTCTGTAGTATAGTCTGAAGTCAGGGAGCCTGATTCCTCCAGCTCTGTTTTTCTTTCTCAAGATTGCTTTGGTTATTCGGGGTCTTTTGTGTTTCCATACAAATTGTGAAATTTTTTGTTCTAGTTCTGTGAAAAATGCCATTGGTAGTTTGATAGGGATTGCACTGAATCTGTAGATTGCTTTGTGTAGTACAGTCATTTTCACAGTGTTGATTCTTCCAATCCAAGAGCATGGTATATCTCTCCATCTCTTTGTATCGTCTTTAATTTCTTTCATCAGCACCTTATAGTTTTCTGCATACAGGTTTTTTGTCTCCTTAGGTAGGTTTATTACTAGGTATTTTATTCTTTTTGTTGCAATGGTAAATGGCAGTGTTTCCTTAATTTTTCTTTCAGATTTTTCATCATTGGTGTATAGGAATGCAAGAGATTTCTGTGCATTAATTTTGTATCCTGCTACTTTACCAGATTCATTGATTAGCTCTAGTAGTTTTCTGGCAGCATCTTTAGGATTCTCTATGTATAGTATCTTATCATCTGCAAACAGTGACAGTTTTATTTCTTTTCCGATTTGGATTCATTTCTTTTTCTTCTCTGATTGCTGTGGCCAAAACTTCCAAAACTATGTTGAATAATAGTGGTGAGAGTGGGCAACCTTGTCTTGTTCCTGGTCTTCGAGGAAACGGTTTCAGTTTTTCACCATTGAGAACGATGTTGGCTGTGGGTCTGTCATATATGGCCTTTATTATGTTGAGGTAAGTTCCCTCGATGCCTATTTTCTGGAGGGTTATTTTATCATAAATGGGTGTTCAATTTTGTCAAAAGCTTTTTCTGCATCTGTTGAGATGATCATATGGTTTTTCTCCTTCAGTTAGTTAATATGGCTTATCACATTGATTGATTTGTGTATATTGAAGAATCCTTGCATTCCTCAGATAAACTCCACTTGACCATGGTGTATGATCCTTTTAATGTGCCATTGGATTCTGTTTGCTAGTATTTGTTGAGGATTTTTGCATCTATGTTTATCAGTGATATCAGCCTGTAGTTTTCTTTTTTTGTGACATCTTTGTCTTGTTTTGGTATCAGAGTGATGGTGGCCTCATAGAATGAGTTTGGGAGTGTTCCTCCCTCTGCTATATTTTGGAAGAGTTTGAGAAGGATAGGTGTTAACTCTTCTCTAAACGTTTGATAGAATTCACCTGTGAAGCCATCGGGTCCTGGGCTTTTGTTTGTTGGAAGATTTTTAATCACAGTCTCAATTTCAGTGCTTGTGATTGGTCTGTTTATATTTTCTATTTCTTCCTGGTTCAGTCTTGGAAGGTTGTACTTTTCTAAGAATTTGTCCATTTCTTCCAGGTTGGCCATTTTATTGGCATATAGTTGCTTGTAGTAATCTCTCATGATCCTTTGTATTTCTGCAGTATCCGTTGTTACTTCTACTTTTTCATTTCTAATTCTGTTGATTTGAGTCTTCTCCCTTTTTTTCTTGATAAGTCTGGCTAATGGTTTATCAATTTTGTTTATCTTCTCAAAGAACCAGTTTTTAGTTTTATTGATCTTTGCTATCGTTTCCTTCATTTCTTTTTCATTTATTTCTTTTTTTTTTTAAAGAATGTAGTCTTTTTTTTTTTTTTTAAAGTATGTGTTTATTTATTTATTTATGGCTGTGTTGGCTCTTCGTTTCTGTGCAAGGGCTTTCTCTAGTTGTGGCGAGCGGGGGCCACTCTTCATCGCGGTGCACGGGCCTCTCACTATCACGGCCTCTCTTGTTGTGGAGCACAGGTTCCAGACGCGCAGGCTCAGTAATTGTGGCTCACGGGCCCAGCTGCTCCGCGGCACGTGGGATCTTCCCAGACCAGGGCTCGAACCCGTGTCCCCTGCATTGGCAGGCAGATTCTCAACCACTGCGCCACGAGGGAAGCCCTTCATTTATTTCTGATTTGCTCTTTATGATTTCTATCCTTCTGCTAACTTTCGGGTTTTTTTTTTGTTTTTCTGTCTCTAATTGCTTTATGTGTAAGGTTAGGTTGTTTATTTGAGATGTTTCTTGTTTCTTGAGGTAGAAATGTATTGCAGTTAACTACCCTCTTAGAACTGCTTTTGCTGCATCCCATAGGTTTTGGGTCATCGTGTTTTCATTGTCATTTGTTTCTAGGTATGTTTTGATTTCCTCTTTGATTTCTTCCGTGATCTTTTGGTTATTTAGTAGTGTATTGTTTAGCCTCCAAGTATTTGTATTTTTTACAGATTTTTTCCTGTAATTGATATCTAGTCTCATACTGTTGTCATCGGAAAAGATACTTGATACAGTTGCAATTTTCTTAAATTTACCAAAGCTTGATTTGTGACCCAAGATATGATCTTATCTGGAGAATGTTCCATGAGCACTTGAGAAGAAAGTATATTCTGTTGTTTTTGCATGAAATGTCCTATAAATATCAATTAAGTCCATCTTGTTTAATGTATCACTTAAAGCTTGTGTTTCCTTATTTAGTTTCATTTTGGATGATCTGTCCATTGGTGAAAGTGGGGTGTTAAAGTCCCCTACTGTTACTGTGTTACTGTCAATTTCCCCTTTTATGGCTGTTAGCATTTGCCTTATATATTGAGGTGCTCGTATGTTGGGTGCATAAATATTTAAAATTGTTATAACTTCTTCATTGATTGATCCCTTGATCATTATGTAGTGTCCTTCTTTGTCTCATTAATAGTCTTTATTTTAAAGTCTATTTTATCTGATATGAGAATTGCTACTCCAGCTTTCTTTTGATTTCCATTTGCATGTAATATCTTTTACCATCCCCTCACTATCATTCTGTATGTGTCCCTAGGTCTGAAGTGGGTCTCTTGTAGACAGCATATATACAGGTCTTGTTTTTGCTTCTATTCAGCCAGTCTGTCTTTTGGTTGGAGCATTTAATCCATTTACATTTAAGGTAGTTGTTGATATGTATGTTCCTATTATCATTTACTTAACTGTTTTGGGTTTGTTTTTGTAGGTCTTTTCCTTCTCTTGTGTTTCCTGCCTAGAGAAGTTCCTTTAGCATTTGTTGTAAAGCTGGTTTGGTGGTGCTGAATTCTCTTAACTTTTGTCTGTAAAGGTTTTAATTTCTCCTTTTTGAAAGGTTTTGAATCTGAATGAGATCCTTGCTGGGTAGAGTAATCTTGGTTGTAGGTTTTTCCCTTTCATCACTTTAAATATGTCCTGCCACTCCCTTCTGGCTTGCAGTTCCTGCTGAAAGATCAGCTGTTAACCTTATGGGGATTCCCTTGTATGTTATTTGTTGCTTTTCCCTTGCTGCTTTTAATATTTTTTCTTTGTATTTAATTTTTGATAGTTTGATTAATATGTGTCTTGGCATGTTTCTCCTTGGATTTATCTTGTATGGGACTCTCTGCACTTCCTGGACTTGATTGACTATTTCCTTTCCCATGTTAGGGAAGTTTTCAGCTATAATCTCTTCAGATATTTTCTCAGACGCTTTCTTTTTCTTATTCTTCTGGGACCCCTATAATTTGAATGTTGGTGCATTTAATGTTGTCCCAGAGGTCTGTGAGACTGTCAATTCTTTTCATTCTTTTTTCTTTATTCTGCTCTGAGATAGTTATTTCCACTACTTTATCTTCTAGGTCATTTATCTGTTCTTCTGCTCAGTTATTCTGCTATTGATTCCTTCTAGAGAATTTTTAATTTCAATTATCGTGTTGTTCATCATTATTTGTTTGCTCTTTAATTCTTCTAGGTCCTTGTTAAACGTTTCTTGTATTTTTTCCATTCTATTTCCAGGATTTTGGATCATCTTTACTGTCATTACTCTGAATTCTTTTTCAGGTAGACTACCTATTTCCTCTTCATTTGTTTGGTCTGGTGGGTTTTTACCTTGCTCCTTCATCTGCTGTGTGTTTCTCTGTCTTCTCATTTTGCTTAACTTACTGTGTTTGGGGTCTCCTTTTCGCAGGCTGCAGGCTTATAGTTCCCAGTGTTTTTGGTGTCTGCCCCCAGTGGGTAAGGTTGGTTCAGTGGGTTGTAGAGGCTTCCTGGTGGAGGGAACTGGTGCCTGTGTTCTGGTGGATGAGGCTGGATCTTGTCTTTCGAGTGGGCAGGACCACGTCCAGTGGTGTGTTTTGTGGTGTCTGTGCACTTATTATGATTTTAGGCAGCCTCTCTGCTAATGGGTGGTGTTGTGTTCCTGTCTTGCTAGTTGTTTGGCATTGGGTGTCCTGCACTGTAGCTTGTTGGTTGTTGAGTGGAGCTGAGTCTTAGTGTTGAGATGGAGATCTCTGGGAGAGCTATCGCCATTTGATATTACATGGGGCTGGGAGGTCTCTGGTAGACCAATGTCGATCTTGGCTCTCCCACCTCAAGAGACTCAGGCCTGACTCCCGGCTGGAGCACGAAGACCCTGTCAGCCACACGGCTACTAGTGTTGGAGTACTCCTGCAGAGGCGGAGGGTGGCTGGGGCTCATCACGGGGACAAGGACACTGGCAGCAGAAGTTCTGGGAAGTACTCCTTGGTGTGAGCCCTCCCAGAGTCCGCCATTAGCCCCACCAAAGGGCCTGTAGGCTCCAGTGCTGGGTTGCCTCAGGCCAAATAATCCTGGCCCACCTTTTCTGTACAGGGTCAGATGGTAAACATTTTAGGCTTTGTGGGCCATATGGTTTCTTACCTTTGTAGGCAAAAGTAGCCATAAACAACACTAAACCAATGGGCATGGTTGTGTTCCATTGAAACCTTATTTACAAAAACAGGCTGGTAGTCCCGAATGTTCTGTAAGTCAGTGTGATGTGACGCGGATAATGCAAAAACCTACAGATTCTACTTCTTTATTATTTATATAAGTACAGATATATTAAATTATATAACTGTATTTAAGTACTTATATTGTTTAAAGAATACAGTTTCAAGTGACTATGGTATTGAATCATTCAAAATGTGATTGGCACTCAGCAAAATAAACAACTTATTTTCTTAGAAATTCATTTTTGGCTGAAAAGATCAAAGGAAAATGTCCATTTTCCCCCTATTACAAATGGAGAACGTTAAAGATTGTAGAAACAGGAACCCAAGAAACAGAGTTTTAATAATGCCACCTAGGATCCTCGTATACTTCTTTCCAAAATAATTTCAGTGTTCATATATTACGACAAGCCACAAAGGGTAGGGGCTGATTTTTCCTCTCCATAAATGTAATCTTTCCTCAGTGTTATAAAAGAGTTATAATATTCTATTTATTATCCTCAAAAATTTTTAAAGCTGGAAGTCATCTGGTATCAAGAAAAAGGAATATTTTCTATTTAACACAGTGTCTTCCCTTATGATACGAAATCATGTAACACTTTCCCCCTACCCTCACTTTATATGAAAATTGTTGAGGGAAAGTCTCGTGCTTTGAACAAGTTCACATACATCTAGTCAGTGTATTTCAACGGAGAGCCACAGCCTTTCCTCAGTAAGGGACATAATATTTATCCTTGAGGAAAAGATGATAGCTTAATGTATCTAGGCACATCCAGGGAGGAGAAGACAATGCAGTGCAAGTACAATTCTCAGGAAGGATTTAGAATGTTTTTAAAATTGGAAACATCAACTATTTTGAATTGAAAATAGACTGGTACAGACCTAAAAACTTACTTTAAAATTTTCATTTACTTTGTATGATAGTATCAAAAAATGAATAGTGCAAATTGGCAATATGTCTAACTTCCAGGAGAAATAATGTGCTTCCTTTGCTCATGGCTTAATTTTTTAAAGTTGAGATGGCAGGGAAGCTGAAAGAAAGAGGGTAGACTATTTCCTTATAGTCACAGATAACGTTACTTACCTTATAAACAGAACTGCCTCCCACTATCCAGACCATGTCCACTGTATTTGTTAATTCTGGTTGTTCAATAAGTTTTAAGGCACCATCCAGACTTTTGGCAAGAAAATGAGCTCCCTGTGGAGGTTCCCTGAGATTACAAGAAAGAATTACACATAATTTCTATAAACCCCATTCATACTAGTCAAATAATCTGACTAGGAGGCAGTAATTATAAAATTAAAATCATCATAAATATGAAACCTTTCAATAAAAAGCATTTAACATCAGTATGGCCCATGGCCAATAAATTCAACCCACATTTGGGTATGTATGGTCTACAATGAATCAAAAACAGAACCACTTGTGATACTGCATGATATCTGTGGTGGAAAAAAAATCACAATAGTAGTTGTTTCCGGAGGGATGGGGTAAAGATTCACTGGGAAGGGGCCTGAGGCAGCTTTCTGGGAGTGACAGTGATGTCCTATATCTTTGATATGGGGTTACATAGGTGCATATATTTGTTAAAATATAGCAAATGTACATGTAAGACTTGTACATTTCATTGTACATAATATTTATTTCAAAAGAAAAAAACAGTAAAGTAATATTAAACTCTAGTTAATGAGATATATAATGAATTATTTAGGGGAAAATATACTAATGTCTGCAGTTTACTTGGAAAAGCATAAAAATATTAAGACTGATGGATGGTTGGATGGATGATAAAACAAGCATAGTATAAAATAATCTATGTGATAGAATCTATGTTGTGGGTATACAGGTGTTTACTGTAAAATTCTTTCTATAGGCTTTAAAGTCTTCATGATAAAATGTTGGAAAAAAGAGTGATATGTTTGAGTGACTGTAGTTTGGAATGATATTCAAACTGTTAATATGTGGTTACCTTTGGGGTGTGGGGAAAGGATTCTCATGTTTCAAACAATATAGAAATAAATGAATTATCAAAAAATGAGCATGTTATTACTTTTGTAATTAAAAATCCCAAAGGGGAAAAGTCAATTAATTTATTGTTTATATTGACTAGCTCAGTCTCTCCCAACTTCCAAAACTGTTATTTTGGTGAGAGTTTGCAATTCCCTTTATAAATGAAGAAACATGCAGAATTGGCTTTCAGAGTAATTAAGACACAACAGAAATTACAATTCAATGTCAAGTTCTTAGACTGATGCTTTTAAAATATAATATAATTGCCTTTGAACTAGTAGTTCTAACAATGATTAGTTAAGAGCTAATGGGGACTATTCATTCTCTTTGCTGCCTCCTTTCTCACCTTCTTGATATCTATTTGACTTACTTGGCTCTTTGTCATCTCTCAAGGAGTTAAGATAGCACAAAGAATGTATTTTGATTCAAAGCTGGAAAAAGACACGGAGGCTAGGGTGAAGCTAAAGGAGCCAAGGGATCCCCAAAGGTATCAGGGCAGTTGCAGTGACTAGGATGGACCAGGCCATTCAAGGGGAGAACTGAATTAGAAGAAACAGATTTGGAATTGGGGGGAGAAGACAGTCTAGTTAATAAACAAAGTTTACAATGACTTTGAAAGAGTCAAGATGGTTTTAGTAACTGAGGATGTTTAAGTCAGGACTGCTGACAGGGGTTAAGGTAGGATGTAAATCGGTGATTTAGGAACTGACATACAGGAAAACCGGAAGAGGTATTCTAGAAGTAGGCGGATTACAGCAAAATGATTTAGAAGGTGGTATACATGGTTGGTGTGGACTTCAAAGAAAGGAGACAATCTTTTTGTGAAGAATGTGGAACAATGTCTTGAGAATGATTCAAGGGATTAAGGTAAAGACTACTTCTTTGCCCTTTTGCAGTGAGTCTAAAAAGGAAAACAAAGAACAGATTAAGGATTTGTTTCAGATTTTAGTTATAACAAAGACACGGAGGAAATGCTTCAGCACAGTATTGCTACTTAGTGGTACAGAAATGTTGCACAAGAAACACTTGACCCTAGATGGGCAGAAAATTAGCAAAAAAATTGAGCCAATGGTTGAGTTCATCAGCCTCTTCACAGCACAAATCCTAGAAACTAACACAATAAATACCATATGGCAAGCACTCAATATTGTTACTTATTTCATCGATAAATTTTCTTTCTATAATTATCTCAATCCGATCCAGATTGGATTCCCTCACAAAGGACAGTTGGTATGTGGTAGCACACATGTTCTACATCAAGAAGTATGTGGCCATGCTTGATATTTTGCTTCTTACCTAGAATCGTGAATTCCCTCAGAGGGTTGGCATGAAGATTAAAAGAGATAATGCACATAGTAGGCACTCCAGTGATACTTCCATTCCTTTCCTTAAAAGCCCTGTTCAAGGGAGGCTGCTTTTTACCTGATGGATAGGTGTATTACAAAGAAAATATCTAACATTAATTGAGTGCCTACTTGCTCTGACAAGTAGTAGGGTCAGGCAGTGCTTTATACTCATCATACCATTTAATGTTGCCAGCAGTCCTATGTAGGTACTATTATCCCTTTTTAAAGATGAGGATATTGAGGTTGAGGGATTAGGTTGCCAATAGTCACACAGCTAGGAAATGGTGGACCTAGGATTTGAATTCCAGCAGCCAGACTTTGGAGCCTGAGCTTCACTTCTTATTCAGACAATAGGCTTTCAACTGGTGGCCTTGGGCTACAAAGGTGTTAGATTCTGGTTCCCTCAGGCCTCAGAGATGGTGTGGCCTAGTTTAGGCAGAGCCCTCAGACCAGTGTTTTCTGGCCTTGAGCTGCCTCATTTGATTACCCTGGGGTATTATATAAACATTATCCTTTCCATTGTGCCTGATGTAAAGAGGATGGCAGATAGAATTCTGCCCCAATTTCCCTGAGGACTGTTGGGAAAACAGTTAAAAACAAAAACCCTAGGCTAGAATCACATCTTAACCAGAATTCAGAAATATGTTCACTTTAAGACCTTTAATACTCAGTCTTTAAAAATGTGATTTCTAACTATTAAAAATTGATTCAAATATGCTTCATTCTCATAATTGAATACTATGTGGCCACTAAAAATATTTATAGAAATTAATCTTTTAATATATTGAGTGGGGAAAAGGCAGGTTACAAAGTGTTGTTATGTGGGATGATTCTATTTTTATAAACTGACTACAGACCATTTATTCCATGAAAATTCTGGAACCCCTACTCTGCTAGGAGATATGCTAGGTGCTGGAAATAGAGATTTAGAAAAAAATGCACTTCCTGTACCAAAAAGATTGTGATGGCAGGCAAAGAAATAGCTCAGCAGTTGCCATAAAAGTGAAAAGGACATGCAATGGGGATGTACGGAGGATGCTGGATGGGCACAGAGGTTGTGCATCATCTGGCTGGGGTGACAGGAAGAATTCTCTTTGGAGTCTGATCCCTCAGCTGAGTCTTGAAGGAGGTAAAAGCATGAGCAAAACACAGAAGTGACAGGCCACTATAAATATTATTGAGGCTTACATTAAGGTTATTTAACACAAGAAAGCTCCAGGAAAATTGAGAGGAGAAGAAAAGTAATCTGTGGTGAGGTTTAAAATACTAAAGGGCAGTATAATAGAGCAAGGTCCTGAGGACAGGGAAAAAATGGAGTCTAGAATAAAACAGTGGAAGTGGGGGAAGGAATTGATTTTAAAAGCAGGGGATTTTTCTGTCTCAAGATTGAGGGAAGGAAGAACAAAGTGATACGTTAAGGTGAAAATAAGATCATGAGCCTGTCCATTGTGATCTCATTAATATTAATATTTTCAATAAGCTACAAAATCATGTAATTTTGCTAAAATAGCAAGGACTGGGGAAGTAGGACCTGATATCTGTAGGGTACCTTCTGTGTGCCAGAAATTTAACATATAAAATATTAATTAACCCTCAAAATCACCCTAAGAAGTTGTCATTATTAATCCCATTCAGTAGATAAGAAAGTTGAGGTTCAGTAAGGCTCAAAGTTAAAAAAGCCTAAAGCCGCAAAGTTAATAGGTGCCAGAACAGGTATTAGAAGCCAGGTTGGTAAGTCTTTGCTACACCAAGTATGTGAGTGGTGGGGAGAGAACTGAAGCTTTATGAAGAGAAGAAAGTTTTAATCACTGTGGAGAATATGATAGCAGGACCATAAAAAATTATTCTGCCATGAAGTGTTAGACAACTTCATGGACTGAAGACAGTTTACAACATCTTATATCATGCAGGCAATTTTGGATTTTCTAAAGATGCTGCCAAAGCTGCAGCATTGCAGTAAAACTTCTTTATTTGATTTTTGGTTCCAAAGACTTTAAAAAACCTCTTTATTTTGATAGAAATCACATACCACACAATTCACCCTTTTAATGTGTACAATTCAGTGATTTTTTTATATGTTCATGGAGTACTTTTTGTCATCATTATCTACTTTTAGAACATTTCCATCACCCCCAAAAGAAACCCTATACCTATTATCAGTCATTCCCCACTCCCAGGCAACCAATAATCTACTTTCTGTCTCTACAGATTTGCCTATCCTGGACATTTCATTTCATATAAATGGAATCAAATGGCCTTCAGTGTGTGGCTTTTTTTTTTTTTTTTTAAACATCTTTATTGAAGTATAATTGCCTTACAATGGTGTGTTAGCTTCTGCTTTATAACAAAGTGAATCAGTTATACACATACAATATGTTCCCATATCTCTTCCCTCTTGCATCTCCCTCCCTCCCACCCTCCCCATCCCACCCCTCTAGGTGGTCACAAAGCACCGAGCTGATCTCCCTGTGCTATGCGGCTGCTTCCCACTAGTTATCTATTTTACATTTGGTAGTGTATATATGTCCATGACACTCTCTTACCCTGTCACATCTCACCCCACCCCCTCCCCCAGTGTGTGGCTTTTTAAATTTTCATTCAGTATACTGTTTTCAAAGCTTATTCATGTTGTAGCATATATCAGTACTTCATTCCTTTTATTGTGGAATAATATTGCATTGCATGGATATAGCACATTTTGTTTATCCATTTATCAGCTGATGGACATTTGGGATGTTTCCACTTTTTGGCTACTATGAATGATGCTGCTATGAACATTTGTGTACAAGTTTTTATGTAATCATGTTTTCATTTCTCTTGATTATATACCAAAGAGTGGAACTGCTGGGTCATATGATGATTCTATGTTTAACATTTTGAGAATATGCCTGTTTTCCAAATGTGGCTGCATAATATTTCTTTTAAAGCCACAACTCGATTGTCTAGAAAGCTTTGGAAAGGCATTTTTCCTATACCTTATTAAGGAAACAGTTATGCAAAATGACTAGTATCTGGCAGCAAATTTTTGGATTACTTTGAGGATTCAGTTTCTTTTTACATTGTGTGGTGGTGGTGAAAAATTGAATATCTCTAAAAGCTTGCATGAGCAAGAGATTTACATGTGTAAATCTTCCCCCTTCTCTAACTGGTATCCCTATTTCCTTGGTGTGCTGGGTGATAAAGATTTTAAATTTTCTCTCTGCCTTAAAAAAAAAGTGAAATGCACCAACAAATGTTACATATAAATACATAAGAAACAACCGAATCCAATTACATACACCGCAGGGGGGTCATAAGGAAGAAATTAGACTCATCATTTGAGGAGATATGCTGGCCCAACTGAACATCTCCCCCACTGAGATTTCTTTATGTTTGTTTTAGCTCAAGCTGGCCATAAATAAACTTGAGTAGTATTCAAGAATATGTTATTAAAGAGTCTCTGGGAATGGCAATACGGTCTGTGAATTTGGATTCTATGAAGTAAAGATATAATCAGAATATCCTAGCAACCAGGAGAAAGAGAACAGCATGAAGATCGGGGCAGATGGCAAGATGCACATCAACATATTCCCCATCACCCAAAGGCAATCAGTGAAATATTCTGGTATACTTTCTTCCAGGTTTTTAACCTATACCATTCTAGGAGGGATTCAGGAGAAAAATCCATATAAGCCTGAGTCCCCTTAGGCTATAGCTGTGTAGTGTTTTTCCTTCCGTGGTTGTATGGTCTTCATGTGTTCACTTGGCTAGGCTATAGTACTCAGTTATTTAGACACTAATCTAGGTGTTGCTGTGAAGGTATTTTGCAGATGTGATTAAAGTTGATAATTAAATGACTTTAATCTGGGTGGACCTAATTCAAGGGGTTGAAAGGCCTTAAGTACAGATCTGAGGCTTCTTTGAAGAAGAAATTTCACCAGCGGGCAGCAGCTTCAGCCCCTTCTGAAGAGTTCCTGCCTGCCCTTCCTGATGGCCTGCCCTACAGATATTTGGACTTGCCTACCCAGCCCCACAATTGTGGAATTCCTTGCAATAAAATTATTTTATCTATCTATCTATCTATCTATCTATCTATCTATCTATCTATCTATCTATCTATCTTCTACTGGTTCTGCTGCTCTGGGTGAACCCTAATAATACACATGGGAAAGGAATATTATGACCACTGTTATTAAGCAAGCAGTGCCCTAGGATGCTGCATTTTTTTTTGTGATTATTAGTTTAAGAGAGAATAATTACCATGCCAGTCCCAAACTTTCCCTTATGGTATGATTCAGGTTCCCCTCTTCCCCCCAGAAAACTCCTGCAAAACCCCTTGGGGTTCCAGAAGTTATTTTAGTGGGCTAGGACCAATGTAAACAATAACAAAAAGAAACAAATAGCAATCAGTATGCATCACATGTAGAGTAAATACCATGGAAGCCTTGGTGAAGGTAAAAGCACTGGAGTTGACTTGATGAAGAGTCTTAATGTTTTTACCTAAACTGCTCCCCCCTCCTCACCCTGCCAAGTCCCCAGGGCATTTCCAGGCATCCAGAACTATGTTACCTAATGTTAAATTGGTAAACAGAAATATTCCTCCCCCAGGCCAACTAGAGACACTCCCTAGAATCCCTAGGAAATGCTTCCATTTCAAAACTTTGAAAATTTTAACCTTCAGATGCTGGGTAAAGAACACAAACACAAAATATTATTTGGCTGCTGTGGTAAACTAGAAATAACAGGGCACAAGACTATGACCAGTTTTTAGCCCATCCTAAAATTTACATCTTATTGCATTTAGGGCTACGTACAGAGAGGGGATAACCATTTAAGTTTGGCAAGTTCCATAATATATGTATTTTGATTTTATGTAAAACTAGAAAAGTTTATTAAATTACATTATATAACTGATATTTAAGTCTACTTAAATAGTAGATGAATGGTTCAAGGAAATAGTAGAATAATGGTTCAAGGAAACGTGCAAATCTATTACCATAGTTAGATTTAATGTAACTTGTCAAGGTGATGAAATCAGTCACTTGAGTAACAGAATAAGTTACTGTCATATGGCATAAATAACTGCTTCTTATTTTCTGTAATCACCTTTATGATATTAAGTAGCTTCATCCATAGTTACATTCATACTATTTTATTTTGTCCTATACTGACCTCTACCATAAGAAATGGAACATGATTTTCTTGTGGTGAATTTATGGTATAGTACTTACTTGAGTTCTCTACTGAGAACTATATTAATTCTGTCCTTTAAAGGTCGATTCTTCTCTGGAATGGAGAACCAGGTTTTCCTACCCATAATCACCAAATTCTGTTTACCTGTAAAATCACATGGAAAAGATAAATATATTTTGGGAGTATACATATATATTTTTATATATTCATACATATATGCATAGATATGATTGTCATAGGGACACCTAGTGGATCTGCTTTAAAAAATTAAAATTTAAAACAGCTTTATCAAAATTTACCATTTGTCATCCATTATCTAAGTCTAGTAACTGTTATTTCCTTTGGATTTAGCCAACTTATAACCAATATATAGTTTTCATGAACTGTAGTCATGTATATTATAGTAGTTAAGAGCAAAGATTCTGGGTTGAAGCACTCAAATTGAATGTATTCTGTCATCTACTAGGCGAGTCATGTTTATCTCCTGTACCTTATTTTCCTTATCTATAAAAGGGAGATTAACGATAGTTCCTACTTGTAGAGTTGTTGCGGCGATTGAAGACTTACAATACTCAGCATCTAATATGTACTGTAATAACTGATGTAACAGTATTATTCATATTTGCATACTTTATAGATTTAAATTAGTCATATTTTTTTAAAGATAGCTGCTTAATATTCCATGCAATTAGCTTAAAACATTATCAATTGTGCCTCTGTGCATCTATTTCAAGTATAACGCTTCTATAAAAACTTTACACATGTAAAGCTTCCACTTCCATTTTCGTTTAATTACTTAGGAGAAAAAAACTCTTGGGAGTCAGGTATCTGGATCAAAGGAACATACGCATTTCTATGATTCTTGATATGTTCTGATAGACTATCAAAAGGAGTGCATGTATCTGTTTTCTTTTTTTTTAATGTAGTTTTGTTTTACTAGTTTTTTTAATTAATTAATTAATTTATTTATTTTTGGCTGCGTTGGGTATTCATTGCTGTGCGCGGGCTTTCTCTAGTTGCGGTGAGCGGGGGCTTCTTATTGCGGTGGCTTCTCTTGTTGTGGAGCACGGGCCCCAGGCGCACAGGCTTCAGTAGTTGTGGCTTGCGGGATTCAGTAGTTGTGGCTCGCAGGCTCTAGAGCGCAGGCTCAGCAGTTGTGGCGCACGGGCTTAGTCGCTCCGTGGCATGTGGGATCTTCCCGGACCAGGGATCGAACCCGTGTCCCCTGCATTGGCAGGCAGATTCTTAACCACTGTGCCACCAGGGAAGTCCCTGTATCTGTTTTCTTAAAGAATCATCATTAGTTTGATTTTATTTAAACAAAAACACTAAATTTACAACTGCAAGTCGTAAGACTAAGCATTTTTCAGATTTTGCTTCACTACTCTTACCAAATATTACCTCCAAATGTTGGAAAAAAATTTTTTCCTCCAAGAATAAACAAACAAAAAACCCCCTATAATTCAGAGTACCCTTATACAATATGCACTATATTTTCAAAGACAGAGCTTTACGTGTTCAATAAGGAGATATCAACTATTAAAGATAATGGAGTTAATAGGTGAGGAATTCTGATGAGGAAAATGGCACAGACCTGACCTAACAACTAAGGTAGAGATGATGAGTGAAGGACATAGGGAGACGTTAAAAAAAAAAAAAAAAAAGCCAAGACATCCTTGGTACCCTTTCATTCGTTCATCCAAGTAATACTACATTTACTGAAAACCAGCAAATAGGTCAGGCATGGGATGCTTTTCCTATTAGCAGGCTATACTTAGGATTCTTGAGAGTGGTTCATGTCAATTTTTTAGCTTCAAGCTTTTGCCATCATGTCTCCACTAGTGACTCAAGGGCCAAATTGAAGTACCTTTTATCTGTCCTGTTATAGTTATGCTGCATCTGCTCCTTTCTGATTTACTGTTTCCCTGTTTACTCTGCTATTCCTCCTCTAATGAATAAACACACATGTCTCTTAGGTTTTTCCTCCCTCATGCCCACATTCTTATCCTTGGTTATCCTCTTCTCTCCAGTGGCTCAATTCACCTAGTTCCCTGTGCCTGAAATTGTCCCGGATATCCTACAAGCACTTTAAAATCATCATCATTACAGCTGCACGCTATTCCCCACTCCTTTATTCTCCATGTCACCCAGACTCAAACTGAAAATCTGAGAGTTTATCCTTGATGCCTTCCTGCATCACCTTTAACTTTCTAATCTCCAAATTGAGTATCTTGTAACCGCTTTTTGGACTTTTGTCCTCTCCATTGACATTCAGGCACTATCATCTCTTCCAGCAGCTATTTCAAAGGCCTGTTCTGGTTTCCTTTGCCAGCTCTAACGTCCACAGAAGCCTCTACCTAGCTTCCAATTTTGCCCAATACCTGAGTTGTACGCGCGCCCACATAAAATTTCAAAGAAATTAAAAAAAAAAAAAAGTTTAATGAATCTTGGGAACTGCATACACATTTATGTTAGGACAAGAGGTCCCAGACTAACATGAAAAGCTTTTAATTTAAGTAAAATTTGCACTGGTAAGCTTTCTTAGGCAAGACCCTTCGCAAATTTGAATCACTTAAAAATCCTACATTACCTTCTACTGAAGAGGTTGTGGTCATTCTTTGGAAATACCTGTATTCATTCCTACAAGTTAGAGAAACACATAGAGTTACTCAGAATGTGATCCCGTGGGCTTCAGCTCTAACGCACCCGACAAACGGTGCGCTGGGGGGACCTCCAGGAATGGGACTTTGCTCTGGGGTAGGACCCGGGGGGAAAAGGCCTAGCGGGGCAGCTGGAGCGGGACGGAAATCAGTAACTAGCCGCCAGGCTCCTGACGCGGAAGGAAGTCTAAGCCTACCTCCCGCCAACTCAGGTCACGAGTCCGACCCCTTCTTCTCGCAGCGTCGACCCGGCCCGGCCCAGGTGCCCCGATTAAGCTCCGATCCAACACACTCGACCCACCCCCGGCCCAGCAGGTACCTGAGCGGGGGCCAGGGCAGGTCCCCGTTCTTGCCGATGCCCATGTTCTGGGACACAGCGACGATGCAGTTTAGCGGACGAACCATGATAGCTGCAGAAAACACTTCCGAGCTAGCACATCACACTGACACGGGGATTACCCGCCAGTTTGGCGCGAAATTTTGGCCACCCGCCCCCTCAGTCCTATTTGTGCAGGCGAGACCCCGCCCTCGTCCCGCCCCACGCCCCGGCGCACCGCAGGGTCGCGACGTGCTCGCGCCCGCAGACGCCCTGGGATCGGCGGTCGCGGGCTCGCGCTCCCAGCTCGGCCCGGCTCTCGGGCTGTGGCTGCCTGCCCCGCGATGTCGCGCCGGAAGCCGGCCTCTCGTGGCGCCGCTCCCGCCGGCCCAGGCCCTGCAAGGCAGGCGGTTTTGAGCAGATTCTTCCACTCTACGGGAAGCCTGAAATCCACCTCCTCCGCAACGGGTGCAGCCGAGAAGGCGGATCCTGACTCTGACTCCGCAGCGCCCCTAGCGTCCACTCTCCCGCCTCAGTTGCCGCCACACGTGGTGGGTTCGGTCCAGGACGGGGCGGGGCCATCGGGGAGTGGGCGCGACCATACGGGCGGGGGCGGTGCTTGTGGGTGGAGCGGGAGGAGGCGGGGACTGTGCGCGAGAATATGCGAGATGACTTGGCCAGGCGGGAAAGGGGCCGGGCTCAGGAAGGAGGAAGAGGGAAGAGGCAGGGCCGCATACGTCCTAGGTGGAGTTCAGACATTTTAGGGTAATATTACACTTGGGGTAATAGATTTGAGGCTAAGGTCACACCGGCTCTTAATGGCAGACCTGAGCTCATTCTGATGAGGTTAGAGTCAAAGGATACATATTTTAATCTCCATCCTCTCCCCCGCCCCCCCCCCCTTTTTTTTTCTGGATTGAGGGTTGAAGAGGAGCATTATTTATTATTTGTATGTGTTTGGTTAGCTGACTAGACGAAAACTGCTGTTAAATCTCTAGTTTTTAAGGCTGCAACAGTCTTGCTGAGCATTTCAAGTTTTTACGGGTCAAAGTCGTGTTGTGCAGTTCCCTGGTGACTGTACCCCTTGTAGTTCAGGTTATAAAGTCTGATACACAATTTGGGTGGATAAAGTTTCTTAAGATGATACAGATGTGATGGCTAGTTGTTGGATGCTTCCTGTTGCTTCAAAATCTTCCCTTAATTTATATTTCTTCCATAGATGATTGTTCCTCTCCTGTCTTTGTTTTTTGACCATAGCCTACATTTTCATGAATTCACCAAGATTTTATTTTATGCCTACCATTTAGAGGTTATTTGGTGAAGGACTTAAGTTTTTGACAGGTTTTCTGCCAGCATATAGTCCATAATCTTGTGGCATTTTCAGTGGTGAACATAAAACCGAGTTTGAATGTGAAACAGTTAAATGACAATTAACATTTCAAAAATGATACTGTTTTTAATTATCTGTCTAAATTCAACTTTTCTAAATATTAGGTTTTTTTCTTAAAGGTATTCTATTTAACATAGGTAAGTAGGGTGATTCATAATCTGAGATAGGGGAAGGCTGATCGAGTGAAGTAAAGTAGCAGCCTTGGTTCTAATTCTAGGAGGGCTTGAGGTGCTGAGGCTCATGACCTGCCAGTCTCCACCTTGTCTTTGAAGATGGTAAAACAGTTCACCCATAACTCTACATAGATGATTCTGTGAAGGGTGGATGGCAAGAACCTTGCTGTCATTCAGAAGTAAGGTTTAAATTATTTTGCATACATCAAGTTTTGAGGTTAGAGATAATATCATTTTCTAACATAGGTTGCAGAAATCGACAGAAGTAAAAAGAGACCACTGGAGAGTGATGGGCCTGTTAAAAAGAAAGCAAAGAAAGTCCAAGAAAAGGAAGAAGGAAGTGATTCAGTAATGTCTGGGAACCCTGGTGAGTTCTGGGGCAATTTTTCTTCATTCTTACAAGTCATGACTCTGATATTCTCACATTCTCCTGAGGACAGAGGAGACTGTTGGAGTATTGGGCCATTTTTTCCTTTGTGGAGAAAGGTCTCCATTGTGCTTGAGTAGACTGGCCCCTTCATAAGGGGTGTTGTGGGTAAGAGGTTGGGGGAGTGGAGGTAAGAGCTGGAGTTCTGCAATTTGGCTATAGTTCTCCCAATTTTCTCTCTTATTCCCTCTAGCAAATTTTTGTCTTGTTTATAAAAGTAAAACGTTCTTGTTATAAAAATTTCAAACAATACAGAAATGTAGAAGGTGGACAGTAAAAGACCTCATAATCTCTCCCTTTCAGTAAGGGCTACTGCTAATTTTTGGGGGTGCTGTGCATACTTCCAGGTTTTTCTGTTTATACACATTTATATGTACTCAAATAGACCCCAAAATTAGTTAACTAATAATAATATTTTATAAATTGTATTATACTATATATACTAATTTGCAACTGTTTTTTTCCACTTAGCAGAACATTTTGAACAATTTTCAATGTCAGGACATGTAGATCTACCCTGTCCTTTTTAATCATGGAGCTGCTTTTTCTGTATGCTAAAGGGTTTTGGGTAAAACCACTATTCCTGAGCTGTTGGACTTCTAGAGGAGGTATTGGATACAGATAGTTGAGCAGATTTTTCTCTAGTTTTTGGCCTCAGACAATTTGTGATAGGGGAGGACAGAAAATGCTTCTTTCTTCATTATCCCCAGGAAATTAGGTAAAGAAAATGAGACAAAACCAAAAAAAAGTTTCAATTTAGTGGATCAAGAGATAAAATTTGGATTTAGGGTTAACATGAAAGCCTTAGTATGAAATAACTATAGAAATGGAGACGTACGGTTAAAGAGAAGGATAAATCTGATGGTACCCTTTTTCTCCTACCTGAAGGGGCCATGACTAGAGGCATGACTTGACAGAATTTGCATTTTCCAGGGTTGTCTACCTTTCTTTGCTTCGTTACTCTACAGGGACCTGATCTATTCAGTTTTTCAGTAAATTCGTCAAACTGTTAATGAACCTTCTGTTTGCCTTCCATTGTTCTACAGGCTTTTTGTAGTTCTTTTATTCTTCCAAACAACCCTTGCTGTCCTCCTTTTTAGAAGAGGTGGGTGATAGGTGAGGATTGAGGGTTACCACACTTAAGGAACTTTTCCAGGCACCCAGGAGAGCTGAGGTGGAAAAGGGGCAACAGACTTGGAATGTTTTGAAATAAGACCTTTGCTACTTGGTAAAAATCACACTCAGGAAGAAGAAAGAGCTTTCCCCAGTCAAACGCTGGGTGATTGCTCCACCTCGGGGTTTTTTTTTTAAATAACAGATTATTAAGATATAATCACATGTTATACAATTCACCCATTTACCATGTACAATTCAATGACTTTTAGTATATTCACAGAATTGTGCAGCCCTCATTAAGTCAATTTTAGAACATTTTCATCACCCCCAAAGGAAACTCAGTACCCAATAGCAGTCACTTCCCATTTTCCCCAAGCAGCGCCCCCTTCACCGACCTAAGCAACCACGTACCTATTTTCTGTCTATAGATTTGCCTATTCTGAACATGTCATATAAATGGAATCGTACAGTATGTGGCCTTTTTGTCTGGTTTCTTTCACTTAGCGTAATGTTTCCAAGGTTCATCCATGTTGTAGCATGTATCGGTACCTCCTTCCTTTCAAAAGTTGTTTTGATTTAGTTTCTTTTTATTGTGGTAAAATACACGGAACATAAAATTTTCATCTTAACCATTTTTAAGTGTACAGTTCAATTAAGTGCATTCATAATTTTGTACAACCATTACATCCATCCATCTCTGGAATTCTTTTCGTCTTGCAGAATTGAAACTCTATAGCCATTAAATAATAGCTCCACATTCCCCCCTCCCCCAGTCCCTGGCCATCACCATTCTACTTTCTATGATTTTGAGTACTCTAAATTACATCATTCCTTTTTATTGTTGAATAATATGCCATTATATGGATCCACTTCAGTTCTTAATTCTTCAATTTATAAGCTCTTTTTTATACCTAGGATCCACAGGGGAAGGAAGCTTTTATACTCACAAGGAAACTTGATACATTTGAAAAGTGATTTAAATATGTGTTTTGAAAACAAATTGAATAATAATAAAAAGGTAAAACATACATTTGAAAAGAAATTCAAATATATATCTCTGAAAGAAGAGAAGTCACAGTAAACTAGGTAAAGTATATATTAGAAAAGTCCTATATTTAAGAAGAAAGGGAGTTATAGTATTCTTTCAAAGGTTCTTAACCTTTAGCATTTGTGACATCAAGGTGTTTTTGGTGTTTTTTAATTATGGTGTTGATTTCCCTAATATGTCTTTTTTCCTCTGGCTGCTTTTACGATTTTGTATTTATCACTGGTTTGCCCACATTTGATTTTGATGGGCCTTAGTCTAGTATTTAAAAAAATTTTTATTTCTTCGTTAATCTTTATCCTGTTTGGAGTTCATTTAAAGCTTCTTGAGTTCCATGGGTTTATAGTTTTCATCAAATTTGGAAGAATTTTTTGGCCACTTTTTTCTCAAATTTTTTTTCTGTCTCTTCCCTTTCTCTTCTTCTGAGAGTTTATTAATAGGGATGCTAGATTACTTAACATTATCCCTCAAATAAGGAAGCTGTTTTCATTTATTTTCCATTATTATTTCCCCTTCTGCTTCATTTTGGATTGATTCTCCTGCTGTATTTTCAAGTTCAGTGATATTTTTTTCCTGTAGTATCTAATAAATTTAATAAATTTAATTCAGTGAAATGTTCAGTTCAGATATTGTGTATTTCACCTCTAGAAGTTCTATATTGTTCTTTTTAAAAAATCTCCCATTTTTCTATGTGAATTGTATTTCAGTAAAGCTGTTACCAAACAAAAACCTTCCATTCTGCTCCTCTTTATTTTTTCCTTTTCATTCTTGATTATATGGAACATGTTTATGTGTTTTCATGTCATTATATGCTAATTCTGTCATCTCTATCATTTCTGGTTTTGTACACCTTGACTGATTTTTCTACTTTTTGCAAGTTTAGTAATTAATTATTTGGATTGCATTTTGTTTTTTAAATTTATTTATTTTTGGCTGCGTTGGGTCTTCGTTGCTGCGTGCGGGCTTTCTCTAGTTGCAGCGAGCGGGGGCTACTCTTCCTTGCTGTGTGCATGTTTCTCATTGCGGTGGCTTCTCTTGTTGCAGAGCACGGGCTCTGGGCACGTGGGCTTCAGTAGTTGTGGTGTGTGGGCTCAGTAGTTGTGGCTCACGGGCTCTAGAACGCAGGCTCAGTAGTTGTGGTTCACGGGCTTCATTGCTTCATGGCATGTGGGATCTTCCTGGACCAGGGATGGAACCCCTGTGCCCTGCATCGGCAGGTGGACTCCCAACCACTGCGGCACCAGGGAAGTCCTGATAATAAGTATTTTGAACTTTGTGTTGTTGTGTGCTGGGATTTGTGTTTCTTTAAAGAATGTTGAATTTTGTTCTGGCAAGTAGTTAAATTCCTTGTGGATCAGTTTGATCTTTTTAGGGATTGTTTTTAAGCTTTGAAAGAGAAGGTCTAGAGTAGCCCTGTTCTTAAGCCTTGACTTTTCTAGAGTTGGGAAAGGATGCATAGTTGCAGTAGCACACCATTATATAGTATTTACACCATGCAGAGACAATGTTAATAATCTTTAGATTATAGATAGTAGTAAAATGTAATAAAAGTTTTAGGAAGCAGTGAGGTCTGAGTATTTATTGCCTTTGTTTTTAATGTAATTCATTTAATTGTAAGTTTATATACTGTAACATAATAGCTGTGTTTTACAACTGGCTCACAAAGTTCTTGAAGATTTCACTTACCAGTATGAGCTGGCTCCCCTTGTCTCTCTGTGTGGGCTAATTTGAGCTTCCTCATAGCATGGTGGCTGGTTTCCAAGAATGAGTATCCTGAGAGAGAGCCAGACAGAAGCTGTATTGTCTTTCACAGTCTAGCTTTGGAAGTTATATAGTGTCACTTCTGCCATACTCTGTTGGTTGAATTAGTTACAAAGGCCTGCGTGGGTTCAAGGGGAAGGAACATGGATCCCACCTTTCAGTGCAGGAGCGTCAGCATCACATAGGAAAAACATATGGGATGGAATATATATATGTCTGGCTACCTTTGGTAAATAAAATCTCCCCAGATTCAGACTTCACTTTTTGTTATTATTCTTATTTTAATTACAGATAAACATAGTGTAGAACTCTGTCTCAAATGCATTTTGATAAATACAAATATCCATTATCTTAATACTATATAAATGTGGACTTTCCAAAATCAATTAAAGATATTATAAAATATAGCCAGAGTATATAAAAATAAGATACAATTTTTTAAAAAGACCCGGGAAATGTATCAGATATTATACCTTTAAACCATATCCAGAAAGTTCAAATTGAAA
Source organism: Eschrichtius robustus (assembly GCF_028021215.1). NCBI lineage: Eukaryota > Metazoa > Chordata > Mammalia > Artiodactyla > Eschrichtiidae > Eschrichtius > Eschrichtius robustus. The sequence goes on from NC_090825.1 coordinate 63,658,721, forward strand.
TTTGCCTTAAATTCATATAGTTTCTAGTTTACCCTAGACCATTTTATAAAAGGCATCGATTAATATTTATAATTATTACACACTGCAATTAATATCCTAACATCAAAGCTACTTAGTTATTTAGAATTTTGTTTTAATTGAAGTATAGTTGATTTACAATGTTGTGTTAGATTCCGGTGTACAGCAAAGTGATTCAGTCATACATTTTTTTTTTTTTTTCAGATTTTTTTCCCTTATAGGTTATTACAAAATATTGAGTATAGGTCCCTTGCTATACAGTAGGTCCTCATTGTTTATCTGTTTTATATATAGTAGTTTATATCTGCTAATCCCAAACTCCTAATTTATCCACACCGTGCCACCACCCCCCACCCTGGCCTTTGCCCTTTGGTAACGATAAGTTTGTTTTCTAACTCTGTGAGTCTGTTTCTGTTTTTGTAAATAAGTTCATTTGTATCACATTTTAGATTCCACATATAAGTGATATCATATGATATTTGTCTTTGTCTAACTTCACTTAGTATGATAATCTCTAGGTCCATCCATGTTGCTGCTAATGGCATTATTTCATTTTTTTTTTTTTTTATGGCTGAGTATAAAGCTACTTAGTTTTAGTGAAAAAGTCAAATTTGTTCATGGAATCAAATATGCCATTCCCCAAATTCCCATTTTTGCATTCTGTAATGACTGCCTATTATACAGGGTAAGAAATTTTATCCAACAAACTTTCCATTTTCATTTTATGCTCTTAAAAAAAGAATCACCTTTTGACGTTTAAAACAACATGCCCCAATTTGGAATGAATATTTAAAAACAAGGGCACTAAGATTAAAAAATAAGTCTTTTAAAAGAAGAGGAAGTTCTGCCCTTTACCTGGGTTTCTGTTGTTAGACAAGATTTGAAACTGCCTCTTAAGTCTATTTATTTTTCTTTTTAAGACTCTCCTCCTTGACTTGCGTATTATTTTTATCTGCCTAAGCTTAAATATCTTCTTTTGAGCTTAAACCCTCAAAAACATTGGCTGTAAGTTATCTTCCCAAACAGAGAATTCTTGAGACCCTGAGATCTATGAACATGGATTTGTTGTTGTTTTTAATTCATTATAGATGTTTAACACATGTAGAGAATCATAAGCTTGATAAATTTCACAAACTGAAGTCACCTATATAACCGTGACTTAGATCAAGAAACTATATTACTAGGACCCCCAGAAACCTCTCTGTGCTCCCTCCCGCTGACAACCCCTTCCCCCCACCAAGGATAACCACTATCCTGACTTCAGTATAGATTGGTTTTGCCTGAACATTGTGTTTAATTTAACTGATTTAAAATATGTTTGTAATATTCCAAAGGTTTTTCTTTTTTTCCTTTTTTTAAGATGAATTATTTTATCTGTAAAACAGATTCTTATACAGATTTTAAAATATCTGTTGATAGTGGCACATATTTATATCTCAGCATCTACTCTGTGCTTTCTTCTAGATTAAAATTCTTTATTTAAAATATGATAATTCTTCTACCTCCTTGATCCTTCATAACCTAGGCCTAGAGGAGGAAGCCTGAGTAGAGAAAGTAACTATTATGTATTTCCATTTTATGGTACACAAAAAATTAAAGCTCAAACAGTGAAGGTGTTAATTCAGTGAAATATTTTTAGCAAGAAGTTTTTGGTCTATTTAACATGTTGGGACAGCAACCAATGGCCTTGTTTCTAGGGTATATCCTCTTAAGGGCTCAGGGACTTTAGTGATAATGCTGGCAAGTCTTAATCTCATATTGTGGCAATTTGATAGTTCATTTCATGGCATCTTCAGAAAAGGAAATAGTATAAGTGAGCTTTTAAGTATAGGAGCAGAATATGGAGGTTAAGGTTTATTTGGGTACTGTTAAACTAAAACAGGAGAACAGCCAATTATTTTACCAGCAAAATGGATTTATCTGGGAGCAGCTAAGAACTGCAATTTAGGACATGCAACTATGGCAAACCACATGCAAGTTCAGCAAGGCAAAGGAGAGGAAACTCTTTTATAGAGGAGAAGAGGAATTTGGGAGGGTCATTGGAGGAAACTGGGAGTTCAAAGTAGTGGCTTTTCTTTGACTGAGTTGTGACAGTCTCATTGGTTGAACTGTTGCCAGGCAAGGAGAAAATCTTCCTCCTGCTGGTGGTAGTAAACTAGTGTCACTTCTGTAGGAGATGCAAGGTAAGTCTCTTCCTGTTGGGATCTGTATTGATGTTGGGTGGTATGTCCAGGAGAGCTCTCCCTGCTGGCCTCCCAACTCCATTTTAGGAGGTTTCCCTTTTAATTTTCATCGTACTCAGTTTTCCATGAGCCAGGTTTTTCACAGTAGTTACAGTCTTCCTCAAGGCCTAATGGAGGGACTGGTGCCTATATCTGTGTCCCTTCTTAGGCATGAGGGTTTCGTAGCTCTTGGGGGCTTTGCACTTGAGAAGCCTTCCAATTTAGTTTTTTTCCTTGAGGGCCTTATGAGGTGTTAGAATCTCTCTTAGGTATCTGTGAGGAAGGCAATGAAAGATTTTGGTTTTCCTGTGTAAGCTTCATTCTTCCCGCAGGTAACATGTTCATATTTCCCCCTGGTTTTCTTTTAGATGGCTCAAGATATGATGGTCCTAGGAGCATTAAGAAAAAAATTGTAATTTTGGGTAATTGCTTGTGTACCAGTTCTTTCTCTTATTTTATAGTTCAGGAATCATAATGGCTTGATATAAATGAACAAGTGTGGAACACCTTCTTTCCTAACTCTTGAGCTGTGGTGCACTCGTAGAAAGTCATTGTAGCCTAAGGATGAAAGATGGCTACACAGAAAAAGGAGAGAAAAAACTTTAAGTGATGTGGAAGGGTAGCAGAGAGGTTGTACAGAAGCATGGTCTCAATCCAGGATCTTTCTGAACCGACAAAAACCTCTCTGTATTGAGCATAACTCAAGGATGGAGCTTCATGGCGGAATCTTCCTTGGCAGTGGTGAGAGTAGGGTAGGGTGGGGAAGGATGGTAAGGAGGAGGGCAAGAAAGTGAGCCATCAAGGGCTCTTCCCACATGCACGCTAAGTCCTTGCTGCACATCCAGCTGAGCAAACCCTGAAGTTTGTGGAAATAAGGCCATAGACATGGAATTCTTTGAAATATGAACCTTACTGTTTACTTAAAAAAATAAATAATGGGAAGAAAAGAGCAGAGCATTCACTAGCTAGAAGAGTCTGTGGCTACTTCACCTTAGTTTTTAACACTTCAGTTTTAGATATTCTTTTTTCACATGAGTGCAATTCTAAGACTTACACCCCACCCCCATCCCGGGAAAGTTTTTTTGTATCGATAGGGGGGAAGTCCTTATGTAATATAAAAACTTACAGTATATGTTTGAAGAGTGATTCAAGTATACATCCTGAAAAGGGGAGAATAACAGTAAATAAGATGAATATATACATTTGAAAAGAGATTTCAAATATACATTTTTCTAGCTACAGGGTTAACAGGAGACAGGATAAAGTATAGATCTAAAAAGAGGTTTGAATATTAATATGAAAATATTTAAACTTTTAGAAATGAACAGAACCCAACTCTTGCCCTCAGAGTGTTTTTGCTTTAATGGGGAAGTAAGAGATAATAAATGCAGTCCCAGTTTCTTTATATTAAATAGTAATTACCTGATAGTATTGCTCTAAAGGGTGAAAAGATGTATTCTGGCATATAGTAGATACCCAATACATGATAGTTTCCCTTATTTTATGGGTTGCTTGCTTATTAATAACTGCTAATTGGAAGAGTGTGATAAGTGCTGTAGAGAGATGTGATCTTGTTATAGGAACATAGAGAAAGAAAAGATGACTTTGAACTGGGAGAATTAGCAGAATTCCATGAAAAAGTAGTTTTGAGATGGGTCTTGACGAAATGAGTACAATTTGCTGTGTGAAAATTGGGGTCAAGGGCATTCTGGGGAGAAAGAATAGCATGAGCAAAGCTGTGGAGGCAGGAAGGCACATGTCCTGGGGGTGGTGATCTGGTTTCCTTGGTGAATTCCTGGTGTCAGTGTCTTTAGGTCTTTCCCATGGAGCTGGTCAGTTTCCCCAGTCCAGAGCCTTGTGAGCTCCTGCCTGGAGGGAGAGCTCTGGCTGCCTGTGTTCTGAGAGCTGGTGAGAAGAGGCTGGTTTCTCCGCATACAGTAAGACTGTATTCACATCATTCTTATGGCTCAGGCACAGTACTGCATCTCACCTGTGCCTGTTTTGCCTTTTCCAGAGAAATCTCCAGTCTTCTTCTGAGGTAGAAGGAGGACAGTTACCCTTGAGTTTGGAGTGGGGTAGCGGTCTAGGGATTAAATTGTTTTGAACCAGTTCTGTTTATTTTAGAACCTCCCTTTTTTCCATTTCCAGAGCCACTGGTGCCCTGATTCTTGAGCCATTTAATAAGCATTTTGTGTTGTAAGTAGGATTGTTTCCTGGTTTTATATATTACTGATTTAGGGTTTAGCTTTCAGGTATGCTAAATTGGTTATTGCTTATCCATTTATCCTTCTAGCTTCAGATATTTTGCTTGCAGTTGTCACCTCTTCTTTTCTCTCTGCTCTGTTGTAGTTTTTAATGGGGTTTCAGGACCAAGTGAAATTAGATCTATGTTTCAATATGCCATCTTCACCCTGAACCCGAGGTTTCTTTATTTCCTTCTCACATTATAGTTAGATTCATTGCTTTAGTGAGAAGCTCCCTCTTTAAAAATCCTATGCTAATTATGAATTTGACATAATGAGATAAAATACTATTGTTATATTTTCTTCTGACTTGCTAAGAGCCAAAGAAACATCTGAGGACCAGGATCGTTTTAAAGTCTCTGGAAAAATTGAAAGAATTCTGCTGCGATTCTGCCCTTCCTCAAAATAGAGTCCAGACAGAGTCTCTTCAGAAGAGATTTGCAGTTCTGCCAAAATGTACTGATTTTGATGATATCAATCTTCTACGTGCAAAGAATGCAGTTTCTTCTGAAGATTCCAAATCTCAAACTAGTCAAAAGGTATGTAACTCTTATATAGATGAATATTCAGTTACTTAGAACTGTAGGTTCTGAAGTGCCATTAGGTTTGTGGATTCACTCAGGGCACTGGTTCCCAAACTTGGCTGATCATCCAAATTAGCTGAGGGAGCTTTTGCTTTTTAGTTTTTTTTTTTTTTTTTAAATTCCTGGAGATTGTGATTTACTATGTATTAAGGCAGGATGAATTGGTTTTATTAAAACAACACAAAACCAAAAAAACCTCCCAGCAGATTCTGATGTACAGCCTGGATTAGGAGCCACTGACTTGGGGGTATTCTTTATTGATAATACAAGCACAGTTTCTTATAGTCCTCCCTATAGTTTCCATGATTAGCCTGGAAAATCACAGTGAATAATTTATAGAGATGTTTTGAGGTTTTTAGTTGAAAGCTTGGCTGATATAATAAATTCAGAGTTTAACCAAATGTATATGGCTACCTTACTTCTTCCACTGTTTTGTGATTATTAGTATTTTTCACCATTGCAAAGTCAGGGAATTTAACTCTTGATCCATCATTGAAATCTATAATTCAGAATTAGTGGTTCTCAGCCCAGCTTTAAATTAGAATCACCTTACTGTCATAATTTTGTATGGTGACAGTTAGTTACTGGATTTATGATCACTTCATAATGTATTTGATTATCAGATCACTATGTTGTACACCTGATACTAACATAATATTGTATGTCAACTATACGTCAATAAAAAAAAATACCAATAGTAAGAACCCTTCTTCAGAATCATGTTTAGTTAGTTTTCATGGAAAACTGGGCATGGATATCATTTAAAAGCTCTCATTTTAATGTGTAGCCATGATCAAAAACCATGGAATTAGAGAACTAGTTCTTTACTTTTTTCTTATGAGTCATTTAAATCTAATGAAAACTATGGATTCGTTACTCAGAAAAATACTCAGACCAACACAGTTTTGTATCTAATTTTCAGAAGTTCACACTCCTTCCCACAAAGTCCAGATTCATGAACTCCTCCTTCAGCCAGGCCATAGGATCCATTGACTTATTTTACATCATCAGAAAAAAAGTTGCTTTGTTTTTATTTTTAATCTTTTTTTAATACTTAGAAGCAGTTCACCTGAGTGTAGTGGTCATAAAGTATAGAGGTCAAAAAGTTTGTCTATATATGTTCACTTTATTAATTGGAGAATTTATCCTAGGGTCTCATGAGATTTACTCTTGGTTTATACATAAAATGACCAACTTGGCATTTCTGATTCACAGCACATTAGAAGTAACCAGTTAGAAGGGACACCTAGAAATAGGTCTTGAAATTCCCATTTTATTATTCTGATCATCCTCAATTGTCAAGCCAAAGTTAAATTGAGTTCAGAATGCTGTCTCTGGGAATATGAAAAAGAGTATATCTGAGAAATATTTTCACCCAAATGGTGGGGAAAAAAAGTTGCTTAATACTCAAGTATTCAGATTGACTTGTTTATTCGTATCCCATATGGTTAAAACTATTTGCTGGATTCCTACTTTCATTCCATATATGAATAAGGTATAAAGTAAGAACTTTCTTTTTCCAGGAAATATATTTTTTTAAGTATTCATTAAGTTTTGCAATATGTGGTTTTCCTGGATTTTAGATAACAGTCATGGAAATGAAGTAGAAAATCCATCATAATTAAAAGCAAATGCATTCTCCAACCTGGTATATTGCCCACTTTTCTCCTGCCACGCCTGTCCATACCTTACCAGATCTCATTGCTCATCTTTGGAGGTTTGCTTGGCTACGCTATTCAGATAAACTGTGTCTCTACCTGCTATTCCAGCTAAGCTGAATTTTTTAAATCTTTAGCAACTGCAACTGTAAAGAACGCCTTTCTGGGCTTTCCTTGGACTGTGGTCCCCTCCCTGGGCCATATAAGACATTTCTCTTTCTCTCTTCTCTGCCTCTGCTGGTCACTAGTCTTTTAGGCCATATTTTTAATTTCAGGGGTAGCTGGTAAGTTTTTAGATGTTGGCAGTGACCCAGTGACAGTTAATTAGAAGCTGGATTTATCCTGTTGACAAATAATTAATCAATAGTCAATGTAAGAAAGAAGTGAAAAATTTTATTTGAGCCAACCTGAGGATTATAACCCGGGAGATAGTCTCTCAGAGAGCTCTGAGAACTGTTCCAAAGAAGTAAAGGGGGAGGCCAGCATATATGTGATTTGGGCAAAGGGGTACATGCACTCAAGCACACATCTCGGTAGAAGGTTGCTGCTAGTCACAAGGAACAGACATCTTAGTTAATGATTTTAGTGCTTTTCTAAGTATGGGATGATGCAAGAATCCAGGTTTATAAAAAATTTCTCCTGAAAATATCTAACTATCTGAGGGCAAGTTTCACAAAGTGCCTCATCCTGATCTTCTTCCTAAATTCCTTTCAGGGTGTAATATAGGTCAGCGACCACAGTAGCTAATGACTTCATTCTTGTAGAATTGCGTGATGGGCAAACAGTCTTTATTTTATAATCGGTTCCCTTTCGGTCTTAATTTCAACCAAGGTTTGGGAGGCGTTTTGTGATCAATTTGTCCTATGGCATTAGGAATACTCATTTTCAGGTCAGGCAAGGATTTTGTTGATAGGCCACTCACTGTGCTGTTACTGGACTAGGCCCTGTTAGCAGTAGCCGAAAGCCTCTGAACCACCTGTCTTATAGTCTGTTACGGTCTAGAAAAAGATTCCCTCTTGTTGCTTCTTCCCATATCTAGAGTTACACTATTAAAATCACTGATCATATAGGACTGTATATTTTGTCAGTCGTTTTAAGTTGCCTAATCATTATTAATTTTATTGGAGGCTCAGTCATACATTTGGTAACGCAAGAAACAATTATCTTATAAAATAGGCAGAATATAAGTAATATAGCTAGTAACATTAATAAGGTCATAAGTAAGTATTTAAGCTAAGGAAACTTCCATTAGGTGCCCAGTATCTCCCCAGGTCGTCTGACCGGTATGTTATGCACCAATGGCTATCTTTAAGGGAAATGGTATGTTGGCTTTGTATATAAAGTTCACCATAGATGTCTGTGTGTACGAGGCGAGCGGGGGGTCATCGTGACCCCTTACAGGACTGCGAAAGAAATGTTAACTTCCAAGGAGTTATAAGGCTGGCACCAGAAGGAGGAAAATTGATCTTAATGGTTGAGCAGGTATTTCTGCTAAACCTAAGCATAAGGCAGATAGATGCACAATGCACACTGAAGGGGAGGGAGGGGGCCAAAATGGGGAGAGAAAAATTTTATGTTTAGATTTTTCTTGCCTTGCCTTAAAATATGAATTTTTATGTCATCAATTGTACAGATTTGTTTCATTTTACCTTAATAAGTCTCAGAAGCAAGGAATTTGCTTTAAGCTGTGAACTGGATTTAATTATGGTTTTCATACAGACAGGTGGATATCAGGAATACTAATGTTGAAAATGTAACCTGTGCTTTATGCTTTCCAAAAGCTGTTTCTCATCTCTCTTTACCAAACAAATTGTGATTCTTTCTTGGAATAAAGATTATGGAATATACTATCTTTTAGACTGTACTTGGAAATTTAAACATTAAGTGCAGCTTTAGCTGCTGGCATGCTTGTTGAAAGTGGTTTTGCCTTACCGCTGAAAGAGACAGATCGATGCCTGATGAGTTTTTGTGCCTTACATATCTGGGAATAAAGAAAAGAAAATGGTTAATTATAATTGGTTTAATGAAATCCAATTTAAAAAGAAATATAGAAAGCTTTTCTAGTTTAGGCTTTCAAAATTTCCTCAAATAATTATACAGTAGTTTAGTTTGGCTCACTTTTTTAAGTCATTTACTTTGAAAAAATTCCAAACCTGCAAGAAAATTTGCCTAATATATGATATACTCTTGTAAACTTTTCACTTGGATTCACCAATTAGCTTTGTGCCAAATTTACGTTCTGGAACTATTGTTACAGTTAATACTTTTTAAACTATAAAAATCTTTTGGTTGCCAGGACAAGACACTCAGTCATTTTGGATCATCACATAGCAATTATGAAAACTTACAGAAAACTTCTGATTCTAAACCATCTAACAAACGGACCAAAAGCATCTACACCCCCTTAGAATTACAATACTTAGAAATGAAGCAGCAGCAGAAAGATGCAATTTTGTGTGTGGAATGTGGATATAAGTATAGATTCTTTGGGGAAGATGCAGAGGTAAGTTGTTTTCTCAGATACTGTTTCCTGTTTTTTTGTCCAGCCTTAAATATTTTCCAGTGTTTTTATTTCATTTTCTGACCTTATGGAGAAGCTAATGTGATCAATTACCTTCAAAAATACTTTCATTTAAAGTAAAAACTAAAAATAGACACAAACAAACTTGGTGGATGCTAGATTTGTGGGGAAGGAAGTGAGGGGTCCCTATTGGAATGTTCGTGCTTATTCTCCATGGTGCTGGCCCAGTACCTTTCCTCCATCGAAAGTCAATTGTGAATGAACCATAATCATGTGAGTATTCCTAATGAAGACTCAAGCAAGAAAAAAAAAAATTGAGATGTACAGAAATTCCTCTTTTTACCCTTAATTTATGAATTTTCATAGCCAGGAACATAGTTAAATCTCAGTGGAAGAGCACATTAACTCTGCCAGCCACCAACAAGTGTGTGAAGTCTTACAGGTCTCTGTATATCAGCTGTCTTGCTGTCTTAGTCTAAGTTGGGTTTGTATTTAATTTGGGGTGTTTGATGTAGGCCTAAGTTAAGAAGGTTAAAAGTAAATTTGAGCATTTAGGGGCAAGCTTAGGCTTGGTATTGCTGATGGTGCTGTTGAAGTCATGAATGATTGTGATGATCCCTTAGTTTTAGGCCTGGTTGGATAGTACATCTTCAGAGAGTGATGAGGTGGCTCGTCTGCCACCTCATGGATGGGAAGTGGAGACCTGGCCAACTTCTGTTCTTCTGGTGTCCTAAGTCCTGTGGCAGGAAAGTGGTGTTCTCCAGTTCAGATGGCATGATGCCCTCTTCTGTGTCATGAAATTAGACTTTGAAACAGCATCCGCTTGTTTCCTGAGGACAGGAACCACGTGGTTGGCCTCCTGTAGATGAAGGGGTGAAAGGAAGTGCTGTTCTCTGCCCTTCTCTCTAGGTTGAGTGCTGAATTCAGCCTTGACCACAGTAAAGACTGATGTCTTCTTGCCCTGCAGTGATGAACTAATACAGTTCAGAGACGGGTGATATAGGGGAGTGAGAGTGTAGGAATGACTCCAATCCCGTGGCTCCAGTGGGCAGTATCTAGGCCCTGGGACTTTGTAGAAAAACGTAGGGAATCAAGTGGTGCTGCCTGATTCTGCATTCCTATCATTCATGCATCATTAAGTAGCTAACCAGACCAGGGGGTTCTCTTCTCACTTCCTCAAAGATGCCCTCTGTCCAAGGAGGTTCATCATTTACGTATACTCTGTGGTATCTCCTAATTTTCAGTTATTTGCATGTGCTAAGTAGCAAATTCTTATTCTATTTCAGTCTCATGCTCTCTGTATTGTGCAGGGAAAGCTCAGCACTTTTAAGGTTTTGATAGATCTAAGGACATAAAAGAAAACCTGTCAAATTTTTCTGAGTTGTTTATAAATATAGATGTTGGCTTTGAGGTTAGGCCATGGACACTGTTAAAAAAAAGATAAAACCATAGGCTTCTACACAGCGAATGTCTTTTAAACTTTTTATTGACATACGGCACAGAAAAGTGCACAAATCCTAAATGTATACCTTGATGGATTTTTAACAAAGTGAACAAACACTGCACAGGGAATCTAGAAGTAGAAATTTATTGATATTTTCTTCTTAAATTTTTTTAGATTGCAGCCCGGGAGCTGAATATCTATTGCCATTTAGATCACAACTTTATGACAGCAAGCATACCTACTCATCGGCTGTTTGTTCACGTACGCCGCCTTGTGGCCAAGGGATATAAGGTCAGCTTTGGCTTCAACTTGTGGGAAAAGGGGATTGGAGTCTCTTCCAGAGAGGGAAATGTTTTCTAAGAGGGTAGGCTATAACTGGTTTTGGAATTTGGTATTTTGGAGAAATTAAAATTTGTCATAATTATTGGCAGTATAGCTCCTTGAGTTTTTAACATATTAGATATTTAGGGTAAAAAGTTTTTCAACTCTGTGATGGAGTGTTTCTTAGTGATTTATCCACACTTGCAAGGTCCTTGTGGTACTTATTACTTAAGCCCTACCTCTGGACATTGTGGACTAATTTGTTTATTTTATATGTTTCAGAATTAACCTTTCAAAATCTAGAATTAATGTTTTGTTAACAAATTTTCCATCATATTTGATACGCAGTATTTCTTACTTTTGTTGAAGGTGGGAGTTGTGAAACAAACTGAAACAGCTGCGTTAAAAGCCATTGGGGACAACAAAAGTTCAGTCTTTTCCCGGAAATTAACTGCTCTTTATACAAAATCTACACTTATTGGAGAAGATATCCTTTTCGAATAGGAATTGTTTTTCTTAAATGTTACAAGGGCTTTGTTTTAAATAGCATTTTTTAAAACTCTTCTTTGATTGGATACCTTTGCCTTCTGCCTTTGATTGGATAATAGTTGTCTGTTCTCATGAATCTTATATCTTAGGGAAGATAAGGCATGTAACTATGATCAGAATAAATCAGAAGAATAAAGGCTGTATGGAAGAGTTTTGCATAAAGCAAAAATGCCCAGGAAAATGAACCATTATTTTAAGGGAGAAAAGCTAATGGGAATGTAGCATTTGTTTTTCTTTAATAATTATTACATGTAAATCCTTTAGTCAAGCTGGATGATGCTGTTAATGTCGATGAGATAATGACTGATACTTCTACCAGCTATCTTCTGTGTATCTGTGAAAATAAGGAAAATGTTAAAGACAAAAAAAAAGGGAACGTTTTCATTGGACTTGTGGTAAGTACTTTGTAGGTGAAGAATGAATGATAGGGACTTCCCTGGTGGTTCAGTGGTTAAGAATCCGCCTGCCAGTGCAGGGGACACAGGTTCAGGCCCTGGTCCGCGAAGATCCCCCATGCTGCTTAGCAGCTAAGCCCGTGCGCCACAACTACTGAGCCTGCACTCTAGAGCCCGCGAGCCACAACTACTGGGCCTGTGCACCTAAAGCCTATGCTCCACAACAAGAGAAGCCACCGCAATGAGAAGCCTGTGCACCACAACGAAGAGTAGCCCCCACTCGCGGCAACTAGAGAAAGCCTGTGCGCAGCAACGAAGACCCAATGCAACCAAAAATAAATAAATAAATAAATTAATTTAAAAAAAAAGAACGAATGATGTTCAAGGAATCTTTAAATATGAGTAATCATGTATGGTTTATAATGAGGCTATCTGATGGGTTGTGTCCTCAAGTAATTGTACTAGAAAAACATTTTCCTCCTAATTTTATATGTTAAATTACTAGTTATAATTTTCTCAGGTGGCTACTTGGCACTCTGTGCTGTGGAGGGATCCAGATAGTTTCTGTCCATGGGCTCTAGCAGTTTAGGGTTGAAGATAGACCCAGTGACAGGCATGCATGTGGACAGTGTACAGATAGCAGAATAAAAGTCAACACATGCATGCATACCAAAGGGTTTTACAAATTTCCTCTAGGGATTTGAAGTTAAACACGAACGATTATGGGATTGTCATATCTAGTTTAGAGGAAAGTTCAAGAGTTAAAGGGACATGATAGCTGGCTAGTAAAAAACTTTTTTTTTTTTAATTTACTTACTTTTATTATTTATTTATTTTTTTTGGCTGTGTTGGGTCTTCGTTTCTGTGCGAGGGCTTTCTCTAGTTGTGGCAAGCGGGGGCCACTCTTCATTGCGGTGCGCGGGCCTCTCACTATCACGGCCTCTCTTGTTGTGGAGCACAGGCTCCAGACGTGCAGGCTCAGTAGTTGTGGCTCACGGGCCCAGTTGCTCCGCAGCATGTGGGATCTTCCCAGACCAGGGCTCGAACCCATGTCCCCTGCATTAGCAGGCAGATTCTCAACCACTGCGCCACCAGGGAAGCCCCAAAACTCTCTTTTTAATAAGCATTAGGAATATTTATAACCAGTCTTCCAGGTAAGTATAATTTGTGAATCATAGTTTTATTGATCTTGCCTCTGGCAATTTGTGAGCAGATTTGCCCATTTATAGACTTACTTGGACTCTGCTTAAAATCTTAGGTTTAAGGGCCCTTTGGAACTATTAGACTCCCTTGTTCTGTTAAGCACAAGTAGAACCCTTTGCCTAAGTAATAACTCATTCTCTTTGTTTTTTAAAAACTTCTGCAACCAGCTGCAATATCAACAAAAATTCTTAAAACCCAAATGTCTCCAAAGTACCTTTTAATACCTCATTCTGACTGCATAACTTTGTGCTAACTTGACATTTGCTTAATCAGTAAGCCTTTCTCTCCGGGAGTTTGCATTACTGTTGGATGGCTCTAAATGATTTTTTTACCCTTGAGAAGCACTTTTTATCTAGCTGCAGGCAGTTGAACCTACCTACAAATAGTAAGGTTACTTGCTTTTAAGCTTTATCAGATGTAATGTGCTATTTTATATTTACCTGGAACTCAATCTAAGGAGTAGAGCTGATAGTATACAACTCCTACTTTGTGCAGTTATAAATATGCTCTGGCCTACTGCCAAAGTTAACCGTAGTGTATGAACTGGCATGCAAAAAAAAAAATGAGAAATGATAGTTTGCATCTCAGGCATTTTCTTGGGACCCATTCTTTACCTCACCAGCCACTTTTGGGCTGATGACATCCAGAGGTCTGGTCCAGGCTGCACCTCTCTTCTGAGCTCCAGGCTCTTGCTTCCAACTCTTCATTGGACAATGCACTCAAATTCAGTGTGGCTGGAATGGATCTCATCTTCCTTTACCCTATTCTTGCTGGGTTTTTCCCTGTTGTGATGAGTGTCACATGTTCCCCAGTCACTACCTAGGAGTCATCCTTTGGATACTGGTAGTTAGTCTGAAATCAAAGGCTTTTGTGTTGTAGTGCCACTGCCATCAGGCCCGCTACCTTCAGGCTGGGCAATGCACAGCTTTATACAGACTGACTATGGGTTTATCAATGTTACATATCACACAGAGTAGTAGATGTTGCAGGTTTTACGATATAGACCATTTCTCTGATTTAAAAAAGCAGAGGGGAATTTATCTGGCTGATAAATTTATTACTTGAACTTCTGTTAATAGCTTTTGTAAAAATTTGGTTGTAGATTGGGAGATAAACTTATATATGTATGCTAATGTACTTACAGTCCAACTATCTGGCCACTAGAGAAGGCCTCTGGGCTAGAATTAAGGAACTTCCTTGAGCCAAAACTGAGTGATTTTTAAAAAAAATTATAAAATAGTCGAGGAAAAAATGCATAAAACAGAAATTTACAGTGTAATATGAGACAACCACCCAGGTTAGGAAATACAGCACTGCTCACAGAAGGGCCCCTTCCCTCTGGAGGTAACCATAATCCAGACTTTAAGGTAATAATTCCCTTGCTTTTAGATAACAGTTGTACTACCTTAAAAAGTATATAAATGTAAATATATTGTATGTATCCTTTTGGGTCTTGCTTCTTTGTTTACCATTTTGTACATGGGATTTATCAGATATTACATGTGTTACCTTAGTAGTTTTTTTGTTATTGCTACATTGTATTTCATTTTACAGTTTTTTTCATTCTTGTGGATTCTTTCCAGTTTTGGCTTGTACAAAGGATACACTATCAACCTTTTTGCACATGCCTTATACATGTGCCTGAGTTTCTCAAGAGTATATAGGTAGGGGAGGAATTGCTGAGTTACAGGATGTGGATGTTTTCAGCTTTCCTAGAAAATGCCAGGCAGTTTTCTGGAGAGGCTGTGTCAGGTGACTTTCCACCAGCTGTGCATGAGTGTAGGGGCTGGTTGTTTTTCCTCCTGTTAGCTCATGCAGTCTGTAACTGGCCCCATGCCTTTCGTAATTGTCAGTAGTGAGTAAGAGTGTGGCTTGTGGAGTCAGACTACGTGAATCTTGCCTCCACCACTTTATCGCCCCTCGACCTTGAGTAAATTACTTAATCTTTTTCTTCTCTTCCAAACTATGATCTTTTCCAGGTTACCTTGGCTATTATTGGCTTGGGGTGATGGAGGTGACTTTTAGTTATCATAGTTATTTCCCTGGATAGACTATGTACATAGTGTTTATTCAGAGTTTGTTATATTTGATTTTTTTTGCAAAAATTATACTTTCTTTTTCTTCAACATCTTTATTGGAGTATAATTGCTCTACAATGGTGCATTAGCTTCTGCTGTATAACAAAGTGAATCAGCCATATGTATACACATATCCCCATGTCCCCTTCCTCTTGTGTCTCCCTCCCACCCTCCCTTTCCCACCTCTCTAGGTGAACACAAAACACCGAGCTGATCTCCCTGTGCTATGTGGCTGCTATCCACTAGCTATTTTACATTTGATAGTGTATATATGTCCATGCCACTCTCTCACCTTGTCCCAGCCCACCCCTCCCTCTCCCCATGTCCTCAAGTACACTCTCCACGTCTACGTCTTTATTCGAGTCCTGCCCCTAGGTTCTTCAAAATCTTTTTTTTTTTTTAGATTCCATATATATGTGTTAGCATACAGTGTTTATTTTTCTTTTTCTGGCTTACTTTACTCTGTATGACAGACTCTAGGTCCATCCACCTCACTACAAATAACTCAATTTTGTTTCTTTTTATGGCTGAGTAATATTCCATTGTATATATGTGCCACATCTTCTTTATCCATTCATCCGATGATGGACACTTAGGTTGCTTCCATGTCCTGGCTATTGTAAATAGTGCTGCAATGAACATTGTGGTACATGACTTTTTGAATTATGGTTTTCTCAGGGTATATGCCCAGTAGTGATATTGCTGGGTCGTATGGTAGTTCTATTTTTAGCTTTTTAAGGAACCTCCATACTGTTCTCCATAGTGGCTGTATCAATTTCCATTCCCACCAACAGTGCAAGAGGGTTCCCTTTTCTCCACACCCTCTCCAGCATTTATTGTTTCTAGATTTTTTGATGAAGGCCCTTCTGACCAGTGTGAGGTGTACCTCATTGTAGTTTTGTTTTGCA
Organism: Eschrichtius robustus; assembly: GCF_028021215.1. Lineage (NCBI taxonomy): Eukaryota > Metazoa > Chordata > Mammalia > Artiodactyla > Eschrichtiidae > Eschrichtius > Eschrichtius robustus. The sequence continues at coordinate 63,674,865 of NC_090825.1, forward strand.
TTTCTCTAATGATTAATGATGTTGAGCATCCTTTCATGTGTTTGTTGGCAATCTGTATACCTTTGGAGAAATGTCTATTTAGGTCTTCTGCCCATTTTTGGATTGGGTTGTTTGCTTTTTTGTTATTGAGCTGCATGAGCTGCTTGTATATTTTGGAGATTAAGCTTTTGTCAGTTGCTTCATTTGCAAATATTTTCTCCGATTCTGAGAGTTGTCTTTTCGTTTTGTTTATGATTTCTTTTGCTGTGCAAAAGCTTTTAAGTTTCATTAAGTTCCATTTGTTTATTTTTGGTTTTATTTCCATTACTCTAGGAGGTGGGTCAAGAAGGATCTTGCTGTGATTTATGTCATAGAGTGTTCTGCTTATGTTTTCCTCTAAGAGTTTGATAGTGTCTGGCCTTACATTTAGGTCTTTAATCCATTTTGAGTTTATTTTTGTGTATGGTGTTAGGGAGTGTTCTAATTTCATTCTTTTACATGTAGCTGTCCAGTTTTTCCAACACCACTTATTGAAGAGGCTGTCTTTTCTCCATTGTATATTCTTGCCTGCTTTATCAAAAATAAGGTGACCATATGTGTGTGGGTTTATCTTTGGGCTTTCTGTCTTGTTCCATTGATCTATATTTCTGTTTTTGTGCCAGTACCATACTGTCTTGTAGCTTTGTAGTGTAGTCTGAAGCCAAGGAGCCTGATTCCTCCAGCTCCATTTTCCTTACTCAAGATTGCTTTGGCTATTTGGGGTCATTTTTGTTCTAGTTCTGTGGAAAATGCCCTTGGTAGTTTGTTAGGGATTGCACTGAATCTGTAGATTGCTTTGGGTAGTATAGTCATTTTCACAATGTTGATTGTTCCAATCCAAGAACATGGTATATATCTCCATCTGTTTGTATTGTCTTTAATATCTTTCATCAGTGTCTTATAGTTTTCTGCATACAGGTTTTTTGTCTCCTTAGATAGGTTTATTCCTAGGTATTTTTTGTTGTTGTTGTTGCAGTAGTAAATGGGAGTCTTTCCTTAATTTCTCTTTCAGATTTTTCATCATTAGTGTCTAAGAATGCCAGAGATTTCTGTGCATTATTTTGTATCCTGCTACTTTACCAGATTCATTGATTAGCTCTAGTAGTTTTCTGGTAGCATCTTTAGGATTCTCTATGTATAGTATCATGTCATCTGAAAACAGTGACAGTTTTACTTCTTTTCCAATTGGATTCCTTTTTTTGTTTTTCGTCTCCGGTTGCTGTGGCTAAAACTTCCAAAACTGTGTTGAATAACAGTGGTGAGAGTGGGCAACCTTGTCTTGTTCCTGATCTTAGAGGAAATAGTTTCAGTTTTTCACCATTGAGAACGATGTTGGCTGTGCGTTTGTCATATATGGCCTTTATTATGTTGGGGTAAGTTCCCTCTATGCCTACTTTCTGGAGGGTTTTTATCATATGTGGGTGCTGAATTTTGTCGAAAGCTTTTTCTGCATCTGTTGAGATAATCATATGGTTTTTCTCCTTCAATTTGATAATATGGTTTATCACATTGATTGATTTGTGTATACTGAAGAATCCTTGCATTCCTGGGATAAACCCCACTTGATCCGGGTGTATGATCCTTTTAATGTGCTGTTGGATTCTGTTTGCTAGTATTTTGTTGAGGATTTTTGCGTCTATCTTAATCAGTGATAGATGGCCTGTAGTTTTCTTTTTTTGTGACATCTTTGTCTGGCTTTGGTATCAGGGTGATGGTGGCCTTGTAAAATGAGTTTGGGAGTCTTCCTCCCTCTGCTTTATTTTGGAAGAGTTTCAGAATGATAGGTGTTAGCTCTTCTCTAAATGTTTGATAGAATTTGCCAGTGAAGCCTTCTGGTCCTGGGCTTTTGTTTGTTGGAAGATTTTTAATCACAGTTTCAATTTCAGTGCTTGTGATTGGTCTGTTTATATTTTCTATTTCTTCCTGGTTCAGTGTCGGAAGGTTTTGCTTTTCTAAGAATTTGTCCATTTCTTCCAGGTTGGCTATTTTATTGCCATATAGTTGCTTGTAGTAATCTCTCATGATCCTTTGTATTTCTGCACTGTCAGTTGTTACTTCTTTTTCATTTCTAATTCTGTTGATTTGAGTCTTCTCCCTTTTTTTCTTGATGAGTCTGGCTAATGGTTTATCAATTTTGTTCTCTTCTCAAAAAAACAGGTTTTAGTTTTATTGATCTTTGCTATCATTTCCTTCATTTCTTTTTCATTTATTTCTGATCTGATCTTTATGATTTCTCTCCTTCTGCTAACTTTGGGGTTTTTTTGTTCTTCTTTCTCTAATTGCTTTATGTGTAAGGTTAGGTTTTTTATTTGAGATTTTTCTTGTTTCTTGAGGTAGGATTGTATTGCTATAAACTTCCCTCTTAGCACTAACAATAAGTTTGTGTTTCCTTATTTATTTTCATTTTGGATGATCTGTCCATTGGTGAAAGTGGGGTGTTAAAGTCCCCTACTATGATTGTGTTGCTGTCGATTTCCCCTTTTATGGCTGTTAGCATTTGCCTTATGTATTGAGGTGCTCCTATGTTGGGTGCATAAATATTTACAATTGTTATACCTTCCTCTTGGATCGATCCCTTGATCATTATATAGTGTCCTTCTTTGTCTCTTGTAATAGTCTTTATTTTAAAGTCTATTTTGTCTGATATGAGAATTGCTACTCCAGCTTTCTTTTGATTTCCATTTGCATGGAATATCTTTTTCCATCCCCTCACTTTCAGTCTGTATGTGTCCCTAGGTCTGAAGTGGGTCTCTTGTAGATAGCATATATATGGGTCTTGTTTTTGTATCCATTCAGCCGGTCTGCGTCTTTTGGTGGGAGCATTTAATCCATTTACATTTAGGTTAACTATCGATATGTATGTTCCTATTCCCATTTTCTTAAATATTTTGGTTTTCTTATTGTAGGTGTTTTCCTTCTCTTGTGTTTCTTGCCTAGAGAAGTTCCTTTAGCATTTGTTGTAAAGCTGGTTTGGTGGTGCTGAACTCTCTCAGCTTTTGCTTGTCTGTAAAGGTTTTAATTTCTCCATCAAACCTGAATGAGATACTTGCTGGGTAGAGTAATCTTGGTTGTAGGTTTTTCTCCTTCATCTCTTTAAGTATATCCTGCCACTCCCTTCTGGCTTGCAGAGTTTCTGCTGAAAGATTAGCTGTTAACCTTATGGGGATTCCCTTTTATGTTATTTGTTGTTTTTCCCTTGCTGCTTTTAATATGTTTTTTTTATATTTAATTTTTGATAGTTTGATTAATATGTGTCTTGGCGTGTTTCTCCTTGGATTTATCCTGTATGGGACTCTCTGTGCTTCCAGGACTTGATTAACTATTTCCTTTCCCATATTAGGGAAGTTTTCAACTCTAATCTCTTCAAATATTTTCTCAGTCCCTTTCTTTTTCTCTTCTTCTTCTGGGACCCCTATAATTCGAATGTTGGTGCATTTAATGTTGTCCCAGAGGTCTCTGAGACTGTCCTCAGTTCTTTTCATTCTTTATTCTTTATTCTTTATTCTGCTCTGCAGTAGTTATTTCCACCATTTTATCTTCCAGGTCACTTGTCCCTTCTTCTGCTGCAGTTATTCTGCTATTGATCCCGTCTAGAGTATTTTTAATTTCATTTATTGTGTTTTTCATCGTTGCTTGGTTCCTCTTTAGTTCTTCTACGTCCTTGTTAAATGTTTCTTGCATTTTGTCTATTCTATTTCCAAGATTTTGGATCATCTTTATTGTCATTACTCTGAATTCTTTTTCAGGTAGACTACCTATTTCCTCTTCATTTGTTAGGTCTGGTGTGTTTTGACCCTGCTCTTTCATCTGCTGTGTGTTTTTCTGTCTTCTCATTTTGCTTATCTTACTGTGTTTGGGGTCTCCTTTTCACAGGCTGCATGTTCGTAGTTCCCGTTGTTTTTGGTATCTGTCCCCAGTGGCTAAGGTTGGTTCAGTGGGTTGTGTAGGCTTCCTGGTGGAGGGGACTAGTGCCTGTGTTTTGTTGGATGAGGCTGGATCTTGTCTTTCTGGTGGGCACGTCCTCGTCTGGTGGTGTGTTTTGGGGTGTCTGTGGCCTTATTATGATTTTAGGCAGCCTCTCTGCTAATGGATGGGGCTGTGTTCCTGTCTTGCTAGTTGTTTGGCATAGGGTGTCCAGCACTGTAGCTTGCTGGTCGTTGAGTGAAGCTGGGTCTTGATGTTGAGATGGAGATCTCAGAGAAATTTTTGCCGTTTGGTATTACATGGAGCTGGGAGGTCTCTTGTGGACCAGTGTCCTGAAATTGGCTCTCCCACCTCAGAGGCACAGCCCTGATGCCTGGCTGGAGCGCCAAGAGCCTTTCATCCACACAGCTCAGAGTAAAAGGGAGAAAATGTAGAAAGAAAGAAAGAAAGAAAGAAAGAGGATAAAATAAAATAAAACAAAATAAAGCTATTATAAAGCAAAGCTATACAGACAAAATCTCACCCAGAAGCATACACATATACACTCACAAAAAAAGGAAAAGGGGAAAAATGAATATATCCTGCTCCCAAAGTCCACCTCCTGAATTTGGGATGATTCATTGTCTATTCAGGTATTCAACAGATGCAGGCACATCAAGTTGTTTGTGGAGTTTTAATCTGCTGCTTCTGAGGCTGCTGGGAGAGATTTCCCTTTCTCTTCTTTGTTCGCACAGCTCCCGGGGTTCAGCTTTAGATTTGGACCCGCCTCTGCGTGTAGGTCGCCTGAGGGCGTCTTTTGGGAGGTCTGACGTCTTCTGCCAGCGTTCAGTGGGTGTTCTGTAGGAGCAGTTCCACGTGTAGATGTATTTCTTTTTTTTTTAATTTTTTTAAATTTTTTTTTAAATTTATTTATTTATTTTTGACTGTGTTGGGTCTTCGTTTCTGTGCGAGGGCTTTCTCCAGTTGCGGCGAGCGGGGGCTACTCTTCATCACAGTGCACGGGCCTCTCACTATTGCGGCCTCTCTTGTTGCGGAGCACAGGCTCCAGACGCGCAGGCTCAGTAGTTGTGGCTCACGGGCCTAGTTGCTCCATGGCATGTGGGATCTTCCCAGACCAGGGCTCAAACCCATGTCTCCTGCATTGGCAAGCAGATTCTCAATGACTGCGCCACCAGGGAAGCCCTAGATGTATTTCTAATGTATCTGTGGGAAGGAAGGTGATCTCCGCGTCTTACTCTTCCACCATCTTGGCCCCTCCACCTACCATTTTCTTAATTGTTTTGGGTTTGTTATTGTAGGTCTTTTCCATCTCTTGTGTTTCCTGACTAGAGAAGTTCCTTTAGCATTTGTTGTAAAGCAGGTTTGGTAGTGCTGAATTTTCTTAGCTTTTGCTTGTCTGTAAAGGTTTTAATTTCTCCATCAAATCTGAATGAGATCCTTGCTGGGTAGAGTAATCTTTTTCCTTTTCATCAGTTTAAACTTCTCCTGACACTCCCTTCCGGCTTACTGAGTTTCTGCTGAAAGATCAACTGTTAACCTTATGGGGATTCCTTTGTATGTTATTTGTTGCTTTTCCCTTGCTGCTTTTAATATTTTTTCTTTGTATTTAATTTTTGATAGTTTGATTAATATGTGTCTTGGAGTGTTTCTCTTTGGATTTCTCCTGTATGGGACTCTCTGCGCTTCCTGGACTTGATTGACTATTTCCTTTCCCATATTAAGGAAATTTTCAACTATAATCTCTTCAAATATTTTCTTAGTCCCTTTCTTTTTCTCTTCTTCTGTGGGACCCCTATAATTCAAATTTTGGTGCATTTAATGTTGTCCCAGAGGTCTCTGAGACTGTCGTCAGTTCTTTTCATTCTTTTTTTCTTTATCCTGCTCTGCCATAGTTATTTCCACTATTTTGTCTTCCAGGTCACTTATCTGTTCTTCTGCCTGAGTTATTCTGCTATTGAATCCTTCTAGAGAATTTTATATTTCATTTATTGTGTTGTTCATCATTGTTTGTTTGCTCTTTAGTTCTTCTAGTTCCTTGTTAAACGTTTCTTTTATTTTCCTCATTCTATTTCCAAGATTGTGGATCATACTTACTATTATTTCTCTGAATTCTTTTTCAGGTAGACTCCGTATTTCCTCTTCATTAGTTTGGTCTGGTGGGTTTTTACCTTGCTCCTTCATCTGCTGTGTATTTCTCTGTCTTCTCATTTTGTTTAACTTACTGTGTTTGGGGTGTCCTTTTCCCAGGCTGCAGGTTCGTAGTTCCCGTTGTTTTTAGTGTCTGCCCCTAGTGGGTAAGGTTGGTTGAGTGGATTGTGTAGGCCTCCTGGTGGAGGGGACTGGTGCCTGTGTTCTGGTGGGCAGAACCGCATCCGGTGGTGTGTTTTGGGGTGTCTGTGAACTTAGTATGAGTTTAGGCAGCCTTTCTGCTAATGGGTGGGGTTGTGTTCTTGTCTTGCTAGTTGTTTGGCATGGGGTGCCCAGCATTGGAGCTTGCTGGTCGTTGAATGGAGCTGGGTCTTAGCGTTGAGATGGCGATCTCTGGGACAGCTCTCATTGATTGATATTATGTGGTGCTGGAAGGTCTGTGGTGGACCAATGTCCTGAATTCGGCTCTCCCACCTCAGAGGCTCAGGCCTGACAGCCTGCCAGAGCACCAGAACCCTGTCAGTCACACGGCTGGAGAAGATGGGCTATGAGTTGGGTGTCAGCCACTGCCCTGTTGTAGCTCTGTCTCAGCTGTCTCCAAAGGTCACCCAGATACATTGGGTTATTCCACCATTCCTCAGAACTTGCACATGCCAGTCTTGGATTTGTAGATGTCCTCCTGATACTCTTCATTGAAATACCTTGCATTCATGGTAGTGAGAGATATGCTAATAGTGTTAGTTCTCTTCAGTTCAGATACTGGGACAGTCTGAGCCTTCATGTGGCCAAGTCAGGAGCAGCTGGCCAGTGGTCCCAAAGTGATAACATGTCAGATTCCAAGAAGGCTTTTGCAACTAGAGAAAGCCCGTGCGCAGCAACGGAGACCCAAATGCAGCCAAAAGAATATCTTTTTAATTAAAAAAAGAAAAAAGAATGTGACTCCAATAAACAAATTAACATGCCAGAAAGAAGAGCTGTGTAGTGGATGCTGTGGTGAGCCACCCAGACCTCGCCTTCTGGACAGACATTCCCATCCCCCCTATATTTTTTATTTATTAATTTTATGTAATGAAATAGTACCTTACTCCTACTCTGGTGGCCAGGTTTCTAGAAACATATCACTTCTTACTCTCAGTAATGGCAGCCACTATTTGTACAGTACTTTATAGCTTAGAAGGTGTTCATTTGTTTTCTGATTTGACCCTTACTATAACTCTATGAGGGAAGTAGGCTGGTTTATCCCCAGTTACAGAGGAGGACCCTGAGGCCCAGGAGGGTTTGGTGACTTGTCACAGTCACTCAGTACGGTGTGTTAGATCCAGGACTTAGTTGGACTCAGGGTGTCTCTCTAAAATCCCATCTAGCATAGTTTAGATTGGTGAGTCTGACTTCTTGTTTAAGAGTCTTGGAAAGCAGACAGGTTTTCAAACATTTTAGAAATGCAAGTACATACTTGTGAGTGTCGTCTTTACTATTTCCACGTTTATTAATGCTGTGTCATAGTTATAATGGGGAAAATATATATATTTTCTGTGCCATTATATTTTTGTTTTTAGGGAGTGCAGCCCGCCACAGGTGAGGTTGTGTTCGACAGTTTCCAGGACTCTGCTTCCCGTACAGAGCTAGAAACTCGGATATTGTGCCTGCAGCCAGTGGAGCTTCTGCTTCCATCAGACTTGTCAGAGCAAACAGAGATGCTCATCCACAAGGCCACAGCTGTTAGGTGAGTTGGCACATTGCTGGAAAGTCATGTTGATTCTGAAACTTAGATCTGATTCCCAAACTGATAATAAAGTTGTTAAAAATGATTTTTCTTTATAAAAATATTTCATCAGTAGTAGTGGAAATTCCAAAAAAGAAAACCAAAATGACCCTTAATGTCACCTTAATGAAGGCTTTTAGAAGTTGCTCTTTTTAAAGGGGGTTATGATATTTAATGAAATTATTTGATAATTAATGGGTTTATGATATTATTAAATGATATTATTTGGTAATTAATCTTCAGTTTCTGCAGATAATCATTTCTTAGAAAGTTTATATAATTTTGGAAATGCCTTATTTGTGCTGCAAGTTTCAATTTGTAGCTGAGTCCACTAGTTAAATTTGCTAGATCTATGGTCACTCCTCTTATTTATGAGGCAGTGTGCTAGGCACCATGGTGTATGGAGGGAGAAGATGTGCTTGTGATATGTGTCTGGCAGAGTTTATAATCCAATGGGAGAGGCAGTTGTGTAGAGACCTAACTGGATTCCCAAAACATGATGTATTGCGTGACAGACACGAAGGTGCCTAGGTGAGAAGATTCTGTACTGTTACCCAAGGAGTTTGGTGGGAGAAGAGACTGAAAAGGTGGGCTGGGGCTCGGGCGAAGAGGACTTTATATATTGAGGAATTTGGACTTTAGACTAGGCCGGAGAGCCCACGAAGATTTATATTTAATAGGTTGACAAATCAGTTGGAAAATCAAACTAATTGATTCAGTGAAGTTCTGTGTGTTTCTTTGTTCTTCGAGTTGAGTGTTCCTTTTTCATCTGACTTGAAATTCTTTCAAAGTAGCTTTCAAAATATGTTTTTCTGATTGTAACACTAATCTATGTTCATTTAGGGAAAGTTGAGAGTTAAAAAAAAACCCATTAATATAACAAGCTATAACTCAGAGATAACTACTGTTAAACATCTTGGTGTATTATTTCTGTGTATATGTATCATCATTTTTTGTTTATAAACTTTGATTCATGTTGCAAAATCAGTTTTGTATTCTGTGTTTTTAAAAAATTCCCCATGTATTTTTTCACTTTATTATGGAAAATTTCAAACGTATATGAAATTATACTGAATAGTTTAGTGAAAGCCGTAAATCCATCAACCAGCTTCAATATTTCTCAACCAGCCAATCTCATTTCATCTATAACTCTATTCTCTCCCTCCCTGGATTATTTATCTGAAGCAGAGTCTAGAGAACATCATTGCATCTGCCAATATTTCAGGAGTATTTATGAAGACAAGATGACTACATAACATTCAGTCATATAAGTGGATCATACAGTAATTTATCTGTTCCCCTTTTGTTAGATTGTATTCATTTTTTTCAGTATTACAAATATTGCTGTGATGAATATCCATGCATAGAAATATTTGTGTGCATTTCTGATTATTTCCTTAAGCTAAATTCCTAAAAGTGGAATTAATTGGTTAGAGAGTATAAACATTTAGAAAACTCTTGATTGCTTGCTAGAATTGGTAATATTAATTTATACTTCTACCACTATAGTATAGGCAGGTTGTTTGAGCCCTTGCTAGTATGGGAAGTGATCGTTGAAATAAATTCTGCCAATTGGATAGATGAAAAATTCTGCGTGAGTTCCCCTTATTTTGTTCTTAATCCTTTTCTGACAGTGTTCAAACTTGGATAATTAAAAGTCAGACAAGTAGACTGATAAGGGATGCTGCCTTTGGAGGGCTAAAAAAGTTAATAAAATCTCTAAAGATTTTAAAGATAGTCTTCTAAAACTATATTTCCCATATTTTATATCTTTGATTTTGTTAATTTTCCTTCATACCTGAGTGTGTATTTGATTAAATTAGATGTAATTGAGATTAAAGTTGATCAGTTGAATCAACACTCTTATTTTTCTGATTTCCACTTATTTTTTTAGCTTTTATTTATTTATTTTCACAATTTATGATTTATTTTTAGTAGAATACTATGATTCAAACCAGTACTACTGAACAACAGCTAGAAATGAAGACCACATTAAGATTTTGAAACAGCACATCATTTAGAAATCTATCACACAAGATATAATGCCCAACAGACAAATGTATAAATTAATTTAGACAAGTGGAAATTCTTCAGTTGGCATAGATTATCTATCCCATTTTGGTGGCAAACACTGTTTTAACTAGACAAAATATTTGAGACTATTATCATATCTCATACTATGATTATTATTCATTCTCAGAGAATTGGATATATTCAATTCTAGCTACAGTATAATCACAGCATTCTAACTAGAAAGTCTTCTCTTTTTTTTAACATCTTTATTGGAGTATAATTGCTTTACATTGTTGTGTTAGTTTCTGCTGTATAACAAAGTGAATCAGCTATATATATACATATATCCCCATATCTCCTCCCTCTTGCGTCTCCCTCCCACCCTCCCTATCCCACCCCTCTAGATGGTCACAAAGCACTTATTTTTATAAAACAATAAAGGCAAAATTCAATAAAACATTAAAACATTCCACAAAGACTTTGCCAAAATGGAATTCTTTGGCTGGCAGGCAGCATCACCTGGGGATATTCCTAAATGTTTACTCATCAAATGAGATTCAAAAGCCATTTGGCATACGAAAGATAGTTTGAGTGTCATGTGGGTTTTACCAAATTTGATGACTGCCTCTGTCTTGTTTTAATTTGTATTTTTCTGGTTAGCATTGGGAGTATGTAATGTTTCCTGTGTTTACTAACTGCATGTAATTTTTTATTTTATTCACATAATGGACTAAGCAGTCAACAATTAATCCACATTTCTGTGTAGTCTAAAGCTGATCATCTACATCTAGGTATAGAATGGAGCAGTAGAGGTTCAAAAATCAAACGGCCAAGCAGTGTGGCTCTTGTGACATAGGGTTTGGGTTCGAAAATTGGCTTTCCTCTTAGTGACTTTGGTTGAATTACTCAATTGTGTTGTCCTTCAGTTTCCTTTTCTGTAAAATAGAGAAAGTAAGAGTGTTTACCTCACAGGATTGCTGTGAGGATTAAATAAGTTAAAATAAAGGCAAAGTGCTTGAAACAACACCTAGCATAGAAAGCTCTCTATAGATGGAAGCTGTTCTTTCTGTTATTCCCATCAGCCATTATCTCTTTGAATACTGCCTCTCCCCTCTGCTCCACTGGACCTCCTACTAGAAGTATGTTGGACCTTCATATTCTACTCTCTGTGCATGGCCCTTTATGGTGTCATCTCCCATCCACAGCTATGATTTTCATATGGTTTTTGGCCCTTGGCGATTTCCTTTTTTTTTTTTGACTCTCTTGAAAAAACATTTTTGATGATATATTAATTCACTATTTCTCTGTATTTTTAGTGTGCTGCCTGGACCAATTAAGTCCTCCATACTTAATGGTAGCATTCCATTATTTTTATGCTTAGAAATATCTCTCCTTATTCTGAAAACACTTACATAATTACTTACATTTTATTTTAGTTGATTTATTATTTTAAAAAAACTTTTACATTCAACTTCTAATTCACTTTTTATTTTGCTTTTTGCTTTACTGTGTGAAGTGTGGTCCTACCTTAATTTCTTCCTAAATGCTAGTGGGTCCACTTTAACATCCATAGAATTTAGCCTTTATCAACCTGAGATACAATTCCTAGCCTTATTTTTAAAAAAAAGAAAAAAAAAGTTAGCAACGGGGATCGGGAATGCTTTTAATTAGGGTATGAAGAACAGAGCTTGCCAAAACTCTGTTCCATATTTACTACCAGTAAATAACATAGCATTGAATTTTCAAGGAGAAAAGTTTGTTTTCTGTTTCTGGTGGTATCTTCTTCTTTGTTTTAAATAGTGATGGGTAGGTTCTTGAGTCTCAGATTTAGAATTCCTTTTTTTTCTTCCACTATAAACCTGAAGTTAAAACCAGCAGTTTTTGTCACTTAGTGGTTGATATTTTATTAATAGTGAAGACATAATAAAGCTTTGTGAGAAAAGGCAGGATGCCTTGGAATTACAGAATATCCATTTTAAGTACGTATTAGGTTTTTTGTTTTGTTTTGTATTTTTTAACTTTGACCACAAGAGGTCTCTAAAGCATTTCATATACCATGGATAACAATTTAAAGACCACAAAAAGCTTCACTTTTATTTTTATATGTCTAGGTACAGAATTAATTTGTATTGTATGATAATTTAGAGTGAATAACTATTAGTCAAAGATAGTACTAAGCTAAAGTTATTCTTTCTCAATAATGATAAACTATCAATTTTTCTTCAGTGAATTATCTTTTATAGATAATTTATGTAAAATTTTATAGATCATTTATGTAAAGTGTGTTTATAGATTTCAGTTTGGTTCTTAGGAAATTAGTCTTACTATATTAATTGTTATCTTTTCCATTTGTTGTAAGACTGTATACATTCTTACATTCTCTCTATAGAGAGAAACAAAGGGAAAGTAATGATTTTAAGCACTGTATTAACTGCAGTTAAGATCACTTTAGCTTAGAGATGTTTTACGTTTATAAAAGTGGTCAAGAGGAAAGGTATAGAAAACAATAAACAAATATTAATATTTACTAGTTCTCAAAGAAACTGATTTCTGAGGCAAGTCAGATGAACAGAGCAGATGATGGTCAACTTTGAGTACAGAGAGGGAGAGCTTTCTGGGCCCTGACATAACCAAGGAAGGCCTGTTGGAGGAGGTTGGCTGGCATGGGGGCATTTGCAGGACAGGGGGCTTCGAATTGGTAGTGGGGAGGGAGGACGGTATGTTGTGTGTGTGGAAACGACATGAACTCTGAGGCCCACAGGCTGGAAATATTAGAGGAGGTGTGAAGACAGTGGGGAGACTTTTCTGATTGGAGGAGAACTTTCATGTTGAGAGTTGGGGGAAGAGAGAGTCAAGGACCTTAAAATCCAGCAAAGGGGTGTGCACTCCTAATGGAAGGCAGTCGGGTCTCTGGGCAAAGAATGGCATGATAAAAGAGAAGAGGCCTAGTGCAAACGTTGAGATTAAAAAAATAGTTCCCATAAAAGAAAAAAGTGTACAGAGAAAAAGGTAAGATCAGAGAGTTTGGAGAATGTCAGTAGTTGGGAGTCGGAGGACGAAGGATAGAAGGAAACATAAAGGGAGGGGATAAAGAGCCAGGTAGAGAACCAAGACAAGGTGGGGATATGTAGTTGTAGTCCGTCTGTTGCAAATGATATGGTCAGTGGTGTGTGTTAATTTTTTACAATATTAACTCTTAAAATTTTCTGAAGCTGCATGACATTTAGAAAATTATACTTGGCTAAAAGCTAACCGTGACCAGTTGATACCATTTATCAGTCTGGTGAGAAAGGAAGTCTAGGTTTCCCCCTTGGCCTTTGCTAGCACGGGTGGAGTTGGACCACATGTTTTTTCTGTGGTGTTTGGCTGGAGTAGAGTGGTTATTGTCTAAGAGTTTTCTGTCTTGCTTGGCTGCACCTTTCCTGGGTGTTTGGGGAGAGCAGGATTGTTGGAGCTTTTTTGCCTGCTCCTGTTGGCCTTTCCCGATTGTCAGCGTCTTCACCTCCAAGGCTGGGATATATGTGGCAAAAGTAAACTCAGGGGACTCACCTCTGTGTCACTCCTCAGGTCTCGAGTTCCCTGCTGGTCTGCTTTCTGTCCGCCTTTCAGAGTGTCTTCTATTTGTTTTATGTATAATGCCCAGGGAGTTGTACTCAGCAGGAGAAAGAGGGAAAAGTGTGTTTACTCCTCTTTCCCAGAGCAGAAGTGCTTCTAATCAAGATCTTATTTTAGAGATTGTTCTGAGTATGAATGAATTTTGCTTCCTTGATATTACTTTAATTTAATTAAAATAAAATTTAAAAAGCACTTGGATTATGTTGATAATCCGATGTGCAAATCTTTACTGTAGTTCTGTACGCGGGGTGAATCTGACTCAGGGAAAAAGAAAACTCCGTTTTCAAATTTTTTATAATTTAAAACAGTTTAAAATTTGTTTTGGTATCACCTGAAGTTTAAGCATGTTAGAATATTTTTAAAAGCACAACCAGTGGGGAAAGTTCTTCTTCCACTCTTTGGTGAATTAACAATCTGAGCAGACAAAAAATAACCGTAGTGAAGTTTTACCAGTCCTCCATCAGAGTGCTGTCACGAGGATTAAGTCATATTAGCTTTTTATAAAGTTTCTTCTTTATTGCTTATTACCAAAAAAAAAAAAAAATTAAGTATTTAAGTTAAAATTCGAAAGGAAGGAAACTCAAAACCAAGTGAATTCAGAGAGCCTGGAGAAGGGCAGAAATCAGGTGTAGAGTCTTAGATCAAAAGAGGAGTGGCCCTGGAACAGGGAAGGTTGGGAGTGGGTGGCTCTGGGCACTGGCCACCACTGGTGGAGCAGAGTCACACTTGGTTTACTTACTTGGTAGAATTCCAAGCAGTTCACAAATATTTTTTACTTTCATAGTTAAATATTTATTTAAGGTATATCAAAAATGTATAATTAGTGAATCCAACCTGTGATTTCATAAGTTTTTACGGCATAGGAAGATTATTAAGTTGGTATTTGAGTTGAAAAAACAGTGGGTTGGTTTACCAAAAACTACTGAGTTGTAGTAGTGATGTACTTGCAGATGTGGGAACATTCTTGAAGGTGGAGGGGGAGTGACTGAGGTAGGGGAAACATGCTGGAGCACACTTTAGGGGCAGTGTATGTCGTGTTTATCTGCTTCTTGTCATTTAGGTTCTGTATGAGTGTTTGAGCTAAATCCAGTATAAATGGGACCATTGCTTGAATGAAAAAAAATCCAAACCAGAGTTTAAGAGAAATACAGGTGATGTATTTGAGGTCCAGAAAAGGCATTTAAGCTCCCTGGAGTTGGGCTCTTCTCCATTTTTTATAGTAGTTGACCTTTCTAATTGAGGTATTTTATTACGCTCTCAAGTTTATTTCATTAATTTAGATAGCTGGCAGTAAATTCTGATTGATTATTCTTTTCTTATCCCTAAGAAATATTTGTATTGATAGATGTTTGCAGTGGATTCTCACCTTTTGATCCATCCTCTGATTTGCACATTATTATTCACCCATCCATTCATTCTTAAAAATATTTATTGTGTGCCAAGCTTATTACTAGGTGGTGAAGATACAAAAATGAGTAAGGTTCCTACCTTCCAGATTCTTACAGTCTACAGGGCTGGTAGTCATGGAAACGAACAGTTATAACAAAAGTGCCAAATGTTATGGTCTTATAGAGTCACTGGTAGCATAAGAACACGAAGCTTTGTCTATGTAGTTAAGCGAGGCTTTCCAGAAGAGTATGCCAGAATTGAGACTCGAGAATGACAGCCAGGCTGATGGGGGTTTGAGAGAGCGTGGCTTTCTCAGGGAACAGAAACTAGTTTGGTTGGCTGCCCTGCCAGGGTGAGTGTAGCAGCCTAAGGCAGGACAGATGTGGGGTTTGGAGAGAAAGATTGTATAAAGTGGAACTGAAAGAGAATCAAGGTTGGAACAGTGGAGAGAGAGCAATATTAAGGAGGGGTTGGATTAAGAGTCTCCTCAGAAAAAGACTGAGAAGGGATGGCTCATGGCAGAAACTGTCATAATAATCTTTTGTGTCCCCAGGACCTATTATAGTAGCTTGAATATAGTAGGTACTTAATAAATGCTTGATGAGTGAATGACTAAACAAGTAACTTTTGGAATAAGGAGAATAATGAATATTTCCTGTTCTTTTTTCTTAGGAAAAATGAATTGGGTTTTATAAACGTGAAGGGATTGTTGTAGTAGCTGGAAATTCGTACAGGATGTATGATGGTAAATGTGTATTTAAATGGTACGAGGATAGCCAACTCATTTTGGGAAGAGCATATTAATTTCCTATCATTTGACAACAAGGTTCCAACCTCATCTCTGGCACTTGAAACTTTTTCTACTGTGATGCTCATAGGAAATCTTTTTTAGTTTTTTTCCCTTTCTGTTCTGTTTTTCTTATTTTCTTTATTCCTTGTTTTCTAGAGTAGAAGATAAAATGTAAAGTTGGCTCCTTTTTCATTCTATTTCATTATGTTTATTGTATAATAATTTCACTTCACTATTTAGAAAATTCAAAATTAGAATATTGATTGTGGTAGTAGATATGGTAGTGGATTAAGTAGCAGAAATAAATCTAATACACAGTAGGAAAATGTGTCTCAAGGCAAACATTTAAAGAGAAAGTCTTAATATATTAAAAATCTGTTTTATGTTGATTTCCTTTCAAAAATTATATTAATTCCTTCTCTGGTAGAAATGCCATTGTATTTTCAGTAGTTTTCTTGTTGCAAATAGTTTTTCATCTCTAGCTAGGACTTTTAATGGGTAGCACTTTTTTAAAAAATTTATTTATTTATTTTTGGCTGCGTTGGGTCTTTGTTGCTGCATGTGGGCTTTCTCTAGTTGCAGCGAGTGGAGACTACTCTTCATTGCGGTGCGTGGGCGTCTCATTGTGGTGGCTTCTCTTGTTGCTGAGCACGGGCTCTAGGCGCGCGGGCTTCGGAAGTTGTGGGTCGCGGGCTCTAGAGCGCAGGCTCAGTAGTTGTGGCGCAGGGGCTTAGTTGCTCTGCGGCATGTGGGATCTTCCTGGACCAGGGCTCGAACCCATATCCCTGCATTGTCAGGCGGATTCTTAACCACTGTGCCACCAGGGAAGCCCTTAATGAGTAGCACTTTTAACTCATATGTATGAAAATCCAGATTTTAAAACACAATAAATTAATAGATATTCTACAAGAGTGTTTGCTGTGTGGTTTATCTAAATAGTGAGCGTCTTTGTGCATTTTCACTGAGTGTAACTCCTCAGGAATATCTCTATTTTTAAAGAATAATGGGGTGTACATGTTATAGGTTTATTGATAGTAGTCGAATAGGAAAAAACAGAATTTGAGGAGTCTGGAGGAATGGTTACTACAGAGAACTCCCAAGGTGGGGCCAGTCCACTTGAACAGAAAGTTGGGAAGCAATTGTGTGAGATGTGTAGAATTGTTTTACTACTTTTACTTGATTTTTGTAAATCACCTGTTCATTTGGGGTTGGAGATTTAATTTCATAAAGTCTCCTAATTAACTAAAACATTTTATTCTGAAGTTACACGATCACCAAGGTAATTAGTGGCAAAGCCCACTAGATCTCCATTCCTATTTGATGTTGATAAGTCCACCTCTTGCCATCATTAAGATATAAGCTAATAGCAATATGAAGTACAAAAATTTCCTTAATTGAGCTCTTAAAAAAGGTAGCCATCTGTCCTTAGGATCTCTTCAGTTATTTTTCTTCCCTTTCCCTCTTCATAGTTCAAAGATTCATTTCACTTTCTTCCCTTCTAACAAAGCTTCCTTTCACTGTCTACCTTAAATCAAAACCTTGGTTCAAAGCGCACCCCGCCTCCCCACCAGGCTTGCTTATTGTCGGAGCCTTTGTGGTCGCAGACTTATCCATTAGTCTTTTCAGTGACTCCTTCCTGTCAAACCTTTCTGCTGAAAGGAGATTTCTTACTAATTTCCATTATTTTTGTTGATTACTGTGAAATTATTCCCTTATCTCTTATTTTCAGGCCAGGAAGTTCTTCTCCCTCCCATCCTCTTTTTGTGGATTCTTTTTAACCACTAACCCAAGTCTTCATCCCTAGAGCAATAAAAGTCTGTGAAGTCCTGGCTTGCCTTTTCCCTCTACCATTTTTCTTCCCTACCTCCCTCTTCCTCTTCCCTTCCTTACCCCTCCTCCCTTCACCTTTTTAAAGAAAATACCTGTCTAGTATTTGATTCAATATATAATTTGATTTAATATACATAGTGCTGAGGTTGATGGCGTTTCTCCAGGCTTGCTTGGGAGCCCCTTCACACAACAGCAGCTCAGAAAACTCTGACAAGTTCTTAGGACTCTTTCCCTCAGCACCATCATGAGCTCTTTCTGTTACTTTGTACCTTCAGCTCTGATCAACTCTCTTGGCCATGCTGAGCTGGGCTCTCCATCTCATGGGAGTGGACATGGGCCCTGAACACACTGTACTAGATTGTGTACTAAATTGCCCCCAGCGCTAACAGGAAGGCTGGTGGAGAAAAGAATTCATGGTGAGTGGATCTCTGTGTCTTCCCTGATGGCCATGTTGGACCATGACCACACCACAGGGTTAGTCCTTACCTGGTGGGGCCATTGAGATCAGGGGAGTGCTGAGTATCACATGACATCTTTTTTTTTTTCTTTTTTTTTTCTTTTTTAAAGGAATTCCTTTATTTTTATTATTTATTTATTTATTTATTTTTAGCTGTGTTGGGTCTTCGTTTCTGTGCAAGGACTTTCTCTAGTTGCGGCAAGCGGGGGCCGCTCTTCATCGCAGTGCACGGGCCTCTCACTATCGCGGCCTCTCGTTGCGGGGCACAGGCTCCAGACGCGCAGGCTCAGTAGTTGTGGCTCACGGGCCCAGTTGCTCTGCCGCATGTGGGATCTTCCGAGACCAGGGCTCGAACCCGCGTCCCCTGCATTGGCAAGCAGACTCTCAACCACTGTGCCACCAGGGAAGCCCTACATGACATCTTTAAGATGGTTTGTGTCCAGCCAGGGAGGCCTGCATCTGACCCACCCATCAAGGCAGTGCTTTTTGAGTTGCGGTTGCAAGTCATCAGCGGACTATGAAAACAATCTTATGGGTTGCAATTACCACTTAAAAAAAAAGAAATACAATAGCGTAGAGTCAAAGATAGATGGGTGTGTTGTATGTAATAAGCTAAGTATTGTTTTATGAAACTTTGTTTTGCCATTTGCTGTACATCCTAATCATGTATTTAACCCAAGAAAAAGTTGCCTCGAAGACAGATTGACTTCTGGTCGTTCCTGTTAACAATAAATCAGGTAAGGTATACAAAACACATTAGCTAAATAACGTTCCCCTTTCCATTCAGCTTCACAAACAGTTATTGTACAGTTACCCTGGATCTTCTTGAGATTAGAAGATCCATGACCTTTGCCCATTACAGGCTACCAGTCTACTTGGAAAGCCAGCACATATACAAATCGCTGCAGTACAAAGTAGATTATATAGTGTGTGTGATGGGAAAGCAAACTAAATACTAAGAGAGTACATGAGAGGGAGAGGATAATTCTGTGTAGAGCAACACTGCTCAGTAGAAATGTAATGTGAATCACATATGTAATTTAAAAGTTTTGGTAGCCACATTAAAAAGTAAAAAGAAACGGGTGCAATTAATTTTAATAATATATTTAATTCAGTATATCCAAAATATCATTTCAACATATAACTGTTACATCCCTTTTTATGTATTAAATCTTTACATTCCTTTTTACAAAGTTTTTGAAATCCACTGTGTATTTTACACTTATAGCATACTTCAACTCCAACCAGCCCCATTTCAAGTGCTCAGTAGCTCCGTGTGATTAGTAGCTGCTGTATTAGACAAATGCAGTTTTATGCAATGTAGGGAAGCATCATGCAAGAGAAGGCCTAGAAGGATAGGCAACACTTAACTAGACAGGTGTTGGGAAAATACATTTCACAACGAGAGAAAAGTTTAAACAAAGATGAAATAAGAGTTTGTAGGGACTTCCCTGGGGGCGCAGTGGTTAAGAATCCGCCTGCCAATGCAGGGGGACACGGGTTCGAAGATCTGGGAAGATCCCACATGCTGCGGGTCAACTAAGCCCGTGCACCACAACTACTGAGCCTGCGCTCTAGAGCCCGCGAGCCACAACTACTGAGCCCATGCACTGCAACTACTGAAGTCCACGTGCTGTAGGGCCCGTGTGCCGCAACAAGAGAAGCCACTGCAATGAGGAGCCCATGCACCGCAACGAAGAGTAGCCTCCGCTCACTGCAACTAGAGAAAGCCCACATGCAGCAACGAAGACCCAGTGCAGCCAAAAAAAAAGAAATTCTAAAGAGTTTGTAAAAAATAGTGAAGCTCTTACTATATACCAGGTATATTCAATGATGATTACTCATATTAACTCATGTAATCTTCACAACAATGCTTTGAGGTAATTACTATTATTATATAGTAATTACTATGTAATTTATAAATTATAAATTTTTTATAATGAGGAAACAGGCACAGGTGGTCTAGTAGCATGTATGTGTATATGCATGTATCTGTCTTTCTGTCTCCAAAGATTCCCTTGTCCCAAACCCAGGACCTGTGACTATGTGAGGTTAAATGACAGAGGGGAAATAATGGAGCTACTCAGCTGATTTTAAGGTAGGGAGAGTGCCCTGGATTATCCAGGTGGGCTGAATAATCACAAGTCCTTTAAATGTGGAAGGTGGGGGGGGGCAGAAGAGTCAGAGCGATGTGCTGTGAGTGTTTGACCCACTCATTTTGGCTCAGAAGATGGAGGAAGAGGCTACAAGCCAAGAAACGTAGACTGCCTCTAGAAACTGGAAAGGGCAAGGAACCAGATTCTCTCCCAGAGCCTTCAGAAAGGGAACACAGCCCTGTCAATACCCTGATTTCAGCCCAGTGAGACCAGTGTTAGAATTCTGACCTACAGAACTGTGAGATAATAAATGTGTGTTGTTCCAATAAGCCACTAAGTGACAGGTGTTTAATACTGTTGAGATATAAGTTTTGCAAGTAGGAATGTAAAAACTAGTTTGCTTCTGACTGAAATATTGGGAGTTTGGAAGTACTTGATAAAGTGATTACTGCCCTTTTTAAGCAGTTCCTGGTTGCCAAGTCAGGCAGTCATTTATGTATGAATTACCTTGTCGGTAAGGATACTTTACAGTCTTTATGTAACTTTTTAACTCTCAACCCCCGGATATCACAGAGTTTACTTGTGGGTGATAATTAAATTGAGTAAGACAAGAGATTGCCCACCCATAGAGAATAAAATCCTATTTCTTCTCCCTTCTGGAGAACAGTGGGAACAGCCTGGCCTGCAGGTTGATTGTCATATTCTACCTCCTTCCCACCTACTTATTGCTACAGAGAGACATAGAACTTAGCCTCTCAACACATTCTGTCATTTTCCTGGGGCTGCAGAAGAAAGGGCTTCCTTAGGTTAGTTCCAGGGTCCTGTGCACATTAAAGTATTTGCCTCCAAAAGGAGAGAGAAGCCTCTCTCTCCCTCCTTGCTTGCTTGTTTCCTTTCACTTTATCTTTCCCTCTGTACTGACAATGCAGAGATTTTACTTAAAGGGTATGTGTTTTATTCAGTTTTGCCATTATCCTATATACTAAAATACTACCTTTGTCAAAATGCTGATATTTTACAGTGCTCTGCAAATACATAGATAAAAAACACTTTTTTTTTTTTTTTTAAAGAACAGTTCCAGAGTTAAATGCTGGCTAAATGTTGGAAACAATAGTGGAATTCATTCGTCCCCCAGGGCCTCGGTGATGTGAAGTGTTTATAGGTGTCTTTCCTCTAACCTCAAAAGTGGAAAACTTAGGCTTTTCGTGCTTGGTGCTGTCTTTGCCCCAGGAGCTTAGTGAGTGAGCCTCGTCTTCTAGAATTCTCTTTGTGGCTTAGGGAATGTGTATGATTTTCCTGCATTCCTTCTCGGAGGCTCTAGGCCATGCTGATTGCTCCTGAGTGATGACAGGTGCTTGTTGCCTGCTAAACAATCCTTGTGTCTAAATCCTATTTTCACATATAAATAAAGAGGTGGTGATTTTGTTTTACAGATAGATTTTCACTTCCAGACTTTTCTATTTGATTGGACGTATTTAAACAACAGGTCATGCAAGAAGGTTAAATTGATTGATTTTACAAGAGTTTGAGTTGAAAACCGATTGCTTAAGTAAGGTAACCTGAAGCCAGGAGTATGGCACACTTTCTCCTGTCTGGTCCCTTGTCCCTTTCTCTGGGCTCTAGTTGCACTAGACTAATCGCTGTGTTCTAAACATGTCATGTACAATGAGAGATGGCACAGGACAGTGGTCTGAGTACAGAGTCTGGGGCCAGACCACCTGTGTTTGAATCCTAGCTTCCTCGGTTTTTTGTTTTTGTTTTTGTTTTCGTTTTTTAGCTGTGGATCTTATTAACCTCTCTGTGACTCTGTTTTCTTGTACAAAACCAGGTATATAGTAATGGAACTTTTTCACAGAGTAGTAGTGAGGATTAAGATAGTTAATACATATAATGGGTTTAAAACAGTGCATAGAACATAGTAAGTGCTCAGTAAATATTAGCTCTTTTTTTCATTCTTCACTTGTTTTTTTGCCATTCTTAAGCTATTCTTATGTGGTGTGGTGTGTTTTCTCCTCATCTGTCTTCTAAAATAGTCTGTATTTTAACAGTCTTACTGCTTTTATGAAGCTGTCCTGCAATTTTCAACTGGGATTCTAGCCTTGGCTGTACATTGAAATCACCTGTGTATTAAATACTGATACCTGCGTTTTTGCTCTGTGCTAGATATGGCTTGTAGTGGCTTGTGAGAATGGGTGGTTATATTTCCATGGAATTTTCTTTCAGGTAAGCTTTGGTAGCTTAAAATCAGCCATGGTGAGAATATTTACACTCTTGAAATTGGCAGATACTACCACAGGCATTCTTTTCAATCTACTTGGTATTTTAGTGATTTGTTTATAAGCATCTCTAAATAGATACTGAGCCCTTTAGTAGGGTTGTGTTAGTTTGCTAGGACTGATGTAACGAAATACCACAGACTGGGTGGCTTAAAAAACAGGAATTTATTGTTTTACAATTCTGGAGGCTAGAAGTCCAAAATCAAGGTTCCAGCAGAGTTGGTTTCTTCTCAGGGCTGTGAGGGAAGGCTCTCCCAGGCCTCTCTCCTTGGCTCATAGATGGCCATCTTCTTCCTGTGTTTCTTTATATAGTCTTCCTTTTGTGTGTGTCTCTGTGTCCAGATTTCTGGGACAAAAGGGTCTGGGAAACCCTTTTCATAGAGACACCAGTCATATTGAACTAGGGCCCACCCTAATGACCTCACTTCAACTTGATGACCTCTGTAAGCACTCTGACTTCAAAAAAAGGTCACATTCTGAGGTACTGGGCGTTAGGAGTTCCACATAGGGATTTTAGGAGGACATAATTCAGCCCATAACACACAGCAAGGAACTCCTTTTTTCCTTTTTTTCCATTTATTCCTGTAGTGAAGATTTGTTGAATTGAAAAGGAAACATCAGTTAGTTATTCATGTACTATGAATTCCAGATCGTCAATTTGTTGATTTTATTATTTTTTTTGAAGCAGCTGTTTCTTGGGATAATATCAGAGTTCGTTATTTGTAGAGAAAAATATCAGTTTAGGAAGACTGGTTATTTTAAGTTGTCTGAGGCAGGCTCGAGCTTGTTAATGAACTCAAAGGCATATGATCTGAGTGAAATGGTCTTGATTTTGTGTCTGTCACTGAGAGAATGCTTTTAATCATGCATGAAAAAAATGTTTGAGATGAATTTCCACTAAGCTGAGAATGTTTTAATGCTGATCATTCTCTTCAGGATTATATAAGACTCTAAAGTTCTCAGAAAAGTAGGATTTCTTTTGCTTTTTCTCGAGGGCATATAATGTCAGGTAATGATTCTGTGATTTTTGTGATTAACAGAAATGTCTTTGAACCACAGGAAGCGTAAATTATTTTGTAAAAATTTGCTTCGTGTTAGGATGATTGTGTGTATATGAAATAGTGGATGACATTTAAACTATGATCATCTCAAAGCATGTAAATATGGAATGTACTTTTTAAGTTAAATGTTTTTCTTCAAAATGAGATACTTCTCTGCACCATTGCTTTTTGCTGAATAAATACTTGAATTAGAATCTTATTCCAAAAATGTATTTGAAATACACACTGGCACAGGAATTTGTTGGTCTAAATGTTCAGATTTTTTTTTTTGAATTTTGTTTTATTTTTTATATAGCAGGTTCTTATTAGTCATCAGTTTTATACACATCAGTGTATACATGTCAATCCCAATCGCCCAGTTCATCCCACCACCACCCAATTAATCCCACCACCACCCCAACCCCCCACTTCCCCCCTTGGTGTCCATACGTTTGTCCTCTACATCTGTGTCTCTATTTCTGCCTTGCAGACTGGTTCATCTGTACCGAAAATGTTCAGATTT
This sequence comes from Eschrichtius robustus, assembly GCF_028021215.1. Taxonomy (NCBI): domain Eukaryota; kingdom Metazoa; phylum Chordata; class Mammalia; order Artiodactyla; family Eschrichtiidae; genus Eschrichtius; species Eschrichtius robustus. The sequence goes on from NC_090825.1 coordinate 63,698,746, forward strand.
TTTAATAGAAAATTTTCAGCTATAAATTATATATGGCAAATATATAAAGCTTTAATTTTTAGTCAACCTTAAGTATAATTTACATGCAATACAATTTACACATTTTAAGTATATGAGTCAAATCAATTTTGATAGATATATACACCAACATAACCACCACTCCAATTAAGATGTAGAACATTTCCATCTTCCCAGAAAGTTCCCTGTGCCTCTTTGCAGTCATTTTTCTCCCCATGTCCACCTCCTACTCCAAACAACTACTGATCTGACTTGACTGTTACAGAATTTCACATAGATGGAATCATTACAGTATGTACTCTTTCATGTCCAGCCCCTTTCAGCATGATGCCTGTGAAATTCACCCATGCTTTGAGTGTATGGGTAGTTTGTTCCTTTTTATTGTTCAGTAGAATTGCTACAGAACTTGTTTATCCATTCACTTGCTGAACATTTGAGTTTTCGGTACTGTGACTGATTGAATGTGTCAAAAGTGGTTTGCGGAGTTTCGTGCTGATGATTTCTCGCTGGACGATGCTCCACGGTTGGGTAGACCAGTTGAAGTTGATGACGATCCAATCGAGACATTAATTGAGAACAGTCAATGTTACAGCACACGGCAGATAGCCGACATAATCAAAATATCCAAATCAAGCATTGAAAATCGTTTGCACCAGCTTGGTTATGTTAATCGCTTTGATGTTTGGGTTCCACGCAAGTTAAGCGAAATAAACCTTCTTGACCGTATTTCTACATGCGATTCTCCACTTAAACGTAATGAAAACGTTCTGTTTTTAAAACAAATTGTGATGGGCGATGAAAAGTGGATACTGTACAATAATGTGGAACGGAAGAGATCGTGGGGCAAGTGAAATGAACCACCACCAACCACACCAAAGGCCGGTCTTCATCCAAAGAAGGTGATGTATTGTGTATATCGTGGGATTGGAAGGGAGTCCTCTATTATGAGCTCCTTCCGGAAAACCAAACTATTAATTCCAACAAGTACTGCTCCCAATTAGACCAACTGAAAGCAGCACTCTATGAAAAGTGACCAGAGTTAGTCAACAGAAAACGCATAATCTTCCATCAGGATAACGCATGACCACATGTTTCTTTGATGACCAGGCAAAAACTGTTACAGACTGGCTGGAAAGTTCTGATTCATCTTCTGTATTCACCAGACATTGCACCTTCAGATTTCCATTTATTTCGGTCTTTACAAAATTCTCTTAGTGGAAAAAAATTTCAATTCCCTGGAAGACTATAAAAGGCTCCCAGAACAGTTCTTTGCTCAAAAAGATAAAAAGTTTTGGGAAGATGGAATTATGCAGTTGCCTGAAAAATGGCAGAAGTTAGTGGAACAAAACGGTGAATACGTTGTTCAATGAAGTTCTTGGTGAAAATGAAAAATGTCTTTTATTTTTACTTAAAAACTGAAGGAACTTTTTGGCCAACACGTAGATTCTTTTCCCATATGGGTCATTACAGAGTATTGAGTAGTATTCCCTGTGCTATACAGTAGGTCCTTATTAGTTATCTATTTTATACATAGTAGTGTGTACATGTCTAGGTAATTGGTTTTAGAGTTTAGCAACTTTTGTTAATTTTTCTAAAGTTAAACTTGAAAATTAACCAGTATCTTTTGTCATCTTTGAAGACTGCTATTTAAGTGACCTTTGAGTGACTTCTTTTGTTTCTGCCTGTGAAATGAAAATTCTTTGTGTCTATTTAAAGGCGTTTCAAGCATCAGAAGTAGGTGAGGTGCTATTTCGGGGAGGGGTAGTGGGTTCTGAAATCCCACATTAGCTTTTCCTCATCTTCATCCTGTGCTCCCCTGGAGTGAAAAAGGTACCGTTAGAGACACATCTTGGTATCTACTGAGAATATTTTTCATCGCTGATGTGTTCTTTCCTTTGTGCCTGTCCTGCCCACTTTCATCTATTCTAAAGCGCTCTCCCTTTTTTCCCCTTTTCCTTTGAGCACGTGACTGACTATTCCTATCTTTCATTGTTAAGTAGCAGTAATAATGTTAATAATAATAGCAATAGCTAACACTATGTATTAGACACTATTCTAGGGGCTTTATAATATTTATGGACTGATTTAATCTTCACAAACCCCCTGTGAGGGAGCTACTATTCTTTTAATACAGATTTCCAGGAAACTGAGGCAGAGAGCTGTTAAGTCTGGGGTTATCCAACTACTAAGTGGCAGAACTGGGATTTGATCCAGACTTCCTGGCTCTGAAGCATAGGCTCTGAACCACTCCATTATACGGCTTCTCAGTAAAAAACACACAAAGAAGCAACCATTCCCTTCTTTCACCTCTGCTTCTGGACTTCAAAAGGAGTAATGTTTTATAGCACAGTTGACATTATTTTGGTTAATATTCCATGAAACTTTCATTCCTTTATAATGCATATTACAGTTTGTATTTCTATCTCTGGCAGTAAAGTTCCTGACAAAAAGCATGTGTGCTTCAAACAAAGTAGCTTTATTTCTGAAGGTATTACTTTACAAACTGCAGTCCCACATGTTCAGTAGAAAGCACAGGCCATCCTAGCATGTGGTTATTCTTCTGGGAAAGCGTCTTAGAGGAGGTGAGTCTTGGCTGGCTTGTTAAGTAAGAATATGTGCACAGGGCTGGGGGTATGGTATGTGGAGATGGGTGGCAAAAAGACCCAGGATTGGGATGGACTGAAAGATTAAGAAAAGGATGGAGGTTTTAAAGTATTGTTCCAAGGGAGTTCATCCTTAGAGAAGATTTCCAGGGTCAGGGAAGAAGAGCTGGGAGGTTATGACTATAGGCAGAAATGATGCCTTCTCTAGGCCCTTGGGCTTTCTGCCTCCATTCCCTCCCCCTTCGTTTTTCTCTTCCCCCTGGTTCCCCAAGTTTGAGCGCTCTAATCCTTTTAGTTTTCCTGACCTCATTGCAGATAGAAATACTTCCCTGTCAGGTTAGCAATTTCCAGACAGATGAGCAATTTTTTGTTGGAGTGTTACCTTTTTTTTTTTTTTTTTCTTAAAGTAACAACTACTATAAAAGAAAAAGTAAAATCAAAAGCTAGAGAAAATTTTAGAAAGACATGAGTTTACCTAGTGTAGACTTCTTGCCTTAAGATAAGGTAAGATAAGATAAGACCTCCTGTCTTAGTCTTTTGAACAGCAGGCACAGCTGCCATTCGTACAGGCCTTGGTTACTTCCTGGGCCTTAGGCCTCCTCTGTCTGAGGCCCCATGGAGTTTGCATAGTGAGTGAGGAGATTCTCAGTTCTTCTTCTGGCTCCCCAACAGGCCTGTCCTCTGGGGCTAGGTCCTAGCGTTTCCTTACTTCGGGTCTTTCTAACCCTGCGGGGGCTTGCCCTAAATGTGCTTTTAATTTCTAGCCCCCAATGGTAACTTGTCTAAGGTCCCTTTATCTCTGCTTGGTGGGAAACTGTGTGTGTAGTGGTGGCCGGGGGCTTCCTGGTCTCGACAGCCTCTGACTTGTACTCTGTCTCCCTCTTGGTTTGGTCTGAAGCAGGCTCACCAGCTGAAATCAAACTGGGTCTTTCTCACCTCAGTTCACTATTGCCCATCTGGCCAACAGTAGAGGTTGCCATCTTTCTAAGATGCTGTCTGTGTGATTGTGTCCACTTCCTTCTCTCCTTTTTTGCCTTTTGAAAACTGTATACTTTATAGTGAGTTCTTATTGAATTTTTAAAAGTTAAAAATGAACATACTGGCTCATGTAAGTGAAAAGCTTGAAGGTAGGCTGGAATTGGGCATGGATGGATTTAGGGGCTCTTCTCCTTTGTCTCTCCCTCTGGCGTTTGCCCTCTTATGTTCCACAAGGTAGCAGGGAGGTTGCAGCCATTCCGTTTCCCGGACTCCTAGCCTCCCAGGTTTAAGTCCAGGGAAGTGGACAAACATCTTCTCCTGGGAGCTCCTGTGTAAATCCTGTAATCCACTCTTTGCTTTTTCTTTCTCTGTTCTTTTTTTTTTTTTTTTTAAATTAATTAATTAATTAATTTATGGCTGTGTTGGGTCTTCATTTCTGTGCGAGGGCTTTCTCTAGTTGTGGCAAGTGGGGGCCACTCCTCATCGCGGTGCACGGGCCTCTCATTATCGCGGCCTCTCTTGTTGCGGAGTACAGGCTCCAGACGCGCAGGCTCAGTAGTTGTGGCTCACGGGCCTAGTTGCTCCGCGGCATGTGGGATCTTCCCAGACCAGGGCTCGAACCCGTGTCCCCTGCATTGGCAGGCAGATTCTCAACCACTGCGCCACCAGGGAAGCCCTCTTTCTCTCTTCTTAAGAAACAATTTTATTTTTTGAATAAGTGGTATATTCCAATGGTTCAAAAATCTAAAACTCTTGTAAGGATATGGGGTGAAAAGCTTTTCTTCCATCTTGTCCTTTTTATCATTAAGTACCTCTCTTTGTCTGGTTATAATGCTTTTTGTCCTGAATTTTATCTTGCCTGATAAGAAAATCTTGTCCCATGCTTTCTTTTTATTTGCACTAGCCTAATATATTCATCTGGGCAATTTTTTTCCAGCCAACCTTTTCTTTCTAACCTTTCTGAATTACTTTAAGTTTTGCTCCTATTGGTAGTGTAGAAAGTTTTTCTTATTCTTTTTTAAATAAATTTATTTATTTATTTATTTATTTATTTAATTAATTTATTTATTTATGGCTGCGTTGTGTCTTCGTTGCTGTGTGGGCTTTCTCTAGTTGCAACGAGGAGGGGCTACTCTTTTTTTTTTTTAAGGTGTAAATCATATAATCAATCTCCAAAATTAAATGTTAGCAAACAGACTCCATCAGTATAATAAAAAGGATAAATACAAGATAGTGTGATGCCTTAGCTGAAGAATATAAAAACAGTTCAACATAAAGAAATCTAATAATATAACCCATCACATTAGTAAGGTAGAGGAGAAAAATATATGATCATCTAGACAGATGTGAAAAGTATTTTGATAAAATTCAACATCCATTCATCCATTATTAATTACAAGACAACACCAAAAATTACAACAATGCTTCAGGAAACTTCTATACTGTGTAAGATTATACAACTGAAACAATAGCAAGCACTAATAATAGACCTAAGAAAGTCAGAAGAATAACAAGAATAGTTACTATGACCACTAGTATTCAGCATTTGGGGCTACTCTTCATTGTGGTGCACGGGCTTCTCATTGTGGTGGCTTCTCTTGTTGCGGAGCATGGGCTCTGGGCGCGCGGGCTTCAGTAGTTGTGGCTCGTGGGCTCCAGAGTGCAGGTTCAGTATTTGTGGTGCACGAGCTTAGTTGCTCCGCGGTATGTGGGATCTTCCCGGACCAGGGCTTGAACCTGTGTCCCCTGCATTGGCAGGCAGATTCTTAACCACGGTGCCACCAGGGAAGTCCCAGTTTTTCTTCTTTTGTAATCCAATCCGAGGTTAATTTTCTTTAAATAAGTGAGTTTAGTCCATTTACATTTGTCATTATGGTAGATATATTTGATATTAGTTTGTCCATATTTAGTTTTCTAGTTTTATATCTTAAAGAATCTTCCACTATGTGGTCTGTTTTCCTTGCTGTTCTTCTGGGGTTATTCTGATATTTTCATTCTAGTGGTTGTCTTTATAATTTGACATAATGCCCTCAGTCTTCTAAGAAAGTGACGGTTCCCTATTATAAGAAGTAATAAATTAATGAATTTCATCCTAATTCTAATATAGAGGCATTGTAACTATGTTACATAGTCTGTTTTATTCAATCTCGATCTCTATTACATTTTATCCTCAGAGGAAAGAATTAATCACTCAGCAAGCTTGGAACTCAATCTGTATTATTATTATCAATAAATACACTGTCAGAAGAGGCCTTGGGTTTTCCTAGAGTAGATTGTCAGCCTTTAGCAAGGCTCTTTTCATCTATAAAAATTATAGTTTCAAAAGTCAGCATAGATCATAAATTGGTAAGTTGACATTTGGTCACAATTAAACATTATCAAAATCTTTGTAGGTAGTTTGCTACTCAGCACCAGAGAATCACCAATTTTATGTCCAAGTTGACATTACTGGGTCTAAATTTCCCCCTTTTTTTAGTGTAGGTTCCACACTTGTTGAGAGTTTTATTGCCACTTAATTTTTCAAAAACAATATATTTGGCAACACAGAGGCATGTAACATATGAAAAGGATTTTTTAAAATTAGAAATCTTGGGACTTCCCTGGTGGTCCAGTGCTAAAGAATCCACCTTACAATGCAGGGGACATGGGTTCGATCCCTGGTCAGGGAACTAAGGTCCCACACGCTGCAGGGCAACTAAGCCCGAGTGCCGTAACTACTGAGCTCGTGTGCCTCAACTAGAGAGCCCACGTGCCACAAACTACAGAGGCCACATGCTCTGGAGCCCACATGCCACAACTAGAGAAGAGAAAACCTGCTGCCACAGCTAGAGAGAAGCCCGCACGCTGCAAATGAAAGATCCCACATGCCTCAACGAAGGTCCCCCGTGCCACAACTAAGACCCAATGCTGCCAAAAATAAATAATAAATATATGTTTAAAAAAATAAAATAAAATTAGAAATCTTAAAACAGTCCAGCTTTGCGTACCCCATGTAGTGACTGAGACTCACATGCTGACATTAGTCCTCCCATCCAGTGCAGAAGGGCAGTTGCCACCCCAGGCCCACGGAGGAGGAGCATAGCCTCTGTTCAGCCTCTTTTCTGTTCAGAAGGCTTCAGCCTCTGGTCACAAACAGCCTCTGTAGAGGGTGGGAAGGTGTTTTTTTATAATTTTTTAAGTCCTTGGTCAATTATGGGACCATCGTTGACTTCCTTAATTTTTTGGTGAAAAGATATTTACTGCTCACCTCTAATAGAGCAGCTAAAAACATAGACTGTCTTTGGAGAAGATTTATATTTCCACTTCGTACTCTAGTCCTACAATGGCTGCCAGTATTGTTCGTGTAGATGAGTGTTTTCAGTTTACCTGCGAGTCACCCCGAAAACCCTGTTGAAAATGAAAATACCCCCTCTCCTCCAGCTTCGTGCTGAATTCAGATGGAACACATTCGGGGTGTGGCATCTGTGCTTTTAATGTGTGTTGCAGGTGATTCTGATGCAGGTACTTCACAGGCTACAGTTTGAGGAAACCAAGATTGACAGTTCTCTGTTGAATATAGAAATTTTACTAAAATCTAGTTTGACAAAATTCTGGTTGGATATTACTCTCTGTGTATATAGTGTTTCAAGTAGACTTTTGTTTCAAAGATACAGTGATTTGATTTTACCATAAAGAAGTCTAGGGAAACACAGATAAGAGATTTCACATATAACTCCAATCAGTTTGTGGAAAAAAATTTGCATGAGGGTATTTTATATACAGATTGCAGAATGTTGAATTTAACACTCTTGTAATGCTTCCATGAAAGCCTCAAGGGTAACTGACAAGTCCATTTTTATCAAATTTAATGTGTTTCTAAATCCTTGTCTGCTTCTCAAACAAAATATTAGAACAGTAATTGAGTTACCAGCTGCCTCGTGTGTTCACTCTAGGAACTTGTACAAAAGCATTGTGGAACTCACCTAAGGTCATTCATTGCTTTTTGAGTTACTAAATAGCTTTGCAGTAGGCTTCTAAAAATCCAGGTATTAAGGGTGTCTACAGGAAGATAAAAATTGATAAGAGATTTGCAATAGTTAGTCTGATACTCTCTCCATTGGATTAAGGTGGAAAAATCCTCTTCAGCACTACAGATGGGAGAAAATCCTCCCTCTTCGATTTCTTCCTGAAGCAGCTTATGCCTGTCCGGTCTTTCAGTAGAACAGAAAAAGCCTTTGGAGCTAGGTATGCTGGCACAGATTTTCTGGAGGAAAAGAAAAACACTAAGAAATCAAATTTATAACTTTATTTAAGTAACGCAGAACATCATGACAAGTATAATATATTCCAGGAATGCAAAGATCATTCAGCATCAGAAAATATGAATAATATCTTACCAGATTAAGTGAGCGGAAACAATGTGATTATTTTAATACCTATAGAAAGAGCATTAGCTAAGATTCAGTAATCCTTTATGACTAATTTTTTTTATTTTTGCAAAAACTGGGAAACTTACCAAAGCTCAGGCTAATAAGTCATTTATTCCAAAACCCATTAGTAAAAATCATATTTAAGAGTCGAAACTTTGGAAGCATTCCGATTAGTATCAGTAAGAAAGCAAAGGATGGCTGTTAGCCTTACCTTTGTTCAACGCAGCCCTGAAGGTCTTAGCCAGTAGTGTAGTGAGACAGGAAAAAGAAATGAAAAATAGAAATTTTCTTCTTGAAGATGATATTAATTCATACATAGACAATACAGGAAAAAAGTGTTTAGCATAGTTGCTACATATAAAAATTTAGGTTCATGTACACCAGTGATAAGCTTTTAGTCAATGTAATAGAAGAAAGGATTCCCTTCACAGTAGTATTAATCTATAATATATCTAAGAGTGAGCACAACCAAAGATATATATAACATGGAGAAAATTACAGAACATTATTGTTAGATATAAAAGACATGAATAGAGATATTATGCCATCTTTAACAATAGGATATCTTCATTGGTTAAGATATCATTTCTCTCTAAATTAATTCATTGTAAATCCAGTCAAAAGCCCAATAAGGTTTTTGTGAAACTTGACAAAATGAACCTAAAATTTCTAAAGAAATTCAAAAGCCCAAGAATAGCCAAGAAGACAATCTTGAAAAGCAAGGTAGGGTCCTTGCCACAGATATTGATACCAAACCACGGAAGTTACAGTACTGTGGTCCTGATACAGAGATAGACAAAAAGATCAGTGGAATAGGACAGAAGCCAGAAACAGGGTCACAATGTATACAGAAATGTGGAGGCAGCATTCTAAATTAGTAGGAAAAGATGGAATGTTTTATAATGGTGCTTGATCCTTAACTGATAATCGTATGGAAAATAAAAGTGTACTTCTAACTTCACACCATCCCCCAAAATAAATTCAGGTGAATTAAATTTGAAAAGCAAATCTTAAAAATTTACTCAAAAATAAGAAATAATTGAACATTTAAAAACAGATACGAAGAAACGAAATTGAGCTATTTGTAGTGAGGTGGATGGACCCAGTGACTGTCATACAGAGTGACGTAAGTCAGAAAGAGAAAAACAAATACCGTATGCTAACACATATATATGGAATCTAAAAAAAAAAAAAAGGTTCTGAAGAACCTAGGGGCAGGACAGGAATAAAGATGCAAACGTAGAGAATGGACTTGAGGACACGGGGAGGGGGAAGGGTAAGCTGGGACGAAGTGAGAGAGTGGCATGGACATATATACACTACCAAATGTAAAACAGATAGCTAGTGGGAAGCAGCCGCATAGCACAGGGAGATCAGCTCGGTGCTTTGTGATCACCTAGAGGGGTGGGATAGGGAGGGTGGGAGGGAGACGCAAGAGGGAGGAGATATGGGGATATATGTATATGTATAGCTGATTCACTTTGTTATACAGCAGAAACTAACACAACATTGTAAAGCAATTATACTCCAATAAAGATGTTAAAAAAAAAATGTCCATCTTCATGTATAAATCTTAGAAATATAATTCTGAGTGCAAAAGCAAGTTGTAGAAGGATAGGTGTAATAAAGTACTGCTTATATGAAATTTAAAACATGAAATGATACAGTGTATTGTGTAAAGATGCTAAAATATATTGTGAAGTATAAAAACATACATGGTGCTAATATACACCAAATTGAAGGTAGTATTTTCTTCTGAAGATGGTAGATGAATATGACTGAAGAGGGACGTGTGCAGGATACACCTGTATCTGTAATTTTTATTTTTAGATAAAAATATTCTAAAGCAACATGTGGCAAAATGTTTAACATCAAGTGAATGTCCAATAGTAAAGAAATGGTGGAATAAATTATGGCTTTTACATACTATCAAATATTTTTCAGCCATTAAAAAGAATGAGTTGTAGCTAGGTCACTTTATATGGAGGGATTTCCAAGAGTTATTATTTAGTGAAGAAAAGAAGATGCAGGGAAGTTTGTGTAAAGTCATCCCCTTTTTGTAAAACAATGCATGTATGAGTAGGTGTATATGACATACTTACGTATGACCATATGAACATGAAAAAAATGAGGAAGGATTCCTCCTAGGCTGTTAACAGGGGTTGGGAGTGAGGTGATTAGGAAAGGAGAGGAGGGGAGCGGAGGGGAATGGGGAGTCAAGCAAACTAGAAAATGGAAAAGACAATGCACTACTAGCGTGGATGATGATTTGATGATTTTGTTTATGTACTTACATGATCATTTATGTATATACACACACACATATATGCATATTTTTTTAGAAGTGTAGAACCACTTATAGAAAGAGTGAGAGTTGACTTAAGGGGAATTTACTATATTTGACTGGAGGCTGTGGTAGAAGAAATGGACTTATTAGCATAGTGCCAACCAAAGATGCCACTTCAAAGAAATTAATGATGTATTCTGTTTCTAGTGGATTTAAACAATTGATGCAATTAAATTGATGCTTTTCCATTTTTTTCCCTTTTGTGTTTATTAAAGTAACTGACCTTAATTTTAATGAGTTCTTAATAACAATATATATAAAGTACTCACAGTGTGCTAGGTGATATAAAATACCAGTAGTAAAAGTAATAATATTTTATGAAATGCAGCCTTTTGACAGGGAAACCTTAGCTCTTTGTCTCTTTTTTTTCAACTTGGGAGAGAATAAGGAATGAGTCTTATTTATTTTGGTCACGTCAAGGCCTAAATACAGATAGTGCAAGATTATGGATAATTAATTTTTTAATTTTACATTTTTTTCTTTCAGCGTGCGGGATGATAGAATTCGAGTAGAAAGGATGGATAACATGTATTTTGAATACAGCCACGCTTTCCAAGAGGTTACAGAATTTTATGCAAAAGACGTAGTTGACGGTAAAGGTAAATATTTTATACATGTTAGCCATGTGTCCTCAAATTTAACTGAGTTGAGATTTGGATAAAGTTGCAAGTTTGACTTAAACTCTAATGGAAACTAGATAGTTATTGATTAATAACTGGTCAGAAGCACAACTGCAGCTGCTTCTTTGTAATTATGACCATTTAGTAACTTGATGTTTTTGACATATTCATTGGAGTGTAATAAGTTAGTTACTGAAGAACCTTCCTTTTTGCTTCCTTTAAAAGATAGCCCATGATTTTCCTGCAATTTTATAAAATGTCTGGGTAAATCTCCTAATGAAGGCTAGCATTTCCAAAAATTGATGGCCAGAATTAAAATACCAGAACATTAGTGACAGGGTCTTAAGATGTTGGATTACCATTGTTTGTCTAATTCACATTTTCTCAGCCAAGCATCTGTTTGATTTGGTCTGTACCCCTCATTCCTGCCAGTCCAGCTTATGCTAAGTTCCAATTTTATCCCCTATCACAAGCTGCAGAGCTTTCACTGTTAGACCAGCCTCTCCCAGCTCCCTCTTAGGCATCAATGTCTTGTTGGCATTTCTTTCCCCATCCCTTTTAATCTCATGATGTCTTGGCCAAATTGAATCAAGCGTCTGAGAGTGTAACCCACTTACAATGGCAGTCCGAGATATCACCAAGGGATCATCATCTTATGTTCGACTAAAGACAAGACTAAGTCACGAAACTATCATAAGCCACTCTTGGCATCAGATTCACTTAGAAGGATATAGGACAGAAAATCCAGTTTGCCGACAAGACGCTGTTCCTCTTAGTGGGAGGAGTACTCAGCAGTCTTTGCAGCAGTCCACAGAGTCATTGGGCGCTTAAAATCCCCTCCCTCCTCTAGTGACTGCTCAGTTGCAAAGAAAGCAGACTTCCATCAGGGGGATGCAGGATCTGCCCTGGCTTAGAAGCCCCATGCCCTATAGGAAACCTTATCTCTTGCTGGAATTTCTCCAAAGGACATGCCAAGTTCAAAAAGTCAGTGTACTCAAGGAAGGCCAAAATTCTGGAGTCAGGTATTTATAATTTCCCCTAGTTCAGATGCAGTTTTCTGATTTCAGGTCATTTTTACCATACGCAATGCTACCTCATAACACAGTGGCACTTCATCTTTGTCAGGTTTCCTGGGGAACAGAGCTAGACAGTTAAAAGATGAAATTCTCAGTAGAAGGGAAAAGAGTTTTGTTAACTCGTCATTTACACCTTGGTTTTATAAAAAGCTATAGTTGAAAGTAATATATTTTATATTACAGATTTGTAGAGGATATCTTGTAATTTTTTCTAAAGGTTATAAATACCTACTGCAAAAAAAGTTAAAACATAGTTGTGTGTAAGGAAAAAAGTACCAGTCCTTCCCCTCAAATCCTTAAGAATTTTTTGATGTACACATCTACACATAAACATACATATTTCGATATATTTGTTTAATATAACTTGTATTTATTCTTTCAACTAATTTTTATTGAATGCCTATTTGAGGCATTTTATGTACTGTAAGGAATTAAACAGACAAAAATTCCTGCCCTTCTGGAGCTTACAGTCTAATAGAGGGAGGTGTACAATAAAATAGTGTTTAAAGGTGATGAGTACTATACAGAAAGGCAGGGAAGAGGTGAATTTTTAAGTAGAGTGGTGAAGGAAGGCCACACTGAGAATGTGGCAATTAAACAAAGATTTGAACGAAGATTAAAGGAGTTAAGGGGGAAAACCACATGGACGTGTGAAGGAACAGTGTTTCAGGCAGAGACAACAGTAAGTACAACATATCTTAAGTGCTTGGTGTGTTTAAAGAATATCAAGGAGCCTGGGTGCTGGGACAGAGTAACTAAGGGGGAGACTATTAGGAGGTGAGCTCAGAGATGAAAGGGGATGGAAGGCAGGTTGTGTAGGGACTTTTAGACCCTGTACGAACTTGTGCTGCTTCTCTCAGTGAGTTGGGAAATGTTGGAGGATTTGTAAGCAAAGTAATCCAGTTATGTGACGTACATTTTAAAAAGGATTCCTTTGGCTGCTCTGTTAAGAATACCCTATAGGGCACAGGGATAAAGGTGGGAGACCAGATGGAAAGCTAATGGGAAAGTCATTCCCATTAGTAGGTGCATAATAATCTGGATGTACTGAAATTTATTTAAGTAATACCTTATTGATGTTCAATTAGGTTGTCCAATTTTTTAAGAGGGAAGAGATATGGGGATATATGTATATGTATAGCTGATTGACTTTGTTATAAAGCAGAAACTACTAGAAAAGATTTTTCAACTCACTTTCTGGTATACACATCTTTAACAAGCATTTTGGAGTATTTCTGGGTCAAAGGGGATGAGCATTTTACACTTTGAAAATAGTTGCTCTGTTGCTCTCCAAAAAAGGGTCATCCACCATCAGAAAATGCCCTTTTTTCCATACCCTAAGTATTTGTAAACTTCTGTATTTTTCCAAAGGGAATTTTAGGAGATAACGGTCTAAATTATTATTTCAAAAATCATAAACTAAATTTTATTTAACTTAATGTTTGTTTTTAATAATGAATAATAACTTTAATGAAGGTATATATTCTGTTTTTTTAGGTTCTCAAAGTTTTTCTGGCATCATTAACTTGGAAAAGCCTGTGATTTGCTCTTTGGCTGCCATAATAAGATACCTGAAAGAGTTTAACTTGGAAAAGGTGCTTTCCAAACCCAAGTAAGTGATTTCTCAAAAATAAAAAAAAAGGTGGTGTTATATTAAAAAACATTTCTTAAATTGAATTTGGTAAGTAGTATTGAATTGAATTTTGGTAAGTACTAGGTAAGAAGTTTACCTGCTCTGGATAGAATATTCTATGGCAAGAATGAGCTGTGTGGTATTGTTGCTGAAGAGTATTAAAAATATTAATTAACATAAATTAAAAGAAAGCTTAAGAATTCTGTCAGTTTGTATTCATGATAGCTATTGAATGTACTGTAGTGTTGACTACAACGCTATAATATAAAACTGTGCTTTATACTAATGCACAGTTAATTGAGAAGTAGTATTAAGAAGTGGTATTGAAAAGCATTCATAAAACTTCATCACCTTTCTTATTCTTGGTTTCAATTCTTATTTCACAGACCATAAAGTTGAAGATAAAGAGGACAGCTACTAACATAGACAGCTTTTTTTTTTTTTTTTAATTTATTTATTTTTGGCTGCACTGGGTCTTTGTTGCTGCACACGGGCTTTCTCTAGTTGTGGCAAGCGGGGGCTACTCTTTGTTGCAGTGCACGGGCTTGTTGCGGAGCACAGACTCTAGGCGCACAGGCTTCAGTGGTTGTGGCGCATGGTCTCAGTAGTTGTGGCTCGCGGGCTGTAGAGTGCAGGCTCAGTAGTTGTGACGCACGGGCTTAGTAGCTCCGCGGCATGTGGGATCTTCCCGGACCAGGGCTCGAACCCGTGTCGCCTGCATTGGCAGGCGGATTCTTAACCACCGCACCACCAGGGAAGACCCTTATAGACAGCTTTTTAAAAGAGTGATTAACTTTGTAGAGTTGAGAGATTTAAAAGCTGGCAATTGACATTCTAGGAAAATGCTAGTTTAAAAGCCAGTGGAATAAAAAAAGGGTAGCAGAATAATTTTCTTGCCTTTCCATATTCTGTCTTCACTAGCCCCTTATCTTTGGCTCTGTGAAGAATTACCCTATATCATATCCATCCTGGATAAGTAAGCTACTTCCTCTTCTGCAGAGGTGGGGTGGACAGATAGGAGCTATCTCAGTAAAATATCATTTAGTACCAAGATTGGGAAATCCTTGTCTATGTCTATTTTAATCCCATCCTGAAAGCAATACACTTCCAAGACTTCTACCCAATGCCCTAAGTATTTTGAGGTATTTCTACTCTCTTTAGTCGGAGAGCAAACTATTCTAAGCCCTATGTGAACCCTTGTTTGTCCTACTGTTTCTTGTGGTTCTTTCCCTGATCCCATGTGAGGTCCTCCGCGTATTTAAGGATCAGTGCTTGGCCAAAGACTTGAGGGGACCCTTCTGCATCTCTCTGTATGCAGCTCTGTCATCTCTGGCATTCTGTCTCACAACTTCTACTTTCCTTGGTCTCTCCAAGGAGTTAGTCATAGTGTTTACCTCTTTTGTTTTTCTTCTCTCAGGGATCACAGTTCTATGCTGCCTGATGTCCAACTGCCCGAAAACAGTTTTAAATGTATATATATATGTATATGTGTATATATATATATATATATATATATACACACACATAAATATAGTGTGTATATATATATTTCTATAATTTTCTAGTTGTGGTTAAAGGACAGTACTCATGCATTTAATCTTTTACGAATGAAAGCAGAAGTGAGGTGCCATGATTGAACACCATAAAAAAACAACAGAAGAGGGAGATGTGTAAAGTAACATCAGCTATCCTAAAAAATGTCTGTGTTCTGAAACTTCTGGAAAACTAATTTTCACTTAAAAATTAGCAATGGGAAAAGAACCAAATTGAAATCCTATATAAAATTATAATAAAAAAGAATAAGGAGCAGGATAATGTCCTTACAGAAAGTGAATGCATGCCAGAAAGACATGCCCACAAATTAAATAAAAACTATAACCTACTACTTCAAAATGAGCTAAAAGGAAATGATGCTAAATGTGAAAGGACAAATGAGAATAGATGAGAAATAGGAAAGATTTGAAATGAGGTGATAGGATTTGAGAATGAACTATATATTAAAGAAAAAGATCAGTTTAGGAATAAAGAGTAAACTAGAAGGAATACAAAAGTAAATAAATACAACAGAGATACTTTTAAGAGAAACAGAATTTGAAAAGAGAGAGATGCAAGAAAAGATTAACATGGCAAACCTGATGAGCCAGCTATCCTTAGGAAACCCTACATGCAAGCTTGACCCTTGACTGGCATCTGAGACCTTGCCTTTGGGGAGGGTTTCCAGCATTCTCTGGTAAGAATGGCTCACTGTGCCTAAACGGTTTCTGCAAACAGTATGGTTTATGCTGAACACCTACTTGTTTTCTGGGAGCTGGAATTTTGGTACACGGTAGGGAAGAGGTGCCTATGTGAATACAGCCCCCAGTGAAAACCCTGGGTGCTGAGTCTCTAATGAGCTTCTCTGGTGGATATTTCACACATGTTGCCACAACTCACTGCTGGGGAAATTAAGTACATCCTGTGTGACTTTACCAGGAGAGGACTCTTGGAAGCTTGCCCTTGGTTTCCTCTGGACTTTGCCTTATGTACCTTTTCCCTTTTCTGATTTTGCTTTGTATCCTTTCACGGTAATAAATCATAGCTGTGAGTATGACTATATGCTGAGTCCTGTGTATTCTCCTAGTGAATCGTTGGGGATCTGTTATACACCCTTCTTCTTATTTTCTTCTTTAATATGCATACTGGCAGCATTTAGGAATGCAAAGATATTTGTTTTAATTGTAAATAAATTAGAAGTGAATCTACAATAAAACTGAATTTTTGTCATGATACAATTTATAATTCATAAATTAACCATCAAAAGGTTAGAAAAGTGATGAATGTATGAACTCTGAAAACTACATAGAGAACTATTCTCCACTATAGATTTCATATGTAATGTGGTAGGGTGTCTTTTTTTTTTTTTGTCTGTTTTCATTTTCAAATAATAGTATTTAAATAGAATCTTTGTAAGGGGTTGATCTTTCCCATAAGGTCTACACCGTTGCTGCCTTTGTCTAAATCAGAAAGATTGGTTTTTGTTTTTGTTTTGTTTTTCTTTAAGTAGTATAGAAATGATGTAGAATCTTAAATTTCTTTGGCAATTTTCAGCAAGAACATTTTTCTCCCATTATAAAACTTGAGGGGAAAAAAAAATCCTTTGTATTTTTGTTGTCTGAAATATTAATGAAGTATTTTCCCATGTTACTTGGAAGATTTCTATGGAAGTTCACACAGGATGAATGCTAGCCAGGCATTGTTTATAAGGTTTATTTCAAAGCACATAAAATTTGGTTTTTTCCAAAAGGATAAATAATTTAGAATTGCTTGATCAGTGATCATATACTATCGAATTCCTAAGGATGCTGGCAGATATAACCCTGACTTCAAAAGTATATATATAATTCCTAATGGAAATAGACACTGACAGAAGGAAATTTCTTTTGTATTTGTAAGGAAGAGTCAGAACTCCAGAGTACATTATCATCCAAACATACAGGAAACCTGAAAACATAGTTAGTTCTTAATAGTTGCTTGGTAATTATCATTCCACAGGAATCAGTCTAACTTAATATTGCCCAGTGGTTGATCTCTTTTATTAATAAGATCAGTGCAGATGTCCATGCTGCCGAATTGTGGGTTCTTGATGCCAACTAAGCATCCTTCAAGAGTCCGTGTCTGATTAAGGTATTCAAGTGTTCATTAATCACCCCTAGGTGTAGGTTAAACCTGTCAAGAACAGGGGAAGTAAATGACTTTTCTTTAAACACATGGGAACTGGTTAGATAGCAACTCAGAGTCCAGGCTAGCAATACTTCCAACTTGTATCTTTGACCATGAAGGTGTGTGAACATCTGTCAGCTATACAGCAAATCACTGCCTAATTGTTTCTTCCTGAAAATAATGCTTTACATTTTATTACTGTCTCTGGGTGTTTCACATACATTTCTAGGCTTTATGACTCAAAGGAAACCAAACAAACCCAAACTGGCCTCCCCATAGAAAGATGGCAGACCTTTGCTGAGCATATACTTTCTGCTAGGCTCTGCAGGTGCTGCAAAATGTATAAGACACAAAGAACCCATGCCTCCAAGGAGCTTAGCTCTATTAGTGAGGATAGCAGAAGAAGTTAAATTACTGTAATGCGAGGCAAATTAAGTTCACGGTTATAAGAAGGAGAGAATGGTCTACACACACCTACTATCAGTGTTGGAGTTGCTTCCCTCTAAAGATCATTAACAAGTCATCCTTTGGAAGCTAGGTCAAACCTGTCGCAGGTAAATTACACTGCCAGGGGACAGTGTTCAGTTACTAGGCAACATTCCTAATATGCAGTAAGTTATTTCTTTTTCAGGGCTCTGGAACCTTAGTTGTGGGAGTCATCTAGAAGTGGAGGCATCTCTCAATGAGCACTGGCTCCTTGGGCTCTGATTTTAGGCTCTAGATTCCTGGATGAAAGCTTGCTTCCATAACTGGCTTAGGAAGCTGGATTTTATTTACATCTTATTTCGGCCATGATGAGGGGGGTTAGTTTTATGATGCAAACACTCATGCTTTCCCTCCAAATAGTTTAGTGACTTGCTGTTATTTTTCTTGCTTTGAAAAATGAGCCATCAAATCTGTAAGTGCTGTGGACAGAAATGTCAAAGGACTGGCTTATAAAGGAAATTAATTACTGGATTAGTAATGCATTGATTAATATACTTTTTAACATGACAGACTAATAAGGACAAAATTTGAATTGTACATACATTTATTAATCACATTGAACTCAATAGTCAAGTTTATTTGAAATTTATTGAATTTTTAATCTAGTTTGGGATAGTTACAGGGACATATGGAGAATGTGAATTCTTTGAACTTAAGGAAGTAATTTCTACTTTTTCAGTTTTATACTCTACTAAAACAGAGCCACATTAATTTGTGGTCTTAATTATAGAGTAAATAACATTTGCACATACCGGAATGTTGATTAAAAGCTTTTAAAGTGTTTGTCAGGATGATCTCATGCTAAAGAATAAGGAGGACGTTTTTAAGTATACTGACATATTTTTCTAGCAAATCGCATAGCTTTTCCTGAAGAGACCACCACTTGCTCTGCCAGTGATAAAAGACTGTGTTTGGTTCTATTACTGGAAATATTAAAAAAATTTAAAATTGTTGGTACCATTACTTCCCTTCCTAGTTCTTGGTTTTGGTGTGACAACAGCTGTCCTTTCACAGCAGTTTACCTAACAGCACCCAGCGTCGATAGAAGATACTCTCATAATGAATATTCTTTTTGGCTTTTTTTGGTTCGATTTCCTATCGCAGGAAATCATGTTACTGGAGTATTTCTAATGCCTAAATTAGTTTTTCTATTTCTTTATGCACTTACATCATGGCTCATATTTCATTCTTTTACAGGAATTTTAAACAGTTGTCAGGTGAAATGGAATTTATGACAATTAATGGAACAACATTAAGGAACCTGGAAATCCTTCAGAATCAGGTCAGGTAAACATAAGGCCTATTAGATTCAAAATAGTTTTGAAAAAAATTTTGGGATAAGGTAGCAGTCTGTTCTTAGGTATGCAGGTGAAAACAGTGTTGTCTTCAGCTGACAGCTCTGCCTGACATCTGCTGGTAACTGCAGTGCTCACTTTTTTTGAGAACCAAATACATGAAATACTTACTTGGGGGTTACGTTGGGAGCTATAGAGCTGTGCTTTTTAATGATTGAAGCAACATGTCCATCCTGATAATTTCTTTATCAAATATTTCTTTGGAAAGGCATCATCTTTGGAAATTAATGTAAAGTGGATTTTTTTGGTCTGCTTGGTTATGTTTTTTCTACATACTTTTAACTGATTGTTGAAATGTCTGCAGTCTTACTTCATTATCCAGCATATAAAACAAGTTTCTCTGATACTCAGTTTGTTTGACTGTAAGATGCATAATATTCCACTTTACAAACTTCCATCATTGTTTACTTGCCCTTTATTGATGAATGAGAAGGATAATGAAGACATTAAAATTATTGCTTTCATGTATTAAACTATCACTTGGAAATGTAAGATATTATATTGTAAAACTAATGTTATTATACCATAAAGTCACAGAAAGAAAAAGCAGTTCCAAGTCATTTGAGTAAGTAGTGGAAAAGCTGAACCATCTGCTGTGAATCACTAGAACTGCTGTGAATTAAAGTAAATGCTGAATTTATTCTCCTGACTCCTGGATTTGTATATTGCTGTCTAGTTTCTCTCACTTGGTTTCTCCCTCTGCCAGGTTGTCCTTGTATACTGGGGTCAGCCTTCCTTTTATGCAATAACATTTTTATCATGTCACTCTGTCATCCCGAAGTTGAGCATATTTCCCGCAAGTCTTTCTCATCAACTCTGTCTACATCCCCGAGGTAGCAAACAAAAGGGCATTTCTGGGGTGAAGAAGAGCCCACAGTCAAAGCCTGCAGACACAGCCCCAGTATTCCAAGATTTCTTTATTTCTGCCACATCCTCCCTGTTCACATCCTATTACAGTGGAGTCAGTTCTGAAATCAGATTCCTAAGGCAGAAATCATCCGTCATCAGAATACCCTCTAAAATCCCTTTCTTTATCAGGACTTGGGCCCTTGTAGAAATAGAAGCTGAGAATTAGCATCTTCTGCTTGTCTTTGTGCTTCGGCTTTGGCCTCCTTTACCATAGAGCAATGGAAAGGGGTCATGAGGAGGGAGCTGGCTGTCAGGGAGAGCAAAGGTATAACAGGACTCAGGTCTCCCCCACCTCTCCCTCTCTTGTCTGAGCCTGCTTCTCCAATGATGCCAGGTAATTAGAGAATGATTCCCCTCCACTGTACTCTTCCTGGGACCCTTTACTGTGGTCCAGGCAGTCAGGCTCTCGTCTCAGGAAGGGATGGTGCAGTCACTGATGTGGATTCTCCTCAGGTCTGCTCTGCCTGCCCAGCTCGTCCTCAGGGAGCCTTCCATGACCACTGTAGTTTCCGTGTGTGCTCTGCTTTAAACTCCTAAGGCCTGGAGAGGTTATAGCACACTTTTTATAGTTGATTTCTGCCAGGTGGCATTGTGTCCTCATTAGGAGTCTTTTCTCCCACACTTGGATGTAAGTGCCCTGAGGGAGGGACCATGTCTTAATATACCTTTGCCAGTTATTCTACTGAGCACACAGGAGGTATTCTGTAAGTACCTGCTCGTTGATTTGAAGGAAAAGGAAAGAGTAAAAAAAAAAAGAAAAAAATCAGATGAAAACAACTTTATGTTCCAAATAGAACTAAACCTATTATTAGACATTTTGTACTACAATGAAACCTTGGTAAAATTTAATACCATCTCCAGTTAATTGTAAAATTTTTTTAATGGCTTAACTTTAAAGTGGCAAAGCATAGATAAATATTTGCTAAGGATTTAATAAAACAGACTAAAATCAAACCCTTCAGGGGTACAGTCCTAGAGTGCAGTACAGGTTCACTTCTCTCCTTAAACTTGTTCAGTGTTGTCATGAGAGTATCTGTCTTTAGAATGGCAACTCTTAGGTAGTGGGAGGTACTGAACTGCCAAAGGAAAATGAAATTATCTTCACTGTGCTTTCCAAGACAG